>NW_027480422.1:35625000-36250000 GCF_051401765.1 Calliopsis andreniformis
ATGCGAATAATTGCAACCAGTGTGAAAGTGACGGCCATTTCTACGTTCCGGCCATTCTAGATATAACTCTGAGGCGTTGCTCCACCAGATCGAATAGTTAGGGCCTTGGAAGTCAACACCAGGTGCATAAAATACAATAAGAATACAACAGTTTTTCCATCATATAACAGGAATAACAGCAACCAGTGTGAAGGTAATGGTCATTTCTACGTTCCGGGCAACCTAGGCTTCAATCTAGGGCGTTCCTCCACCAGATCGAATGGTCAGGGCCTATGAAGTCAACGCCAGAAGCATAAAACACAATAAAGATACAACAGTTTTTCCATCGCATGAGAGGAGTAATTACAACCAGTGTGAAAGTGATGGTCATTTCTACGTTCCGGGCAACCTATCCTTCACTCTAGTGCGTTGCTCCACCAGATCGAATAGTTAGAGCCTTAGAAGTCAGCGCCCGAACCGTAAAATACAGAATAAATACAACAGTTTTTCCATCGTATAAAACGAATAATTGCATCCAGTGTGAAAGTAATGGCCATATCTACGTTCCGGGCAACCTAGGCTTGGCTCCAGGGCGTTGCTCCACCAGATCGAATAGTTAGGGCCTTAGAAGTCAACGCCCGAAGCATAAAATACAATAAAGATACAACTTTCTTTCCATCGTATAACAGGAGTAATTGCAACCAGTGTGAAAGTGATGGTCATTTCTACGTTCCGGGCAACCTAGATATAACTCTGAGGCGTTGCTCCACCAGATCGAATAGTTAGGGCCTAGGAAGTCAACACCAGGTGCATAAAATACAATAAGAATACAACAGTTTTTCCATCGTATTACAGGAATAATTACAACCAGTGTGAAAGTAGTGGGCATTTCTACGTTCCTGGCAATCTAGGCTTCACTCTAGGGCATCGCTCCGCCAGATCCAATAGCTAGGGCCTTAGAAGTCAACGCCAGAAGCATAAAATAAAATAAAGATACAACAGTTTTTCCATCGTATTACAGGAATAATTACAACTAGTGTGAAGGTAATGTGCATTTCAACGTTCCGTGCAACCTAGGCTTCACTCTAGGGCGTTGCTCCACCAGGTCGGATAGTTAGGGCCTCAGAAAACAACTCCAGTCGCATAAAGTAGAATAAAAATACAACAGCTTTTCCATCGTATGAAAAGAATAATTGCAACCAGTGTGAAAGTAATGGCCATTTCTACGTTTCGGGCAACATAGGCTTCACTCTTGGACGTTGCCTCACGAGATCGAATACCTAGGACCTTAGATGTCAACGCCAGAAGCATAAAATACAATAAAAATACAACAGCTTTTCCATTGTATAGCATGAATAATTGCAACCAGAGTGAAAGTAATGGTCATTTCTACGTTTTGGGCAAGCTAGGCTTCACTGTAGGGCGTTGATCCACCAGATCGAATAGCTAGGGATTTAGAATTCAACGCCAGTAGAATAAAATAAAACATAAGTACAACAGTTTTTCCATCGTATAAAACGAATAATAGCAACCAGTGTGAAAGTTATGGTCATTTCTATTTTCCGGGCAACCTAGGCTTCACACTATGGCGCTGCTCCACCAGATCGAATAGTTAGGTCCTTAGAAGTCAACGCCCGAAGCATAATATACAAAATAAATCGAACAGTTCTTCCATTGAATAAAACGAATAATTGCAGCCCGTGTGAAAGGTATGGTCACATCTGCGTTCCGTGCAACCTCGGCTTCACTCTAGGGCGTTAGTCCACCAGATCGAATAGTTTGGGCCTAAGAAATCAACGCCAGAAGCATAAAATACAATATAAATACAACACCTTTTCCATCGTATAAAACGAATAATTTCAACCAGTGTGAAAGTTATGGTCATTTCTACGTTCCGTGCAACCTTGTCTTTACTCTGGGGCGTTGCTCCAACAGATCTAATTGTTAGGGCCTTGGAAGTCAACGCCCCAAGCATAAAAGACAAAATTAATAGAAAAGTTTTTCCATTGTATAAAACGAATAATTGCAACCAGTGTGAAGATTATGGTCATTTCTACGTTCCGTGCTACATAGGCTTCACTCTAGGGCGTTGCTCCACAACATCGAATCGCTACGGCTTTAGAAGTCAACGCCAGAAGCATAAAATACAATATAAATACAAGAGTTTTTCCATCGTATACAATGAATGATTGCAAACATTGTGAAAGTAACGGTCATTTCTACGTTCCGGGCAACCTAGGCTTCACTCTAGGGCGTTGCTCCACCAGATCGAATAGCTAGGCCCTTAGAAGTCAACGCCCGAAACATGAAATACAATAAAAATACAATTGTTTTTCCATTGTATAACGAGAATAATTGCAACCAGTGCGAAAGTGATGGTCATTTCCACGTTCCGGGCAACTTAGGCTACACTCTAGGGCGTTGCTCCAGCAGATCGAATACTTAGGGCCTAAGAAGTCAACGCCAGAAGCATAAAATACAATGTAAATAGAACAGTTTTTCCATCGTATAACAGGAATAACTGCAACCAGTGTGAAGGTAATGGTCATTTCTACGTTCCGGGCAACCTATGCTTCGCTCTAGGGCGTTGCTCAACCAGATCGATTAGCTAGGGCCTTAGAAGTCAACGCCAGATGCATAAAATACGATATATGTACAACAGCTCTTCCATCGTATAAAACGAATAAGTGCAGCCAGTGTGAAAGCAATGGCCATTTCTACGTTCCGGGCATCCTAGGCTTCACTCTATGGCGTTGCTCCACCAGATCGAATAGTTAGGGAATTAGAATTCAACGCCAGAAGCATAAAATACAATAAAAATGCAACAGTTTTTCCTCCGTATAACAGGAATAATTGCAACCAGTATGAAGGTAATGGTCATTTCTACGTTCTGGGCGACCCAGGCTTCACTCTAGGGCGTTGCTCCACCAGATCGAATCGGTAGGGCCTTAGAAGTCAACGCCAGAAGCATAAAATACAATACAAATACAACAGTTTTTCCATCGTATAAAACGAATAATTGCAACCAATATGAAAGTAATGGTCTTTTCTACGTTCCAGGCAACCTAGGCTTCACCTTAGGGCGTTGCTCCACCACATCGAATAGCTACGGCCTTAGAAGTCAACGCCTGAAGAATAAAATATAATATAAATACAACGGCCTTTCCATCGTATAACAGGAATAATTGCAACCAGAGTGAAGGTGATGGTCATTTCTACGTTCCGGGCAAACTAGGCTTCGCCTTTGGGCGTTGCTCCACCAGATCGAATAGCTAGGGCCTAAGAAGTCAACTCCAGAAGCATAAAATAAAATAAAAATACAACAGTTTTTCCATCGTATAAAACGAATAATTGCAACCAGTATGAATGTTATGGTCATTTCTACGTTACGGGCAACCTAGGCTTCACACTAGGGCGTTGGTCCACCAGATCCAATAGTTAGGTCCTAAGAAGTCAACGCCAGGAGCACCAAATACAAAATAAATACAACAGTTTTTCCATCGTATAAAACGAATAATTGCAACCAGTATGAACGCTATGGTCATTTCTACGTTCCGGGCAACCTAGGCTTCACTCTAGGGCGTTGCTCAACCATATCGAATAGCTACAGCCCTAGAAGACAACGCCATAACCATAAAATACAATATAAATCAACAGTCTTTCCATCGTATAAAATGAATAATTGCAACCAGTGTGAAAGTAATGGTCATTTCTACGTTCCGGGCAACCTAGGCTTCACTATTGGGCGTTGCTCCATCACATCGAATAGCTGCGGCCTTAGAAGTCAACTCCAGAAGCATAAAATATAATATAAATACAACAGCTTTTCCATCGCATAAAACGAATGATTGCAAACAGTGTGAAAGTTATGGTCATTTCTACCTTCCGGGCAACCTAGGCTTAACTCCATGGCGTTGCTCCACCAGATCAAATAGTTCGAGACTTTGTATACAACGCCAGAAGCATAAAATACAACATAAATACAACAGCTTTTCCATCGTATAACAGGAATAATTGCAGCCAGTGTGAAGGTAATGGCCATTTCTATGTTCCGGGCATCCTAGACTTAACTCTAGGGCCTTGCTCCACCATGTCGAATAGTTAGGGCCTTAGAAGACAACGCCCGAAGCTTAAAATACAATAAAAATGCATCAATTTTTTCATCGTATAACAGGAATGATTGCAACCAGTGTGAAAGTAATGGTCATTTCTACGTTTCCGGCAACCGAGGATTCACTCTAGGGCGTTGCTCCACCAGATCGAATAGCTAGGGATTTAGTATTCAACACCAGAAGAATAAAATACAATATAACTACAACAGTTTTTCCATCGTGTAAAATGAATAATTGCAAGCAGTGTGAATGTAGTGGTACATTTGTACGTTCCGGGCAACCTAGGCTTCACTCTAGGGCGTTGCTCCACCAAATCGAATAGCTAGGGACTTAGAATTGAACGCCAGAAGCATAAAATACAATAAAAGTACTACAGTTTTTCCATAGTATAACAGGAATAATTGCAACCAGTGTGAAAGTAATGGTCACTTCTAAGTACCGGGCAACCTAGGCTTCACTCTTGGACGTTGCCCCACAAGATCGAATAGATAGGACCTTAGAAGTCAACGCCAGAAGCATAAAATACAATATAAATAAAGCAGCTTTTCAATCGTATAAAATGAGTAATTGCAAACTTTTTGAAAGTAACGGTCATTTCTACATTCCGGGCAACCTAGGCTTCCCTCTAGGACGTTGCTCCACCAGATCGAATAGTTAGGTCCTAAGAAGCCAACGCCAGTAGCATAAAATACAATATAAATACAACAGCTTTTCCATCGTATAACAGGAATAATTGCAGCCAGTGTGAAGGTAATGGCCATTTCTATGTTCCGGGCATCCTCGACTTAACTCTAGGCCCTTGCTCCACCATGTCGAATTGTTAGGGCCTTAGAAGACAACGCCCGAAGCTTAAAATACAATAAAAATGCATCAGTTTTTTCATCGTATAACAGGAATGATTGCAACCAGTGTGAAAGTAATTGTCATTTCTACGTTTCCGGCAACCTAGGATTCACTCTAGAGCGTTGCTCCACCAGATCGAATAGTTAGGGACTTAGAATTCAACGACAGAAGAATAAAATACAACATAGGTACCACAGTTTTTCCATCGTATAAAATGTATAATTGCAAGCAGTGTGAAGGTAATGGTCATTTCTACGTTCCGGGCAACCTAGGCTTCACTCTAGAGCGTTGCTCCACCAGATCAAATAGTCGGGGCCTTAGATGTCAACGCCCGAAGCATAAAATACAAAATAAATAGAACAGTTTTTCCATTGTATAAAACGAATAATTGCAACCAGTGTGAAAGTTATGGTCATTTCTACATTCCGGGCAACCTAGGCTAAACTCCAGGGCGTTGCTCCACCAGATCGAATAGTTAGGGACTTTGAATACAACGCCAGAAGCATAAAATACAATAAAAATGGAACAGTTTTTCCATCGTATAACAGGAAAGCTGCAACCAGTGTGAAAGTACTGGTCATTTCTATGTTCCGGGTGACCTAGGCTTCACTCCAGGGCATTGCTCCACCAGATCGAATAGTTAGGGCCTAAGAAGCCATCGCCAGAAGCATAAAATATAATATAAATACAACAGTTTTTCCATCGTATATAATGTATGTTCGCAAACAGCGTGAAAGTAGAGGTCATTTCTACGTTCCGGGCAACCTAGGCTTAACTGTAGGGCGTTTCTCCATCAGATCGCATAGTTAGGGACTTAGAATTCATCGCCAGAAGCATAAAATACAATAAAAATGCAACAGTTTTTCCATCGTATGACAGGAATAACTGCAACCACTGTGAAAGTACAGGTCATTTCGACGTTCCGGGCAACCTAGGCTTCACTCTAGGCCTGTGCTCCACCAGATCGAATCGTTAGAACCTAAGAAGTCAACGCCAGAAGCATAAAATACAATAAAGATGCAACAGTTTTTCCATCGTATAACAGGAATAATTGCAACCAGTGTGAAGGTAATGGCCTTTTCTGCGTTCCGGGCAACATAGGCTTCACTACAGGGCGGTGCTCCACCAGATCAAATAGTTAGGGCCAAAGAAGTCGACGCCAGAAGCATAAAATGCAATATAAATACAACAGCTTTTCCATCGTATATTATGTATATTTGCAAACAGTGTGAAAGTAACGGTCATTTCTGCGTCCTGGGCAACCTAAGCTTCACTCTAGGGCGTTGCTCCACCAGATCGAATAGTTAGGGACCTAGAATTCGACGCCAGAAGCATAAAATACAACATAAGTACAACAGTTTTTAGATTGTATAACAGGAATAATTGCAACCAGTGTGAAAGTACAGGTCATTTCTACGTTCCGGGCAACCTCGGCTTCGCTCAAGGGCGTTGCTCCACCAGATCGAATAGCAAGGGACTTAGAAGTCAATGCCCGAAGCATAAAATACAAAATAAATAGAACAGTTTTTCCATTGTATAAAACGAATAATTGCAACCAGTGTGAAAGTTATGGTTATTCCTACGTTCCGGGCATCCTAGGCTTCCCTCTAGGGCGTTGCTCTACCAGATCGAATAGCTAGGGACTTAGAAGTCAACGCCAGAAGATTAAAATACAACATAAGTACAACAGTTTTTCCCTTGTATAGCACGAGTAAATGCAACCAGTGTGTAAGATATGGTCATTTCTACGTTCCGGGCAACCTAGGCTTCACTCTAGGGCGTTGCTCCACCACATCGAATAGTTAGAGCCTTAGAAGTCAATGCCAGAAGCATAAAATACAAAATAGATACAACAGTTTTTCCATCGTATACGATGTATATTTGCAAAGAGTCTGAAAGTAAAGGTCATTTCTACGTTCCGGGCAACCTAGGCTTAACTGCAAGGCGTTGCTCCACCAGATCGCATAGTTAGGGACTTAGAATTTAACGCCAGAAGCATAATATACAGTAAAAATGCAACAGTTTTTCCATAGTAGAACGGGAATAATAGCAACCAGTGTGAAAGTACAGGTCATTTCTACGTTGCGGGCAACCTAGAGTTCGCTCTAGGGCCTTGCTCCACCAGATCGAATAGCTGGGAACTTAGAAGTCTATGCCAGAAGCATAAAATATAATAAAAATGCATCAGTTGTTCCATCGTATAACAGGAATAACTGCAACCAGTGTGAAAGTACTGGTCATTTCTATGTTCCGGGTAGCCTAGGCTTCAGTCTAGGGCGATACTCCACCAGATCTAATAGCTAGGGACTTAGAATTCAACGCCAGAAGAATAAAATACAACATAAGTACAACATTTTTACCATCGTATAAAACGATTAATCGCAAACAGTGCGAAGGTAATGGTCATTTCTACGTTCCGGGCAACCTAGGCTTAACTGTATGGCGTTGCTCCACCAGATCGCATAGTTAGGGACTTAGAATTCAACGCCAGAAGCATAAAATACAATATAAATACAACAGCTTTTCCATTGTATAAAACGAGTAATTGAAACCATTGTGAAAGTTATGGTCATTTCTACGTTCCGGGCAACCTTGGCACAACTCCAGGGCGTTGCTCCACCAGATCGCATAGTTAGGGACTTTGAATACAACGCCAGAAGCATAAAATACAATAAAAATGCAATAGTTTTTCTATTGTATAACTGGAATAGCTGCAACCAGTGTGAAGGCTATGGTCATTTCTACGTTCCGGGCAACCTAGACCTCACTCTAGTGCGATGGTCCACCAGATCCAATGGTTAGGGCATAAGAAGTCAACGCCAGGAGCACCAATTACAGAATAAATACAACAGTTTTTCCATCGTATAAAACGAATAATTCCAACCAGTATGAATGTTATGGCCATTTCTACGTTCCGGGCAACCTAGGCTTCACTCTAGGGCGTTGGTCCACCAGATCCAATAGTTAGGGCCTAAGAAGTCAACGACATGAGCACCAAATTCAAAATAAATACAACAGGTTTTCCATCGTTTAAAACGAGTGATTGCAACCACTGTGCAAGTAATGTTCATTTCTACTATCCGGGCGACCTAGGCATCACTCTAGGGCGTTGCTCCACCACATCGAATAGCTACGGCCTTAGAAGTCAACGCCAGAAGGTTAAAATGTAAAATAAATACAACAGCTTTTCCATCGCATAAAAGGAATAATTGCAATCAGTATGAAAGTTATGGTCATTTCTACGTTCCGGGCAACCTAGGCTTCACCATAGGGCGTTGCTCCATCAGATCCAATAGTTAGGACCTAAGAAGTCAACTCCAGACGCAGAAAATACAATAAAAATACAACAGTTTTTCCATCGTATAAAACGAAGAATTGCAATCCGTATGAAAATTATGGTCATTTCTACGTTCCGGGCAACCTAGGCTTCACTCTAGGTCGTTGCTCCACCACATCGAATAGCTACGGCCTTAGGAGTCAACGCCAGAGGCATAAAATACAAAATAAATACAACAGTTTTTCCATCGTATAACAAGAATAATTGCAACCAGTGTGAAAGATATGGTCATTTCTACGTTTCGGGCAACCTAGGCTTCACCCTAGGGCGTTGTTCCACCAGATCCAATAGTTAGGACATAAGAAGTCAACGCCAGACGCATAAAATACAAAACAGATACAACAGCTTTTCCATCATATAACAGGAATAATTGCAACCAGTGTGAAAGTGATGGTCATTTCTACGTTCCGGGCAACCTAGGCTTCAGTCTAGGGCGTTGTTCCCCCAGATCGAATAGTTAGGGCCTAGGAAGCCTACCCCAGAAGCATAAAATACTATATAAATACAACAGTTATTCCGTCGTATAACGGGAATAATAGCAACCAGTGCGAAAGTGATGGTCATTTCTACATTCCGGGCAACCTAGGCTCCACTCTAGGGCGTTGCTCCACCAGACCGAATAGTTAGGGCCTAAGAAGTCATCGCCAGAAGCATATAAATACGATATATGTACCACAGTTTTTCCATCTTATAAAACGAATAATTGAAACCAGTGTGAAAGCAATGGCCATTTCTACGTTCCGTGGATCCTAGTCTTAACTCCGAGGCATTGCACCACCAGATCGAAATATAGGGCCTTAGAAGTCAACGCCAGAAGCATAGAGTACAACAAAAATCCAACAGTTTGTTCATTGTATAACAGGAATAATAGCAACCAGATTGAAGGTGATGGTCACTTCTAAGTTCCGGGCAACCTAGGCTTCACTCTAGAGCGTTGCACCACCAGATCGAATAGCTAGGGCCTTAGAAGTCAACGCCAGAGTCATAAAATAAAATATAAATACAACAGTTTTTCCATCGTATGAAAAGAATAATTGCAACCAGTGTGAAAGTAATGGCCATTTCTACGTTCCGGGCATCCTAGGCTTCACTCTAGGCCGTTGCTCCACCACATCGAATAGCTATGGCATTAGAAGTCAACGCCAGAAGCATTAAATGCAATATAAATACAAGAACTTTTCCACCGTATAACAGGAATAATTGCAAACAGTGGGAAATATATGGTCATTTCTACGTTCCTGGCAACCTAGGCTTCACTCTAGAGAGTTGCTCCAACACATCGAATAGCTACGGCCTTAGAAGTCAACGCCAGAAGCATAAAATGCAATATAAATACAATAGTTTTTCCATCGTATAAAACGAATAATTGCAACCAGTATGAAAGTTATGGTCATTTCTACGTTCCGGGCAACCTAGTCTTTACCCTAGGGGGTTCCTCTAAAAGATCCAATGGTTAGGACCTTAGAAGCCAACGCCAGAAGCATAAAATACAATACAAATACAAAAGTTTTTCCATCGTATAGCAGGAATAATTACAATCAGTGTGAAAGAAATGGGCATTTCTACGTGCCGTGCAACCTAGACTTCACTCTAGGGCGATGCTCCACCAGGTCGAATAGTTGCGGCCTTAGAAAACAACCCCAGACGAATAAAATACAATAAAAATACAACAGTTTTACCAACGTACAACTGGCATAATTGCAACCAGTGTGAAAGGTATGGTCATTACTACGTTCCGGGCAACCTAGGCGTCACTCTAGGGCGTTGGTCCACCACAACCAATAGTTAGGGCTTAAGAAGTCTATGCCAGAAGCACCAAATACAAAACAGATACAACAGATTTTCCCTTCTATAACAGGAATAATTTTAACCAGTGTGAAAGCTATGGTCATTTCTACGTTCCGGACAACCTAGGCTTCACTCTAGGGCGTTGGTACACCAGATCCAACAGTTAGGGCCTAAGAAGTCAACGCCAGGAGCACCAAATACAAAATAAACACAACAGTTTTTCCATCGTATAAAACGAATAATTGCAACCAGTGTGCAAGTAATGGTCATTCCTACGTTCCGAGCCACCTACGCTTCATTCTAGGGCGTTGCTCCACCAGATCGAATAGTTAGGGCCTAAGAAGTCAACGCCAGAAGCATAAAATACGATATATGTACAACAGTTACTCCATCGTATAACATGAATAATTGCAACCAGTGTGAAAGTGATGATCATTTCTACGTTCCGGGCAACCTGGGCTTCACTCTAGGGCGTTGTTCCACCAGATCGAATCGTTAGGGCCTAAGAAGTCAACGCCAGAAGCATAAAATAAGATATATGCACAACGGTTTTTCCATCGTATAAAACGAATAATTGCAACCAGTGTGAAAGTAATGGTCATTTCTACGTTGCAGGCATCCTAGACTTAACTCTGAGGCATTGCTCCACCCGACCGAATACATAGGGCCTTAGAAGTCACCGCCAGAGGTATAAAGTACAATCAAAATCCAAGAGTTTGTCCATCGTATAGCATGAATAATTGCAACCAGAATGAAAGCAATGGTCATTTCTACGTTTCGGGCAACCTAGGCTTCACTCCAGGGCGTTGGTCCACCAGATCCAATAGTTAGGGCCCAAGAAGTCAACGACAGAAGCATAAAGTAGAATAAAGATACAACAGTTTTTCCATCGTATGACGGGAATAATTGCAACAAATGTGAAAGTGATGGTCATTTCCACGTTTCGGGCAACCTAGGCTTCACTCTAGGGCGTTCCTCCACCAGATCCAATAGTTAGGGCCTAAGAAGTCAACGACAGAAGCATAAAATACAATAAAGATACAACAGCTTTTCCATCGTATAACAGGAATAATTGCAGCCAGAGTGAAGGTGATGGTCATTTCTACGTTCCGGGCAACCTAGGCTTCACCCTAGGGCGTTGCTCCACAAGGTCGAATAGCTAGGGCCTTAGAAGAAAACGCCAGAAGCATAAAATAAAATAATAATAGAGCAGTTATTCCATCGTATAACAGAAATAATTACAACCAGTCTGAAAGATATGGTCATTTCTACGATCCGGGCAACCTAGGCTTCACCCTAGGGGTTTCTCCACCAGATCGAATAGCTAGGGCCTTAGAAGTCAACGCCAGAAGCATAAAATAAAATAAAAATAGAGCAGTTATTCCATCGTATAACAGGAATAATTACAACCAGTGTGAAAGTAATGGGCATTTCTACGTTCCGTGCAACCTAGGCTTCACTCTAGGGCGTTGCTCCACCAGGTCGAATAGTCAGGGCCTTAGAAAACAACTCCAGACGCATAAAACACAAGAAAAATACAACAGTTCTTTCATCGTATAACAGGAACAATTGCAACATGCCTGACGGTAATGGTCATTTCTACGTTCCGGGAAATCTAGGCTTCTCTCTAGGGCGTTGCTCCACCAGATCGAATAGATAGGGCCTAAAAAGTCAACGCCAGAAGCATAAAATACAATAGGGATACAACAGTTTGTCCATCGTATAACAGGAATAATTGCAACCAGTGTGAAAGTAACGGTCATTTCTACGTTTCGGGCGACCTAGGCTTCACTCTAGGGCGTTGCTCCACCACATCGCATAGCTACGGCCTTAGAAGTCAACGCCAAAAACACAAAATAAAATATAAATACAACAGTTATTCCATCGTATAACAGGAATAATTGCAACCAGTGTGAAAGTGATGGTCAATTCTACGTTCCGGGCAACCTAGGCTTCACTCTTGGGCGTGGTTCCCCCATATCGAATAGTTAGGGCCTAAGAAGCCTACGCCAGAAGCATAAAATACAATATAAATACCACAGTTTTTCCATCGTATAACAGGAATAATTGCAACCAGTGTGAGAGTGATGGTCATTTCTACGTTCCGGGCAACCTAGGCTTCACTCTATAGCGTTGCTCCTCCAGATCGAATAGCTCGGGCCTTAGATGTCAACGCCAGAAACACAAAATAAAATAAATATACAACAGTTATTCCATCGTATAGCAGGAATAATTACAACCAGTGTGAAAGTAATGGGCATTTCTACGTTCCGGGCAACCTAGGCTTCACCCTAGGGCGTTGCTGCACCAGATCCAATAGTTAGGACCTATGAAGTCAACGCCAGAAGCATAAAATACAAAATAGTTTCAAGAGTTTTTCCATCGTATAACAGGAATAATTGCAACCAGTGTGAAAGTGATGGTCATTTCTACGTTCCGGGCAACGTAGGATTCACTCTAGGGCGTTGTTCCGCCAGATCGAATAGTTAGGGACTAAGAAGTTAACGCCAGAAGCATAAACTGCAATATAAATACAACAGTTATTCCCTTGTATAACAGGAATAATAGCAACCAGAGTGAAGGTGATGGTCACATCTAAGTTCCGGGCAACCTAGGCTTCACCCTAGAGCGTTGCACCACCAGATCGAATAGCTAGGGCCTTAGAAGTCAACGCCAGAAGCATAAAATAAAATATAAGTACAACAGCTATTCCATCGTATAACAGGAATAATTACAACCAGTGTGAAAGTAATGGGCATTTCTACGTTCCGTGCAACCTAGGCTTCACTCTAGGGCGTTGGTCCACCAGGTCGAATAGTCAGGGCCTGAGAAAACAACTCCAGACGCATAAAACACAATAAAAATACAACAGTTCTTTCATCGTATTACAGGAACAGTTGCAACATGCCTGAACGTAATGGTCATTCCTACGTTCTGTGCAACCTACGCTTCACTATAGGGCGTTGCTCCAGCAGATCCAATAGTTAGGACCTCAGAAGTCAACGCGCGGAGCATAAAATACAATAAAAATACCACAGTTTTTCTATCCTATATCAGGAATAATTGCAACCAGAGTGAAGGTGATGGTCATTTCTAAGTTCCGGGCAACCTAGGCTTCACTCCATAGCGTTGCTCCACCAGATCGAATAGCTCGGGCCTTAGAAGTCAACGCCAGAAACACAAAATAAAATAAAAATACAACAGTTATTCCATCGTATAACAGGAATAATTACAACCAGTGTGAAAGTAATTGGCATTTCTACGTTCCGGGCAACCTAGCCTTCACCCTAGGGCGTTGCTCCACCAGATCCAATAGTTAGGACCTAAGAAGTCAACGCCAGAAGCATAAAATACAAAATAGATACAACAGTTTTTCCATCATATAACAGGAGTAATTGCAACCAGTGTGAAAGTAATGGTCATCTCTACGTTTCGGGCAACCTAGGCTTCACCAGAGGGCGTTGCTCCACCAGATCGAATGGTTAGGTCCTAAGAAGTCAACGCTAGAAGCATAAAACACGATATATGTACAAGAGCTTTTCCATCGTATCAAACGAATAAGTGCAACCAGTGTGAAAGCAATGGCCATATCTACGTTCCGGGCATCCTAGACTTAACTCTAGGGCGTTGCACTACCAGATCGAATTGCTACGGCCTTAGAAGTCAACGCCCGAAGCATAAAATACAATAAAAATACAACAGTTTTTCCATCGTATAACAGGAATAATAGCAACCAGAGTGAAGGTGATGGTCACTTCTAAGTTCCGGGCGACCTAGGATTCACTCTAGAGCGTTGCACCACCAGATCGAATAGCTAGGACCATAGAAGTCAACGCCAGAAACATAAAATAAAATATAAATACAACAGTTATTCCATCGTATAACAGGAATAATTACAATCAGTGTGAAAGTAATGGGCATTTCTACGTTCCGGGCAACCTAGGCTTCACTCTAGGGCGTTGTTCCTCCAGATCGAATAGCTAGGGCCTAAGAAGTCTACACCAGAAGCATAAAATACAATATAAATACAACAGTTTTTCCATTGTATAAAACGAATAATTGCTACCAGTGTGAAAGTTATGGTCATTTCTGCGTTCCAGGCCCCATAGGCTTCACTCTTGGACGTTGCCCCACCAGATCGAATAGCTAGGACCTTAGAAGTCAAAGCCAGACGCAGAAAATACAATATAAATAGAACAGTTTTTCCATCGTATAAAACGAATAGTTGCAATCCGTTTAAAAATTATGGTCATTTCCACGTTCCGGGCAACCTAGGCTTCACCCTAGGGCGTTGGTCCAACAGGTCGAATAGTTAGGGCCTTAGAAAACAACTCCAGACGCATAAAATACAATATAAATACAACAGTTTTTCCACGGTGTACAACGAATAATTGCAACCAGTATGAAAGTTATGGGTATTTCTACGTTCCGGGCAACCTAGGCTTCACCCTAGGGCGTTGCTCCACCAGATCCAATAGTTAGGACCTAAGAAGTCAACGCCAGAAGCATAAAATACAAAATAGATACAACAGTTTTTCCATCGTATAACAGGAATAATTGCAACCAGAGTGAAGGTGATGGTCACATCTAAGTTCCGGGCAACCTAGGCTTCACTCTAGGGCGTTGCTCCACCAGGTCGAATAGTCAGGGCCTTAGAAAACAACTCCAGACGCATAAAACACAAGAAAAATACAACAGTTCTTTCATCGTATAACAGGAACAATTGCAACATGCTTGACGGTAATGGTCATTTCTACGTTCCGTGAAGCCTAGGCTTCACTCTAGGGCGTTGGTCCATCAGGTCGAATAGTTAGGGCCTGAGAAAACAACTCCAGACGCATAAAACACAATAAAAATACAACAGTTCTTTCATCGTATAACAGGAACAGTTGCAACATGCCTGAACGTAATGGTCATTCCTACGTTCCGGGCAATCTAGGCTTCTCTCTAGGGCGTTGCTCCACCAGATCGAATGGTTAGGGCCTAAGAAGTCAACGCCAGAAGCATAAAATACAATGGAGATACAACAGTTTTTCCATCGTATAACAGGGATAATTGCATCCAGTGTGAGGGATATGGTCATTTCTACGATCAGGGCAACCTAGGCTTCACTCCAGGGCGTTGCTGCACCACATCGAATACCTACGGCCTTAGAAGTCAACGCCAGAAGCATAAAATGCAATATAAATACAACAGTCCTTCCATCGTATAGCATGAATATTTGCAACCAGTGTGAAAGTAATGGTCATCTCTACGTTTCGGGCAACATAGGCTCCACTCTAGGGCGTTGTTCCACCAAGTCGAATAGCTAGGGCCTTAGAAGTCAACGCGCGAGGCATAAAATACAAAATTAGAAGAACAGCTTTAACATTGTATAAAACGAATAATTGCAACCAGTGTGAAAGTAATGGTCATTTCTACGTTCCGTGCAACCTACGCTTCATTATAGGGCGTTGCTCCAGCAGATCCAATAGTTAGGACCTCAGAAGTCAACGCCCGGAGCATAAAATACAATGAAAATACCACAGTTTTTCTATCCTATTTCAGGAATAATTGCAACCAGAGTGAAGGTGATGGTCATTTCTAAGTTCCGGGCAACCTAGGCTTCACTCCATAGCGTTGCTCCACCAGATCGAATAGCTCGGGCCTTAGAAGTCAACGCCAGAAACACAAAATAAAATAAAAATACAACAGTTATTCCATCGTATAACAGGAATAATTACAACCAGTGTGAAAGTGATGGTCATTTCTACGTTCCGGGCAACCTAGGCTTCACTCTAGGGCGTTGTTCCTCCAGATCGAATAGCTAGGGCCTAAGAAGTCTACACCAGAAGCATAAAATACAATATAAATACAACAGTTTTTCCATTGTATAAAACGAATAATTGCTACCAGTGGAAAGTTATGGTCATTTCTGCGTTCCAGGCCCCATAGGCTTCACTCTTGGACGTTGCCCCACCAGATCGAATAGCTAGGACCTTAGAAGTCAAAGCCAGACGCAGAAAATACAATATAAATGCAACAGTTTTTCCATCGTATAAAACGAATAATTGCAATCCGTTTAAAAATTATGGTCATTTCCACGTTCCGGGCAACCTAGGCTTCACTCTAGGGCGTTGCTCCACCAGATCGAATAGATAGGGCCTAAAAAGTCAACGCCAGAAGCATAAAATACAATAGGGATACAACAGTTTTTCCATCGTATAACAGGAATAATTGCAACCAGCGTGAAAGATATGGTCATTTCTACGATCAGGGCAACCTAGGCTTCACTCTAGGCGTTGCTCCACCAGATCCAATAGTTAGGGCCTAAGAAGTCGACGCCGGAAGCATAACGTACAATAAAAATCCAACAGTTTGTCCATCGTATAACAGGAATAATTGCAACCAGTGTGAAAGTAACGGTCACTTCTACGTTTCGGGCGACCTAGGCTTCACTCTAGGGCGTTGCTCCACCACATCGAATAGCTACGGCCTTAGAAGTCAACGCCAAAAACACAAAATAAAATATAAATACAACAGTTATTCCATCGTATAACAGGAATAATTGCAACCAGTGTGAAAGTGATGGTCAATTCTACGTTCCGGGCAACCTAGGCTTCACTCTTGGGCGTGGTTCCCCCATATCGAATAGTTAGGGCCTAAGAAGCCTACGCCAGAAGCATAAAATACAATATAAATACCACAGTTTTTCCATCGTATAACAGGAATAATTGCAACCAGTGTGAGAGTGATGGTCATTTCTACGTTCCGGGCAACCTAGGCTTCACTCTATAGCGTTGCTCCTCCAGATCGAATAGCTCGGGCCTTAGATGTCAACGCCAGAAACACAAAATAAAATAAATATACAACAGTTATTCCATCGTATAGCAGGAATAATTACAACCAGTGTGAAAGTAATGGGCATTTCTACGTTCCGGGCAACCTAGGCTTCACCCTAGGGCGTTGCTGCACCAGATCCAATAGTTAGGACCTATGAAGTCAACGCCAGAAGCATAAAATACAAAATAGTTTCAAGAGTTTTTCCATCGTATAACAGGAATAATTGCAACCAGTGTGAAAGTGATGGTCATTTCTACGTTCCGGGCAACGTAGGATTCACTCTAGGGCGTTGTTCCGCCAGATCGAATAGTTAGGGACTAAGAAGTTAACGCCAGAAGCATAAACTGCAATATAAATAGAACAGTTATTCCCTTGTATAACAGGAATAATAGCAACCAGAGTGAAGGTGATGGTCACATCTAAGTTCCGGGCAACCTAGGCTTCACCCTAGAGCGTTGCACCACCAGATCGAATAGCTAGGGCCTTAGAAGTCAACGCCAGAAGCATAAAATAAAATATAAGTACAACAGCTATTCCATCGTATAACAGGAATAATTACAACCAGTGTGAAAGTAATGGGCATTTCTACGTTCCGTGCAACCTAGGCTTCACTCTAGGGCGTTGGTCCACCAGGTCGAATAGTCAGGGCCTGAGAAAACAACTCCAGACGCATAAAACACAATAAAAATACAACAGTTCTTTCATCGTATTACAGGAACAGTTGCAACATGCCTGAACGTAATGGTCATTCCTACGTTCTGTGCAACCTACGCTTCACTATAGGGCGTTGCTCCAGCAGATCCAATAGTTAGGACCTCAGAAGTCAACGCGCGGAGCATAAAATACAATAAAAATACCACAGTTTTTCTATCCTATATCAGGAATAATTGCAACCAGAGTGAAGGTGATGGTCATTTCTAAGTTCCGGGCAACCTAGGATTCACTCTAGAGCGTTGCACCACCAGATCGAATAGCTAGGACCATAGAAGTCAACGCCAGAAACATAAAATAAAATATAAATACAACAGTTATTCCATCGTATAACAGGAATAATTACAATCAGTGTGAAAGTAATGGGCATTTCTACGTTCCGGGCAACCTAGGCTTCACTCTAGGGCGTTGTTCCTCCAGATCGAATAGCTAGGGCCTAAGAAGTCTACACCAGAAGCATAAAATACAATATAAATACAACAGTTTTTCCATTGTATAAAACGAATAATTGCTACCAGTGTGAAAGTTATGGTCATTTCTGCGTTCCGGGCAACCTAGTCTTTACCCTAGGGGGTTCCTCTAAAAGATCCAATGGTTAGGACCTTAGAAGCCAACGCCAGAAGCATAAAATACAATACAAATACAAAAGTTTTTCCATCGTATAGCAGGAATAATTACAATCAGTGTGAAAGAAATGGGCATTTCTACGTGCCGTGCAACCTAGACTTCACTCTAGGGCGATGCTCCACCAGGTCGAATAGTTGCGGCCTTAGAAAACAACCCCAGACGAATAAAATACAATAAAAATACAACAGTTTTACCAACGTACAACTGGCATAATTGCAACCAGTGTGAAAGGTATGGTCATTACTACGTTCCGGGCAACCTAGGCGTCACTCTAGGGCGTTGGTCCACCACAACCAATAGTTAGGGCTTAAGAAGTCTATGCCAGAAGCACCAAATACAAAACAGATACAACAGATTTTCCCTTCTATAACAGGAATAATTTTAACCAGTGTGAAAGCTATGGTCATTTCTACGTTCCGGACAACCTAGGCTTCACTCTAGGGCGTTGGTACACCAGATCCAACAGTTAGGGCCTAAGAAGTCAACGCCAGGAGCACCAAATACAAAATAAACACAACAGTTTTTCCATCGTATAAAACGAATAATTGCAACCAGTGTGCAAGTAATGGTCATTCCTACGTTCCGAGCCACCTACGCTTCATTCTAGGGCGTTGCTCCACCAGATCGAATAGTTAGGGCCTAAGAAGTCAACGCCAGAAGCATAAAATACGATATATGTACAACAGTTACTCCATCGTATAACATGAATAATTGCAACCAGTGTGAAAGTGATGATCATTTCTACGTTCCGGGCAACCTAGGCTTCACTCTAGGGCGTTGTTCCACCAGATCGAATCGTTAGGGCCTAAGAAGTCAACGCCAGAAGCATAAAATAAGATATATGTACAACGGTTTTTCCATCGTATAAAACGAATAATTGCAACCAGTGTGAAAGTAATGGTCATTTCTACGTTGCAGGCATCCTAGACTTAACTCTGAGGCATTGCTCCACCCGACCGAATACATAGGGCCTTAGAAGTCACCGCCAGAGGTATAAAGTACAATCAAAATCCAAGAGTTTGTCCATCGTATAGCATGAATAATTGCAACCAGAATGAAAGCAATGGTCATTTCTACGTTTCGGGCAACCTAGGCTTCACTCCAGGGCGTTGGTCCACCAGATCCAATAGTTAGGGCCCAAGAAGTCAACGACAGAAGCATAAAGTAGAATAAAGATACAACAGTTTTTCCATCGTATGACGGGAATAATTGCAACAAATGTGAAAGTGATGGTCATTTCCACGTTTCGGGCAACCTAGGCTTCACTCTAGGGCGTTCCTCCACCAGATCCAATAGTTAGGGCCTAAGAAGTCAACGACAGAAGCATAAAATACAATAAAGATACAACAGCTTTTCCATCGTATAACAGGAATAATTGCAGCCAGAGTGAAGGTGATGGTCATTTCTACGTTCCGGGCAACCTAGGCTTCACCCTAGGGCGTTGCTCCACAAGGTCGAATAGCTAGGGCCTTAGAAGAAAACGCCAGAAGCATAAAATAAAATAATAATAGAGCAGTTATTCCATCGTATAACAGAAATAATTACAACCAGTCTGAAAGATATGGTCATTTCTACGATCCGGGCAACCTAGGCTTCACCCTAGGGGTTTCTCCACCAGATCGAATAGCTAGGGCCTTAGAAGTCAACGCCAGAAGCATAAAATAAAATAAAAATAGAGCAGTTATTCCATCGTATAACAGGAATAATTACAACCAGTGTGAAAGTAATGGGCATTTCTACGTTCCGTGCAACCTAGGCTTCACTCTAGGGCGTTGCTCCACCAGGTCGAATAGTCAGGGCCTTAGAAAACAACTCCAGACGCATAAAACACAAGAAAAATACAACAGTTCTTTCATCGTATAACAGGAACAATTGCAACATGCCTGACGGTAATGGTCATTTCTACGTTCCGGGAAATCTAGGCTTCTCTCTAGGGCGTTGCTCCACCAGATCGAATAGATAGGGCCTAAAAAGTCAACGCCAGAAGCATAAAATACAATAGGGATACAACAGTTTGTCCATCGTATAACAGGAATAATTGCAACCAGTGTGAAAGTAACGGTCATTTCTACGTTTCGGGCGACCTAGGCTTCACTCTAGGGCGTTGCTCCACCACATCGCATAGCTACGGCCTTAGAAGTCAACGCCAAAAACACAAAATAAAATATAAATACAACAGTTATTCCATCGTATAACAGGAATAATTGCAACCAGTGTGAAAGTGATGGTCAATTCTACGTTCCGGGCAACCTAGGCTTCACTCTTGGGCGTGGTTCCCCCATATCGAATAGTTAGGGCCTAAGAAGCCTACGCCAGAAGCATAAAATACAATATAAATACCACAGTTTTTCCATCGTATAACAGGAATAATTGCAACCAGTGTGAGAGTGATGGTCATTTCTACGTTCCGGGCAACCTAGGCTTCACTCTATAGCGTTGCTCCTCCAGATCGAATAGCTCGGGCCTTAGATGTCAACGCCAGAAACACAAAATAAAATAAATATACAACAGTTATTCCATCGTATAGCAGGAATAATTACAACCAGTGTGAAAGTAATGGGCATTTCTACGTTCCGGGCAACCTAGGCTTCACCCTAGGGCGTTGCTGCACCAGATCCAATAGTTAGGACCTATGAAGTCAACGCCAGAAGCATAAAATACAAAATAGTTTCAAGAGTTTTTCCATCGTATAACAGGAATAATTGCAACCAGTGTGAAAGTGATGGTCATTTCTACGTTCCGGGCAACGTAGGATTCACTCTAGGGCGTTGTTCCGCCAGATCGAATAGTTAGGGACTAAGAAGTTAACGCCAGAAGCATAAACTGCAATATAAATACAACAGTTATTCCCTTGTATAACAGGAATAATAGCAACCAGAGTGAAGGTGATGGTCACATCTAAGTTCCGGGCAACCTAGGCTTCACCCTAGAGCGTTGCACCACCAGATCGAATAGCTAGGGCCTTAGAAGTCAACGCCAGAAACACAAAATAAAATAAAAATACAACAGTTATTCCATCGTATAACAGGAATAATTACAACCAGTGTGAAAGTAATTGGCATTTCTACGTTCCGGGCAACCTAGCCTTCACCCTAGGGCGTTGCTCCACCAGATCCAATAGTTAGGACCTAAGAAGTCAACGCCAGAAGCATAAAATACAAAATAGATACAACAGTTTTTCCATCATATAACAGGAGTAATTGCAACCAGTGTGAAAGTAATGGTCATCTCTACGTTTCGGGCAACCTAGGCTTCACCAGAGGGCGTTGCTCCACCAGATCGAATGGTTAGGTCCTAAGAAGTCAACGCTAGAAGCATAAAACACGATATATGTACAAGAGCTTTTCCATCGTATCAAACGAATAAGTGCAACCAGTGTGAAAGCAATGGCCATATCTACGTTCCGGGCATCCTAGACTTAACTCTAGGGCGTTGCACTACCAGATCGAATTGCTACGGCCTTAGAAGTCAACGCCCGAAGCATAAAATACAATAAAAATACAACAGTTTTTCCATCGTATAACAGGAATAATAGCAACCAGAGTGAAGGTGATGGTCACTTCTAAGTTCCGGGCGACCTAGGATTCACTCTAGAGCGTTGCACCACCAGATCGAATAGCTAGGACCATAGAAGTCAACGCCAGAAACATAAAATAAAATATAAATACAACAGTTATTCCATCGTATAACAGGAATAATTACAATCAGTGTGAAAGTAATGGGCATTTCTACGTTCCGGGCAACCTAGGCTTCACTCTAGGGCGTTGTTCCTCCAGATCGAATAGCTAGGGCCTAAGAAGTCTACACCAGAAGCATAAAATACAATATAAATACAACAGTTTTTCCATTGTATAAAACGAATAATTGCTACCAGTGTGAAAGTTATGGTCATTTCTGCGTTCCAGGCCCCATAGGCTTCACTCTTGGACGTTGCCCCACCAGATCGAATAGCTAGGACCTTAGAAGTCAAAGCCAGACGCAGAAAATACAATATAAATAGAACAGTTTTTCCATCGTATAAAACGAATAGTTGCAATCCGTTTAAAAATTATGGTCATTTCCACGTTCCGGGCAACCTAGGCTTCACCCTAGGGCGTTGGTCCAACAGGTCGAATAGTTAGGGCCTTAGAAAACAACTCCAGACGCATAAAATACAATATAAATACAACAGTTTTTCCACGGTGTACAACGAATAATTGCAACCAGTATGAAAGTTATGGGTATTTCTACGTTCCGGGCAACCTAGGCTTCACCCTAGGGCGTTGCTCCACCAGATCCAATAGTTAGGACCTAAGAAGTCAACGCCAGAAGCATAAAATACAAAATAGATACAACAGTTTTTCCATCGTATAACAGGAATAATTGCAACCAGAGTGAAGGTGATGGTCACATCTAAGTTCCGGGCAACCTAGGCTTCACTCTAGGGCGTTGCTCCACCAGGTCGAATAGTCAGGGCCTTAGAAAACAACTCCAGACGCATAAAACACAAGAAAAATACAACAGTTCTTTCATCGTATAACAGGAACAATTGCAACATGCTTGACGGTAATGGTCATTTCTACGTTCCGTGAAGCCTAGGCTTCACTCTAGGGCGTTGGTCCATCAGGTCGAATAGTTAGGGCCTGAGAAAACAACTCCAGACGCATAAAACACAATAAAAATACAACAGTTCTTTCATCGTATAACAGGAACAGTTGCAACATGCCTGAACGTAATGGTCATTCCTACGTTCCGGGCAATCTAGGCTTCTCTCTAGGGCGTTGCTCCACCAGATCGAATGGTTAGGGCCTAAGAAGTCAACGCCAGAAGCATAAAATACAATGGAGATACAACAGTTTTTCCATCGTATAACAGGGATAATTGCATCCAGTGTGAGGGATATGGTCATTTCTACGATCAGGGCAACCTAGGCTTCACTCCAGGGCGTTGCTGCACCACATCGAATACCTACGGCCTTAGAAGTCAACGCCAGAAGCATAAAATGCAATATAAATACAACAGTCCTTCCATCGTATAGCATGAATATTTGCAACCAGTGTGAAAGTAATGGTCATCTCTACGTTTCGGGCAACATAGGCTCCACTCTAGGGCGTTGTTCCACCAAGTCGAATAGCTAGGGCCTTAGAAGTCAACGCGCGAGGCATAAAATACAAAATTAGAAGAACAGCTTTAACATTGTATAAAACGAATAATTGCAACCAGTGTGAAAGTAATGGTCATTTCTACGTTCCGTGCAACCTACGCTTCATTATAGGGCGTTGCTCCAGCAGATCCAATAGTTAGGACCTCAGAAGTCAACGCCCGGAGCATAAAATACAATGAAAATACCACAGTTTTTCTATCCTATTTCAGGAATAATTGCAACCAGAGTGAAGGTGATGGTCATTTCTAAGTTCCGGGCAACCTAGGCTTCACTCCATAGCGTTGCTCCACCAGATCGAATAGCTCGGGCCTTAGAAGTCAACGCCAGAAACACAAAATAAAATAAAAATACAACAGTTATTCCATCGTATAACAGGAATAATTACAACCAGTGTGAAAGTGATGGTCATTTCTACGTTCCGGGCAACCTAGGCTTCACTCTAGGGCGTTGTTCCTCCAGATCGAATAGCTAGGGCCTAAGAAGTCTACACCAGAAGCATAAAATACAATATAAATACAACAGTTTTTCCATTGTATAAAACGAATAATTGCTACCAGTGTGAAAGTTATGGTCATTTCTGCGTTCCAGGCCCCATAGGCTTCACTCTTGGACGTTGCCCCACCAGATCGAATAGCTAGGACCTTAGAAGTCAAAGCCAGACGCAGAAAATACAATATAAATGCAACAGTTTTTCCATCGTATAAAACGAATAATTGCAATCCGTTTAAAAATTATGGTCATTTCCACGTTCCGGGCAACCTAGGCTTCACTCTAGGGCGTTGCTCCACCAGATCGAATAGATAGGGCCTAAAAAGTCAACGCCAGAAGCATAAAATACAATAGGGATACAACAGTTTTTCCATCGTATAACAGGAATAATTGCAACCAGCGTGAAAGATATGGTCATTTCTACGATCAGGGCAACCTAGGCTTCACTCTAGGCGTTGCTCCACCAGATCCAATAGTTAGGGCCTAAGAAGTCGACGCCGGAAGCATAACGTACAATAAAAATCCAACAGTTTGTCCATCGTATAACAGGAATAATTGCAACCAGTGTGAAAGTAACGGTCACTTCTACGTTTCGGGCGACCTAGGCTTCACTCTAGGGCGTTGCTCCACCACATCGAATAGCTACGGCCTTAGAAGTCAACGCCAAAAACACAAAATAAAATATAAATACAACAGTTATTCCATCGTATAACAGGAATAATTGCAACCAGTGTGAAAGTGATGGTCAATTCTACGTTCCGGGCAACCTAGGCTTCACTCTTGGGCGTGGTTCCCCCATATCGAATAGTTAGGGCCTAAGAAGCCTACGCCAGAAGCATAAAATACAATATAAATACCACAGTTTTTCCATCGTATAACAGGAATAATTGCAACCAGTGTGAGAGTGATGGTCATTTCTACGTTCCGGGCAACCTAGGCTTCACTCTATAGCGTTGCTCCTCCAGATCGAATAGCTCGGGCCTTAGATGTCAACGCCAGAAACACAAAATAAAATAAATATACAACAGTTATTCCATCGTATAGCAGGAATAATTACAACCAGTGTGAAAGTAATGGGCATTTCTACGTTCCGGGCAACCTAGGCTTCACCCTAGGGCGTTGCTGCACCAGATCCAATAGTTAGGACCTATGAAGTCAACGCCAGAAGCATAAAATACAAAATAGTTTCAAGAGTTTTTCCATCGTATAACAGGAATAATTGCAACCAGTGTGAAAGTGATGGTCATTTCTACGTTCCGGGCAACGTAGGATTCACTCTAGGGCGTTGTTCCGCCAGATCGAATAGTTAGGGACTAAGAAGTTAACGCCAGAAGCATAAACTGCAATATAAATAGAACAGTTATTCCCTTGTATAACAGGAATAATAGCAACCAGAGTGAAGGTGATGGTCACATCTAAGTTCCGGGCAACCTAGGCTTCACCCTAGAGCGTTGCACCACCAGATCGAATAGCTAGGGCCTTAGAAGTCAACGCCAGAAGCATAAAATAAAATATAAGTACAACAGCTATTCCATCGTATAACAGGAATAATTACAACCAGTGTGAAAGTAATGGGCATTTCTACGTTCCGTGCAACCTAGGCTTCACTCTAGGGCGTTGGTCCACCAGGTCGAATAGTCAGGGCCTGAGAAAACAACTCCAGACGCATAAAACACAATAAAAATACAACAGTTCTTTCATCGTATTACAGGAACAGTTGCAACATGCCTGAACGTAATGGTCATTCCTACGTTCTGTGCAACCTACGCTTCACTATAGGGCGTTGCTCCAGCAGATCCAATAGTTAGGACCTCAGAAGTCAACGCGCGGAGCATAAAATACAATAAAAATACCACAGTTTTTCTATCCTATATCAGGAATAATTGCAACCAGAGTGAAGGTGATGGTCATTTCTAAGTTCCGGGCAACCTAGGATTCACTCTAGAGCGTTGCACCACCAGATCGAATAGCTAGGACCATAGAAGTCAACGCCAGAAACATAAAATAAAATATAAATACAACAGTTATTCCATCGTATAACAGGAATAATTACAATCAGTGTGAAAGTAATGGGCATTTCTACGTTCCGGGCAACCTAGGCTTCACTCTAGGGCGTTGTTCCTCCAGATCGAATAGCTAGGGCCTAAGAAGTCTACACCAGAAGCATAAAATACAATATAAATACAACAGTTTTTCCATTGTATAAAACGAATAATTGCTACCAGTGTGAAAGTTATGGTCATTTCTGCGTTCCAGGCCCCATAGGCTTCACTCTAGGACGTTGCCCCACCAGATCGAATAGCTAGGACCTTAGAAGTCAAAGCCAGACGCAGAAAATACAATATAAATAGAACAGTTTTTCCATCGTATAAAACGAATAGTTGCAATCCGTTTAAAAATTATGGTCATTTCCACGTTCCGGGCAACCTAGGCTTCACTCTAGGGCGTTGGTCCAACAGGTCGAATAGTTAGGGCCTTAGAAAACAACTCCAGACGCATAAAATACAATATAAATACAACAGTTTTTCCACGGTGTACAACGAATAATTGCAACCAGTATGAAAGTTATGGGTATTTCTACGTTCCGGGCAACCTAGGCTTCACCCTAGGGCGTTGCTCCACCAGATCCAATAGTTAGGACCTAAGAAGTCAACGCCAGAAGCATAAAATACAAAATAGATACAACAGTTTTTCCATCGTATAACAGGAATAATTGCAACCAGAGTGAAGGTGATGGTCACATCTAAGTTCCGGGCAACCTAGGCTTCACTCTAGGGCGTTGCTCCACCAGGTCGAATAGTCAGGGCCTTAGAAAACAACTCCAGACGCATAAAACACAAGAAAAATACAACAGTTCTTTCACCGTATAACAGGAACAATTGCAACATGCTTGACGGTAATGGTCATTTCTACGTTCCGTGAAGCCTAGGCTTCACTCTAGGGCGTTGGTCCATCAGGTCGAATAGTTAGGGCCTGAGAAAACAACTCCAGACGCATAAAACACAATAAAAATACAACAGTTCTTTCATCGTATAACAGGAACAGTTGCAACATGCCTGAACGTAATGGTCATTCCTACGTTCCGGGCAATCTAGGCTTCTCTCTAGGGCGTTGCTCCACCAGATCGAATGGTTAGGGCCTAAGAAGTCAACGCCAGAAGCATAAAATACAATGGAGATACAACAGTTTTTCCATCGTATAACAGGGATAATTGCAACCAGTGTGAGGGATATGGTCATTTCTACGATCAGGGCAACCTAGGCTTCACTCCAGGGCGTTGCTGCACCACATCGAATACCTACGGCCTTAGAAGTCAACGCCAGAAGCATAAAATGCAATATAAATACAACAGTCCTTCCATCGTATAGCATGAATATTTGCAACCAGTGTGAAAGTAATGGTCATCTCTACGTTTCGGGCAACATAGGCTCCACTCTAGGGCGTTGTTCCACCAAGTCGAATAGCTAGGGCCTTAGAAGTCAACGCGCGAGGCATAAAATACAAAATTAGAAGAACAGCTTTAACATTGTATAAAACGAATAATTGCAACCAGTGTGAAAGTAATGGTCATTTCTACGTTCCGTGCAACCTACGCTTCACTATAGGGCGTTGCTCCAGCAGATCCAATAGTTAGGACCTCAGAAGTCAACGCCCGGAGCATAAAATACAATGAAAATACCACAGTTTTTCTATCCTATATCAGGAATAATTGCAACCAGAGTGAAGGTGATGGTCATTTCTAAGTTCCGGGCAACCTAGGCTTCACTCCATAGCGTTGCTCCACCAGATCGAATAGCTCGGGCCTTAGAAGTCAACGCCAGAAACACAAAATAAAATAAAAATACAACAGTTATTCCATCGTATAACAGGAATAATTACAACCAGTGTGAAAGTGATGGTCATTTCTACGTTCCGGGCAACCTAGGCTTCACTCTAGGGCGTTGTTCCTCCAGATCGAATAGCTAGGGCCTAAGAAGTCTACACCAGAAGCATAAAATACAATATAAATACAACAGTTTTTCCATTGTATAAAACGAATAATTGCTACCAGTGTGAAAGTTATGGTCATTTCTGCGTTCCAGGCCCCATAGGCTTCACTCTTGGACGTTGCCCCACCAGATCGAATAGCTAGGACCTTAGAAGTCAAAGCCAGACGCAGAAAATACAATATAAATGCAACAGTTTTTCCATCGTATAAAACGAATAATTGCAATCCGTTTAAAAATTATGGTCATTTCCACGTTCCGGGCAACCTAGGCTTCACTCTAGGGCGTTGCTCCACCAGATCGAATAGATAGGGCCTAAAAAGTCAACGCCAGAAGCATAAAATACAATAGGGATACAACAGTTTTTCCATCGTATAACAGGAATAATTGCAACCAGCGTGAAAGATATGGTCATTTCTACGATCTGGGCAACCGAGGCTTCACTCTAGGCGTTGCTCCACCAGATCGAATAGTTAGGGCCTAAGAAGTCGACGCCGGAAGCATAACGTACAATAAAAATCCAACAGTTTGTCCATCGTATAACAGGAATAATTGCAACCAGTGTGAAAGTAACGGTGATTTCTACGTTCCGGGCAACCTAGGCTTCACTCTAGGGCGTTGCTCCACCACATCGAATAGCTACGGCCTTAGAAGTCAACGCCAAAAACACAAAATAAAATAAAAATACAACAGTTATTTCATCGTATAACAGGAATAATTACAACCAGCGTGAAAGTAATTGGCATTTCTACGTTCCAGGCAACCTAGCCTTCACCCTAGGGCGTTGCTCCACCAGATCCAATAGTTAGGACCTAAGAAGTCAACGCCAGAAGCATATAATACAAAATAGATACAACAGTTTTTCCATCATATAACAGGAGTAATTGCAGCCAGTGTGAAAGTAATGGTCATCTCTACGTTTCGGGCAACCTAGGCTTCACCATAGGGCGTTGCTCCACCAGATCGAATAGTTAGGGCCTTAGAAAACAACTCCAGACTCATAAAATACAATATAAATACAACAGTTTTTCCACGGTGTACAACGAATAATTGCAAGCAGTATGAAAGTTATGGGTATTTCTACGTTCCGGGCAACCTAGGCTTCACCCTAGGGCGTTGCTCCACCAGATCCAATAGTTAGGACCTAAGAAGTCAACGCCAGAAGCATAAAATACAAAATAGATACAACAGTTTTTCCATCGTATAACAGGAATAATTGCAACCAGAGTGAAGGTGATGGTCACATCTAAGTACCGGGCAACCTAGGCTTCACCCTAGAGCGTTGCACCACCAGATCGAATAGCTAGGGCCTTAGAAGTCAACGCCAGAAGCATAAAATAAAATATAAGTACAACAGCTATTCCATCGTATAACAGGAATAATTACAACCAGTGTGAAAGTAATGGGCATTTCTACGTTCCGTTCAACCTAGGCTTCACTCTAGGGCGTTGCTCCACCAGGTCGAATAGTCAGGGCCTTAGAAAACAACTCCAGACGCATAAAACACAAGAAAAATACAACAGTTCTTTCATCGTATAACAGGAACAATTGCAACATGCCTGACGGTAATGGTCATTTCTACGTTCCGGGAAATCTAGGCTTCTCTCTAGGGCGTTGCTCCACCAGATCGAATAGATAGGGCCTAAAAAGTCAACGCCAGAAGCATAAAATACAATAGGGATACAACAGTTTTTCCATCGTATAACAGGAATAATTCCAACCAGCGTGAAAGATATGGTCATTTCTACGATCAGGGCAACCTAGGCTTCACTCTAGGCGTTGCTCCACCAGATCCAATAGTTAGGGCCTAAGAAGTCGACGCCGGAAGCATAACGTACAATAAAAATCCAACAGTTTGTCCATCGCATAACAGGAATAATTGCAACCAGTGTGAAAGTAACGGTCATTTCTACGTTCCGGGCAACCTAGGCTTCACTCTAGGGCGTTGCTCCACCACATCGAATAGCTACGGCCTTAGAAGTCAACGCCAAAAACACAAAATAAAATATAAATACAACAGTTATTCCATCGTATAACAGGAATAATTGCAACCAGTGTGAAAGTGATGGTCAATTCTACGTTCCGGGCAACCTAGGCTTCACTCTTGGGCGTGGTTCCCCCATATCGAATAGTTAGGGCCTAAGAAGCCTACGCCAGAAGCATAAAATACAATATAAATACCACAGTTTTTCCATCGTATAACAGGAATAATTGCAACCAGTGTGAGAGTGATGGTCATTTCTACGTTCCGGGCAACCTAGGCTTCACTCTATAGCGTTGCTCCTCCAGATCGAATAGCTCGGGCCTTAGATGTCAACGCCAGAAACACAAAATAAAATAAATATACAACAGTTATTCCATCGTATAGCAGGAATAATTACAACCAGTGTGAAAGTAATGGGCATTTCTACGTTCCGGGCAACCTAGGCTTCACCCTAGGGCGTTGCTGCACCAGATCCAATAGTTAGGACCTCAGAAGTCAACGCGCGGAGCATAAAATACAATAAAAATACCACAGTTTTTCTATCCTATATCAGGAATAATTGCAACCAGAGTGAAGGTGATGGTCATTTCTAAGTTCCGGTCAACCTAGGCTTCACTCCATAGCGTTGCTCCACCAGATCGAATAGCTCGGGCCTTAGAAGTCAACGCCAGAAACACAAAATAAAATAAAAATACAACAGTTATTCCATCGTATAACAGGAATAATTACAACCAGTGTGAAAGTAATTGGCATTTCTACGTTCCGGGCAACCTAGCCTTCACCCTAGGGCGTTGCTCCACCAGATCCAATAGTTAGGACCTAAGAAGTCAACGCCAGAAGCATAAAATACAAAATAGACTCAACAGTTTTTCCATCATATAACAGGAGTAATTGCAACCAGTGTGAAGGTAATGGTCATCTCTACGTTTCGGGCAACCTAGGCTTCACCAGAGGGCGTTGCTCCACCAGATCGAATGGTTAGGTCCTAAGAAGTCAACGCTAGAAGCATAAAACACGATATATGTACAAGAGCTTTTCCATCGTATCAAACAAATAAGTGCAACCAGTGTGAAAGCAATGGCCATATCTACGTTCCGGGCATCCTAGACTTAACTCTAGGGCGTTGCTCTACCAGATCGAATTGCTACGGCCTTAGAAGTCAACGCCCGAAGCATAAAATACAATAAAAATACAACAGTTTTTCCATCGTATAACAGGAATAATAGCAACCAGAGTGAAGGTGATGGTCACTTCTAAGTTCCGGGCAACCTAGGATTCACTCTAGAGCGTTGCACCACCAGATCGAATAGCTAGGACCATAGAAGTCAACGCCAGAAACATAAAATGCAATATAAATACAACAGTCCTTCCATCGTATAGCATGAATATTTGCAACCAGTGTGAAAGTAATGGTCATCTCTACGTTTCGGGCAACATAGGCTCCACTCTAGGGCGTTGTTCCACCAAGTCGAATAGCTAGGGCCTTAGAAGTCAACGCGGGAGGCGTAAAATACAAAATTAGAAGAACAGCTTTAACATTGTATAAAACGAATAATTGCAACCAGTGTGAAAGTAATGGTCATTTCTACGTTCCGTGCAACCTACGCGTCACTATAGGGCGTTGCTCCAGCAGATCCAATAGTTAGGACCTCAGAAGTCAACGCCCGGAGCATAAAATACAATAAAAATACCACAGTTTTTCTATCCTATATCAGGAATAATTGCAACCAGAGTGAAGGTGATGGTCATTTCTAAGTTCCGGGCAACCTAGGCTTCACTCCATAGCGTTGCTCCACCAGATCGAATAGCTCGGGCCTTAGAAGTCAACGCCAGAAACACAAAATAAAATAAAAATACAACAGTTATTCCATCGTATAACAGGAATAATTACAACCAGTGTGAAAGTGATGGTCATTTCTACGTTCCGGGCAACCTAGGCTTCACTCTAGGGCGTTGTTCCTCCAGATCGAATAGCTAGGGCCTAAGAAGTCTACACCAGAAGCATAAAATACAATATAAATACAACAGTTTTTCCATTGTATAAAACGAATAATTGCTACCAGTGTGAAAGTTATGGTCATTTCTGCGTTCCAGGCCCCATAGGCTTCACTCTTGGACGTTGCCCCACCAGATCGAATAGCTAGGACCTTAGAAGTCAAAGCCAGACGCAGAAAATACAATATAAATACAACAGTTTTTCCATCGTATAAAACGAATAATTGCAATCCGTTTAAAAATTATGGTCATTTCCACGTTCCGGGCAACCTAGGCTTCACTCTAGGGCGTTGGTCCAACAGGTCGAATAGTTAGGGCCTTAGAAAACAACTCCAGACGCATAAAATACAATATAAATACAACAGTTTTTCCACGGTGTACAACGAATAATTGCAACCAGTATGAAAGTTATGGGTATTTCTACGTTCCGGGCAACCTAGGCTTCACCCTAGGGCGTTGCTCCACCAGATCCAATAGTTAGGACCTAAGAAGTCAACGCCAGAAGCATAAAATACAAAATAGATACAACAGTTTTTCCATCGTATAACAGGAATAATTGCAACCAGAGTGAAGGTGATGGTCACATCTAAGTTCCGGGCAACCTAGGCTTCACTCTAGGGCGTTGCTCCACCAGGTCGAATAGTCAGGGCCTTAGAAAACAACTCCAGACGCATAAAACACAAGAAAAATACAACAGTTCTTTCATCGTATAACAGGAACAATTGCAACATGCTTGACGGTAATGGTCATTTCTACGTTCCGGGAAATCTAGGCTTCTCTCTAGGGCGTTGCTCCACCAGATCGAATAGATAGGGCCTAAAAAGTCAACGCCAGAAGCATAAAATACAATAGGGATACAACAGTTTTTCCATCGTATAACAGGAATAATTCCAACCAGCGTGAAAGATATGGTCATTTCTACGATCAGGGCAACCTAGGCTTCACTCTAGGCGTTGCTCCACCAGATCCAATAGTTAGGGCCTAAGAAGTCGACGCCGGAAGCATAACGTACAATAAAAATCCAACAGTTTGTCCATCGCATAACAGGAATAATTGCAACCAGTGTGAAAGTAACGGTCATTTCTACGTTCCGGGCAACCTAGGCTTCACTCTAGGGCGTTGCTCCACCACATCGAATAGCTACGGCCTTAGAAGTCAACGCCAAAAACACAAAATAAAATATAAATACAACAGTTATTCCATCGTATAACAGGAATAATTGCAACCAGTGTGAAAGTGATGGTCAATTCTACGTTCCGGGCAACCTAGGCTTCACTCTTGGGCGTGGTTCCCCCATATCGAATAGTTAGGGCCTAAGAAGCCTACGCCAGAAGCATAAAATACAATATAAATACCACAGTTTTTCCATCGTATAACAGGAATAATTGCAACCAGTGTGAGAGTGATGGTCATTTCTACGTTCCGGGCAACCTAGGCTTCACTCTATAGCGTTGCTCCTCCAGATCGAATAGCTCGGGCCTTAGATGTCAACGCCAGAAACACAAAATAAAATAAATATACAACAGTTATTCCATCGTATAGCAGGAATAATTACAACCAGTGTGAAAGTAATGGGCATTTCTACGTTCCGGGCAACCTAGGCTTCACCCTAGGGCGTTGCTGCACCAGATCCAATAGTTAGGACCTAAGAAGTCAACGCGCGGAGCATAAAATACAATAAAAATACCACAGTTTTTCTATCCTATATCAGGAATAATTGCAACCAGAGTGAAGGTGATGGTCATTTCTAAGTTCCGGTCAACCTAGGCTTCACTCCATAGCGTTGCTCCACCAGATCGAATAGCTCGGGCCTTAGAAGTCAACGCCAGAAACACAAAATAAAATAAAAATACAACAGTTATTCCATCGTATAACAGGAATAATTACAACCAGTGTGAAAGTAATTGGCATTTCTACGTTCCGGGCAACCTAGCCTTCACCCTAGGGCGTTGCTCCACCAGATCCAATAGTTAGGACCTAAGAAGTCAACGCCAGAAGCATAAAATACAAAATAGACTCAACAGTTTTTCCATCATATAACAGGAGTAATTGCAACCAGTGTGAAGGTAATGGTCATCTCTACGTTTCGGGCAACCTAGGCTTCACCAGAGGGCGTTGCTCCACCAGATCGAATGGTTAGGTCCTAAGAAGTCAACGCTAGAAGCATAAAACACGATATATGTACAAGAGCTTTTCCATCGTATCAAACAAATAAGTGCAACCAGTGTGAAAGCAATGGCCATATCTACGTTCCGGGCATCCTAGACTTAACTCTAGGGCGTTGCTCTACCAGATCGAATTGCTACGGCCTTAGAAGTCAACGCCCGAAGCATAAAATACAATAAAAATACAACAGTTTTTCCATCGTATAACAGGAATAATAGCAACCAGAGTGAAGGTGATGGTCACTTCTAAGTTCCGGGCAACCTAGGATTCACTCTAGAGCGTTGCACCACCAGATCGAATAGCTAGGACCATAGAAGTCAACGCCAGAAACATAAAATGCAATATAAATACAACAGTCCTTCCATCGTATAGCATGAATATTTGCAACCAGTGTGAAAGTAATGGTCATCTCTACGTTTCGGGCAACATAGGCTCCACTCTAGGGCGTTGTTCCACCAAGTCGAATAGCTAGGGCCTTAGAAGTCAACGCGCGAGGCGTAAAATACAAAATTAGAAGAACAGCTTTAACATTGTATAAAACGAATAATTGCAACCAGTGTGAAAGTAATGGTCATTTCTACGTTCCGTGCAACCTACGCTTCACTATAGGGCGTTGCTCCAGCAGATCCAATAGTTAGGACCTCAGAAGTCAACGCCCGGAGCATAAAATACAATAAAAATACCACAGTTTTTCTATCCTATATCAGGAATAATTGCAACCAGAGTGAAGGTGATGGTCATTTCTAAGTTCCGGGCAACCTAGGCTTCACTCCATAGCGTTGCTCCACCAGATCGAATAGCTCGGGCCTTAGAAGTCAACGCCAGAAACACAAAATAAAATAAAAATACAACAGTTATTCCATCGTATAACAGGAATAATTACAACCAGTGTGAAAGTGATGGTCATTTCTACGTTCCGGGCAACCTAGGCTTCACTCTAGGGCGTTGTTCCTCCAGATCGAATAGCTAGGGCCTAAGAAGTCTACACCAGAAGCATAAAATACAATATAAATACAACAGTTTTTCCATTGTATAAAACGAATAATTGCTACCAGTGTGAAAGTTATGGTCATTTCTGCGTTCCAGGCCCCATAGGCTTCACTCTTGGACGTTGCCCCACCAGATCGAATAGCTAGGACCTTAGAAGTCAAAGCCAGACGCAGAAAATACAATATAAATACAACAGTTTTTCCATCGTATAAAACGAATAATTGCAATCCGTTTAAAAATTATGGTCATTTCCACGTTCCGGGCAACCTAGGCTTCACTCTAGGGCGTTGGTCCAACAGGTCGAATAGTTAGGGCCTTAGAAAACAACTCCAGACGCATAAAATACAATATAAATACAACAGTTTTTCCACGGTGTACAACGAATAATTGCAACCAGTATGAAAGTTATGGGTATTTCTACGTTCCGGGCAACCTAGGCTTCACCCTAGGGCGTTGCTCCACCAGATCCAATAGTTAGGACCTAAGAAGTCAACGCCAGAAGCATAAAATACAAAATAGATACAACAGTTTTTCCATCGTATAACAGGAATAATTGCAACCAGAGTGAAGGTGATGGTCACATCTAAGTTCCGGGCAACCTAGGCTTCACTCTAGGGCGTTGGTCCAACAGGTCGAATAGTTAGGGCCTTAGAAAACAACTCCAGACGCATAAAATACAATATAAATACAACAGTTTTTCCACGGTGTACAACGAATAATTGCAACCAGTATGAAAGTTATGGGTATTTCTACGTTCCGGGCAACCTAGGCTTCACCCTAGGGCGTTGCTCCACCAGATCCAATAGTTAGGACCTAAGAAGTCAACGCCAGAAGCATAAAATACAAAATAGATACAACAGTTTTTCCATCGTATAACAGGAATAATTGCAACCAGAGTGAAGGTGATGGTCACATCTAAGTTCCGGGCAACCTAGGCTTCACTCTAGGGCGTTGCTCCACCAGGTCGAATAGTCAGGGCCTTAGAAAACAACTCCAGACGCATAAAACACAAGAAAAATACAACAGTTCTTTCATCGTATAACAGGAACAATTGCAACATGCTTGACGGTAATGGTCATTTCTACGTTCCGGGAAATCTAGGCTTCTCTCTAGGGCGTTGCTCCACCAGATCGAATAGATAGGGCCTAAAAAGTCAACGCCAGAAGCATAAAATACAATAGGGATACAACAGTTTTTCCATCGTATAACAGGAATAATTCCAACCAGCGTGAAAGATATGGTCATTTCTACGATCAGGGCAACCTAGGCTTCACTCTAGGCGTTGCTCCACCAGATCCAATAGTTAGGGCCTAAGAAGTCGACGCCGGAAGCATAACGTACAATAAAAATCCAACAGTTTGTCCATCGCATAACAGGAATAATTGCAACCAGTGTGAAAGTAACGGTCATTTCTACGTTCCGGGCAACCTAGGCTTCACTCTAGGGCGTTGCTCCACCACATCGAATAGCTACGGCCTTAGAAGTCAACGCCAAAAACACAAAATAAAATATAAATACAACAGTTATTCCATCGTATAACAGGAATAATTGCAACCAGTGTGAAAGTGATGGTCAATTCTACGTTCCGGGCAACCTAGGCTTCACTCTTGGGCGTGGTTCCCCCATATCGAATAGTTAGGGCCTAAGAAGCCTACGCCAGAAGCATAAAATACAATATAAATACCACAGTTTTTCCATCGTATAACAGGAATAATTGCAACCAGTGTGAGAGTGATGGTCATTTCTACGTTCCGGGCAACCTAGGCTTCACTCTATAGCGTTGCTCCTCCAGATCGAATAGCTCGGGCCTTAGATGTCAACGCCAGAAACACAAAATAAAATAAATATACAACAGTTATTCCATCGTATAGCAGGAATAATTACAACCAGTGTGAAAGTAATGGGCATTTCTACGTTCCGGGCAACCTAGGCTTCACCCTAGGGCGTTGCTGCACCAGATCCAATAGTTAGGACCTAAGAAGTCAACGCGCGGAGCATAAAATACAATAAAAATACCACAGTTTTTCTATCCTATATCAGGAATAATTGCAACCAGAGTGAAGGTGATGGTCATTTCTAAGTTCCGGTCAACCTAGGCTTCACTCCATAGCGTTGCTCCACCAGATCGAATAGCTCGGGCCTTAGAAGTCAACGCCAGAAACACAAAATAAAATAAAAATACAACAGTTATTCCATCGTATAACAGGAATAATTACAACCAGTGTGAAAGTAATTGGCATTTCTACGTTCCGGGCAACCTAGCCTTCACCCTAGGGCGTTGCTCCACCAGATCCAATAGTTAGGACCTAAGAAGTCAACGCCAGAAGCATAAAATACAAAATAGACTCAACAGTTTTTCCATCATATAACAGGAGTAATTGCAACCAGTGTGAAGGTAATGGTCATCTCTACGTTTCGGGCAACCTAGGCTTCACCAGAGGGCGTTGCTCCACCAGATCGAATGGTTAGGTCCTAAGAAGTCAACGCTAGAAGCATAAAACACGATATATGTACAAGAGCTTTTCCATCGTATCAAACAAATAAGTGCAACCAGTGTGAAAGCAATGGCCATATCTACGTTCCGGGCATCCTAGACTTAACTCTAGGGCGTTGCTCTACCAGATCGAATTGCTACGGCCTTAGAAGTCAACGCCCGAAGCATAAAATACAATAAAAATACAACAGTTTTTCCATCGTATAACAGGAATAATAGCAACCAGAGTGAAGGTGATGGTCACTTCTAAGTTCCGGGCAACCTAGGATTCACTCTAGAGCGTTGCACCACCAGATCGAATAGCTAGGACCATAGAAGTCAACGCCAGAAACATAAAATGCAATATAAATACAACAGTCCTTCCATCGTATAGCATGAATATTTGCAACCAGTGTGAAAGTAATGGTCATCTCTACGTTTCGGGCAACATAGGCTCCACTCTAGGGCGTTGTTCCACCAAGTCGAATAGCTAGGGCCTTAGAAGTCAACGCGCGAGGCGTAAAATACAAAATTAGAAGAACAGCTTTAACATTGTATAAAACGAATAATTGCAACCAGTGTGAAAGTAATGGTCATTTCTACGTTCCGTGCAACCTACGCTTCACTATAGGGCGTTGCTCCAGCAGATCCAATAGTTAGGACCTCAGAAGTCAACGCCCGGAGCATAAAATACAATAAAAATACCACAGTTTTTCTATCCTATATCAGGAATAATTGCAACCAGAGTGAAGGTGATGGTCATTTCTAAGTTCCGGGCAACCTAGGCTTCACTCCATAGCGTTGCTCCACCAGATCGAATAGCTCGGGCCTTAGAAGTCAACGCCAGAAACACAAAATAAAATAAAAATACAACAGTTATTCCATCGTATAACAGGAATAATTACAACCAGTGTGAAAGTGATGGTCATTTCTACGTTCCGGGCAACCTAGGCTTCACTCTAGGGCGTTGTTCCTCCAGATCGAATAGCTAGGGCCTAAGAAGTCTACACCAGAAGCATAAAATACAATATAAATACAACAGTTTTTCCATTGTATAAAACGAATAATTGCTACCAGTGTGAAAGTTATGGTCATTTCTGCGTTCCAGGCCCCATAGGCTTCACTCTTGGACGTTGCCCCACCAGATCGAATAGCTAGGACCTTAGAAGTCAAAGCCAGACGCAGAAAATACAATATAAATACAACAGTTTTTCCATCGTATAAAACGAATAATTGCAATCCGTTTAAAAATTATGGTCATTTCCACGTTCCGGGCAACCTAGGCTTCACTCTAGGGCGTTGGTCCAACAGGTCGAATAGTTAGGGCCTTAGAAAACAACTCCAGACGCATAAAATACAATATAAATACAACAGTTTTTCCACGGTGTACAACGAATAATTGCAACCAGTATGAAAGTTATGGGTATTTCTACGTTCCGGGCAACCTAGGCTTCACCCTAGGGCGTTGCTCCACCAGATCCAATAGTTAGGACCTAAGAAGTCAACGCCAGAAGCATAAAATACAAAATAGATACAACAGTTTTTCCATCGTATAACAGGAATAATTGCAACCAGAGTGAAGGTGATGGTCACATCTAAGTTCCGGGCAACCTAGGCTTCACTCTAGGGCGTTGCTCCACCAGGTCGAATAGTCAGGGCCTTAGAAAACAACTCCAGACGCATAAAACACAAGAAAAATACAACAGTTCTTTCATCGTATAACAGGAACAATTGCAACATGCTTGACGGTAATGGTCATTTCTACGTTCCGGGAAATCTAGGCTTCTCTCTAGGGCGTTGCTCCACCAGATCGAATAGATAGGGCCTAAAAAGTCAACGCCAGAAGCATAAAATACAATAGGGATACAACAGTTTTTCCATCGTATAACAAGAATAATTGCAACCAGCGTGAAAGATATGGTCATTTCTACGATCCGGGCAATCTAGGCTTCTCTCTAGGGCGTTGCTGCACCAGATCGAATGGTTAGGGCCTAAGAAGTCAACGCCAGAAGCATAAAATACAATAGAGATACAACAGTTTTTCCATCGTATAACAGGGATAATTGCAACCAGTGTGAGGGATATGGTCATTTCTACGATCAGGGCAACCTAGGCTTCACCCCAGGGCGTTGCTGCACCACATCGAATACCTACGGCCTTAGAAGTCAACGCCAGAAGCATAAAATGCAATATAAATACAACAGTCCTTCCATCGTATAGCATGAATATTTGCAACCAGTGTGAAAGTAATGGTCATCTCTACGTTTCGGGCAACATAGGCTCCACTCTAGGGCGTTGTGCCACCAAGTCGAATAGCTAGGGCCTTAGAAGTCAACGCGCGAGGCATAAAATACAAAATTAGAAGAACAGCATTAACATTGTATAAAACGAATAATTGCAACCAGTGTGAAAGTAATGTTCATTTCTACGTTCCGTGCAACCTACGCTTCACTATAGGGCGTTGCTCCAGCAGATCCAATAGTTAGGACCTCAGAAGTCAACGCCCGGAGCATAAAATACAATAAAAATACCACAGTTTTTCTATCCTATATCAGGAATAATTGCAACCAGAGTGAAGGTGATGGTCATTTCTAAGTTCCGGGCAACCTAGGCTTCACTCCATAGCGTTGCTCCACCAGATCGAACAGCTCGGGCCTTAGAAGTCAACGCCAGAAACACAAAATAAAATAAAAATACAACAGTTATTCCATCGTATAACAGGAATAATTACAACCAGTGTGAAAGTGATGGTCATTTCTACGTTCCGGGCAACCTAGGCTTCACTATAGGCCGTTGCTCCTCCACATCGAATAGCTACGGCCTTAAAAGTCAACGACAGAAGCATAAAATGCAATATAAATACAACAGTCTTTCCATCATATAGCATGAATAATTGCAACCAGTATGAAAGTAATGGTCATCTCTACGTTTCGGGCCACATAGGCTCCACTCTAGGGCGTTGGTCCACCAAATCGAATAGCTAGGGCCTTAGAAGTCAACGCCCGAGACATAAAATACAAAATTAAAAGAACAGCTTTAACATTGTATAAAACGAATAATTGCAACCAATGTGAAAGTTATGGTCATTTCTACGTTCCGTGCAACCTAGGCTTCACTCTAGGGCGTTGCTCCAGCAGATCAAATAGTTAGGACCTCAGAAGCCAGCGCCCGGAGCATAAAATACAATAAAAATACCACAGTTTTTCCATCGTATAACAGGAATAATTGCAACCAGAGTGAAGGTGATGGTCATTTCTAAGTTCCGGGCAACCTAGGCTTCACTCTATAGCGTTGCTCCTCCAGATCGAATAGCTCGGGCCTTAGATGTCAACGCCAGAAACACAAAATAAAATAAAGATACAACAGTTATTCCATCGTATAGCAGGAATAATTACAACCAGTGTGAAAGTAATGGGCATTTCTACGTTCCGGGCAACCTAGGCTTCACCCTAGGGCGTTGCTGCACCAGATCCAATAGTTAGGACCTATGAAGTCAACGCCAGAAGCATTATATACAAAATAGATACAACAGTTTTTCCATCATAGAACAGGAATAATTGCAACCAGTGTGAAACTGATGGTCATTTCTACGTTCCGGGCAACCTAGGCTTCACTCTAGGGCGTTGTTCCTCCAGATCGAATAGTTAGGGCCTAAGAAGTCAGCGCCAGAAGCATAAAATACAAAATAGATACAACAGCTTTTCCATCGTATATAATGTATATTTGCAAACAGTGTGAAGGCAATCGTCATTTCTACGTTCCGGGCAACCTAGGCTTCACCCTAGGGCGTTGCTCCACTTTATCGAATAGATAGGGCCTGAGAAGTCAACGCCAGAAGCATAAAATACGATATATGTACAACAGTTTTACCATCGTATAAAACGAATAATCTCAAACAGTGTGAAGGTAATGGTCATTTCTACATTCCGGGGAACCTAGGCTTCACTCTAGGGCGTTGCTCCACCAGATCGAATAGTTGGGGCCTTAGAAGTCAACGCCAGAAGCACCAAGTACAAAATTAGTACAACAGTTTTTCCATCGTATAAAATGAATAATCGCGAACCGTGCGAAGGTGATGGCCATTTCTACGTTCCGGGCAACCTAGGCTTCACCCTAGGGCGTTGCTCCACCTGATCGAATAGTTAGGGCCTAAGAAGTCAACGCCAGACGCATAAAATACGATATATGTACAACAGTTTTACCATCGTATAAAATGAATAATCGCAAACAGTGTGAAGGTAATGGTCATTTCTACATTCCGGGGAACCTAGGCTTCACTCTAGGGCGTCGCTCCACCAGATCGAATAGTTAGGGCCTTAGAAGTCAACGCCAGAAGCACCAAGTACAAAATTAGTACAACAGTTTTTCCATCGTATAAAATGAATAATCGCGAACCGTGTGAAGGTGATGGTCATTTCTATGTTCCGGGCAGCCTAGGCTTCACTCTAGGGCGTCGCTCCACCAGATCGAATAGTTAGGGCCTTAGAAGCCAACGCCCGAAGCATAAAATACAAAATAAATAGAACAGCTTTTCCTCTGTATAAAACGAATAATTGAAACCAGTGTGAAAGTTATGGTCATTTCTACGTTCCGCGCAACCTTGGCTTCACGCCTGGGCGTTGCTTCACCAGATCGAATAGTTAGGGCCTAAGAAGTCAACGCCAGAAACATAAAATACGATATATGTCCAACAGTTTTTCCATCGTATAAAACGAATAATTGCAACCAGTGTGAAAGTAATGGCCATTTCTACGTTGCGGGCATCCTAGACTTAACTCTGAGGCATTGCTACACCAGATCGAATACATAGAGCCTTAGAAGTCAACGCCAGAAGTATAAAGTACAATCAAAATCCAACAGATTGTCCATCGTATAGCTGGAATGATTGCAACCAGAGTGAAAGTAATGGTCATTTCTACGTTTCGGGCGACCTAGGCTCCACTCTAGGGCGTTGCTCCACCAGATGGAATAGTTAGGGCCTTAGAAGTCAATGCCAGAAGCATAAAATACAAAATAAATACAACAGTTTTTCCATCTTATAACAAGAATACTTGCAACCAGTGTTAAAGTGATGGTCATTTCTACATTCCGGGCAACCTAGCCTTCACTCTAGGGCGTTGCTCCACCAGATCGAATAGTTAGGGCCTAAGAAGTCAACGCCAGAAGCACCAAATACAAAATTAATACAACAGTTTTTCCATCCTATAAAACGAATAATTGCAACGAGGATGAAAGTTATGGTCATTTCTACGTTCCGGGCAACCTAGGCTTCAGCCTAGGGCGTTCCTCCGCCTGATCGAATAGTTAGGGCCTAAGAAGTCAACGCCAGAAGCATAAAATACGACATATGTACAACAGTTTTACCATCGTATAAAATGTATAATCGCAAGCAGTGTGAAGGTAATGGTCATTTCTATGTTCCGGGCAGCCTAGGCTTCACTCTAGGGCGTCGCTCCACCAGATCGAATAGTTGGGGCCTTAGAAGTCAACGCCAGAAGCACCAAGTACAAAATTAGTACAACAGTTTTTCCATCGTATAAAATGAATAATCGCGAACCGTGTGAAGGTGATGGTCATTTCTATGTTCCGGGCAGCCTAGGCTTCACTCTAGGGCGTCGCTCCACCAGATCGAATAGTTAGGGCCTTAGAAGCCAACGCCCGAAGCATAAAATACAAAATAAATAGAACAGCTTTTCCTCTGTATAAAACGAATAATTGAAACCAGTGTGAAAGTTATGGTCATTTCTACGTTCCGCGCAACCTAGGCTTCACGCCTGGGCGTAGCTCCACCATATCCAATAGTTAGGACCTAAGAAGTCAGCGCCAGAAGCATAAAATACAAAATAGATACAACAGCTTTTCCATCGTATATAATGTATATTTGCAAACAGTGTGAAGGCAATCGTCATTTCTACGTTCCGGGCAACCTAGGCTTCACCCTAGGGCGTTGCTCCACTTTATCGAATAGATAGGGCCTGAGAAGTCAACGCCAGAAGCATAAAATACGATATATGTACAACAGTTTTACCATCGTATAAAACGAATAATCGCAAACTGTGTGAAGGTAATGGTCATTTCTACATTCCGGGGAACCTAGGCTTCACTCTAGGGCGTTGCTCCACCAGATCGAATAGTTGGGGCCTTAGAAGTCAACGCCAGAAGCACCAAGTACAAAATTAGTACAACAGTTTTTCCATCGTATAAAATGAATAATCGCGAACCGTGCGAAGGTGATGGTCATTTCTACGTTCCGGGCAACCTAGGCTTCACCCTAGGGCGTTGCTCCACCTGATCGAATAGTTAGGGCCTAAGAAGTCAACGCCAGACGCATAAAATACGATATATGTAGAACAGTTTTACCATCGTATAAAATGAATAATCGCAAACAGTGTGAAGGTAATGGTCATTTCTACATTCCGGGGAACCTAGGCTTCACTCTAGGGCGTTGCTCCACCAGATCGAATAGTTGGGGCCTTAGAAGTCAACGCCAGAAGCACCAAGTACAAAATTAGTACAACAGTTTTTCCATCGTATAAAATGAATAATCGCGAACCGTGTGAAGGTGATGGTCATTTCTATATTCCGGGCAACCTAGGCTTCACTCTAGGGCGTTGATCCACCAGATCGAATAGTTGGGGCCTTAGGAGTCAACGGCCGAAGCATAAAATACAAAATAAGTAGAACAGTTTTTCCATTGTATAAAAGGAATAATTGAAACCAGTGTGAAAGTTATGGTCATTTCTACGTTCCGCGCAACCTAGGCTTCACCCCTGGGCGTTGCTCCACCAGATCCAATAGTTAGGACCTAAGAAGTCAGCGCCAGAAGCATAAAATACAAAAGAGATACAACAGTTTTTCCATCGTATAAAACGAATAATTGCAACCAGTATGAAAGTTTTGGTCATTTCTACGATCCGGGCAACCTAGGCTTCACTCTAGGGCGTTGCTCCACCAGATCGAATAGTTAGGGCCTAAGAAGTCAACGCCAGAAGCACCAAATACAAAATTAATACAACAGTTTTTCCATCCTATAAAACGAATAATTGCAACCAGGATGAAATTTATGGTCATTTCTAAGTTCCGGGCAACCTAGGCTTCACCCTAGGGCGTTGCTCCACCTGATCGAATAGTTAGGGCCTAAGAAGTCAACGCCAGACGCATAAAATACGATATATGTACAACAGTTTTACCATCGTATAAAATGAATAATCGCAAACAGTGTGAAAGTAACGGTCATTTCTACGTTCCGGGCAACCTAGGCTTCACTCTAGGGCGTTGCTCCACCAGATCGAATAGTTAGGGACTTAGAATTCGACGCCAGAAGCATAAAATACAACATGAGTACAACAGTTTTTTCATCGTATAACAGGAATAATTGCAACCAGTCTGAAAGGTATGGTCATTTCTACGTTCCGGGCAACCTAGGCTTCACTCTAGGGCGTTGGCCCTCCACATCTAACAGTTAGGGCCTAAGAAGTCAACGCCAGAAGCACCAAATTCAAAATAAATACAACAGTTTTTCCATCGTATAAAACGAATAATTGCAACCAGTATGAAAGTTTTGGTCATTTCTACGATCCGGGCAACCTAGGCTTCACCCTATGGCGTTGCTCCACCTGATCGAGTAGTTAGGGCCTAAGAAGTCAACGCCAGAAGCATAAAATACGATATATGTACAACAGTTTTTCCATCGTATAAAACGAATAATTGCAACCAGTGTGAAAGTAATGGCCATTTCTACGTTGCGGGCATCCTAGACTTAACTCTGAGGCATTGCTACACCAGATCGAATACATAGAGCCTTAGAAGTCAACGCCAGAAGTATAAAGTACAATCAAAATCCAACAGATTGTCCATCGTATAGCTGGAATGATTGCAACCAGAGTGAAAGTAATGGTCATTTCTACGTTCCGCGCAACCTAGACTTCACCCCTGGGCGTTGCTCCACCAGATCCAATAGTTAGGACCTAAGAAGTCAGCGCCAGAAGCATAAAATACAAAAGTGATACAACAGTTTTTCCATCGTATATAATGTATATTTGCAAACAGTGTGAAAGCACAGGTCATTTCTACGTTCCGGGCAACCTAGGATTAACTGTCGGGCGTTTCTCCACCAGATCGCATAGTTAGGGACTTAGAATTCAACGCCAGAGGCATAAAGTACAATAAAAATGCAACAGTCTTTCCATCGTATGACAGGAATAACTGCAACCAGTGTGAAAGTACAGGTCATTTCTACGTTCCGGGCAACCTAGGCTTCACTCTAGGCCGGTGCTCCACCAGATCAAATAGTCAGGACCTAAGAAGTCAACGCCAGAAGCATAAAATACAATATAAATACAATAGCTTTTCCATCGTATATAATGTATATTTGCAAACAGTGTGAAAGTAACGGTCATTTCTACGTTCCGGGCAACCTAGGCTTAACTCTAGGGCGTTGCTCCACCAGGTCGAATAGTTAAGGACTTAGAATTCAACGCCAGAAGCATAAAATACAATAAAAATGCAACAGTTTTTCCATAGTATAACAGGAATAACTGCAACCTGTGTGAAAGTACTGGTCATTTCTACGTTCCGGGTAACCTAGGCTTCACTCTAGGGCGTTGCTCCACCAGATGGAATAGTTAGGGCCTTAGAAGTCAATGCCAGAAGCATAAAATACAAAATAAATACAACAGTTTTTCCATCTTATAACAAGAATACTTGCAACCAGTGTTAAAGTGATGGTCATTTCTACATTCCGGGCAACCTAGCCTTCACTCTAGGGCGTTGCTCCACCAGATCGAATAGTTAGGGCCTAAGAAGTCAACGCCAGAAGCACCAAATACAAAATTAATACAACAGTTTTTCCATCCTATAAAACGAATAATTGCAACGAGGATGAAAGTTATGGTCATTTCTACGTTCCGGGCAACCTAGGCTTCAGCCTAGGGCGTTCCTCCGCCTGATCGAATAGTTAGGGCCTAAGAAGTCAACGCCAGAAGCATAAAATACGACATATGTACAACAGTTTTACCATCGTATAAAATGTATAATCGCAAGCAGTGTGAAGGTAATGGTCATTTCTATGTTCCGGGCAGCCTAGGCTTCACTCTAGGGCGTCGCTCCACCAGATCGAATAGTTGGGGCCTTAGAAGTCAACGCCAGAAGCACCAAGTACAAAATTAGTACAACAGTTTTTCCATCGTATAAAATGAATAATCGCGAACCGTGTGAAGGTGATGGTCATTTCTATGTTCCGGGCAGCCTAGGCTTCACTCTAGGGCGTCGCTCCACCAGATCGAATAGTTAGGGCCTTAGAAGCCAACGCCCGAAGCATAAAATACAAAATAAATAGAACAGCTTTTCCTCTGTATAAAACGAATAATTGAAACCAGTGTGAAAGTTATGGTCATTTCTACGTTCCGCGCAACCTAGGCTTCACGCCTGGGCGTAGCTCCACCATATCCAATAGTTAGGACCTAAGAAGTCAGCGCCAGAAGCATAAAATACAAAATAGATACAACAGCTTTTCCATCGTATATAATGTATATTTGCAAACAGTGTGAAGGCAATCGTCATTTCTACGTTCCGGGCAACCTAGGCTTCACCCTAGGGCGTTGCTCCACTTTATCGAATAGATAGGGCCTGAGAAGTCAACGCCAGAAGCATAAAATACGATATATGTACAACAGTTTTACCATCGTATAAAACGAATAATCGCAAACTGTGTGAAGGTAATGGTCATTTCTACATTCCGGGGAACCTAGGCTTCACTCTAGGGCGTTGCTCCGCCAGATCGAATAGTTGGGGCCTTAGAAGTCAACGCCAGAAGCACCAAGTACAAAATTAGTACAACAGTTTTTCCATCGTATAAAATGAATAATCGCGAACCGTGCGAAGGTGATGGTCATTTCTACGTTCCGGGCAACCTAGGCTTCACCCTAGGGCGTTGCTCCACCTGATCGAATAGTTAGGGCCTAAGAAGTCAACGCCAGACGCATAAAATACGATATATGTAGAACAGTTTTACCATCGTATAAAATGAATAATCGCAAACAGTGTGAAGGTAATGGTCATTTCTACATTCCGGGGAACCTAGGCTTCACTCTAGGGCGTTGCTCCACCAGATCGAATAGTTGGGGCCTTAGAAGTCAACGCCAGAAGCACCAAGTACAAAATTAGTACAACAGTTTTTCCATCGTATAAAATGAATAATCGCGAACCGTGTGAAGGTGATGGTCATTTCTATATTCCGGGCAACCTAGGCTTCACTCTAGGGCGTTGATCCACCAGATCGAATAGTTGGGGCCTTAGGAGTCAACGGCCGAAGCATAAAATACAAAATAAGTAGAACAGTTTTTCCATTGTATAAAAGGAATAATTGAAACCAGTGTGAAAGTTATGGTCATTTCTACGTTCCGCGCAACCTAGGCTTCACCCCTGGGCGTTGCTCCACCAGATCCAATAGTTAGGACCTAAGAAGTCAGCGCCAGAAGCATAAAATACAAAAGAGATACAACAGTTTTTCCATCGTATAAAACGAATAATTGCAACCAGTATGAAAGTTTTGGTCATTTCTACGATCCGGGCAACCTAGGCTTCACTCTAGGGCGTTGCTCCACCAGATCGAATAGTTAGGGCCTAAGAAGTCAACGCCAGAAGCACCAAATACAAAATTAATACAACAGTTTTTCCATCCTATAAAACGAATAATTGCAACCAGGATGAAATTTATGGTCATTTCTAAGTTCCGGGCAACCTAGGCTTCACCCTAGGGCGTTGCTCCACCTGATCGAATAGTTAGGGCCTAAGAAGTCAACGCCAGACGCATAAAATACGATATATGTACAACAGTTTTACCATCGTATAAAATGAATAATCGCAAACAGTGTGAAAGTAACGGTCATTTCTACGTTCCGGGCAACCTAGGCTTCACTCTAGGGCGTTGCTCCACCAGATCGAATAGTTAGGGACTTAGAATTCGACGCCAGAAGCATAAAATACAATATGAGTACAACAGTTTTTTCATCGTATAACAGGAATAATTGCAACCAGTCTGAAAGGTATGGTCATTTCTACGTTCCGGGCAACCTAGGCTTCACTCTAGGGCGTTGGCCCTCCACATCTAACAGTTAGGGCCTAAGAAGTCAACGCCAGAAGCACCAAATTCAAAATAAATACAACAGTTTTTCCATCGTATAAAACGAATAATTGCAACCAGTATGAAAGTTTTGGTCATTTCTACGATCCGGGCAACCTAGGCTTCACCCTATGGCGTTGCTCCACCTGATCGAGTAGTTAGGGCCTAAGAAGTCAACGCCAGAAGCATAAAATACGATATATGTACAACAGTTTTTCCATCGTATAAAACGAATAATTGCAACCAGTGTGAAAGTAATGGCCATTTCTACGTTGCGGGCATCCTAGACTTAACTCTGAGGCATTGCTACACCAGATCGAATACATAGAGCCTTAGAAGTCAACGCCAGAAGTATAAAGTACAATCAAAATCCAACAGATTGTCCATCGTATAGCTGGAATGATTGCAACCAGAGTGAAAGTAATGGTCATTTCTACGTTCCGCGCAACCTAGACTTCACCCCTGGGCGTTGCTCCACCAGATCCAATAGTTAGGACCTAAGAAGTCAGCGCCAGAAGCATAAAATACAAAAGTGATACAACAGTTTTTCCATCGTATATAATGTATATTTGCAAACAGTGTGAAAGCACAGGTCATTTCTACGTTCCGGGCAACCTAGGATTAACTGTCGGGCGTTTCTCCACCAGATCGCATAGTTAGGGACTTAGAATTCAACGCCAGAGGCATAAAGTACAATAAAAATGCAACAGTCTTTCCATCGTATGACAGGAATAACTGCAACCAGTGTGAAAGTACAGGTCATTTCTACGTTCCGGGCAACCTAGGCTTCACTCTAGGCCGGTGCTCCACCAGATCAAATAGTCAGGACCTAAGAAGTCAACGCCAGAAGCATAAAATACAATATAAATACAATAGCTTTTCCATCGTATATAATGTATATTTGCAAACAGTGTGAAAGTAACGGTCATTTCTACGTTCCGGGCAACCTAGGCTTAACTCTAGGGCGTTGCTCCACCAGGTCGAATAGTTAAGGACTTAGAATTCAACGCCAGAAGCATAAAATACAATAAAAATGCAACAGTTTTTCCATAGTATAACAGGAATAACTGCAACCTGTGTGAAAGTACTGGTCATTTCTACGTTCCGGGTAACCTAGGCTTCACTCTAGGGCGTTGCTCCACCAGATCGAATAGTGAGTGCCGTAGAAGTCAGCGCCCGAAGCATAAAATACAATAATGATGCAACTGTTTTTCCATCGTATAAAACGAATAATTGCAACCAGTATGAAAGTTATGGTCATTTCTACGTTCCTGGCAACCTAGGCTTCACCCTAGGGCGTTGCTCCACCAGATCCAACAGTTAGGACCTAAGAAGTCAACTCCAGAAGCATAAAATACAAAATAGATACGTCAGTTTTTCCATCGTATAACAGGAATAATTGCAACCAGTGTGAAAGTGATGGTTATTTCTACGTTCCGGGCAACCTAGGCTTCACTCTAGGGCGTTGTTCCACCAGATCGAATAGTCAGGGCCTAAGAAGACTACGCCAGAAGCATAAAATACAATATAAATACAACAGCTTTTCCATCTTATAACAGGAATAATTGCAACCAGTTTGTAAGATATGGTCATTTCTACGTTCCGGGCTACCTAGGCTTCACTCTAGGGCGTTGCTCAACCACGTCGAATAGCTATGGCCTTAGAAGTCAACGCCAGAAGCATTAAATACAATATAAATACAACAGCTTTTCCACCGTATAACAGGAATAATTGCAAACCGTGTGAAAGATATGGTCACTTCTACGTTCCTGGCAACCTAGGCTTCACTCTAGAGAGTTGCTCCAACACATCGAACAGCTACGGCCTTAGAAGTCAACGCCAGAAGCATAAAATACGATATAAATACAATAGTTTTTCCATCGTATAAAACGAATAATTGCAACCAGTATGAAAGTTATGGTCATTTCTACGTTCCTGGCAACCTAGGCTTCACTCTAGAGAGTTGCTCCAACACATCGAGCAGCTACGGCCTTAGAAGTTGAGGCCAGAAGCATAAAATACAACATAAATACAACAGTTTTGCCATCGTATATGATGTATATTTGGAATCAGTGTGAAAGTAAAGGTCATTTCTACGTTCCGGGCAACCTAGGCTTAACTGTAGGGTGTTGCTCCACCAGATCGCATAGTTAGGGACTTAGAATATTACGCCAGAAGCATAAAATACAATAAAAATTCAACAGCTTTTCCATCGTATAACAGGAATAATAGCAACCAGTGTGAAGTTAATGGTCTTTTCTACGTTCGGGGCAGCCTAGGCTTCACTACAGGGCGGTGCTCCACCAGATCAAATAGCTAGGGCCTAAGAAGTCAACGCCAGAAGCATAAAATACAATATAAATACAACAGTTTTTCCATCGTATATAATGTATATTTGCAAACAGTGTGAAAGTAACGGTCATTTCTACGTTCCGGGCAGTCTAGGCTTCACTATAGGGCGTTGCTCCACCAGATCTAATAGTTAGGGCCATAGAAGTCAACGCCCGAAGCATAAAATACAAAATAAATGGAACAGTTTTTCCATTGTATAAAACGAATAATTGACACCAGTGTGAAAGTTATGGTCATTTCTACGTTCCGCGCAACCTAGGCTTCACCCCTGGGCGTTGCTCCACCAGATACAATAGTTAGGACCTAAGAAGACAGCGCCAGAAGCATAAAATACAAAACAGATACAACAGTTTTTCCATCGTATATAATGTATATTTGCAAACAGTGTGGAAGCAAAGGCCATTTCTGCGTTCTGGGCAACCTAGGCTTAACTGTCGGGCGTTTCTCCACCAGATCGCATAGTTAGGGACTTAGAATTCAGCGCCACAGGCATAAAGTACAATAAAAATGCAACTGTCTTTCCATCGTATGTCAGGAGTAACTGCAACCAGTGTGAAAGTCCAGGTCATTTCTACGTTCCGGGCAACCTAGGCCTCACTCTATGGCGTTGCTCCACCAGATCGAATAGTTTGGGACTTAGAAGTCGACGACAGAAGCATAAAATACAACATAAGTACAACAGTTTTTCCATCGTATAACAGGAATAATTGCAACCAGTGTGAAAGATATGGTCATTTCTACGATACGGGCAACCTAGGCTTCACTCTAGGGCGTTGCTGCACCACATCTAATGGCTACGGCCTTAGAAGTCAACGCCAGAAGCTTAAAATACAATCTAAATACAGCAGCTTTTCCATCGTATAAAACGAATAATTGCAATCAGTATGAAAGTTATGGTCATTTCTACGTTCCGGCAACATAGGCTTCACTCAAGAGAGTTGCTCCAACACATCGAACAGCTACGGCCTTAGAAGTCAGCGCCAGAAGCATAAAATACAATATAAATACAACAGCATTTCCATCGTATAACAGGAATAATTGCAACCAGTGTGTAAGATATGGTCATTTCTACGATCCGAGCTACCTAGGCTTCACTCTAGGGCGTTGCTCGACCACGTCGAATACCTATGGCCTTAGAAGTCAACGCCAGAAGCATTAAATACAACGTAAATACAACAGCTTTTCCACCGTATAACAGGAATAATTGCAAACAGTGTGAAAGATATGGTCATTTCTACGTTCCGGGCAACCTAGGCTTCACTCTAGGCCGGTGCTCCACCAGATCAAATAGTTAGGACCGAAGAAGTCAACGCCAGAAGCATAAAATACAATATAAATACAATAGCTTTTCCATCGTATATAATGTATATTTGCATACAGTGTGAAAGTAACGGTCATTTCTACGTTCCGGGCAACCTAGGCTTCACTCTATGGCGTTGCTCCACCAGATCGAATAGTTTGGGACTTAGAAGTCGACGACAGAAGCATAAAATGCAACATAAGTACAACAGTTTTTCCATCGTATAACAGGAATAATTGCAACCAGTGTGAAAGATATGGTCATTTCTACGATACGGGCAACCTAGGCTTCACTCTAGGGCGTTGCTGCACCACATCTAATGGCTACGGCCTTAGAAGTCAACGCCAGAAGCTTAAAATACAATCTAAATACAGCAGCTTTTCCATCGTATAAAACGAATAATTGCAATCAGTATGAAAGTTATGGTCATTCCTACGTCTCGGGCAACCTAGGATTCACCCAAGGGCGTTGCTCCACCAGATCCAATAGTTAGGACCTAAGAAGTCAACTCCAGAAGCATAAAATATAAAATAGATACAACAGTTTTTCCATCGGATGACAGGAATAATTGCAACCAGTGTGAAAGTGATGGTCATTTCTACGTTCCGGCAACCTAGACTTCACTCAAGAGAGTTGCTCCAACACATCGAACAGCTACGGCCTTAGAAGTCAGCGCCAGAAGCATAAAATACAATATAAATACAACAGCATTTCCATCGTATAACAGGTATAATTGCAACCAGTGTGTAAGATATGGTCATTTCTACGATCCGAGCTACCTAGGCTTCACTCTAGGGCGTTGCTCGACCACGTCGAATAGCTATGGCCTTAGAAGTCAACGCCAGAAGCAATAAATACAACGTAAATACAACAGCTTTTCCACCGTATAACAGGAATAATTGCAAACAGTGTGAAAGATATGGTCATTTCTACGTTCGTGGCAACCTAGGCTTCACTCAAGAGAGTTGCTCCAACACATCGAACAGCTACGGCCTTAGAAGTCAGAGCCAGAAGCATAAAATACAATATAAATACAATAGTTTTTCCATCGTATAAAACGAATAATTGCAACCAGTGTGAAAGTAACGGCCATTTATACGTTCCGGGCATCCTAGACTTAACACTGAGGGCTGGCTCCACCAGATCGAATACATAGGGCCTTAGAAGTCAACTCCAGAAACATAAAGTACAATAAAAATCCAACAGTTTGTCCATCGTATAACAGGAATAATTGCAACCAGTGTGAAAGTAATGGTCATTTCTACGTTCCGAGCAACCTAGGTTTCGCTTTATGGCGTTGCTCAACTACATCGAATAGTTAGGGCCTTAGAAGTCAATGCCAGAAGCATAAAATACAATATAAATACAACAGTATTTCCATTGTATAAAATGAACAATTGCAAACAGTGAGGAAGTAATAGCCATTTCTACGTTCCGGGCAACCTAGGCTTCACTCTAGGGCGTTGCTCCACCTGGTCGAATAGTTAGGGCCTAAGAAGTCAACGCCCGAAGCATAAAATACGATATATGTACAACAGTTTAACCATCGTATAAAATGAATAATCGCAAACAGTGTGAAGGTAATGGTCATTTCTACATTCCGGGCAACCTAGGCTTAACTGTAGGGTGTTGCTTCACCAGATCGCATAGTTAGGGACTTAGAATATAACGCCGGAAGCATAAAATACAATAAAAATTCAACAGCTTTTCCATCGTATAACAGGAATAATTGCAACCAGTGTGAAGTTAATGGTCTTTTCTACTTTCGGGGCAGCCTAGGCTTCACTACAGGGCGGTGCTCCACCAGATCAAATTGTTAGGGCCTAAGAAGTCAACGCCAGAAGCATAAAATACAATATAAATACAACAGTTTTTCCATCGTATATAATGTATATTTGCATACAGTGTGAAAGTAACGGTCATTTCTACGTTCCGGGCAGCCTAGGCTACACTCTAAGGCGTTGCTCCACCAGATCTAATAGTTAGGGCCATAGAAGTCAGCGCCCGAAGCATAAAATACTAAATAAATAGAACAGTTTTTCCATTGTTTAAGACGAATAATTGAAACCAGTGTGAAAGTTATGGTCATTTCTACGTTCCGCGCAGCCTAGGCTTCACCCCTGGGCGTTGCTCCACCAGGTCCAATAGTTAGGACCTAAGAAGTCAGCGCCAGAAGCATAAAATACGATATATGTACAACAGTTTTACCATCGCATAAAATGAATGATCGCGAACCGTGTGAAGGTGATGGTCATTTCTATATTCCGGGCAACCTAGGCTTCACTCTAGGGCGTTGATCCACCAGATTCAATAGTTGGGCCTTAGGAGTCAACGGCCGAAGCATAAAATACAAAATATGTAGGACAGTTTTTCCATTGTATAAAACGAATAATTGAAACCAGTGTGAAAGTTATGGTCATTTCTACGTTCCGCGCAACCTAGGCATCACACCTGGGCGTTGCTCCACCAGATCCAATAGTTAGGAACTAAGAAGTCAGCGCCAGAAGCATAAAATACAAAACAGATACAACAGTTTTTCCATCGTATATAATGTATATTTGCAAACAGTGTGAAAGCAAAGGTCATTTCTACGTTCCGGGCAACCTAGGCTTAACTGTCGGGCGTTTCTCCACCAGATCGCATAGTTAGGGACTTAGAATTCAACGCCAGAGGCATAAAGTACAATAAAAATGCAACAGTCTTTCCATCGTATGTCAGGAATAACTGCAACCAGTGTGAAAGGACAGGTCATTTCTACGTTCCGGGCAACCTAGGCATCACTCTAGGCCGGTGCTCCACCAGATCAAATAGTTAGGACCTAAGAAGTCAACGCCAGAAGCATAAAATACAATATAAATACAATTGCTCTTCCATCGTATATAATGTATATTTGCAAACAGTGTGAAAGTAACGGTCATTTCTGCGTTCCGGGCAACCTAGGCTTAACTCTAGGGCGTTGCTCCAACAGGTCGAATAGTTAAGGACTTAGAATTCAACGCCAGAAGCATAAAATACAATAAAAATGCAATAGTTTTTCCATAGTATAACAGGAATAACTGCAACCTGTGTGAAAGTACTGGTCATTTCTACGTTCCGGGTAACCTAGGCTTCACTCTAGGGCGTTGCTCCACCAGATCGAATAGTTAGTGCCTTAGAAGTCAGCGCCCGAAGCATAAAATACAATAAAGATGCAACAGTTTTTCCATCGTATAACAGGAATAATTGCAACCAGTGTGAAGGTAATGGTCTTTTCTATGTTCCGGGCAACCTAGGCTTCACTAGAGGGCGGTGCTCCACCAGATCAAATAGTTAGGGCCTAAGAAGTCAACGCCAGAAGCATAAAATACAATATAAATACAACAGCTTTTCCATCGTATATAATGTATATTTGCATACAGTGTGAAGGTAACGGTCATTTCTACGTTCCGGGCAACCTAGGCTTCACTCTAGGGCGTTGCTCCACCAGATCGAATACTTTGGGACTTAGAAGTCGACGCCAGAAGCATAAAATACAACATAAGTACAACAGTTTTTCCATCGTATAATAGGAATAATTGCAACCAGTGTGAAAGTACAGGTCACTTCTACCTTCCGGGCAACCTAGCCTTCGCTCAAGGGCGTTGCTCCACCAGATCGAATAGCAAGGGACTTAGAAGTCAACGCCGGAAGCAAAAAATATAATAAAAATACAACAGTTTTTCCATCGTATAAAATGTATAATTGCAAGCAATGTGAAGGTAATGGTCATTTCTACGTTCCGGGCAACCTATGCTTCACTCTAGTGCGTTGCTCCACCAGATCGAATAGTTAGGGCCTTAGAAGTCAACGCCCGAGGCATAAAATACAAAATAAATAGAACAGTTTTTCCATTGTATAAAACGAATAATTGAAACCAGTGTGAAAGTTATGGTCATTTCTACGTTCCGCGCAGCCTAGGCTTCACCCCTGGGCGTTGCTCCACCAGATCCAATAGTTAGGACCTAAGAAGTCAGCGCCAGAAGCATAAAATACAAAATAGATACAACAGCTTTTCCATCGTATACAATGTATATTTGCAAACAGTGTGAAGGCAATGGTCATCTCTACGTTCCGAGCTACCTAGGCTTCACCCAAGGGCGTTGCTCCACCTGATCGAATAGTTAGGGCCTAAGAAGTCAACGCCAGAAGCATAAAATACGATATATGTACAACAGTTTTACCATCGCATAAAATGAATAATCGCGAACCGTGTGAAGGTGATGGTCATTTCTATGTTCCGGGCAACCTAGGCTTCACTACAGGGCGGTGCTCCACCAGATCAAATAGTTAGGGCCTAAGAAGTCAAGGACAGAAGCATAAAATACAATATAAATACTACAGCTTTTCCATCGTATATAATGTATATTTGCAAACAGTGTGAAAGTAACGGTGATTTCTACGTTCCGGGCAGCCTAGGCTTCACTACAGGGCGGTGCTCCACCGGATCAAATAGTCAGGGCCTAAGGAGTCAACGCGAGAAGCATAAAATACAATATAAATACAGCAGCTTTTCCATCGTATATAATGTATATTTGTATACAGTGTGAAGGTAACGGTCATTTCTACGTTCCGGGCAACCTAGGCTTCACTCTGGGGCGTTGCTCCACCAGATCGAATACTTTGGGACTTAGAAGTCGACGCCAGAAGCATAAAATACAACATAAGTACAACAGTTTTTCCATCGTATAACAGGAATAATTGCAACCAGTGTGAAAGTACAGGTCACTTCTACCTTCCGGGCAACCTAGGCTTCGCTCAAGGGCGTTGCTCCACCAGATCGAATAGCAAGGGACTTAGAAGTCAACGCCAGAAGCAAAAAATATAATAAAAATACAACAGTTTTTCCATCGTATAAAATGTATAATTGCAAGCAATGTGAAGGTAATGGTCATTTATACGTTCCGGGCAACCTATGCTTCACTCTAGTGCGTTGCTCCACCAGATCGAATAGTTAGGGCCTTAGAAGTCAACGCCCGAAGCATAAAATACAAAATAAATAGAACACTTTTTCCATTGTAAAAAACGAATATTTGCAACCAGTGTCAAAGTAATGGTCATTTCTACGTTCCGAGCAACCTGGGCTTCACTCTAGGGCGTTGCTCCACCAGTCCGAATAGTTTGGGCCTAACAAGTCAACGCCAGAAGCATAAAATACAATAGAAATACAACAGCTTTTCCATCGCATAAAACGAATAATTGCAATCAGTATGAAAGCTATGGTCATTTATATGTTCCGGCCATCCTAGGCTTCACTACAGGGCGGTGCTCCACCAGATCAAATAGTTAGGGCCTAAGAAGTCAACGCCAGAAGCATAAAATACAATATAAATACAACAGCTTTTCCATCGTATATAATGTATATTTGCAAACAGTGTGAAAGTTATGGTCATTTCTACGTTCCTGGCAACCTAGGCTTCACTCTAGAGAGTTGCTCCAACACATCGAACAGCTACGGCCTTAGAAGTCGAGGCCAGAAGCATAAAATACAACATAAATACAACATTTTTTCCATCGTATATGATGTATATTTGGAATCAGTGTGAAAGTAAACGCCTTTTCTACGTTCCCGGCAACCTAGGCTTAACTGTAGGGTGTTGCTCCACCAGATCGCATAGTTAGGGAATTAGAATATAACGCCAGAAGCATAAAATACAATAAAATTTCAACAGCTTTTCCATCGTATAACAGGAATAATTGCAACCAGTGTGAAGTTAATGGTCTTTTCTACGTTCCGGGCAGCCTAGGCTTCACTACAGGGCGGTGCTCCACCCGATCAAATAGTTAGGGCCTAAGAAGTCAACGCCAGAAGCATAAAATACAATATAAATACAACAGCTTTTCCATTGTATATGATGTATATTTGGAAACAGTGTGAAAGTAAAGGTCATTTCTACGTTCCGGGCAACATAGGATCAACTGTAGGGCGTTGCTCCATCAGATCGAATAGATAGTGCCTTAGAAGTCAGCGCCCGAAGCATAAAATACAATAAAGATGCAACAGTTTTTCCATCGTATAACAGGAATAATTGCAAACAGTGTGAACGTAATGGTCTTTTCTATGTTCCGGGCAGCCTAGGCATCACTACAGGGCGGTGCTCCACCAGATCAAATAGTTAGGGCCTAAGAAGTCAACGCCAGAAGCATAAAATACAATATAAATACAATTGCTCTTCCATCGTATATAATGTATATTTGCAAACAGTGTGAAAGTAACGGTCATTTCTGCGTTCCGGGCAACCTAGGCTTAACTCTAGGGCGTTGCTCCAACAGGTCGAATAGTTAAGGACTTAGAATTCAACGCCAGAAGCATAAAATACAATAAAAATGCAACAGTTTTTCCATAGTATAACAGGAATAACTGCAACCTGTGTGAAAGTACTGGTCATTTCTACGTTCCGGGTAACCTAGGCTTCACTCTAGGGCGTTGCTCCACCAGATCGAATAGTTAGTGCCTTAGAAGTCAGCGCCCGAAGCATAAAATACAATAAAGATGCAACAGTTTTTCCATCGTATAACAGGAATAATTGCAACCAGTGTGAAGGTAATGGTCTTTTCTATGTTCCGGGCAACCTAGGCTTCACTACAGGGCGGTGCTCCACCAGATCAAATAGTTAGGGCCTAAGAAGTCAACGCCAGAAGCATAAAATACAATATAAATACAACAGCTTTTCCATCGTATATAATGTATATTTGCATACAGTGTGAAGGTAACGGTCATTTCTACGTTCCGGGCAACCTAGGCTTCACTCTAGGGCGTTGCTCCACCAGATCGAATACTTTGGGACTTAGAAGTCGACGCCAGAAGCATAAAATACAACATAAGTACAACAATTTTTCCATCGTATAATAGGAATAATTGCAACCAGTGTGAAAGTACAGGTCACTTCTACCTTCCGGGCAACCTAGCCTTCGCTCAAGGGCGTTGCTCCACCAGATCGAATAGCAAGGGACTTAGAAGTCAACGCCGGAAGCAAAAAATATAATAAAAATACAACAGTTTTTCCATCGTATAAAATGTATAATTGCAAGCAATGTGAAGGTAATGGTCATTTCTACGTTCCGGGCAACCTATGCTTCACTCTAGTGCGTTGCTCCACCAGATCGAATAGTTAGGGCCTTAGAAGTCAACGCCCGAGGCATAAAATACAAAATAAATAGAACAGTTTTTCCATTGTATAAAACGAATAATTGAAACCAGTGTGAAAGTTATGGTTATTTCTACGTTCCGCGCAGCCTAGGCTTCACCCCTGGGCGTTGCTCCACCAGATCCAATAGTTAGCACCTAAGAAGTCAGCGCCAGAAGCATAAAATACAAAATAGATACAACAGCTTTTCCATCGTATACAATGTATATTTGCAAACAGTGTGAAGGCAATGGTCATCTCTACGTTCCGAGCAACCTAGGCTTCACCCAAGGGCGTTGCTCCACCTGATCGAATAGTTAGGGCCTAAGAAGTCAACGCCAGAAGCATAAAATACGATATATGTACAACAGTTTTACCATCGCATAAAATGAATAATCGCGAACCGTGTGAAGGTGATGGTCATTTCTATGTTCCGGGCAACCTAGGCTTCACTACAGGGCGGTGCTCCACCAGATCAAATAGTTAGGGCCTAAGAAGTCAAGGACAGAAGCATAAAATACAATATAAATACAACAGCTTTTCCATCGTATATAATGTATATTTGCAAACAGTGTGAAAGTAACGGTGATTTCTACGTTCCGGGCAGCCTAGGCTTCACTACAGGGCGGTGCTCCACCGGATCAAATAGTCAGGGCCTAAGGAGTCAACGCGAGAAGCATAAAATACAATATAAATACAGCAGCTTTTCCATCGTATATAATGTATATTTGTATACAGTGTGAAGGTAACGGTCATTTCTACGTTCCGGGCAACCTAGGCTTCACTCTGGGGCGTTGCTCCACCAGATCGAATACTTTGGGACTTAGAAGTCGACGCCAGAAGCATAAAATACAACATAAGTACAACAGTTTTTCCATCGTATAACAGGAATAATTGCAACCAGTGTGAAAGTACAGGTCACTTCTACCTTCCGGGCAACCTAGGCTTCGCTCAAGGGCGTTGCTCCACCAGATCGAATAGCAAGGGACTTAGAAGTCAACGCCAGAAGCAAAAAATATAATAAAAATACAACAGTTTTTCCATCGTATAAAATGTATAATTGCAAGCAATGTGAAGGTAATGGTCATTTATACGTTCCGGGCAACCTATGCTTCACTCTAGTGCGTTGCTCCACCAGATCGAATAGTTAGGGCCTTAGAAGTCAACGCCCGAAGCATAAAATACAAAATAAATAGAACACTTTTTCCATTGTAAAAAACGAATATTTGCAACCAGTGTCAAAGTAATGGTCATTTCTACGTTCCGAGCAACCTGGGCTTCACTCTAGGGCGTTGCTCCACCAGTCCGAATAGTTTGGGCCTAACAAGTCAACGCCAGAAGCATAAAATACAATAGAAATACAACAGCTTTTCCATCGCATAAAACGAATAATTGCAATCAGTATGAAAGCTATGGTCATTTATATGTTCCGGCCATCCTAGGCTTCACTACAGGGCTGTGCTCCACCAGATCAAATAGTTAGGGCCTAAGAAGTCAACGCCAGAAGCATAAAATACAATATAAATACAACAGCTTTTCCATCGTATATAATGTATATTTGCAAACAGTGTGAAAGTTATGGTCATTTCTACGTTCCTGGCAACCTAGGCTTCACTCTAGAGAGTTGCTCCAACACATCGAACAGCTACGGCCTTAGAAGTCGAGGCCAGAAGCATAAAATACAACATAAATACAACATTTTTTCCATCGTATATGATGTATATTTGGAATCAGTGTGAAAGTAAACGCCTTTTCTACGTTCCCGGCAACCTAGGCTTAACTGTAGGGTGTTGCTCCACCAGATCGCATAGTTAGGGAATTAGAATATAACGCCAGAAGCATAAAATACAATAAAATTTCAACAGCTTTTCCATCGTATAACAGGAATAATTGCAACCAGTGTGAAGTTAATGGTCTTTTCTACGTTCCGGGCAGCCTAGGCTTCACTACAGGGCGGTGCTCCACCCGATCAAATAGTTAGGGCCTAAGAAGTCAACGCCAGAAGCATAAAATACAATATAACTACAACAGCATTTCCATTGTATATGATGTATATTTGGAAACAGTGTGAAAGTAAAGGTCATTTCTACGTTCCGGGCAACCTAGGATCAACTGTAGGGCGTTGCTCCATCAGATCGAATAGTTAGTGCCTTAGAAGTCAGCGCCCGAAGCATAAAATACAATAAAGATGCAACAGTTTTTCCATCGTATAACAGGAATAATTGCAAACAGTGTGAACGTAATGGTCTTTTCTATGTTCCGGGCAGCCTAGGCATCACTACAGGGCGGTGCTCCACCAGATCAAATAGTTAGGGCCTATGAAGTCAACGCCAGAAGCATAAAATACAATATAAATACAACAGCTTTTCCATCGTATATAATGTATATTTGCAAACAGTGTGAAAGTAACGGTGATTTCTACGTACCGGGCAGCCTAGGCTTCAATACAGGGCGGTGATCCACCAGATCAAATAGTCAGGGCCTAAGGAGTCAACGTCAGAAGCATAAAATACAATATAAATACAACAGCTTTTCCATCGTATAAAATGAATGATTGCGAACAGTGTGAAGGTTATGGTCATTTCTAAGTTCCGGGCAACCTAGGCTTAACTCCGGGGCGGTGCTCCACCAGATCGAATAGTTAGGGACTTTGAATACAACGCCAGAAGCATAAAATACAATAAAAATGCAACAGTTTTTCCATCGTATAACAGGAAAGCTGCAACCAGTGTGAAAGTACTGGTCATTTCTATGTTCCGGGTGACCTAGTCTTCACTCTAGGGTATTGCTCCACCAGACCGAATAGCTAGGGACTTAGAATTCAACGCCAGAAGAACAAAATACAACATAAGTACAACAGTTTTTCCATCGTATAGAATGTATAGTTGCAAGCAGTATGAAGGTAATGGTCATTTCTACGTTCCGGGCAACCTAGGCTTCACTCTAGAGCGTTGCTTCACCAGATCGAATAGTTAGGGCCTTAGATGTCAACGTCCGAAGCATAAAATGCAAAATAAATAGAACAGATTTTCCATTGTATAAAACGAATAATTGCAACCAGTGTGAAAGTTATGGCCATTTCTACGTTCGCGGCAACCTAGGCTTCACTCTAGGGCGTTGCTCCACCAGATCGAATAGTTAGTGCCTTAGAAGTCAGCGCCCGAAGCATAAAATACAATAAAGATGCAACAGTTTTTCCATCGTATAACAGGAATAATTGCAACCAGTGTGAAGGTAGTGGTCTTTTCTATGTTCCGGGCAACCTAGGCTTCACTACAGGGCGGTGCTCCACCAGATCAAATAGTTAGGGCCTAAGAAGTCAACGCCAGAAGCATAAAATACAATATAAATACAACAGCTTTTCCATCGTATATAATGTATATTTGCATACAGTGTGAAGGTAACGGTCATTTCTACGTTCCGGGCAACCTAGGCTTCACTCTAGGGCGTTGCTCCACCAGATCGAATACTTTGGGACTTAGAAGTCGACGCCAGAAGCATAAAATACAACATAAGTACAACAGTTTTTCCATCGTATAATAGGAATAATTGCAACCAGTGTGAAAGTACAGGTCACTTCTACCTTCCGGGCAACCTAGGCTTCGCTCAAGGGCGTTGCTCCACCAGATCGAATAGCAAGGGACTTAGAAGTCAATGCCGGAAGCAAAAAATATAATAAAAATACAACAGTTTTTCCATCGTATAAAATGTATAATTGCAAGCAATGTGAAGGTAATGGTCATTTCTACGTTCCGGGCAACCTATGCTTCACTCTAGTGCGTTGCTCCACCAAATCGAATAGTTAGGGCCTTAGAAGTCAACGCCCGAGGCATAAAATACAAAATAAATAGAACAGTTTTTCCATTGTATAAAACGAATAATTGAAACCAGTGTGAAAGTTATGGTCATTTCTACGTTCCGCGCAGCCTAGGCTTCACCCCTGGGCGTTGCTCCACCAGATCCAATAGTTAGGACCTAAGAAGTCAGCGCCAGAAGCATAAAATACAAAATAGATACAACAGCTTTTCCATCGTATACAATGTATATTTGCAAACAGTGTGAAGGCAATGGTCATTTCTACGTTCCGAGCAACCTAGGCTTCACCCAAGGGCGTTGCTCCACCTGATCGAATAGTTAGGGCCTAAGAAGTCAACGCCAGAAGCATAAAATACGATATATGTACAACAGTTTTACCATCGCATAAAATGAATAATCGCGAACCGTGTGAAGGTGATGGTCATTTCTATATTCCGGGCAACCTAGGCTTCACTCTAGGGCGTTGATCCACCAGATCGAATAGTTGGGGCCTTAGGAGTCAACGGCCGAAGCATAAAATACAAAATATGTAGAACAGTTTTTCCATTGTATAAAACGAATAATTGAAACCAGTGTGAAAGTTATGGTCATTTCTACGTTCCGAGCAACCTAGGCTTCACCCAAGGGCGTTGCTCCACCTGATCGAATAGTTAGGGCCTAAGAAGTCAACACCAGAAGCATAAAATACGATATATGTACAACAGTTTTACCATCGCATAAAATGAATAATCGCGAACCGTGTGAAGGTGATGGTCTTTTGTATGTTCCGGGCAACCTAGGCTTCACTACAGGGCGGTGCTCCACCAGATCAAATAGTTAGGGCCTAAGAAGTCAAGGACAGAAGCATAAAATACAATTGCAACCAGAATGGAAGTTATGGTCATTTCTACGTTCCTGGCAACCTAGGCTTCACTCTAGAGAGTTGCTCCAACACATCGAACAGCTACGGCCTTAGAAGTCGAGGCCAGAAGCATAAAATACAACATAAATACAACATTTTTTCCATCGTATATGATGTATATTTGGAATCAGTGTGAAAGTAAACGCCTTTTCTACGTTCCCGGCAACCTAGGCTTAACTGTAGGGTGTTGCTCCACCAGATCGCATAGTTAGGGAATTAGAATATAACGCCAGAAGCATAAAATACAATAAAATTTCAACAGCTTTTCCATCGTATAACAGGAATAATTGCAACCAGTGTGAAGTTAATGGTCTTTTCTACGTTCCGGGCAGCCTAGGCTTCACTACAGGGCGGTGCTCCACCCGATCAAATAGTTAGGGCCTAAGAAGTCAACGCCAGAAGCATAAAATACAATATAAATACAACAGCTTTTCCATTGTATATGATGTATATTTGGAAACAGTGTGAAAGTAAAGGTCATTTCTACGTTCCGGGCAACCTAGGATCAACTGTAAGGCGTTGCTCCATCAGATCGAATAGTTAGTGCCTTAGAAGTCAGCGCCCGAAGCATAAAATACAATAAAGATGCAACAGTTTTTCCATCGTATAACAGGAATAATTGCAAACAGTGTGAACGTAATGGTCTTTTCTATGTTCCGGGCAGCCTGGGCATCACTACAGGGCGGTGCTCCACCAGATCAAATAGTTAGGGCCTAAGAAGTCAACGCCAGAAGCATAAAATACAATATAAATACAACAGCTTTTCCATCGTATATAATGTATATTTGCAAACAGTGTGAAAGTAACGGTGATTTCTACGTACCGGGCAGCCTAGGCTTCAATACAGGGCGGTGATCCACCAGATCAAATAGACAGGGCCTAAGGAGTCAACGTCAGAAGCATAAAATACAATATAAATACAACAGCTTTTCCATCGTATAAAATGAATGATTGCGAACAGTGTGAAGGTTATGGTCATTTCTAAGTTCCGGGCAACCTAGGCTTAACTCCGGGGCGGTGCTCCACCAGATCGAATAGTTAGGGACTTTGAATACAACGCCAGAAGCATAAAATACAATAAAAATGCAACAGTTTTTCCATCGTATAACAGGAAAGCTGCAACCAGTGTGAAAGTACTGGTCATTTCGATGTTCCGGGTGACCTAGTCTTCACTCTAGGGTATTGCTCCACCAGACCGAATAGCTAGGGACTTAGAATTCAACGCCAGAAGAACAAAATACAACATAAGTACAACAGTTTTTCCATCGTATAGAATGTATAGTTGCAAGCAGTATGTAGGTAATGGTCATTTCTACGTTCCGGGCAACCTAGGCTTCACTCTAGAGCGTTGCTTCACCAGATCGAATAGTTAGGGCCTTAGATGTCAACGTCCGAAGCATAAAATGCAAAATAAATAGAACAGATTTTCCATTGTATAAAACGAATAATTGCAACCAGTGTGAAAGTTATGGCCATTTCTACGTTCGCGGCAACCTAGGCTTAACTGTAGGGCGTTGCTCCACCAGATCGAATAGTTAGGGACTTTGAATACAACGCCAGAAGCATTAAATACAATAAAAATGCAACAGTTTTTCCATCGTATAACAAGAAAGCTGCAACCAGTGTGAAAGCACTGGTCATTTCGATGTTCCGGGCATCCTAGGCCTCACTCTAGGGCATTGCTCCACCACATCCAATAGCTACGGCCTTAGGAGTCAACGCCATAACTATAAAAAAGAATATAAATACAACAGTTTTTCCGTTGTATAAAATGAATAATTGCAAACAGTGTGGAAGTAATGGTCATTTCTACTTTCCGGGCAACCTAGGCTACACTCTAGTGCGTTGCTCCACCACATCGAATAGCTACGGCCTTAGAAGTCAACGCCTGAAGCATAAAATACAATATAAATACAACAGCTTTTCCATCGTATGTAATGTATATTTGCAAACAGTGTGAAAGTAAAGGTCATTTCTACGTTCCGGGCAACCTAGGTTTCGCTGTAGGGCGTCGCACCACCAGAACGAATAGTTAGGGCCTAAGAAGTCAACGCCAGAAGCATAAAATACAATATAAATACAACAGCTTTTCCATCGTATATAATGTATATTTGCAAACAGTGTGAAAGTAACGGTGATTTCTACGTACCGGGCAGCCTAGGCTTCAACACAGGGCGGTGATCCACCAGATCAAATAGTCAGGGCCTAAGGAGTCAACGTCAGAAGCATAAAATACAATATAAATACAACAGCTTTTCCATCGTATAAAATGAATAATTGCGAACAGTGTGAAGGTTATGGTCATTTCTAAGTTCCGGGCAACCTAGGCTTAACTCCGGGGCGGTGCTCCACCAGATCGAATAGTTAGGGACTTTCAATACTACGCCAGAAGCATAAAATACAATAAAAATGCAACAGTTTTTCCATCGTATAACAGGAAAGCTGCAACCAGTGTGAAAGTACTGGTCATTTCTATGTTCCGGGTGACCTAGTCTTCACTCTAGGGCATTGCTCCACCAGACCGAATAGCTAGGGACTTAGAATTCAACGCCAGAAGAACAAAATACAACATAAGTACAACAGTTTTTCCATCGTATAGAATGTATAGTTGCAAGCAGTATGAAGGTAATGGTCATTTCTACGTTCCGGGCAACCTTGGCTTCACTCTAGAGCGTTGCTTCACCAGATCGAATAGTTAGGGCCTTAGATGTCAACGTCCGAAGCATAAAATGCAAAATAAATAGAACAGATTTTCCATTGTATAAAACGAATAATTGCAACCAGTGTGAAAGTTATGGCCATTTCTACGTTCGCGGCAACCTAGGCTTAACTGTAGGGCGTTGCTCCACCAGATCGAATAGTTAGGGACTTTGAATACAACACCAGAAGCATTAAATACAATAAAAATGCAACAGTTTTTCCATCGTATAACAGGAAAGCTGCAACCAGTGTGAAAGTACTGGTCATTTCTATGTTCCGGGCATCCTAGGCCTCACTCTAGGGCATTGCTCCACCACATCCAATAGCTACGGCCTTAGGAGTCAACGCCATAACTATAAAAAAGAATATAAATACAACAGTTTTTCCGTTGTATAAAATGAATAATTGCAAACAGTGTGGAAGTAATGGTCATTTCTACTTTCCGGGCAACCTAGGCTTCACTCTAGTGCGTTGCTCCACCACATCGAATAGCTACGGCCTTAGAAGTCAACGCCTGAAGCATAAAATACAATATAAATACAACAGCTTTTCCATCGTATGTAATGTATATTTGCAAACAGTGTGAAAGTAAAGGTCATTTCTACGTTCCGGGCAACCTAGGTTTCGCTGTAGGGCGTCGCTCCACCAGAACGAATAGTTAGGGCCTAAGAAGTCAACGCCAGAAGCATAAAATACAATATAAATACAACAGCTTTTCCATCGTATATAATGTATATTTGCAAACAGTGTGAAAGTAAAGCTCATTTCTACGTTCCGGGCAACCTAGGTTTCGCTGCAGGGCGCTGCTCCACCAGATCGAATAGTTAGGGCCTAAGAAGTCAACGCCAGAAGCATAAAATACAATATAAATACAACAGTTTTTCCATCGTATAAAACGAATAATTGCAACCAGTGTGAAAGTAATGGTCATTTCTACGTTCCGGGCAACCTAGGCTTCACTCTAGGGCATTGATCCACCATATCGAATAGCTAGGGCCTTAGAAGTCAACGCCCAAAACATAAAATACAAAAAAAAGAACAGTTTTTTCATCATATAACGGGAATAATTGCAACAAATGTGAACGTGATGATCATATCCACGTTCTGGGGAACCTAGGCTTCACTCTAGGGCGTTGGTTCACCAGATCCAATAGTTAGGGCCTAAGAAGTCAACGACAGAAGGATAAAATACAATAAAGATACAACAGCTCTTCCATCGTATAACAGGAATAATTGCAGCCAGAGTGAAGGTGATGGTCATTTCTACGTTCCGGGCAACCTACGCTCCACTCTAGGGCGTTGGTCCACCAGATCCAATAGTTAGGGCCTAAGAAGACAACGACAGAAGCATAAAATACAATAAGGATACAACAGCTTTTCCATCGTATAACCGGAATAATTGCAACCAGAGTGAAGGTGATGGTCATTTCGACGTTCCGGGCGACCTAGGCTCCACCCTAGGGCGTTGCTCCACCAGATCGAATAGCTAGGGCCTAAGAAGTCAACGCCAGAAGCATAAAATACGATATATGTACAACAGTTTAACCATCGTATAAAATGAATAATCGCAAACAGTGCGAAGGTAATGGTCATTTCTACATTCCGAGCAACCTAGGCTTCACTACAGGGCGGTGCTCCGCCAGATCGAATTGTTAGTGCCTTACAAGTCAGCGCCCGAAGCATAAAACACAATAAAGATGCAACAGTTTTTCCATCGTATAACGGGAATAATTGCAGCAAATGTGAAAGTGATGGTCATTACCACGTTCCGGGCAACCTATGGTTCACTCTAGGGCGTTGGTCCACCAGATCCAATAGTAAGGGCCTAAGAAGTCAACGACAGAAGCACCAAATACAAAATAAAGGCAACAGTTTGTCCATTGTATAAAACGAATAATTGAAACCAGTGTGAAATTTATGGTCATTTCTACGTTCCGCACTACCTAGACTTCACCCCTGGGCGTTGCTCCACCAGATCCAATAGTTAGGACCTAAGAAGTCAGCGCCAGAAGCATAAAATACAAAATAGATACAACAGCTTTTCCATCGTATATAATGTATATTTGCAAACAGTGTGAAGGTAATTTTCATTTCTACGTTCCGCGCAACCTAGGCTTCACTCCAGGGCGTTGCTCCGCCAGATCGAATAGTTAGGGCCTATGAAGTCAACGCCAGAAGCGTAAAATACAATAAAAATACAACAGGTTTTCCATCGTATAGCATGAATAATTGCAACCAGAGTGAAAGTAATGGTCATTTCTACGCTTCGGGCGACCTAGGCTTCACCCTAGGGCGTTGCTCCACCTGGTCGAATAGTTAGGGCCTAAGAAGTCAACGCCAGAAGCATAAAATACGATATATGTACAACAGTTTAACCATCGTATAAAATGAATAATCGCAAACAGTGTGAAGGTAATGGTCATTTCTACATTCCGAGCAACCTAGGCTTCACTCTAGGGCGTTCATCCACCACATCCAACAGTTAGGGCCTAAGAAGTCAACGACCGAAGCATAAAATACATAATAACAAGAACAGTTTTTCCATTGTATAAAACGAATAATTGAAACCAGCGTGAAAGTTATGGTCATTTCTACGTTCCGCGCAACCTAGGCTTCACCCCTGGGCGTTGCTCCACCAGATCCAATAGTTAGGACCTAAGAAGTCAGCGACAGAAGCATAAAATACAAAAAGATACAACAGTTTTTCTATCGTATATAATGTAAATTTGCAAACAGTGTGAAAGTAAAGGTCATTTCTACGTTCCAGGCAACCTAGGCTTAACTGTAGGGCGTTTCTCCACCAGATCGCATAGTTAGGGTATTAGAATTCAACGACAGAAGCATAAAATGCAATAAAAATGCAACAGCTTTTCCATCGTATAACAGGAATAACTGCAACCAGTGTGAAGGTACAGGTCATTTCTACGTTCCGGGCAACCTAGGCTTCACTAGAGGGCGGTGCTCCACTAGATCGAATTGTTAGTGCCTTACAAGTCAGCGCCCGAAGCATAAAACACAATAAAGATGCAACAGTTTTTCCATCGTATAACGGGAATAATTGCAGCAAATGTGAAAGTGATGGTCATTACCACGTTCCGGACAACCTATGGTTCACTCTAGGGCGTTGGTCCACCTGATCGAATAGTTAGGGCCTAAGAAGTCAACACCAGAAGCATAAAATACGATATATGTACAACAGCTTTACCATCGCATAAAATGAATAATCGCGAACCGTGTGAAGGTGATGGTCTTTTCTATGTCCCAGGCAACCTAGGCTTCACTACAGGGCGGTGCTCCACCAGATCAAATAGTTAGGGCCTAAGAAGTCAAGGACAGAAGCATAAAATACAATATAAATACAACAGCTTTTCCATCGTATATAATGTATATTTGCAAACAGTGTGAAAGTAACGGTGATTTCTACGTTCCGGGCAGCCTAGGCTTCACTACAGGGCGGTACTCCACCGGATCAAATAGTCAGGGCCTAAGGAGTCATCGCGAGAAGCATAAAATACAATATAAATACAGCAGCTTTTCCATCGTATATAATGTATATTTGTATACAGTGTGAAGGTAACGGTCATTTCTACGTTCCGGGCAACCTAGGCTTCACTCTAGGGCGTTGCTCCACCAGATCGAATACTTTGGGACTTAGAAGTCGACGCCAGAAGCATAAAATACAACATAAGTACAACAGTTTTTCCATCGTATAACAGGAATAATTGCAACCAGTGTGAAAGTACAGGTCACTTCTACCTTCCGGGCAACCTAGGCTTCGCTCAAGGGCGTTGCTCCACCAGATCGAATAGCAAGGGACTTAGAAGTCAACGCCAGAAGCAAAAAATATAATAAAAATACAACAGTTTTTCCATCGTATAAAATGTATAATTGCAAGCAATGTGAAGGTAATGGTCATTTATACGTTCCGGGCAACGTATGCTTCACTCTAGTGCGTTGCTCCACCAGATCGAATAGTTAGGGCCTTAGAAGTCAACGCCCGAAGCATAAAATACAAAATAAATAGAACACTTTTTCCATTGTAAAAAACGAATATTTGCAACCAGTGTCAAAGTAATGGTCATTTCTACGTTCCGAGCAACCTAGGCTTCACTCTAGGGCGTTGCTCCACCAGTCCGAATAGTTTGGGCCTAACAAGTCAACGCCAGAAGCATAAAATACAATAGAAATACAACAGCTTTTCCATCGCATAAAACGAATAATTGCAATCAGTATGAAAGCTATGGTCATTTATATGTTCCGGCCATCCTAGGCTTCACCCTAGGTCATTGCTCTAACAGATCCAATAGTTATGGCCTAAGATGTCAACGCCAGAAGCACCAAATACAAAATAAACACAGCAGTTTTTCCATCGTATAAAACGAATAATTGCAACCAGTGTGAAAGTAATGGTCATTTCTACGTTCCGAGCAACCTGGGCTTCACTGTAGGGCGTTGCTCCACCAGTCCGAATAGTTAGGGCCTAACAAGTCAACGCCAGAAGCATTAAATACAATATAAATACAACAGCTTTTCCACCGTATAACAGGAATAATTGCAAACCGTGTGAAAGATATGGTCACTTCTACGTTCCTGGCAACCTAGGCTTCACTCTAGAGAGTTGCTCCAACACATCGAACAGCTACGGCCTTAGAAGTCAACGGCAGAAACATAAAATACAATATAAATACAATAGTTTTTCCATCGTATAAAACGAATAATTGCAACCAGAATGAAAGTTATGGTCATTTCTACGTTCCTGGCAACCTAGGCTTCACTCTAGAGAGTTGCTCCAACACATCGAATAGCTACGGCCTTAGAAGTCGAGGCCAGAAGCATAAAATACAACATAAATACAACATTTTTTCCATCGTATATGATGTATATTTGGAATCAGTGTGAAAGTAAACGCCTTTTCTACGTTCCCAGCAACCTAGGCTTAACTGTAGGGTGTTGCTCCACCAGATCGCATAGTTAGGGAATTAGAATATAACGCCAGAAGCATAAAATACAATAAAATTTCAACAGCTTTTCCATCGTATAACAGGAATAATTGCAACCAGTGTGAAGTTAATGGTCTTTTCTACGTTCCGGGCAGCCTAGGCTTCACTACAGGGCGGTGCTCCACCCGATCAAATAGTTAGGGCCTAAGAAGTCAACGCCAGAAGCATAAAATACAATATAAATACAACAGCTTTTCCATTGTATATGATGTATATTTGGAAACAGTGTGAAAGTAAAGGTCATTTCTACGTTCCGGGCAACCTAGGATCAACTGTAGGGCGTTGCTCCATCAGATCGAATAGTTAGTGCCTTAGAAGTCAGCGCCCGAAGCATAAAATACAATAAAGATGCAACAGTTTTTCCATCGTATAACAGGAATAATTGCAAACAGTGTGAACGTAATGGTCTTTTCTATGTTCCGGGCAGCCTAGGCATCACTACAGGGCGGTGCTCCACCAGATCAAATAGTTAGGGCCTAAGAAGTCAACGCCAGAAGCATAAAATACAATATAAATACAACAGCTTTTCCATCGTATATAATGTATATTTGCAAACAGTGTGAAAGTAACGGTGATTTCTACGTACCGGGCAGCCTAGGCTTCAATACAGGGCGGTGATCCACCAGATCAAATAGTCAGGGCCTAAGGAGTCAACGTCAGAAGCATAAAATACAATATAAATACAACAGCTTTTCCATCGTATAAAATGAATGATTGCGAACAGTGTGAGGGTTATGGTCATTTCTAAGTTCCGGGCAACCTAGGCTTAACTCCGGGGCGGTGCTCCACCAGATCGAATAGTTAGGGACTTTGAATACAACGCCAGAAGCATAAAATACAATAAAAATGCAACAGTTTTTCCATCGTATAACAGGAAAGCTGCAACCAGTGTGAAAGTACTGGTCATTTCTATGTTCCGGGTGACCTAGTCTTCACTCTAGGGTATTGCTCCACCAGACCGAATAGCTAGGGACTTAGAATTCAACGCCAGAAGAACAAAATACAACATAAGTAAAACAGTTTTTCCATCGTATAGAATGTATAGTTGCAAGCAGTATGAAGGTAATGGTCATTTCTACGTTCCGGGCAACCTGGGCTTCACTCTAGAGCGTTGCTTCACCAGATCGAATAGTTAGGGCCTTGGATGTCAACGTCCGAAGCATAAAATGCAAAATAAATAGAACAGATTTTCCATTGTATAAAACGAATAATTGCAACCAGTGTGAAAGTTATGGCCATTTCTACGTTCGCGGCAACCTAGGCTTAACTGTAGGGCGTTGCTCCACCAGATCGAATAGTTGGGGACTTTGAATACAACGCCAGAAGCATTAAATACAATAAAAATGCAACAGTTTTTCCATCGTATAACAGGAAAGCTGCAACCAGTGTGAAAGCACTGGTCATTTCTATGTTCCGGGCATCCTAGGCCTCACTCTAGGGCATTGCTCCACCACATCCAATCGCTACGGCCTTAGGAGTCAACGCCATAACTATAAAAAAGAATATAAATACAACAGTTTTTCCGTTGTATAAAATGAATAATTGCAAACAGTGTGGAAGTAATGGTCATTTCTACTTTCCGGGCAACCTAGGCTACACTCTAGTGCGTTGCTCCACCACATCGAATAGCTACGGCCTTAGAAGTCAACGCCTGAAGCATAAAATACAATATAAATACAACAGCTTTTCCATCGTATGTAATGTATATTTGCAAACAGTGTGAAAGTAAAGGTCATTTCTACGTTCCGGGCAACCTAGGTTTCGCTGTAGGGCGTCGCACCACCAGAACGAATAGTTAGGGCCTAAGAAGTCAACGCCAGAAGCATAAAATACAATATAAATACAACAGCTTTTCCATCGTATATAATGTATATTTGCAAACAGTGTGAAAGTAACGGTGATTTCTACGTACCGGGCAGCCTAGGCTTCAATACAGGGCGGTGATCCACCAGATCAAATAGTCAGGGCCTAAGGAGTCAACGTCAGAAGCATAAAATACAATATAAATACAACAGCTTTTCCATCGTATAAAATGAATGATTGCGAACAGTGTGAAGGTTATGGTCATTTCTAAGTTCCGGGCAACCTAGGCTTAACTCCGGGGCGGTGCTCCACCAGATCGAATAGTTAGGGACTTTCAATACAACGCCAGAAGCATAAAATACAATAAAAATGCAACAGTTTTTCCATCGTATAACAGGAAAGCTGCAACCAGTGTGAAAGTACTGGTCATTTCTATGTTCCGGGTGACCTAGTCTTCACTCTAGGGCATTGCTCCACCAGACCGAATAGCTAGGGACTTAGAATTCAACGCCAGAAGAACAAAATACAACATAAGTACAACAGTTTTTCCATCGTATAGAATGTATAGTTGCAAGCAGTATGAAGGTAATGGTCATTTCTACGTTCCGGTCAACCTAGGCTTCACTCTAGAGCGTTGCTTCACCAGATCGAATAGTTAGGGCCTTAGATGTCAACGTCCGAAGCATAAAATGCAAAATAAATAGAACAGATTTTCCATTGTATAAAACGAATAATTGCAACCAGTGTGAAAGTTATGGCCATTTCTACGTTCGCGGCAACCTAGGCTTAACTGTAGGGCGTTGCTCCACCAGATCGAATAGTTATGGACTTTGAATACAACACCAGAAGCATTAAATACAATAAAAATGCAACAGTTTTTCCATCGTATAACAGGAAAGCTGCAACCAGTGTGAAAGTACTGGTCATTTCTATGTTCCGGGCATCCTAGGCCTCACTCTAGGGCATTGCTCCACCACATCCAATAGCTACGGCTTTAGGAGTCAACGCCATAACTATAAAAAAGAATATAAATACAACAGTTTTTCCGTTGTATAAAATGAATAATTGCAAACAGTGTGGAAGTAATGGTCATTTCTACTTTCCGGGCAACCTAGGCTTCACTCTAGTGCGTTGCTCCACCACATCGAATAGCTACGGCCTTAGAAGTCAACGCCTGAAGCATAAAATACAATATAAATACAACAGCTTTTCCATCGTATGTAATGTATATTTGCAAGCAGTATGAAGGTAATGGTCATTTCTACGTTCCGGGCAACCTAGGCTTAACTGTACGGCGTTGCTCCACCAGATCCCATAGCTAGGGACTTAAAATTTAACGCCAGAAGCATAAAATACAATAAAAATGCAACAGTTTTTCCATCGCATAACAGGAATAATTGCAACCAGTGTGAAAGTACAGGTCATTTTTACGTTCCGGGCAGCCTAGGTTTCGCTGTAGGGCGTTGCTCCACCAGATCGAATAGCTAGCGACTTAGAAGTCAACGCCAGAAGCATAGAACACAATAAAAATACAACAGTTTTTCCATCGTATAAACGGAATAATTGCAACCAGTATGAAAGTTATGGTCATTTCTACGTTCCGGGCAACCTAGGCTTAACTCCAGGGCGTTGCTCCACCAGATCGAATAGTTAAGGACTTTGAGTACAACAGCAGAAGCATAAAATACATTAAAAATGCAACAGTTTCTCCATTGTATAACAGGAACAACTGCAACCAGAGTGAAAGTACTGGTCATTTCTACGTTCCGAGCAACCTAAGCTTGACTCTAGGGCGGTGCTCCACCAGATCGAATAGTTAGGGCCTAAGAAGTGAACGCCAGAAGCATAAAATGCAATATAAATACAACAGCTTCTCCATCGTATATGATGTATATATGCAAACAGTGTGAAAGTAAAGGTCATTTCTACGTTCCGGGCAGCATAGGCTTAACTGTAGGGCGTTGCTCCTCCAGATCGCATGGTTCGGTACATAGAATTTAACGCCAGAAGCATAAAATACAATAAAAATACAACAGTTTTTCCATCGTATAAAAGGAATAATTGCGACCAGTGTGAAAGTAATGGTCATTTCTACGTTCCGGGCAACCTAGGTTTCACTCTTGGGCGTTGCTCCACCACATCGAATAGCTACGGCCTTAGAAGTCAATTCCAGATGCATAAAGTACAATATAAATAGAACAGCTCTTCCATCGTAAAGTAGGAATAATTGCAACCAGAGTGAAAGTGATGGTCATAGGTCCGGGCGACCTAGGCTTCGCTCTGGGGTGTTGGTCCACCATATCGAATAGTTAGGGCCTAAGAAGTCAACGCCAGAAGCATAAAATACAATAAAAATGCAACAGTCTTTGCATCGTATAACAGGAATAATTGCAACCAGAGTGAAAGTGATGGTCATAGGTCCGGGCGACCTAGGCTTCGCTCTGGGGTGTTGGTCCACCAGATCGAATAGTTAGGGCCTAAGAAGTCAACGCCAGAAGCATAAAATACAAAATTAGTACAACAGTTTTTCCATCGTATAAAACGAATAATTGCAACCACTGTGAAAGATATGGTCATTTCTACGTTACGGGCAACCTAGGCGCCACTCTAGGTCGTTGCTCCACCAAATCGAATAGCTAGGGCCTTAGAAGTCAACGCCAGAAGCATAAAATACAACATAAGTATAGCAGTTCTGCCATCGTATAAAATGTATAATTGCAAGCAGTGTGAAAGTAAAAGTCATTTCTACGTTCCGGGCAACCTAGGCTTCACTCTAGGGCTTTGTTCCACCCGATCGAATAGTTAGGGCCTAAGAAGTCAGCGCCAGAAGAATAAAATACAATATAAATACAGCAGCTTTACCATCGTATATAATGTATATCTGCCAACAGTGTGAAGGTATAGGTCATTTCTACGTTCCGGGCAACCTAGGCTTAACTGTAGGGCGTTGCTCCACCACATCGTATAGCTACGGCCTTAGAAGTCAACGCCAGAAGCATAAAATGCAATAAAAGTACAACAGCTTTTCCATCGTATAACAGGAATAATAGCAACCAGAGTGAAAGTGATGGTCATATGTCCGGGCGACCTAGGCGACGCTCAGGGGTGTTGGTCCACCAGATCGAATAGCTAGGGCCTTAGAAGTCAACGCCAGAAGCATAAAATACAATATAGATACTACAGCTTTTTCATCGTATATGATGTATATTTGCAAACAGTGTGAAAGTAAAGGTCATTTCTACGTTCCCGGCAACATAGGCTTCGCTTAAGGGCGTTGCTCGACCAGATCGAATAGCTAGGGACTTATAAGTCGACGCCAGAAGCATAAAATACAATAAAAATACAACAGCTTTTCCATCGTATATAATGTATATTTGCAAACAGTGTGAAGGTAAAGGTCATTTCTACGTTCCGGGCAACCTAGGCTTAACTGTAGGGCGTTGCTCCACCAGATCGAATAGCCATGTACTTTGAATACAACACCAGAAGCAAAAAATACAATAAAAATGCAACAGTTTTTCCATCGTATAACAGGAAGGCTGCAACCCGCGTGAAAGTACTGGTCATTTCTACGTTCCGGGCACCCTAGGCTTCACTCTAGGGCGGTGCTCCACCAGATCGAATAGTTAGGGCCTAAGAAGTCAACGCCAGAAGCATAAAATACAATATAAATACTACAGCTTTTCCATCGTATATGATGTATATTTGCAAACAGTGTGAAAGTAAAGGTCATTTCTACGTTCCGGGCAACATGGGCTTCGCTTAAGGGCGTTGCTCCACCAGATCGAATAGCTAGGGACTTAGAAGTCGACGCCAGAAGCATAAAATACAATAAAAATACAACAGTTTTTCCATCGTATATAATGTATATTTGCAAACAGTGTGAAGGTAAAGGTCATTTCTACGTTCCGGGCAACCTAAGCTTAAGTGTAGGGCGTTGCTCCACCAGGTCGAGTAGTTAGGGCCTTAGAAAACAACTTCAGACGCATAAAATACAATAAAAATACAACAGTTTTTCCATCGTATAAAAAGAATATTTGCAAACAGTGTGAAGGTAAAGGTCATTTCTACGTTCCGGGCAACCTAAGCTTAACCGTAGGGCGTTGCTCCACCAGATCGAATAGTTAGGGCCTTAGAAGTCAACGCACGAAGCATAAAATACAAAATTAATACAACAGTTTCTCCATCGTATAAAAGGAATAATGGCGACCAGTGCGAAAGTAATGGTCATTTCTATGTTCCGGGCAACCTAGGTTTCACTCTTGGGCGTTGCTCCGCCACGTCGAATAGCTACGGCGTTAGAAGACAATTCCAGAAGCATAAAATACAATATAAATACAACAGCTTTTCCATCGTATAACAGGAATAATTGCAACCAGAGTGAAAGTGATGGTCATAGGTCCGGGCGACCTAGGCTTCGCTCTGGGGTGTTGGTCCACCAGATCGAATAGTTAGGGCCTAAGAAGGCAACGCCAGAAGCATAAAATACAATAAAAATGCAACAGTTTTTGCATCGTATAACAGGAATAATTGCAACCAGAGTGAAAGTGATGGTCATAGGTCCGGGCGACCTAGGCTTCGCTCTGGGGTGTTGGTCCACCAGATCGAATAGTTAGGGCCTAAGAAGTCAACGCCAGAAGCATAAAACACAATAAAAATACAACAGTTTTTCCATCGTATAAAAGGAATAATTGCAACCAGTGTGAAAGTTATGGTCATTTCTACGTTCCGGGCAACCTAGGCTTAACTCCAGGGCGTTGCTCCACCAGACCGAATAGTTAGGGACTTTGAATACAACACCAGAAGCATAAAATACAATAAAAATGCAACAGTTTTTCCATCGTATAACAGGAAAGCTGCAACCAGTGTGAAAGTACTGGTAATTTCTATGTTCCGGGTAACCTAGGCTTCACTCCAGGGCGTTGCTCCACCAGATCGAACCGCTAGGGACTTAGAATTCAACGCCAGAAAAATAAAACACAACATAATTATAACAGTGTTTCCATCGTATAAAATGTATAATTGCAAGCAGTGTGAAGGTAATGGTCCTTTCTACCTTCCGGGCAACCTAGGCTTTACTCTGGAGCATTGCTCCACCAGATCGAATAGTTAGGTCCTAAGAAGACAACGCAAGAAGCATAAAATACAATATAAATACAACAGCTTTTCCGTCGTATATAATGTATATTTGCAAACAGTGTGAAAGTAAAGGTCATTTCTACGTTCCGGGCAACCTAGGGTTCACTCTAGGGCGTTCTTCCACCAGATCTAATAGTTAGGGCCTAAAAAGTCAACGCCAGAAGCATAAAAGCCAATATAAATACAACAGCTTTACCATCGTATATAATGTATATTTGCAAACAGTGTGAAGGTATAGGTCATTTCTACGTTCCGGGCAACCTAGGCTTAACTGTAGGGCGTTGCTCCACCAGATCGAATAGTTAGGGCCTTAGAAGTCAACGCCCGAAGCATGAAATACAAAATAAATAGAACAGTTTTTCCACCGTATAACAGGAATAACTGCAACCAGTGTGAAAGTACTGGTGATTTCTACGTTCCGGGCAACATAGGCTTCGCTTAAGGGCGTTGCTCGACCAGAACGAATAGCTAGGGACTTAGAAGTCGACGCCAGAAGCATAAAATACAATAAAAATACAACAGCTTTACCATCGTATATAATGTATATCTTCAAACAGTGTGAAGGTATAGGTCATTTCTACGTTCCGGGCAACCTAGGCTTAACTCTAGGGCGTTGCTCCACCAGATCGAATAGCTAGGGCCTTAGAAGTCAACGCCCGAAGCATGAAATACAAAATAAATAGAACAGTTTTTCCATCGTATAACAGGGATAACTGCAACCAGTGTGAAAGTACAGGTCATTTCTACGTTCCGGGCAACCTAGGCTTCACTGCAGGTCGTTGCTCCACCACATCGTATAGCTACGGCCTTAGAAGTCAACGCCAGAAGCATAAAATGCAATAAAAGTACAACAGCTTTTCCATCGTATAACAGGAATAATTGCAACCAGAGTGAAAGTGATGGTCATAGGTCCGGGCGACCTAGGCGACGCTCAGGCGTGTTGGTCCACCAGATCGAATAGCTAGGGCCTTAGAAGTCAACGCCAGAAGCATAAAATACAAAATAAATACAATAGTTTTTCCATCGTATAACAGGAATAATTGGAACCAGTGTGAAAGTAATGGTCATTTCTACGTTCCGGGCAACCTAGGCTTCGCTCTAGGGCCTTGCTCCACCAGATCGTATAGCTAGGGACTTAGAAGTCAACGCCAGAAGCATAAAATACAATAAAAATGCGACAGTTTTTCCACCGTATAACAGGAATAACTGCAACCAGTGTTAAAGTACTGGTCATTTCTACGTTCCGGGCAACCTAGGCTTCACTCTAGGGCGGTGCTCCACCAGATTGAATAGTTAGGGCCTAAGAAGTCAACGCCAGAAGCATAAAATACAATATAAATACTACAGCTTTTCCATCGTATATGATGTATATTTGCAAACAGTGTGAAAGTAAAGGCCATTTCTACGTTCCGGGCAACATAGGCTTCGCTTAAGGGCGTTGCTCCACCAGATCGAATAGCTAGGGACTTAGAAGTCGACGCCAGAATCATAAAATACAATAAAAATACAACAGTTTTTCCATCGTATATAATGTATATTTGCAAACAGTGTGAAGGTAAAGGTCATTTCTACGTTCCGGGCAACCTAAGCTTAAGTGTAGGGCGTTGCTCCACCAGATCGAATAGTTAGGGCCTTAGAAGTCAACGCACGAAGCATAAAATACAAAATTAATACAACAGTTTCTCCATCGTATAAAACGAATAATTGCAACCAGTGTGAAAGATATGGTCATTTCTACGTTACGGGCAACCTATGCTTCACTCTAGGTCGTTGCTCCACCAAATCGAATAGCTAGGGCCTTAGAAGTCATAGCCCGAAGCATAAAATACAAAATAAATACAACAGTTATTCCATCGTATAACAGGTATAATTACAACCAGGGTAAAAGTAATGGGCATTTCTACGTTCTGAGCAACCTAGGCATCACTCTAGGGCGTTGCTCCACCAGGTCGAGTAGTTATGGCCTTAGAAAACAACTCCAGACGCATAAAATACAATAAAAATACAACAGTTCTTCCATCGTATAAAAAGAATAATTGCAACCAGTGTGAAAGTAATGGTCATTTCTACGTTTCGGGCAACCTAGGCTTCACTCAAGAGCATTGCTCCACCAGACCGAATAGTTAGGGCCTTAGAAGTCAACGCGCGAAGCATAAAATACAAAATAAATACAACAGTTTCTCCATCGTATAAAAGGAATAATGGCGACCAGTGTGAAAGTAATGGTCATTTCTACGTTCCGGGCAACCTAGGTTTCACTCTTGGGCGTTGCTCCACCACGTCGAATAGCTACGGCGTTAGAAGTCAATTCCAGAAGCATAAAATACAATATAAATACAACAGCTTTTCCATCGTATAACAGGAATAATTGCAACCAGAGTGAAAGTGATGGTCATAGGTCCGGGCGACCTAGGCTTCGCTCTGGGGTGTTGGTCCACCAGATCGAATAGTTAGGGCCTAAGAAGTCAACGCCAGAAGCATAAAATACAATAAAAATGCAACAGTCTTTGCATCGTATAACAGGAATAATTGCAACCAGAGTGAAAGTGATGGTCATAGGTCCGGGCGACCTAGGCTTCGCTCTGGGGTGTTGGTGCACCAGATCGAATAGTTAGGGCCTAAGAAGTCAACGCCAGAAGCATAAAATACAAAATTAGTACAACAGTTTTTCCATCGTATAAAACGAATAATTGCAACCAGTGTGAAAGATATGGTCATTTCTACGTTACGGGCAACCTAGGCTCCACTCTAGGTCGTTGCTCCACCACATCGAATAGCTAGGGCCCTAGAAGTCAACGCCCGAAACCTACAATACAATAAAAATACAACTGTTTTTTCATCGTATAACGGGAATAACTGCAACAAATGTGAACGTGATGATCATTTCCACGTTCTGGGGAACCTAGGCTTCACTCTAGGGCGTTGGTTCACCAGATCCAATAGTTAGGGCCTAAGAAGTCAACGACAGAAGCATAAAATACAATAAAGATACAACAGCTTTTCCATCGTGTAACAGGAATAATTGCTGCCAGAGTGAAGGTGATGGTCATTTCTACGTTCCGGGCAACCTAGGCTTCACTACAGGGCGGTGCTCCACCAGATCGAATTGTTAGTGCCTTAGAAGTCAGCGCCCGAAGCATAAAATACAATAAAGATGCAACAGTTTGTCCATCGTATAGCATGAATAATTGCAACCAGAGTGAAAGTAATGGTCATTTCTACGTTTCGGGCGACCTAGGCTTCACTCTAGGGCGTTGATCCACCATATCGAATAGCTAGGGCCTTAGAAGCCAACGCCCGAAACATAAAATACAATAAAAATACAACTGTTTTTTCATCGTATAACGGGAATAACTGCAACAAATGTGAACGTGATGATCATTTCCACGTTCTGGGGAACCTAGGCTTCACTCTAGGGCGTTGGTTCACCAGATCCAATAGTTAGGGCCTAAGAAGTCAACGACAGAAGCATAAAATACAATAAAGATACAACAGCTTTTCCATCGTAAAGCAGGAATAATTGCAGCCAGAGTGAAGGTGATGGTCATTTCTACGTTCCGGGCAACCTAGGCTTCACTCTAGGGCGGTGCTCCACCAGATCGAATAGTTAGGGCCTAAGAAGTCAATGCCAGAAGCATAAAATACAATATAAATACAACAGTATTCCATCGTATATAATGTATATTTGCAAACAGTGTGAAAGTAAAGGTCATTTCTTGGTTCCGGGCAACCTAGGCTTAACTGTAGGGCGTTGCTCCACCAAATCGCATAGCTATGGACTTAAAATTTAACGCCAGAAGCATAAAATACAATAAAAATGCAACAGTTTTTCCATCGTATAACAGGAATAATTGCAACCAGTGTGAAAGTACAGGTCATTTCTACGTTCCGGGCAACCTAGGTTTCGCTGTAGGGCGTTGCTCCATAAGATCGAATAGCTAGCGACTAAGAAGTCAACGCCAGAAGCATAAAACACAATAAAAATACAACAGTTTTTCCATCGTATAAAAGGAATAATTGCAACCAGTGTGAAAGTTATGGTCATTTCTACGTTCCGGGCAACCTAGGCTTAATTCTAGGGCGGTGCACCACCAGATCGTATAACTAGGGACTTAGAAGTCAACGCCAGAAGCATAAAATACAATAAAAATGCGACAGTTTTTCCACCGTATAACAGGAATAACTGCAAACAGTGTGAAAGTACTGGTCATTTCTACGTTCCGGGCAACCTAGGCTTCACTCTAGGGCGGTGGTCCACCAGATCGAATAGTTAGGGCCTAAGAAGTCAACGCCAGAAGCATAAAATACAATATAAATACTACAGCTTTTCCATCGTATATGATGTGTATTTGCAAACAGTGTGAAAGTAAAGGTCATTTCTACGTTCCGGGCAACATAGGCTTCGCTAAAGGGCGTTGCTCCACCAGATCGAATAGCTAGGGACTTAGAAGTCGACGCCAGAAGCATAAAATACAATAAAAATACAACAGTATTCCATCGTATATAATGTATATTTGCAAACAGTGTGAAAGTAAACGTCATTTCTAGGTTCCGGGCAACCTAGGCTTAACTGTAGGGCGTTGCTCCACCAGATCCCATAGCTAGGGACTTAAAATTTAACGCCAGAAGCATAAAATATAATAAAAATGCAACAGTTTTTCCATCGCATAACAGGAATAATTGCAACCAGTGTGAAAGTACAGGTCATTTTTACGTTCCGGGCAGCCTAGGTTTCGCTGTAGGGCGTTGCTCCACCAGATCGAATAGCTAGCGACTTAGAAGTCAACGCCAGAAGCATAGAACACAATAAAAATACAACAGTTTTTCCATCGTATAAACGGAATAATTGCAACCAGTATGAAAGTTATGGTCATTTCTACGTTCCGGGCAACCTAGGCTTAACTCCAGGACGTTGCTCCACCAGATCGAATAGTTAGGGACTTTGAGTACAACAGCAGAAGCATAAAATACATTAAAAATGCAACAGTTTCTCCATTGTATAACAGGAACAACTGCAACCAGAGTGAAAGTACTGGTCATTTCTACGTTCCGAGCAACCGAAGCTTGACTCTAGGGCGGTGCTCCACCAGATCGAATAGTTAGGGCCTAAGAAGTGAACGCCCGAAGCATAAAATGCAATATAAATACAACAGCTTCTCCATCGTATATGATGTATATATGCAAACAGTGTGAAAGTAAAGGTCATTTCTACGTTCCGGGCAGCATAGGCTTAACTGTAGGGCGTTGCTCCTCCAGATCGCATGGTTCGGTACATAGAATTTAACGCCAGAAGCATAAAATACAATAAAAATACAACAGTTTTTCCATCGTAAAAAAGGAATAATTGCGACCAGTGTGAAAGTAATGGTCATTTCTACGTTCCGGGCTACCTAGGTTTCACTCTTGGGCGTTGCTCCACCACATCGAATAGCTACGGCCATAGAAGTCAATTCCAGATGCATAAAGTACAATATAAATAGAACAGCACTTCCATCGTAAAGCAGGAATAATTGCAACCAGAGTGAAAGTGATGGTCATAGGTCCGGGCGACCTAGGCTTCGCTCTGGGGTGTTGGTCCACCAGATCGAATAGTTAGGGCCTAAGAAGTCAACGCCAGAAGCATAAAATACAATAAAAATGCAACAGTCTTTGCATCGTATAACAGGAATAATTGCAACCAGAGTGAAAGTGATGGTCATAGGTCCGGGCGACCTAGGCTTCGCTCTGGGGTGTTGGTCCACCAGATCGAATAGTTAGGGCCTAAGAAGTCAACGCCAGAAGCATAAAATACAAAATTAGTACAACAGTTTTTCCATCGTATAAAACGAATAATTGCAACCACTGTGAAAGATATGGTCATTTCTACGTTACGGGCAACCTAGGCTCCACTCTAGGTCGTTGCTCCACCAAATCGAATAGCTAGGGCCTTAGAAGTCAACGCCAGAAGCATAAAATACAACATAAGTATAGCAGTTCTGCCATCGTATAAAATGTATAATTGCAAGCAGTGTGAAAGTAAAAGTCATTTCTACGTTCCGGGCAACCTAGGCTTCACTCTAGGGCTTTGTTCCACCCGATCGAATAGTTAGGGCCTAAGAAGTCAGCGCCAGAAGCGTAAAATACAATATAAATACAACAGCTTTACCATCGTATATAATGTATATCTGCCAACAGTGTGAAAGTACAGGTCATTTCTACGTTCCGGGCAACCTAGGCTTCACTGTAAGCCGTTGCTCCACCACATCGTATAGCTACGGCCTTAGAAGTCAACGCCAGAAGCATAAAATGCAATAAAAGTACAACAGCTTTTCCATCGTATAACAGGAATAATAGCAACCAGAGTGAAAGTGATGGTCATATGTCCGGGCGACCTAGGCGACGCTCAGGGGTGTTGGTCCACCAGATCGAATAGCTAGGGCCTTAGAAGTCAACGCCAGAAGCATAAAATACAATAAAAATACAACAGCTTTTCCATCGTATATAATGTATATTTGCAAACAGTGTGAAGGTAAAGGTCATTTCTACGTTCCGGGCAACCTAGGCTTAACTGTAGGGCGTTGCTCCACCAGATCGAATAGCCATGTACTTTGAATACAACACCAGAAGCAAAAAATACAATAAAAATGCAACAGTTTTTCCATCGTATAACAGGAAGGCTGCAACCCGCGTGAAAGTAATGGTCATTTCTACGTTCCGGGCTACCTAGGTTTCACTCTTGGGCGTTGCTCCACCACATCGAATAGCTACGGCCATAGAAGTCAATTCCAGATGCATAAAGTACAATATAAATAGAACAGCACTTCCATCGTAAAGCAGGAATAATTGCAACCAGAGTGAAAGTGATGGTCATAGGTCCGGGCGACCTAGGCTTCGCTCTGGGGTGTTGGTCCACCAGATCGAATAGTTAGGGCCTAAGAAGTCAACGCCAGAAGCATAAAATACAATAAAAATGCAACAGTCTTTGCATCGTATAACAGGAATAATTGCAACCAGAGTGAAAGTGATGGTCATAGGTCCGGGCGACCTAGGCTTCGCTCTGGGGTGTTGGTCCACCAGATCGAATAGTTAGGGCCTAAGAAATCAACGCCAGAAGCATAAAATACAAAATTAGTACAACAGTTTTTCCATCGTATAAAACGAATAATTGCAACCACTGTGAAAGATATGGTCATTTCTACGTTACGGGCAACCTAGGCTCCACTCTAGGTCGTTGCTCCACCAAATCGAATAGCTAGGGCCTTAGAAGTCAACGCCAGAAGCATAAAATACAACATAAGTATAGCAGTTCTGCCATCGTATAAAATGTATAATTGCAAGCAGTGTGAAAGTAAAAGTCATTTCTACGTTCCGGGCAACCTAGGCTTCACTCTAGGGCTTTGTTCCACCCGATCGAATAGTTAGGGCCTAAGAAGTCAGCGCCAGAAGCGTAAAATACAATATAAATACAACAGCTTTACCATCGTATATAATGTATATCTGCCAACAGTGTGAAGGTATAGGTCATTTCTACGTTCCGGGCAACCTAGGCTTAACTGTAGGGCGTTGCTCCACCAGATCGAATAGCTAGGGCCTTTGAAGTCAACGCCCGAAGCATGAAATACAAAATAGATAGAACAGTTTTTCCATCGTATAACAGGGATAACTGCAACCAGTGTGAAAGTACAGGTCATTTCTACGTTCCGGGCAACCTAGGCTTCACTGTAAGCCGTTGCTCCACCACATCGTATAGCTACGGCCTTAGAAGTCAACGCCAGAAGCATAAAATGCAATAAAAGTACAACAGCTTTTCCATCGTATAACAGGAATAATAGCAACCAGAGTGAAAGTGATGGTCATATGTCCGGGCGACCTAGGCGACGCTCAGGGGTGTTGGTCCACCAGATCGAATAGCTAGGGCCTTAGAAGTCAACGCCAGAAGCATAAAATACAATATAGATACTACAGCTTTTCCATCGTATATGATGTATATTTGCAAACAGTGTGAAAGTAAAGGTCATTTCTACGTTCCCGGCAACATAGGCTTCGCTTAAGGGCGTTGCTCGACCAGATCGAATAGCTAGGGACTTAGAAGTCGACGCCAGAAGCATAAAATACAATAAAAATACAACAGCTTTTCCATCGTATATAATGTATATTTGCAAACAGTGTGAAGGTAAAGGTCATTTCTACGTTCCGGGCAACCTAGGCTTAACTGTAGGGCGTTGCTCCACCAGATCGAATAGCCATGTACTTTGAATACAACACCAGAAGCAAAAAATACAATAAAAATGCAACAGTTTTTCCATCGTATAACAGGAAGGCTGCAACCCGCGTGAAAGTACTGGTCATTTCTACGTTCCGGGCAACCTAGGCTTCACTCTAGGGCGGTGCTCCACCAGATCGAATAGTTAGGGCCTAAGAAGTCAACGCCAGAAGCATAAAATACAATATAAATACTACAGCTTTTCCATCGTATATGATGTATATTTGCAAACAGTGTGAAAGTAAAGGTCATTTCTACGTTCCGGGCAACATGGGCTTCGCTTAAGGGCGTTGCTCCACCAGATCGAATAGCTAGGGACTTAGAAGTCGACGCCAGAAGCATAAAATACAATAAAAATACAACAGTTTTTCCATCGTATATAATGTATATTTGCAAACAGTGTGAAGGTAAAGGTCATTTCTACGTTCCGGGCAACCTAAGCTTAAGTGTAGGGCGTTGCTCCACCAGGTCGAGTAGTTAGGGCCTTAGAAAACAACTTCAGACGCATAAAATACAATAAAAATACAACAGTTTTTCCATCGTATAAAAAGAATATTTGCAAACAGTGTGAAGGTAAAGGTCATTTCTACGTTCCGGGCAACCTAGGCTTAACTGTAGGGCGTTGCTCCACCAGATCGAATAGTTAGGGCCTTAGAAGTCAACGCACGAAGCATAAAATACAAAATTAATACAACAGTTTCTCCATCGTATAAAAGGAATAATGGCGACCAGTGTGAAAGTAATGGTCATTTCTACGTTCCGGGCAACCTAGGTTTCACTCTTGGGCGTTGCTCCACCACGTCGAATAGCTACGGCGTTAGAAGTCAATTCCAGAAGCATAAAATACAATATAAATACAACAGCTTTTCCATCGTATAACAGGAATAATTGCAACCAGAGTGAAAGTGATGGTCATAGGTCCGGGCGACCTAGGCTTCGCTCTGGGGTCTTGGTCCACCAGATCGAATAGTTAGGGCCTAAGAAGGCAACGCCAGAAGCATAAAATACAATAAAAATGCAACAGTTTTTGCATCGTATAACAGGAATAATTGCAACCAGAGTGAAAGTGATGGTCATAGGTCCGGGCGACCTAGGCTTCGCTCTGGGGTGTTGGTCCACCAGATCGAATAGTTAGGTCCTAAGAAGACAACGCAAGAAGCATAAAATACAATATAAATACAACAGCTTTTCCGTCGTATATAATGTATATTTGCAAACAGTGTGAAAGTAAAGGTCATTTCTACGTTCCGGGCAACCTAGGGTTCACTCTAGGGCGTTCTTCCACCAGATCTAATAGTTAGGGCCTAAAAAGTCAACGCCAGAAGCATAAAATCCAATATAAATACAACAGCTTTACCTTCGTATATAATGTATATTTGCAAACAGTGTGAAGGTAAAGGTCATTTCTACGTTCCGGGCAACCTAAGCTTAAGTGTAGGGCGTTGCTCCACCAGATCGAATAGTTAGGGCCTTAGAAGTCAACGCACGAAGCATAAAATACAAAATTAATACAACAGTTTCTCCATCGTATAAAACGAATAATTGCAACCAGTGTGAAAGATATGGTCATTTCTACGTTACGGGCAACCTATGCTTCACTCTAGGTCGTTGCTCCACCAAATCGAATAGCTAGGGCCTTAGAAGTCATAGCCCGAAGCATAAAATACAAAATAAATACAACAGTTATTCCATCGTATAACAGGTATAATTACAACCAGGGTAAAAGTAATGGGCATTTCTACGTTCTGAGCAACCTAGGCATCACTCTAGGGCGTTGCTCCACCAGGTCGAGTAGTTATGGCCTTAGAAAACAACTCCAGACGCATAAAATACAATAAAAATACAACAGTTCTTCCATCGTATAAAAAGAATAATTGCAACCAGTGTGAAAGTAATGGTCATTTCTACGTTTCGGGCAACCTAGGCTTCACTCAAGAGCATTGCTCCACCAGACCGAATAGTTAGGGCCTTAGAAGTCAACGCGCGAAGCATAAAATACAAAATAAATACAACAGTTTCTCCATCGTATAAAAGGAATAATGGCGACCAGTGTGAAAGTAATGGTCATTTCTACGTTCCGGGCAACCTAGGTTTCACTCTTGGGCGTTGCTCCACCACGTCGAATAGCTACGGCGTTAGAAGTCAATTCCAGAAGCATAAAATACAATATAAATACAACAGCTTTTCCATCGTATAACAGGAATAATTGCAACCAGAGTGAAAGTGATGGTCATAGGTCCGGGCGACCTAGGCTTCGCTCTGGGGTGTTGGTCCACCAGATCGAATAGTTAGGGCCTAAGAAGTCAACGCCAGAAGCATAAAATACAATAAAAATGCAACAGTCTTTGCATCGTATAACAGGAATAATTGCAACCAGAGTGAAAGTGATGGTCATAGGTCCGGGCGACCTAGGCTTCGCTCTGGGGTGTTGGTGCACCAGATCGAATAGTTAGGGCCTAAGAAGTCAACGCCAGAAGCATAAAATACAAAATTAGTACAACAGTTTTTCCATCGTATAAAACGAATAATTGCAACCAGTGTGAAAGATATGGTCATTTCTACGTTACGGGCAACCTAGGCTCCACTCTAGGTCGTTGCTCCACCACATCGAATAGCTAGGGCCCTAGAAGTCAACGCCCGAAACCTACAATACAATAAAAATACAACTGTTTTTTCATCGTATAACGGGAATAACTGCAACAAATGTGAACGTGATGATCATTTCCACGTTCTGGGGAACCTAGGCTTCACTCTAGGGCGTTGGTTCACCAGATCCAATAGTTAGGGCCTAAGAAGTCAACGACAGAAGCATAAAATACAATAAAGATACAACAGCTTTTCCATCGTGTAACAGGAATAATTGCTGCCAGAGTGAAGGTGATGGTCATTTCTACGTTCCGGGCAACCTAGGCTTCACTACAGGGCGGTGCTCCACCAGATCGAATTGTTAGTGCCTTAGAAGTCAGCGCCCGAAGCATAAAATACAATAAAGATGCAACAGTTTGTCCATCGTATAGCATGAATAATTGCAACCAGAGTGAAAGTAATGGTCATTTCTACGTTTCGGGCGACCTAGGCTTCACTCTAGGGCGTTGATCCACCATATCGAATAGCTAGGGCCTTAGAAGCCAACGCCCGAAACATAAAATACAATAAAAATACAACTGTTTTTTCATCGTATAACGGGAATAACTGCAACAAATGTGAACGTGATGATCATTTCCACGTTCTGGGGAACCTAGGCTTCACTCTAGGGCGTTGGTTCACCAGATCCAATAGTTAGGGCCTAAGAAGTCAACGACAGAAGCATAAAATACAATAAAGATACAACAGCTTTTCCATCGTAAAGCAGGAATAATTGCAGCCAGAGTGAAGGTGATGGTCATTTCTACGTTCCGGGCAACCTAGGCTTCACTCTAGGGCGGTGCTCCACCAGATCGAATAGTTAGGGCCTAAGAAGTCAATGCCAGAAGCATAAAATACAATATAAATACAACAGTATTCCATCGTATATAATGTATATTTGCAAACAGTGTGAAAGTAAAGGTCATTTCTTGGTTCCGGGCAACCTAGGCTTAACTGTAGGGCGTTGCTCCACCAAATCGCATAGCTATGGACTTAAAATTTAACGCCAGAAGCATAAAATACAATAAAAATGCAACAGTTTTTCCATCGTATAACAGGAATAATTGCAACCAGTGTGAAAGTACAGGTCATTTCTACGTTCCGGGCAACCTAGGTTTCGCTGTAGGGCGTTGCTCCATAAGATCGAATAGCTAGCGACTAAGAAGTCAACGCCAGAAGCATAAAACACAATAAAAATACAACAGTTTTTCCATCGTATAAAAGGAATAATTGCAACCAGTGTGAAAGTTATGGTCATTTCTACGTTCCGGGCAACCTAGGCTTAATTCTAGGGCGGTGCACCACCAGATCGTATAACTAGGGACTTAGAAGTCAACGCCAGAAGCATAAAATACAATAAAAATGCGACAGTTTTTCCATCGTATAAACGGAATAATAGCAACCAGTATGAAAGTTATGGTCATTTCTACGTTCCGGGCAACCTAGGCTTAACTCCAGGACGTTGCTCCACCAGATCGAATAGTTAGGGACTTTAAGTACAACAGCAGAAGCATAAAATACATTAAAAATGCAACAGTTTCTCCATTGTATAACAGGAACAACTGCAACCAGAGTGAAAGTACTGGTCATTTCTACGTTCCGAGCAACCGAAGCTTGACTCTAGGGCGGTGCTCCACCAGATCGAATAGTTAGGGCCTAAGAAGTGAACGCCCGAAGCATAAAATGCAATATAAATACAACAGCTTCTCCATCGTATATGATGTATATATGCAAACAGTGTGAAAGTAAAGGTCATTTCTACGTTCCGGGCAGCATAGGCTTAACTGTAGGGCGTTGCTCCTCCAGATCGCATGGTTCGGTACATAGAATTTAACGCCAGAAGCATAAAATACAATAAAAATACAACAGTTTTTCCATCGTAAAAAAGGAATAATTGCGACCAGTGTGAAAGTAATGGTCATTTCTACGTTCCGGGCTACCTAGGTTTCACTCTTGGGCGTTGCTCCACCACATCGAATAGCTACGGCCATAGAAGTCAATTCCAGATGCATAAAGTACAATATAAATAGAACAGCACTTCCATCGTAAAGCAGGAATAATTGCAACCAGAGTGAAAGTGATGGTCATAGGTCCGGGCGACCTAGGCTTCGCTCTGGGGTGTTGGTCCACCAGATCGAATAGTTAGGGCCTAAGAAGTCAACGCCAGAAGCATAAAATACAATAAAAATGCAACAGTCTTTGCATCGTATAACAGGAATAATTGCAACCAGAGTGAAAGTGATGGTCATAGGTCCGGGCGACCTAGGCTTCGCTCTGGGGTGTTGGTCCACCAGATCGAATAGTTAGGGCCTAAGAAGTCAACGCCAGAAGCATAAAATACAAAATTAGTACAACAGTTTTTCCATCGTATAAAACGAATAATTGCAACCACTGTGAAAGATATGGTCATTTCTACGTTACGGGCAACCTAGGCTCCACTCTAGGTCGTTGCTCCACCAAATCGAATAGCTAGGGCCTTAGAAGTCAACGCCAGAAGCATAAAATACAACATAAGTATAGCAGTTCTGCCATCGTATAAAATGTATAATTGCAAGCAGTGTGAAAGTAAAAGTCATTTCTACGTTCCGGGCAACCTAGGCTTCACTCTAGGGCTTTGTTCCACCCGATCGAATAGTTAGGGCCTAAGAAGTCAGCGCCAGAAGCGTAAAATACAATATAAATACAACAGCTTTACCATCGTATATAATGTATATCTGCCAACAGTGTGAAGGTATAGGTCATTTCTACGTTCCGGGCAACCTAGGCTTAACTGTAGGGCGTTGCTCCACCAGATCGAATAGCTAGGGCCTTTGAAGTCAACGCCCGAAGCATGAAATACATAATAGATAGAACAGTTTTTCCATCGTATAACAGGGATAACTGCAACCAGTGTGAAAGTACAGGTCATTTCTACGTTCCGGGCAACCTAGGCTTCACTGTAAGCCGTTGCTCCACCACATCGTATAGCTACGGCCTTAGAAGTCAACGCCAGAAGCATAAAATGCAATAAAAGTACAACAGCTTTTCCATCGTATAACAGGAATAATAGCAACCAGAGTGAAAGTGATGGTCATATGTCCGGGCGACCTAGGCGACGCTCAGGGGTGTTGGTCCACCAGATCGAATAGCTAGGGCCTTAGAAGTCAACGCCAGAAGCATAAAATACAATAAAAATACAACAGCTTTTCCATCGTATATAATGTATATTTGCAAACAGTGTGAAGGTAAAGGTCATTTCTACGTTCCGGGCAACCTAGGCTTAACTGTAGGGCGTTGCTCCACCAGATCGAATAGCCATGTACTTTGAATACAACACCAGAAGCAAAAAATACAATAAAAATGCAACAGTTTTTCCATCGTATAACAGGAAGGCTGCAACCCGCGTGAAAGTAATGGTCATTTCTACGTTCCGGGCTACCTAGGTTTCACTCTTGGGCGTTGCTCCACCACATCGAATAGCTACGGCCATAGAAGTCAATTCCAGATGCATAAAGTACAATATAAATAGAACAGCACTTCCATCGTAAAGCAGGAATAATTGCAACCAGAGTGAAAGTGATGGTCATAGGTCCGGGCGACCTAGGCTTCGCTCTGGGGTGTTGGTCCACCAGATCGAATAGTTAGGGCCTAAGAAGTCAACGCCAGAAGCATAAAATACAATAAAAATGCAACAGTCTTTGCATCGTATAACAGGAATAATTGCAACCAGAGTGAAAGTGATGGTCATAGGTCCGGGCGACCTAGGCTTCGCTCTGGGGTGTTGGTCCACCAGATCGAATAGTTAGGGCCTAAGAAATCAACGCCAGAAGCATAAAATACAAAATTAGTACAACAGTTTTTCCATCGTATAAAACGAATAATTGCAACCACTGTGAAAGATATGGTCATTTCTACGTTACGGGCAACCTAGGCTCCACTCTAGGTCGTTGCTCCACCAAATCGAATAGCTAGGGCCTTAGAAGTCAACGCCAGAAGCATAAAATACAACATAAGTATAGCAGTTCTGCCATCGTATAAAATGTATAATTGCAAGCAGTGTGAAAGTAAAAGTCATTTCTACGTTCCGGGCAACCTAGGCTTCACTCTAGGGCTTTGTTCCACCCGATCGAATAGTTAGGGCCTAAGAAGTCAGCGCCAGAAGCGTAAAATACAATATAAATACAACAGCTTTACCATCGTATATAATGTATATCTGCCAACAGTGTGAAGGTATAGGTCATTTCTACGTTCCGGGCAACCTAGGCTTAACTGTAGGGCGTTGCTCCACCAGATCGAATAGTTAGGGCCTTAGAAGTCAACGCACGAAGCATAAAATACAAAATTAATACAACAGTTTCTCCATCGTATAAAAGGAATAATGGCGACCAGTGTGAAAGTAATGGTCATTTCTACGTTCCGGGCAACCTAGGTTTCACTCTTGGGCGTTGCTCCACCACGTCGAATAGCTACGGCGTTAGAAGTCAATTCCAGAAGCATAAAATACAATATAAATACAACAGCTTTTCCATCGTATAACAGGAATAATTGCAACCAGAGTGAAAGTGATGGTCATAGGTCCGGGCGACCTAGGCTTCGCTCTGGGGTCTTGGTCCACCAGATCGAATAGTTAGGGCCTAAGAAGGCAACGCCAGAAGCATAAAATACAATAAAAATGCAACAGTTTTTGCATCGTATAACAGGAATAATTGCAACCAGAGTGAAAGTGATGGTCATAGGTCCGGGCGACCTAGGCTTCGCTCTGGGGTGTTGGTCCACCAGATCGAATAGTTAGGTCCTAAGAAGACAACGCAAGAAGCATAAAATACAATATAAATACAACAGCTTTTCCGTCGTATATAATGTATATTTGCAAACAGTGTGAAAGTAAAGGTCATTTCTACGTTCCGGGCAACCTAGGGTTCACTCTAGGGCGTTCTTCCACCAGATCTAATAGTTAGGGCCTAAAAAGTCAACGCCAGAAGCATAAAATCCAATATAAATACAACAGCTTTACCTTCGTATATAATGTATATTTGCAAACAGTGTGAAGGTATAGGTCATTTCTACGTTCCGGGCAACCTAGGCTTAACTGTAGGGCGTTGCTCCACCAGATGGAATAGTTAGGGCCTTAGAAGTCAACGCCCGAAGCATGAAATACAAAATAAATAGAACAGTTTTTCCACCGTATAACAGGAATAACTGCAACCAGTGTGAAAGTACTGGTCATTTCTACGTTCCGGGCAACATAGGCTTCGCTTAAGGGCGTTGCTCCACCAGATCGAATAGCTAGGGACTTAGAAGTCGACGCCAGAAGCATAAAATACAATAAAAATACAACAGTTTTTCCATCGTATATAATGTATATTTGCAAACAGTGTGAAGGTAAAGGTCATTTCTACGTTCCGGGCAACCTAAGCTTAAGTGTAGGGCGTTGCTCCACCAGGTCGAGTAGTTAGGGCCTTAGAAAACAACTTCAGACGCATAAAATACAATAAAAATACAACAGTTTTTCCATCGTATAAAAAGAATATTTGCAAACAGTGTGAAGGTAAAGGTCATTTCTACGTTCCGGGCAACCTAAGCTTAACCGTAGGGCGTTGCTCCACCAGATCGAATAGTTAGGGCCTTAGAAGTCAACGCACGAAGCATAAAATACAAAATTAATACAACAGTTTCTCCATCGTATAAAAGGAATAATGGCGACCAGTGCGAAAGTAATGGTCATTTCTATGTTCCGGGCAACCTAGGTTTCACTCTTGGGCGTTGCTCCGCCACGTCGAATAGCTACGGCGTTAGAAGACAATTCCAGAAGCATAAAATACAATATAAATACAACAGCTTTTCCATCGTATAACAGGAATAATTGCAACCAGAGTGAAAGTGATGGTCATAGGTCCGGGCGACCTAGGCTTCGCTCTGGGGTGTTGGTCCACCAGATCGAATAGTTAGGGCCTAAGAAGGCAACGCCAGAAGCATAAAATACAATAAAAATGCAACAGTTTTTGCATCGTATAACAGGAATAATTGCAACCAGAGTGAAAGTGATGGTCATAGGTCCGGGCGACCTAGGCTTCGCTCTGGGGTGTTGGTCCACCAGATCGAATAGTTAGGGCCTAAGAAGTCAACGCCAGAAGCATAAAACACAATAAAAATACAACAGTTTTTCCATCGTATAAAAGGAATAATTGCAACCAGTGTGAAAGTTATGGTCATTTCTACGTTCCGGGCAACCTAGGCTTAACTCCAGGGCGTTGCTCCACCAGACCGAATAGTTAGGGACTTTGAATACAACACCAGAAGCATAAAATACAATAAAAATGCAACAGTTTTTCCATCGTATAACAGGAAAGCTGCAACCAGTGTGAAAGTACTGGTAATTTCTATGTTCCGGGTAACCTAGGCTTCACTCCAGGGCGTTGCTCCACCAGATCGAACCGCTAGGGACTTAGAATTCAACGCCAGAAAAATAAAACACAACATAATTATAACAGTGTTTCCATCGTATAAAATGTATAATTGCAAGCAGTGTGAAGGTAATGGTCCTTTCTACCTTCCGGGCAACCTAGGCTTTACTCTGGAGCATTGCTCCACCAGATCGAATAGTTAGGTCCTAAGAAGACAACGCAAGAAGCATAAAATACAATATAAATACAACAGCTTTTCCGTCGTATATAATGTATATTTGCAAACAGTGTGAAAGTAAAGGTCATTTCTACGTTCCGGGCAACCTAGGGTTCACTCTAGGGCGTTCTTCCACCAGATCTAATAGTTAGGGCCTAAAAAGTCAACGCCAGAAGCATAAAAGCCAATATAAATACAACAGCTTTACCATCGTATATAATGTATATTTGCAAACAGTGTGAAGGTATAGGTCATTTCTACGTTCCGGGCAACCTAGGCTTAACTGTAGGGCGTTGCTCCACCAGATCGAATAGTTAGGGCCTTAGAAGTCAACGCCCGAAGCATGAAATACAAAATAAATAGAACAGTTTTTCCACCGTATAACAGGAATAACTGCAACCAGTGTGAAAGTACTGGTGATTTCTACGTTCCGGGCAACATAGGCTTCGCTTAAGGGCGTTGCTCGACCAGAACGAATAGCTAGGGACTTAGAAGTCGACGCCAGAAGCATAAAATACAATAAAAATACAACAGCTTTACCATCGTATATAATGTATATCTTCAAACAGTGTGAAGGTATAGGTCATTTCTACGTTCCGGGCAACCTAGGCTTAACTCTAGGGCGTTGCTCCACCAGATCGAATAGCTAGGGCCTTAGAAGTCAACGCCCGAAGCATGAAATACAAAATAAATAGAACAGTTTTTCCATCGTATAACAGGGATAACTGCAACCAGTGTGAAAGTACAGGTCATTTCTACGTTCCGGGCAACCTAGGCTTCACTGCAGGTCGTTGCTCCACCACATCGTATAGCTACGGCCTTAGAAGTCAACGCCAGAAGCATAAAATGCAATAAAAGTACAACAGCTTTTCCATCGTATAACAGGAATAATTGCAACCAGAGTGAAAGTGATGGTCATAGGTCCGGGCGACCTAGGCGACGCTCAGGCGTGTTGGTCCACCAGATCGAATAGCTAGGGCCTTAGAAGTCAACGCCAGAAGCATAAAATACAAAATAAATACAATAGTTTTTCCATCGTATAACAGGAATAATTGGAACCAGTGTGAAAGTAATGGTCATTTCTACGTTCCGGGCAACCTAGGCTTCGCTCTAGGGCCTTGCTCCACCAGATCGTATAGCTAGGGACTTAGAAGTCAACGCCAGAAGCATAAAATACAATAAAAATGCGACAGTTTTTCCACCGTATAACAGGAATAACTGCAACCAGTGTTAAAGTACTGGTCATTTCTACGTTCCGGGCAACCTAGGCTTCACTCTAGGGCGGTGCTCCACCAGATTGAATAGTTAGGGCCTAAGAAGTCAACGCCAGAAGCATAAAATACAATATAAATACTACAGCTTTTCCATCGTATATGATGTATATTTGCAAACAGTGTGAAAGTAAAGGCCATTTCTACGTTCCGGGCAACATAGGCTTCGCTTAAGGGCGTTGCTCCACCAGATCGAATAGCTAGGGACTTAGAAGTCGACGCCAGAATCATAAAATACAATAAAAATACAACAGTTTTTCCATCGTATATAATGTATATTTGCAAACAGTGTGAAGGTAAAGGTCATTTCTACGTTCCGGGCAACCTAAGCTTAAGTGTAGGGCGTTGCTCCACCAGATCGAATAGTTAGGGCCTTAGAAGTCAACGCACGAAGCATAAAATACAAAATTAATACAACAGTTTCTCCATCGTATAAAACGAATAATTGCAACCAGTGTGAAAGATATGGTCATTTCTACGTTACGGGCAACCTATGCTTCACTCTAGGTCGTTGCTCCACCAAATCGAATAGCTAGGGCCTTAGAAGTCATAGCCCGAAGCATAAAATACAAAATAAATACAACAGTTATTCCATCGTATAACAGGTATAATTACAACCAGGGTAAAAGTAATGGGCATTTCTACGTTCTGAGCAACCTAGGCATCACTCTAGGGCGTTGCTCCACCAGGTCGAGTAGTTATGGCCTTAGAAAACAACTCCAGACGCATAAAATACAATAAAAATACAACAGTTCTTCCATCGTATAAAAAGAATAATTGCAACCAGTGTGAAAGTAATGGTCATTTCTACGTTTCGGGCAACCTAGGCTTCACTCAAGAGCATTGCTCCACCAGACCGAATAGTTAGGGCCTTAGAAGTCAACGCGCGAAGCATAAAATACAAAATAAATACAACAGTTTCTCCATCGTATAAAAGGAATAATGGCGACCAGTGTGAAAGTAATGGTCATTTCTACGTTCCGGGCAACCTAGGTTTCACTCTTGGGCGTTGCTCCACCACGTCGAATAGCTACGGCGTTAGAAGTCAATTCCAGAAGCATAAAATACAATATAAATACAACAGCTTTTCCATCGTATAACAGGAATAATTGCAACCAGAGTGAAAGTGATGGTCATAGGTCCGGGCGACCTAGGCTTCGCTCTGGGGTGTTGGTCCACCAGATCGAATAGTTAGGGCCTAAGAAGTCAACGCCAGAAGCATAAAATACAATAAAAATGCAACAGTCTTTGCATCGTATAACAGGAATAATTGCAACCAGAGTGAAAGTGATGGTCATAGGTCCGGGCGACCTAGGCTTCGCTCTGGGGTGTTGGTGCACCAGATCGAATAGTTAGGGCCTAAGAAGTCAACGCCAGAAGCATAAAATACAAAATTAGTACAACAGTTTTTCCATCGTATAAAACGAATAATTGCAACCAGTGTGAAAGATATGGTCATTTCTACGTTACGGGCAACCTAGGCTCCACTCTAGGTCGTTGCTCCACCACATCGAATAGCTAGGGCCCTAGAAGTCAACGCCCGAAACCTACAATACAATAAAAATACAACTGTTTTTTCATCGTATAACGGGAATAACTGCAACAAATGTGAACGTGATGATCATTTCCACGTTCTGGGGAACCTAGGCTTCACTCTAGGGCGTTGGTTCACCAGATCCAATAGTTAGGGCCTAAGAAGTCAACGACAGAAGCATAAAATACAATAAAGATACAACAGCTTTTCCATCGTGTAACAGGAATAATTGCTGCCAGAGTGAAGGTGATGGTCATTTCTACGTTCCGGGCAACCTAGGCTTCACTACAGGGCGGTGCTCCACCAGATCGAATTGTTAGTGCCTTAGAAGACAGCGCCCGAAGCATAAAATACAATAAAGATGCAACAGTTTGTCCATCGTATAGCATGAGTAATTGCAACCAGAGTGAAAGTAATGGTCATTTCTACGTTTCGGGCGACCTAGGCTTCACTCTAGGGCGTTGATCCACCATATCGAATAGCTAGGGCCTTAGAAGCCAACGCCCGAAACATAAAATACAATAAAAATACAACTGTTTTTTCATCGTATAACGGGAATAACTGCAACAAATGTGAACGTGATGATCATTTCCACGTTCTGGGGAACCTAGGCTTCACTCTAGGGCGTTGGTTCACCAGATCCAATAGTTAGGGCCTAAGAAGTCAACGACAGAAGCATAAAATACAATAAAGATACAACAGCTTTTCCATCGTAAAGCAGGAATAATTGCAGCCAGAGTGAAGGTGATGGTCATTTCTACGTTCCGGGCAACCTAGGCTTCACTCTAGGGCGGTGCTCCACCAGATCGAATAGTTAGGGCCTAAGAAGTCAATGCCAGAAGCATAAAATACAATATAAATACAACAGTATTCCATCGTATATAATGTATATTTGCAAACAGTGTGAAAGTAAAGGTCATTTCTTGGTTCCGGGCAACCTAGGCTTAACTGTAGGGCGTTGCTCCACCAAATCGCATAGCTATGGACTTAAAATTTAACGCCAGAAGCATAAAATACAATAAAAATGCAACAGTTTTTCCATCGTATAACAGGAATAATTGCAACCAGTGTGAAAGTACAGGTCATTTCTACGTTCCGGGCAACCTAGGTTTCGCTGTAGGGCGTTGCTCCATAAGATCGAATAGCTAGCGACTAAGAAGTCAACGCCAGAAGCATAAAACACAATAAAAATACAACAGTTTTTCCATCGTATAAAAGGAATAATTGCAACCAGTGTGAAAGTTATGGTCATTTCTACGTTCCGGGCAACCTAGGCTTAATTCTAGGGCGGTGCACCACCAGATCGTATAACTAGGGACTTAGAAGTCAACGCCAGAAGCATAAAATACAATAAAAATGCGACAGTTTTTCCACCGTATAACAGGAATAACTGCAAACAGTGTGAAAGTACTGGTCATTTCTACGTTCCGGGCAACCTAGGCTTCACTCTAGGGCGGTGGTCCACCAGATCGAATAGTTAGGGCCTAAGAAGTCAACGCCAGAAGCATAAAATACAATATAAATACTACAGCTTTTCCATCGTATATGATGTGTATTTGCAAACAGTGTGAAAGTAAAGGTCATTTCTACGTTCCGGGCAACATAGGCTTCGCTAAAGGGCGTTGCTCCACCAGATCGAATAGCTAGGGACTTAGAAGTCGACGCCAGAAGCATAAAATACAATAAAAATACAACAGTATTCCATCGTATATAATGTATATTTGCAAACAGTGTGAAAGTAAACGTCATTTCTAGGTTCCGGGCAACCTAGGCTTAACTGTAGGGCGTTGCTCCACCAGATCCCATAGCTAGGGACTTAAAATTTAACGCCAGAAGCATAAAATATAATAAAAATGCAACAGTTTTTCCATCGCATAACAGGAATAATTGCAACCAGTGTGAAAGTACAGGTCATTTTTACGTTCCGGGCAGCCTAGGTTTCGCTGTAGGGCGTTGCTCCACCAGATCGAATAGCTAGCGACTTAGAAGTCAACGCCAGAAGCATAGAACACAATAAAAATACAACAGTTTTTCCATCGTATAAACGGAATAATTGCAACCAGTATGAAAGTTATGGTCATTTCTACGTTCCGGGCAACCTAGGCTTAACTCCAGGACGTTGCTCCACCAGATCGAATAGTTAGGGACTTTGAGTACAACAGCAGAAGCATAAAATACATTAAAAATGCAACAGTTTCTCCATTGTATAACAGGAACAACTGCAACCAGAGTGAAAGTACTGGTCATTTCTACGTTCCGAGCAACCGAAGCTTGACTCTAGGGCGGTGCTCCACCAGATCGAATAGTTAGGGCCTAAGAAGTGAACGCCCGAAGCATAAAATGCAATATAAATACAACAGCTTCTCCATCGTATATGATGTATATATGCAAACAGTGTGAAAGTAAAGGTCATTTCTACGTTCCGGGCAGCATAGGCTTAACTGTAGGGCGTTGCTCCTCCAGATCGCATGGTTCGGTACATAGAATTTAACGCCAGAAGCATAAAATACAATAAAAATACAACAGTTTTTCCATCGTAAAAAAGGAATAATTGCGACCAGTGTGAAAGTAATGGTCATTTCTACGTTCCGGGCTACCTAGGTTTCACTCTTGGGCGTTGCTCCACCACATCGAATAGCTACGGCCATAGAAGTCAATTCCAGATGCATAAAGTACAATATAAATAGAACAGCACTTCCATCGTAAAGCAGGAATAATTGCAACCAGAGTGAAAGTGATGGTCATAGGTCCGGGCGACCTAGGCTTCGCTCTGGGGTGTTGGTCCACCAGATCGAATAGTTAGGGCCTAAGAAGTCAACGCCAGAAGCATAAAATACAATAAAAATGCAACAGTCTTTGCATCGTATAACAGGAATAATTGCAACCAGAGTGAAAGTGATGGTCATAGGTCCGGGCGACCTAGGCTTCGCTCTGGGGTGTTGGTCCACCAGATCGAATAGTTAGGGCCTAAGAAGTCAACGCCAGAAGCATAAAATACAAAATTAGTACAACAGTTTTTCCATCGTATAAAACGAATAATTGCAACCACTGTGAAAGATATGGTCATTTCTACGTTACGGGCAACCTAGGCTCCACTCTAGGTCGTTGCTCCACCAAATCGAATAGCTAGGGCCTTAGAAGTCAACGCCAGAAGCATAAAATACAACATAAGTATAGCAGTTCTGCCATCGTATAAAATGTATAATTGCAAGCAGTGTGAAAGTAAAAGTCATTTCTACGTTCCGGGCAACCTAGGCTTCACTCTAGGGCTTTGTTCCACCCGATCGAATAGTTAGGGCCTAAGAAGTCAGCGCCAGAAGCGTAAAATACAATATAAATACAACAGCTTTACCATCGTATATAATGTATATCTGCCAACAGTGTGAAGGTATAGGTCATTTCTACGTTCCGGGCAACCTAGGCTTAACTGTAGGGCGTTGCTCCACCAGATCGAATAGCTAGGGCCTTTGAAGTCAACGCCCGAAGCATGAAATACATAATAGATAGAACAGTTTTTCCATCGTATAACAGGGATAACTGCAACCAGTGTGAAAGTACAGGTCATTTCTACGTTCCGGGCAACCTAGGCTTCACTGTAAGCCGTTGCTCCACCACATCGTATAGCTACGGCCTTAGAAGTCAACGCCAGAAGCATAAAATGCAATAAAAGTACAACAGCTTTTCCATCGTATAACAGGAATAATAGCAACCAGAGTGAAAGTGATGGTCATATGTCCGGGCGACCTAGGCGACGCTCAGGGGTGTTGGTCCACCAGATCGAATAGCTAGGGCCTTAGAAGTCAACGCCAGAAGCATAAAATACAATAAAAATACAACAGCTTTTCCATCGTATATAATGTATATTTGCAAACAGTGTGAAGGTAAAGGTCATTTCTACGTTCCGGGCAACCTAGGCTTAACTGTAGGGCGTTGCTCCACCAGATCGAATAGCCATGTACTTTGAATACAACACCAGAAGCAAAAAATACAATAAAAATGCAACAGTTTTTCCATCGTATAACAGGAAGGCTGCAACCCGCGTGAAAGTAATGGTCATTTCTACGTTCCGGGCTACCTAGGTTTCACTCTTGGGCGTTGCTCCACCACATCGAATAGCTACGGCCATAGAAGTCAATTCCAGATGCATAAAGTACAATATAAATAGAACAGCACTTCCATCGTAAAGCAGGAATAATTGCAACCAGAGTGAAAGTGATGGTCATAGGTCCGGGCGACCTAGGCTTCGCTCTGGGGTGTTGGTCCACCAGATCGAATAGTTAGGGCCTAAGAAGTCAACGCCAGAAGCATAAAATACAATAAAAATGCAACAGTCTTTGCATCGTATAACAGGAATAATTGCAACCAGAGTGAAAGTGATGGTCATAGGTCCGGGCGACCTAGGCTTCGCTCTGGGGTGTTGGTCCACCAGATCGAATAGTTAGGGCCTAAGAAATCAACGCCAGAAGCATAAAATACAAAATTAGTACAACAGTTTTTCCATCGTATAAAACGAATAATTGCAATCACTGTGAAAGATATGGTCATTTCTACGTTACGGGCAACCTAGGCTCCACTCTAGGTCGTTGCTCCACCAAATCGAATAGCTAGGGCCTTAGAAGTCAACGCCAGAAGCATAAAATACAACATAAGTATAGCAGTTCTGCCATCGTATAAAATGCATAATTGCAAGCAGTGTGAAAGTAAAAGTCATTTCTACGTTCCGGGCAACCTAGGCTTCACTCTAGGGCTTTGTTCCACCCGATCGAATAGTTAGGGCCTAAGAAGTCAGCGCCAGAAGCGTAAAATACAATATAAATACAACAGCTTTACCATCGTATATAATGTATATCTGCCAACAGTGTGAAGGTATAGGTCATTTCTACGTTCCGGGCAACCTAGGCTTAACTGTAGGGCGTTGCTCCACCAGATCGAATAGCTAGGGCCTTTGAAGTCAACGCCCGAAGCATGAAATACAAAATAGATAGAACAGTTTTTCCATCGTATAACAGGGATAACTGCAACCAGTGTGAAAGTACAGGTCATTTCTACGTTCCGGGCAACCTAGGCTTCACTGTAAGCCGTTGCTCCACCACATCGTATAGCTACGGCCTTAGAAGTCAACGCCAGAAGCATAAAATGCAATAAAAGTACAACAGCTTTTCCATCGTATAACAGGAATAATAGCAACCAGAGTGAAAGTGATGGTCATATGTCCGGGCGACCTAGGCGACGCTCAGGGGTGTTGGTCCACCAGATCGAATAGCTAGGGCCTTAGAAGTCAACGCCAGAAGCATAAAATACAATATAGATACTACAGCTTTTCCATCGTATATGATGTATATTTGCAAACAGTGTGAAAGTAAAGGTCATTTCTACGTTCCCGGCAACATAGGCTTCGCTTAAGGGCGTTGCTCGACCAGATCGAATAGCTAGGGACTTAGAAGTCGACGCCAGAAGCATAAAATACAATAAAAATACAACAGCTTTTCCATCGTATATAATGTATATTTGCAAACAGTGTGAAGGTAAAGGTCATTTCTACGTTCCGGGCAACCTAGGCTTAACTATAGGGCGTTGCTCCACCAGATCGAATAGCCATGTACTTTGAATACAACACCAGAAGCAAAAAATACAATAAAAATGCAACAGTTTTTCCATCGTATAACAGGAAGGCTGCAACCCGCGTGAAAGTACTGGTCATTTCTACGTTCCGGGCAACCTAGGCTTCACTCTAGGGCGGTGCTCCACCAGATCGAATAGTTAGGGCCTAAGAAGTCAACGCCAGAAGCATAAAATACAATATAAATACTACAGCTTTTCCATCGTATATGATGTATATTTGCAAACAGTGTGAAAGTAAAGGTCATTTCTACGTTCCGGGCAACATGGGCTTCGCTTAAGGGCGTTGCTCCACCAGATCGAATAGCTAGGGACTTAGAAGTCGACGCCAGAAGCATAAAATACAATAAAAATACAACAGTTTTTCCATCGTATATAATGTATATTTGCAAACAGTGTGAAGGTAAAGGTCATTTCTACGTTCCGGGCAACCTAAGCTTAAGTGTAGGGCGTTGCTCCACCAGGTCGAGTAGTTAGGGCCTTAGAAAACAACTTCAGACGCATAAAATACAATAAAAATACAACAGTTTTTCCATCGTATAAAAAGAATATTTGCAAACAGTGTGAAGGTAAAGGTCATTTCTACGTTCCGGGCAACCTAGGCTTAACTGTAGGGCGTTGCTCCACCAGATCGAATAGTTAGGGCCTTAGAAGTCAACGCACGAAGCATAAAATACAAAATTAATACAACAGTTTCTCCATCGTATAAAAGGAATAATGGCGACCAGTGTGAAAGTAATGGTCATTTCTACGTTCCGGGCAACCTAGGTTTCACTCTTGGGCGTTGCTCCACCACGTCGAATAGCTACGGCGTTAGAAGTCAATTCCAGAAGCATAAAATACAATATAAATACAACAGCTTTTCCATCGTATAACAGGAATAATTGCAACCAGAGTGAAAGTGATGGTCATAGGTCCGGGCGACCTAGGCTTCGCTCTGGGGTCTTGGTCCACCAGATCGAATAGTTAGGGCCTAAGAAGGCAACGCCAGAAGCATAAAATACAATAAAAATGCAACAGTTTTTGCATCGTATAACAGGAATAATTGCAACCAGAGTGAAAGTGATGGTCATAGGTCCGGGCGACCTAGGCTTCGCTCTGGGGTGTTGGTCCACCAGATCGAATAGTTAGGTCCTAAGAAGACAACGCAAGAAGCATAAAATACAATATAAATACAACAGCTTTTCCGTCGTATATAATGTATATTTGCAAACAGTGTGAAAGTAAAGGTCATTTCTACGTTCCGGGCAACCTAGGGTTCACTCTAGGGCGTTCTTCCACCAGATCTAATAGTTAGGGCCTAAAAAGTCAACGCCAGAAGCATAAAATCCAATATAAATACAACAGCTTTACCTTCGTATATAATGTATATTTGCAAACAGTGTGAAGGTATAGGTCATTTCTACGTTCCGGGCAACCTAGGCTTAACTGTAGGGCGTTGCTCCACCAGATCGAATAGTTAGGGCCTTAGAAGTCAACGCCCGAAGCATGAAATACAAAATAAATAGAACAGTTTTTCCACCGTATAACAGGAATAACTGCAACCAGTGTGAAAGTACTGGTCATTTCTACGTTCCGGGCAACATAGGCTTCGCTTAAGGGCGTTGCTCGACCAGATCGAATAGCTAGGGACTTAGAAGTCGACGCCAGAAGCATAAAATACAATAAAAATACAACAGCTTTACCATCGTATATAATGTATATCTTCAAACAGTGTGAAGGTATAGGTAATTTCTACGTTCCGGGCAACCTAGGCTTAACTGTAGGGCGTTGCTCCACCAGATCGAATAGCTAGGGCCTTAGAAGTCAACGCCCGAAGCATGAAATACAAAATAAATAGAACAGATTTTCCATCCTATAACAGGGATAACTGCAACCAGTGTGAAAGTACAGGTCATTTCTACGTTCCGGGCAACCTAGGCTTCACTGCAGGCCGTTGCTCCACCACATCGTATAGCTACGGCCTTAGAAGTCAACGCCAGAAGCATAAAATGCAATAAAAGTACAACAGCTTTTCCATCGTATAACAGGAATAATTGCAACCAGAGTGAAAGTGATGGTCATAGGTCCGGGCGACCTACGCGACGCTCAGGCGTGTTGGTCCACCAGATCGAATAGCTAGGGCCTTAGAAGTCAACGCCAGAAGCATAAAATACAAAATAAATACAATAGTTTTTCCATCGTATAACAGGAATAATTGGAACCAGTGTGAAAGTAATGGTCATTTCTACGTTCCGGGCAACCTAGGCTTCGCTCTAGGGCCTTGCTCCACCAGATCGTATAGCTAGGGACTTAGAAGTCAACGCCAGAAGCATAAAATACAATAAAAATGCGACAGTTTTTCCACCGTATAACAGGAATAACTGCAACCAGTGTGAAAGTACAGGTCATTTCTACGTTCCGGGCAACCTAGGCTTCACTCTAGGGCGGTGCTCCACCAGATCGAATAGTTAGGGCCTAAGAAGTCAACGCCAGAAGCATAAAATACAATATAAATACTACAGCTTTTCCATCGTATATGATGTATATTTGCAAACAGTGTGAAAGTAAAGGCCATTTCTACGTTCCGGGCAACATAGGCTTCGCTTAAGGGCGTTGCTCCACCAGATCGAATAGCTAGGGACTTAGAAGTCGACGCCAGAAGCATAAAATACAATAAAAATACAACAGTTTTTCCATCGTATATAATGTATATTTGCAAACAGTGTGAAGGTAAAGGTCATTTCTACGTTCCGGGCAACCTAAGCTTAAGTGTAGGGCGTTGCTCCACCAGATCGAATAGTTAGGGCCTTAGAAGTCAACGCACGAAGCATAAAATACAAAATTAATACAACAGTTTCTCCATCGTATAAAACGAATAATTGCAACCAGTGTGAAAGATATGGTCATTTCTACGTTACGGGCAACCTATGCTTCACTCTAGGTCGTTGCTCCACCAAATCGAATAGCTAGGGCCTTAGAAGTCATAGCCCGAAGCATAAAATACAAAATTAATACAACAGTTATTCCATCGTATAACAGGTATAATTACAACCAGGGTGAAAGTAATGGGCAATTCTACGTTCCGAGCAACCGAGGCTTCACTCTAGGGCGTTGCTCCACCAGGTCGAGTAGTTAGGGCCTTAGAAAACAACTTCAGACGCATAAAATACAATAAAAATACAACAGTTTTTCCATCGTATAAAATGAATATTTGCAAACAGTGTGAAGGTAAAGGTCATTTCTACGTTCCGGGCAACCTAGGCTTAACTGTAGGGCGTTGCTCCACCAGATCCCATAGCTAGGGACTTAAAATTTAACGCCAGAAGCATAAAATACAATAAAAATGCGACAGTTTTTCCATGGCATAACAGGAATAATTGCAACCAGTGTGAAAGTACAGGTCATTTTTACGTTCCGGGCAGCCTAGGTTTCGCTGTAGGGCGTTGCTCCACCAGATCGAATAGCTAGCGACTTAGAAGTCAACGCCAGAAGCATAGAACACAATAAAAATACAACAGTTTTTCCATCGTATAAACGGAATAATTGCAACCAGTATGAAAGTTATGGTCATTTCTACGTTCCGGGCAACCTAGGCTTAACTCCAGGGCGGTGCTCCACCAGATCGAATAGTTAGGGCCTAAGAAGTGAACGCCCGAAGCATAAAATGCAATATAAATACAACAGCTTCTCCATCGTATATGATGTATATTTGCAAACAGTGTGAAAGTAAAGGTCATTTCTACGTTCCGGGCAGCATAGGCTTAACTGTAGGGCGTTGCTCCTCCAGATCGCATGGTTCGGTACATAGAATTTAACGCCAGAAGCATAAAATACAATAAAAATACAACAGTTTTTCCATCGTATAAAAGGAATAATTGCGACCAGTGTGAAAGTAATGGTCATTTCTACGTTCCGGGCAACCTAGGTTTCACTCTTGGGCGTTGCTCCACCACATCGAATAGCTACGGCCTTAGAAGTCAATTCCAGATGCATAAAGTACAATATAAATAGAACAGCTCTTCCATCGTAAAGCAGGAATAATTGCAACCAGAGTGAAAGTGATGGTCATAGGTCCGGGCGACCTAGGCTTCGCTCTGGGGTGTTGGTCCACCAGATCGAATAGTTAGGGCCTAAGAAGTCAACGCCAGAAGCATAAAATACAATAAAAATGCAACAGTCTTTGCATCGTATAACAGGAATAATTGCAACCAGAGTGAAAGTGATGGTCATAGGTCCGGGCGACCTAGGCTTCGCTCTGGGGTGTTGGTCCACCAGATCGAATAGTTAGGGCCTAAGAAGTCAACGCCAGAAGCATAAAATACAAAATTAGTACAACAGTTTTTCCATCGTATATAACGAATAATTGCAACCAGTGTGAAAGATATGGCCATTTCTACGTTCCCGGCAACATAGGCTTCGCTTAAGGGCGTTGCCCGACCAGATCGAATAGCTAGGGACTTAGAAGTCGACGCCAGAAGCATAAAATACAATAAAAATACAACAGCTTTTCCATCGTATATAATGTATATTTGCAAACAGTGTGAAGGTAAAGGTCATTTCTACGTTCCGGGCAACCTAGGCTTAACTGTAGGGCGTTGCTCCACCAGATCGAGTAGCCATGTACTTTGAATACAACACCAGAAGCAAAAAATACAATAAAAATGCAACAGTTTTTCCATCGTATAACAGGAAGGCTGCAACCCGCGTGAAAGTACTGGTCATTTCTACGTTCCGGGCAACCTAGGCTTCACTCTAGGGCGTTCTTCCACCAGATCTAATAGTTAGGGCCTAAGAAGTCAACGCTAGAAGCATAAAATCCAATATAAATACAACAGCTTTACCATCGTATATAATGTATATCTTCAAACAGTGTGAAGGTATAGGTCATTTCTACGTTCCGGGCAACCTAGTCTTAACTGTAGGGCGTTGCTGCACCAGATCGAATAGCTAGGGCCTTAGAAGTCAACGCCCGAAGCATGAAATACAAAATAAATAGAACAGTTTTTCCATCGTATAACAGGGATAACTGCAACCAGTGTGAAAGTACAGGTCATTTCTACGTTCCGGGCAACCTAGGCTTCACTGTAGGCCGTTGCTCCACCACATCGTATAGCTACGGCCTTAGAAGTCAACGCCAGAAGCATAAAGTGCAATAAAAGTACAACAGCTTTTCCATCGTATAACAGGAATAATTACAACCAGAGTGAAAGTGATGGTCATAGGTCCGGGCGTCCTAGGCGACGCTCAGTCGTGTTGGTCCACCAGATCGAATAGCTAGGGCCTTAGAGGTCAACGCCAGAAGCATAAAATACAAAATAAATACAATAGTTTTTCCATCGTATAAAACGAATAATGGCAACCAGTGTGAAAGATATGGTCATTTCTACGTTACGGGCAACCTAGGCGTCACTCTAGGTCGTTGCTCCACCAAATCGAATAGCTAGGGCCTTAGAAGTCATAGCCCGAAGCATAGAATACAAAATTAATACAACAGTTATTCCATCGTATAACAGGTATAATTACAACCAGGGTGAAAGTAATGGGCATTTCTACGTTCCGAGCAACCTAGGCTTCACTCTAGGGCGTTGCTCCACCAGGTCGAGTAGTTAGGGCCTTAGAAAACAACTTCAGACGCATAAAATACAATAAAAATACAACAGTTTTTCCATCGTATAAAAAGAATATTTGCAAACAGTGTGAAGGTAAAGGTCATTTCTACGTTCCGGGCAACCTAAGCTTAACTGTAGGGCGTTGCTCCACCAGATCGAATAGTTAGGGCCTTAGAAGTCAACGCACGAAGCATAAAATACAATATAAATACAACAGCTTTTCCATGGTATATAATGTATATTTGCAAACAGTGTGAAAGTAAACGTCATTTCTAGGTTCCGGGCAATCTAGGCTTAACTGTAGGGCGTTGCTCCACCAGATCGCATACCTACGGCCTTAGAAGTCAACTCCAGAAGCATGAAATACGATATAGATACAACAGCATTTCCAACGTATAAAATGAATGATTGCAAACAGTGTGAAAGTTATGGTCATTTCTACGTTCCGGGCAGCCTAGGCCTAACTCCAGGGCGTTGCTCCACCAGATCGAATAGTTAGGGACTTTGAATACAACGCCAGGAGCATAAAATACAATAAAAATGCAACAGTTTTTCCATCGTATAAAAGGAAGAATTGCAACCAGTGTGAAAGTACAGGTCATTTCTACGTTCCGGGCAACCTAGGTTTCGCTCTAGGGCGTTGCTCCACCAGATCGAATAGCTAGGGACTCAGAAGTCAACGCCAGAAGCATAAAATACAATAAAAATACAACAGCTTTTCCATCGTATAAAAGGAATAATTGCAACCAGTGTGAAAGTAATGGTCATTTCTACGTTCCGGGCAACCTAGGTTTCACTCTTGGGCGTTGCTCCACCACATCGAATAGCTACGGCCTTAGAAGTCAATTCCAGAAGCATAAAACACAATATAAATACAACAGCTTTTCCATCGTATAAAATGAATGATTGCAAACAGTGTGAAAGTTATGGTCATTTCTACGTTTCGGGCAACCTAGGCTTCACTCAAGAGCGTTGCTCCACCAAATCGAATAGTTAGGGCCTTAGAAGTCATAGCCCGAAGCATAAAATACAAAATTAATACAACAGTTATTCCATCGTATAACAGGTATAATTACAACCATGGTGAAAGTAATGGGCATTTCTACGTTCCGAGCAACCTAGGCTTCACTCTAGGGCGTTGCTCCACCAGGTCGAGTAGTTAGGGCCTTAGAAAACAACTCCAGACGCATAAAATACAGTAAAAATACAACAGCTTTTCCATCGTATAAAAAGAATAATCGCAACCAGTGTGAAACTAATGGTCATTTCTACGTTTCGGGCAACCTAGGCTTCACTCAAGAGCGTTGCTCCACCAGACCGAATAGTTAGGGCCTTAGATGTCAACGCGCGAAGCGTAAAATACAAAATAAATAGAACAGTCTTTCCATTGCATGAAACAAATAATTGCAACCAGTGTGAAAGTTATGGTCATTTCTACGTTCCGGGCAACCCAGGCTTCACTCTAGGGCGTTGTTCCACCAGATCGAATAGTTAGGGCCTGAGAAGTCAACGTCAGAAGCATAAAATACAATATAAATACAACAGCTTTTCCATGGTATATAATGTATATTTGCAAACAGTGTGAAAGTAAACGTCATTTCTAGGTTCCGGGCAACCTAGGCGTAACTGTAGGGCGTTGCTCCACCAGATCGCATAGCTAGGGACTTAAAATTTAACGCCAGAAGCATAAAATACAATAAAAATGCAACAGTTTTTCCATCGCATAACAGGAGTAATTGCAGCCAGTGTGAAAGTACAGGTCATTTCTACGTTCCGGGCAACCTAGGTTTCGCTGTAGGGCGTTGCTCCACCAGATCGAATAGCTAGCGACTTAGAAGTCAACGCCAGAAGCATAAAACACAATAAAAATACAACAGTTTTTCCATCGTATAAAATGTATAATTGCAAGCAGTGTGAAGGTAATGGTCATTTCTACGTTCCGGGCAACCTTGGCTTAACTCCAGGGCGTTGCTCCAACAGATCGAATAGTTAGGGACTTTGAGTACAACGGTAGAAGCATAAAATACATTAAAAATGCAACAGTTTCTCCATTGTATAACAGGAACAACTGCAACCAGAGTGAAAGTACTGGTCATTTCTACGTTCCGGGCAACCTCGGCTTGACTCTAGGGCGGTGCTCCACCAGATCGAATAGTTAGGGCCTTAGAAATCATAGCCCGAAGCATAAAATACAAAATTAGTACAACAGTTATTCCATCGTATAACAGGTATAATTACAACCAGGGTGAAAGTAATGGGCATTTCTACGTTCCGAGCAACCTAGGCATCACTCTAGGGCGTTGCTCCACTAGGTCGAGTAGTTAGGGCCTTAGAAAACAACTCCAGACGCATAAAATACAATAAAAATACAACAGTTTTTCCATCGTATAAAAAGAGTAATTGCAACCAGTGTGAAAGTAATGGTCATTTCTACGTTCCGGGAAACCCAGGCTTCACTCTAGGGCGTTGTTCCACCAGATCGAATAGTTAGGGCCTGAGAAGTCAACGTCAGAAGCATAAAATACAATATAAATACAACAGCTCATCCATGGTATATAATGTATATTTGCAAACAGTGTGTAAGTAAAGGTCATTTCTACGTTCCGGGCAAGCTAGGGTTCACTCTAGGGCGTTCTTCCACCAGATCTAATAGTTAGAGCCTAAGAAGTCAACGCCAGAAGCATAAAATCCAATATAAATACAACAGCTTTACCATCGTATATAATGTATATCTGCAAACAGTGTGAAGGTATAGGTCATTTCTACGTTTCGGGCAACCTAGGCTTAACTCAAGAGCGTTGCTCCACCAGATCGAACAGCTAGGGACTTAGAATTCAACGCCAAAAGAATAAAATACAACATAATTATAACAGTGTTTCCATCATATAAAATGTATAATTGCAAGCAGTGTGAATGTAATGGTCATTTCTACCTTCCGGGCAACCTTGGCTTTACTCTAGAGCATTGCTCCACCAGTTCGAATAGTTAGGGCCTAGGAAGACAACGCCAGAAGCATAAAATACAATATAAATACAACAGCTTTTCCATCGTATATAATGTATATTTGCAAACAGTGTGTAAGTAAAGGTCATTTCTACGTTCCGGGCAAGCAAGGGTTCACTCTAGGGCGTTCTTCCACCAGATCTAATAGTTAGAGCCTAAGAAGTCAACGCCAGAAGCATAAAATCCAATATAAATACAACAGCTTTACCATCGTATATAATGTATATCTGCAAACAGTGTGAAGGTATAGGTCATTTCTACGTTTCGGGCAACCTAGGCTTAACCGTAGGGCGTTGTTCCACCAGATCGAATAGCTAGGGCCTTAGAAGTCAACGCCCGAAGCATGAAATACAAAATAAATAGAACAGTTTTTCCATCGTATAAAACGAATAATTGCAACCAGTGTGAAAGATATGGTCATTTCTACGTTACGGGCAACCTAGGCTTCACTCTAGGTCGTTGCTCCACCAAATCGAATAGCTAGGGCCTTAGAAGTCATAGCCCGAAGCATAAAATACAAAATTAATACAACAGTTATTCCATCGTATAAAAGGTATAATTACAACCAGGGTGAAAGTAATGGGCATTTCTACGTTCCGAGCAACCTAGGCTTCACTCTAGGGCGTTGCTCCACCAGGTCGAGTAGTTAGGGCCTTAGAAAACAACGCCAGACGCATAAAATACAGTAAAAATACAACAGTTTTTCCATCGTATAAAAAGAATAATCGCAACCAGTGTGAAACTAATGGTCATTTCTACGTTTCGGGCAACCTAGGCTTCACTCAAGAGCGTTGCTCCACCAGACCGAATAGTTAGGGCCTTAGATGTCAACGCGCGAAGCGTAAAATACAAAATAAATAGAACAGTCTTTCCATTGTATGAAACAAATAATTGCAACCAGTGTGAAAGTTATGGTCATTTCTACGTTCCGGGCAACCCAGGCTTCACTCTAGGGCGTTGTTCCACGAGTTCGAATAGTTAGGGCCTGCGAAGTCAACGTCAGAAGCATAAAATACAATATAAATACAACAGCTTTTCCATGGTATATAATGTATATTTGCAAACAGTGTGAAAGTAAACGTCATTTCTAGGTTCCGGGCAACCTAGGCGTAACTGTAGGGCGTTGCTCCACCAGATCGCATAGCTAGGGACTTAAAATTTAACGCCAGAAGCATAAAATACAATAAAAATGCAACAGTTTTTCCATCGCATAACAGGAGTAATTGCAGCCAGTGTGAAAGTACAGGTCATTTCTACGTTCCGGGCAACCTAGGTTTCGCTGTAGGGCGTTGCTCCACCAGATCGAATAACTAGCGACTTAGAAGTCATCGCCAGAAGCATAAAACACAATAAAAATACAACAGTTTTTCCATCGTATAAAATGTATAATTGCAAGCAGTGTGAAGGTAATGGTCATTTCTACGTTCCGGGCAACCTTGGCTTAACTCCAGGGCGTTGCTCCAACAGATCGAATAGTTAGGGACTTTGAGTACAACGGTAGAAGCATAAAATACATTAAAAATGCAACAGTTTCTCCATTGTATAACAGGAACTGCTGCAACCAGAGTGAAAGTACTGGTCATTTCTACGTTCCGGGCAACCTCGGCTTGACTCTAGGGCGGTGCTCCACCAGATCGAATAGTTAGGGCGCAAGAAGTCAACGCCCGAAGCATAAAATACAATATATATAAAGAACAGCTTTTCCATCGTATATGATGTATATTTGCAAACAGTGTGAAAGCAAAGGTCATTTCTACGTTCCGGGCAGTATAGGCTTAACTGTAGGGCGTTGCTCCTCCAGATCGCATAGTTCGGTACATAGAATTTAACGCCAGAAGCATAAAATACAATAAAAATGCAACAGTTTTTCCATCGTATGACAGGAGTAATTGCAACCAGTGTGAAAGTACAGGTCATTTCAACGTTCCGGGCAACCTAGGTTTCGCTATAGGGCGTTGCTCCACCAGATCGAATAGCTAGGGACTTAGAAGTCAACGCCAGAAGCATAAAATACAATAAAAATACAACAGTTTTTCCATCGTATAAAAGGAATAATTGCGACCAGTGTGAAAGTAATGGTCATTTCTACGTTCCGGGCAACCTAGGTTTCACTCTTGGGCGTTGCTCCACCACATCGAATAGCTACGGCCTTAGAAGTCAACGCCAGAAGCATAAAATACAATAAAAGTACAACAGCTTTTCCATCGGATAACAGGAATAATTGCAACCAGAGTGAAAGTGATGGTCATAGGTCCGGGCGACCTAGGCGTCGCTCAGGGGTGTTGGTCTACCAGATCGAATAGTTAGGGACTTTGAATACAACGCCAGGAGCATAAAATACAATAAAAATGCAACAGTTTTTCCAGCGTATAACAGGAATAACTGCAACCAGTGTGAAAGTACTGGTCATTTCTACGTTCCGGGCAACCTAGGTTTCGCTCTAGGGCGTTGCTCCACCAGATCGAATAGCTAGGGACTTAGAAGTCAACGCCAGAAGCATAAAATACAATAAAAATATAACAGATTTCCATCGTATAAGAGGAGTAATTGCAACCAGTGTGAAAGTACAGGTCATTTCTACGTTCCGGGCAACCTAGGTTTCGTTCTAGGGCGTTGCTCCACCAGATCGAATAGCTAGGGACTTAGAAGTCAACGACAGAAGCATAAAATACAATAAAAATACAACAGTTTTTCCATCGTATAAAAGGAATAATTGCAACCAGAGTGAAAGTGATGGTCATAGGTCCGGGCGACCTAGGCTTCGCTCTGGGGTGTTGGTCCACCAGATCGAATAGTTAGGGCCAAAGAAGTCAACGCACGAAGCATAAAATACAAAATTAATACAACAGTTTTTCCATCGTATAAAACGAATAATTGCAACCAGTGTGAAAGATATGGTCATTTCTACGTTACGGCCAACCTAGGCTTCACTCTAGGTCGTTGCTCCACCAAATCGAATAGCTAGGGCCTTAGAAATCATAGCTCGAAGCATAAAATACAAAATTAGTACAACAGTTATTCCATCGTATAACAGGTATAATTACAACCAGGGTGAAAGTAATGGGCATTTCTACGTTCCGAGCAACCTAGGCATCACTCTAGGGCGTTGCTCCACTAGGTCGAGTAGTTAGGGCCTTAGAAAACAACTCCAGACGCATAAAATACAATAAAAATACAACAGTTTTTCCATCGTATAAAAAGAATAATTGCAACCAGTGTGAAAGTAATGGTCATTTCTACGTTCCGGGCAACCCAGGCTTCACTCTAGGGCGTTGTTCCACCAGATCGAATAGTTAGGGCCTGAGAAGTCAACGTCAGAAGCATAAAATACAATATAAATACAACAGCTTTTCCATGGTATATAATGTATATTTGCAAACAGTGTGAAAGTAAACGTCATTTCTAGGTTCCGGGCAACCTAGGCGTAACTTTAGGGCGTTGCTCCACCAGATCGCATAGCTAGGGACTTAAAATTTAACGCCAGAAGCATAATATACAATAAAAATGCAACAGTTTTTCCATCGCATAACAGGAGTAATTGCAGGCAGTGTGAAAGTACAGGTCACTTCTACGTTCCGGGCAGCCTAGGCCTAACTCCAGGGCGTTGCTCCACCAGATCGAATAGTTAGGGACTTTGAATACAACGCCAGGAGCATAAAATACAATAAAAATGCAACAGTTTTTCCATCGTATAAAAGGAAGAATTGCAACCAGTGTGAAAGTACAGGTCATTTCTACCTTCCGGGCAACCTTGGCTTTACTCTAGAGCATTGCTCCACCAGATCGAATAGTTAGGGCCTAGGAAGTCAACGCCAGAAGCATAAAATACAAAATAGATACAATAGTTTTTCCATCGTATAACAGGAATAATTGCAACCAGTGTGAAAGTTATGGTCATTTCTACGTTACGGGCAACCTAGGCTTCACTCTAGGGCGTTGCTCCACCAGTTCGAGTAGTTAGGGCCTTAGAAAACAACTCCACACGCATAAAATATAATAAAAATACAACAGTTTTTCCATCGTATAAAAAGATTAATTGCAACCAGTGTGAAAGTAATGGTCATTTCTACGTTTCGGGCAACCTAGGCTTCACTCAAGAGCGTTGCTCCACCAGATCGAATAGTTAGGGCCTTAGATGTCAACGCGCGAAGCATAAAATACAAAATAAATAGAACAGTTTTTCCATTGTATGAAAAGAATAATTGCAACCAGTGTGAAAGTTATGGTCATTTCTACGTTCCGGGCAACCTAGGCTTCACTCTAGGGCGTTGTTCCACCAGATCGAATAGTTAGGGCCTGAGAAGTCAACGTCAGAAGCATAAAATACAATATAAATACAACAGCTTTTCCATGGTATATAATGTATATTTGCAAACAGTGTGAAAGTAAACGTCATTTCTAGGTTCCGGGCAACCTAGGCTTAACTGTAGGGCGTTGCTCCACCAGATCGCATACCTACGGCCTTAGAAGTCAACTCCAGAAGCATGAAATACAATATAGATACAACAGCATTTCCAACGTATAAAATGAATGATTGCAAACAGTGTGAAAGTTATGGTCATTTCTACGTTCCGGGCAGCCTAGGCCTAACTCCAGGGCGTTGCTCCACCAGATCGAATAGTTAGGGACTTTGAATACAACGCCAGGAGCATAAAATACAATAAAAATGCAACAGTTTTTCCATCGTATAAAAGGAAGAATTGCAACCAGTGTGAAAGTACAGGTCATTTCTACGTTCCGGGCAACCTAGGTTTCGCTCTAGGGCGTTGCTCCACCAGATCGAATAGCTAGGGACTCAGAAGTCAACGCCAGAAGCATAAAATACAATAAAAATACAACAGCTTTTCCATCGTATAAAAGGAATAATTGCAACCAGTGTGAAAGTAATGGTCATTTCTACGTTCCGGGCAACCTAGGTTTCACTCTTGGGCGTTGCTCCACCACATCGAATAGCTACGGCCTTAGAAGTCAATTCCAGAAGCATAAAACACAATATAAATACAACAGCTTTTCCATCGTATAAAATGAATGATTGCAAACAGTGTGAAAGTTATGGTCATTTCTACGTTTCGGGCAACCTAGGCTTCACTCAAGAGCGTTGCTCCACCAAATCGAATAGCTAGGGCCTTAGAAGTCATAGCCCGAAGCATAAAATACAAAATTAATACAACAGTTATTCCATCGTATAACAGGTATAATTACAACCATGGTGAAAGTAATGGGCATTTCTACGTTCCGAGCAACCTAGGCTTCACTCTAGGGCGTTGCTCCACCAGGTCGAGTAGTTAGGGCCTTAGAAAACAACTCCAGACGCATAAAATACAGTAAAAATACAACAGTTTTTCCATCGTATAAAAAGAATAATCGCAACCAGTGTGAAACTAATGGTCATTTCTACGTTTCGGGCAACCTAGGCTTCACTCAAGAGCGTTGCTCCACCAGACCGAATAGTTAGGGCCTTAGATGTCAACGCGCGAAGCGTAAAATACAAAATAAATAGAACAGTCTTTCCATTGTATGAAACAAATAATTGCAACCAGTGTGAAAGTTATGGTCATTTCTACGTTCCGGGCAACCCAGGCTTCACTCTAGGGCGTTGTTCCACCAGTTCGAATAGTTAGGGCCTGAGAAGTCAACGTCAGAAGCATAAAATACAATATAAATACAACAGCTTTTCCATGGTATATAATGTATATTTGCAAACAGTGTGAAAGTAAACGTCATTTCTAGGTTCCGGGCAACCTAGGCGTAACTGTAGGGCGTTGCTCCACCAGATCGCATAGCTAGGGACTTAAAATTTAACGCCAGAAGCATAAAATACAATAAAAATGCAACAGTTTTTCCATCGCATAACAGGAGTAATTGCAGCCAGTGTGAAAGTACAGGTCATTTCTACGTTCCGGGCAACCTAGGTTTCGCTGTAGGGCGTTGCTCCACCAGATCGAATAACTAGCGACTTAGAAGTCATCGCCAGAAGCATAAAACACAATAAAAATACAACAGTTTTTCCATCGTATAAAATGTATAATTGCAAGCAGTGTGAAGGTAATGGTCATTTCTACGTTCCGGGCAACCTTGGCTTAACTCCAGGGCGTTGCTCCAACAGATCGAATAGTTAGGGACTTTGAGTACAACGGTAGAAGCATAAAATACATTAAAAATGCAACAGTTTCTCCATTGTATAACAGGAACTGCTGCAACCAGAGTGAAAGTACTGGTCATTTCTACGTTCCGGGCAACCTCGGCTTGACTCTAGGGCGGTGCTCCACCAGATCGAATAGTTAGGGCGCAAGAAGTCAACGCCCGAAGCATAAAATACAATATATATAAAGAACAGCTTTTCCATCGTATATGATGTATATTTGCAAACAGTGTGAAAGTAAAGGTCATTTCTACGTTCCGGGCAGTATAGGCTTAACTGTAGGGCGTTGCTCCTCCAGATCGCATAGTTCGGTACATAGAATTTAACGCCAGAAGCATAAAATACAATAAAAATGCAACAGTTTTTCCATCGTATGACAGGAGTAATTGCAACCAGTGTGAAAGTAATGGTCATTTCTACGTTCCGGGAAACCCAGGCTTCACTCTAGGGCGTTGTTCCACCAGATCGAATAGTTAGGGCCTGAGAAGTCAACGTCAGAAGCATAAAATACAATATAAATACAACAGCTTTTCCATGGTATATAATGTATATTTGCAAACAGTGTGTAAGTAAAGGTCATTTCTACGTTCCGGGCAAGCTAGGGTTCACTCTAGGGCGTTCTTCCACCAGATCTAATAGTTAGAGCCTAAGAAGTCAACGCCAGAAGCATAAAATCCAATATAAATACAACAGCTTTACCATCGTATATAATGTATATCTGCAAACAGTGTGAAGGTATAGGTCATTTCTACGTTTCGGGCAACCTAGGCTTAACCGTAGGGCGTTGTTCCACCAGATCGAATAGCTAGGGCCTTAGAAGTCAACGCCCGAAGCATGAAATACAAAATAAATAGAACAGTTTTTCCATCGTATAAAACGAATAATTGCAACCAGTGTGAAAGATATGGTCATTTCTACGTTACGGGCAACCTAGGCTTCACTCTAGGTCGTTGCTCCACCAAATCGAATAGCTAGGGCCTTAGAAGTCATAGCCCGAAGCATAAAATACAAAATTAATACAACAGTTATTCCATCGTATAAAAGGTATAATTACAACCAGGGTGAAAGGAATGGGCATTTCTACGTTCCGAGCAACCTAGGCTTCACTCTAGGGCGTTGCTCCGCCAGGTCGAGTAGTTAGGGCCTTAGAAAACAATTCCAGACGCATAAAATACAGTAAAAATACAACAGTTTTTCCATCGTATAAAAAGAATAATCGCAACCAGTGTGAAACTAATGGTCATTTCTACGTTTCGGGCAACCTAGGCTTCACTCAAGAGCGTTGCTCCGCCAGACCGAATAGTTAGGGCCTTAGATGTCAACGCGCGAAGGGTAAAATACAAAATAAATAGAACAGTCTTTCCATTGTATGAAACAAATAATTGCAACCAGTGTGAAAGTTATGGTCATTTCTACGTTCCGGGCAACCCAGGCTTCACTCTAGGGCGTTGTTCCACCAGTTCGAATAGTTAGGGCCTGAGAAGTCAACGTCAGAAGCATAAAATACAATATAAATACAACAGCTTTTCCATGGTATATAATGTATATTTGCAAACAGTGTGAAAGTAAACGTCATTTCTAGGTTCCGGGCAACCTAGGCGTAACTGTAGGGCGTTGCTCCACCAGATCGCATAGCTAGGGACTTAAAATTTAACGCCAGAAGCATAAAATACAATAAAAATGCAACAGTTTTTCCATCGCATAACAGGAGTAATTGCAGCCAGTGTGAAAGTACAGGTCATTTCTACGTTCCGGGCAACCTAGGTTTCGCTGTAGGGCGTTGCTCCACCAGATCGAATAGCTAGCGACTCAGAAGTCAACGCCAGAAGCATAAAACACAATAAAAATACAACAGTTTTTCCATCGTATAAAATGTATAATTGCAAGCAGTGTGAAGGTAATGGTCATTTCTACGTTCCGGGCAACCTTGGCTTAACTCCAGGGCGTTGCTCCAACAGATCGAATAGTTAGGGACTTTGAGTACAACGGTAGAAGCATAAAATACATTAAAAATGCAACAGTTTCTCCATTGTATAACAGGAACAACTGCAACCAGAGTGAAAGTACTGGTCATTTCTACGTTCCGGGCAACCTCGGCTTGACTCTAGGGCGGTGCTCCACCAGATCGAATAGTTAGGGCGCAAGAAGTCAACGCCCGAAGCATAAAATACAATATATATAAAGAACAGCTTTTCCATCGTATATGATGTATATTTGCAAACAGTGTGAAGGTATAGGTCATTTCTACGTTCCGGGCAACCTAGGCTTAACTGTAGGGCGTTGCTCCACCAGATCGAATAGTTAGGGCCTTAGAAGTCAACGCCCGAAGCATGAAACACAAAATCAATAGAACAGTTTTCCCATCGTATAACAGGGATAACTGCAACTAGTGTGAAAGTAAAGGTCATTTCTACGTTCCGGGCAACCTGGGCTTCTCTGTAGGCCGTTGCTTCACCACATGGTATAGCTACGGCCTTAGAAGTCAACGCCAGAAGCATAAAATGCAATAAAAGTACAACAGTTTTTCCTTGGTATGACAGGAATAATTGCAACCAGAGTGAAAGTGATGGTCATAGGTCCGGGCGACCTAGGCTTCGCTCTGGGGTGTTGGTCCACCAGATCAAATAGTTAGGTCCTTAGAAGTCAACGCACGACGCATAAAATACAAAATTAATACAGCAGTTTCTCCATCGTATAAAACGAATAATTGCAACCAGTGTGAAAGATATGGTCATTTCTACGTTACGGGCAACCTAGGCTTCACTCTAGGTCGTTGCTCCACCAAATCGAATAGCTAGGGCCTTAGAAGTCATAGCCCGAAGCATAAAATACAAAATTAATACAACAGTTATTCCATCGTATAACAGGTATAATTACAACCAGGGTGAAAGTAATGGGCATTTCTACGTTCCGAGCAACCTAGGCTTCACTCTAGGGCGTTGCTCCACCAGGTCGAGTAGTTAGGGCCTTAGAAAACAACTCCAGACGCATAAAATACAGTAAAAATACAACAGTTTTTCCATCGTATAAAAAGAATAATTGCAACCAGTGTGAAACTAATGGTCATTTCTACGTTTCGGGCAACCTAGGCTACACTCAAGAGCGTTGCTCCACCAGACCGAATAGTTAGGGCCTTAGAAGTCAACGCGCGAAGCGTAAAATACAAAATAAATAGAACAGTCTTTCCATTGTATGAAACAAATAATTGCAACCAGTGTGAAAGTTATGGTCATTTCTACGTTCCGGGCAACCCAGGCTTCACTCTAGGGCGTTGTTCCACCAGATCGAATAGTTAGGGCCTGAGAAGTCAACGTCAGAAGCATAAAATACAATATAAATACAACAGCTTTTCCATGGTATATAATGTATATTTGCAAACAGTGTGAAAGTAAACGTCATTTCTAGGTTCCGGGCAACCTAGGCGTAACTTTAGGGCGTTGCTCCACCAGATCGCATAGCTAGGGACTTAAAATTTAACGCCAGAAGCATAATATACAATAAAAATGCAACAGTTTTTCCATCGCATAACAGGAGTAATTGCAGCCAGTGTGAAAGTACAGGTCATTTCTACGTTCCGGGCAACCTAGGTTTCGCTGTAGGGCGTTGCTCCACCAGATCGAATAGCTAGCGACTCAGAAGTCAACGCCAGAAGCATAAAACACAATAAAAATACAACAGTTTTTCCATCGTATAAAATGTATAATTGCAAGCAGTGTGAAGGTAATGGTCATTTCTACGTTCCGGGCAACCTTGGCTTAACTCCAGGGCGTTGCTCCACCAGATCGAATAGTTAGGGACTTTGAGTACAACGGTAGAAGCATAAAATACATTAAAAATGCAACAGTTTCTCCATTGTATAACAGGAACAACTGCAACCAGGGTGAAAGTACTGGACATTTCTACGTTCCGGGCAACCTAGGCTTGACTCTAGGGCGGTGCTCCACCAGATTGAATAGTTAGGGCCCAAGAAGTCAACGCCCGAAGCATAAAATACAATATATATAAAGAACAGTTTTTCCATCGTGTATGATGTATATTTGCAAACAGTGTGAAAGTAAAGGTCATTTCTACGTTCCGGGCAGTATAGGCTTAACTGTAGGGCGTTGCTCCTCCAGATCGCATAGTTCGGTACATAGAATTTAACGCCAGAAGCATAAAATACAATAAAAATGCAACAGTTTTTCCATCGTATAACAGGAGTAATTGCAACCAGTGTGAAAGTACAGGTCATTTCTACGTTCCGGGCAACCTAGGTTTCGTTCTAGGGCGTTGCTCCACCAGATCGAATAGCTAGGGACTTAGAAGTCAACGACAGAAGCATAAAATACAATAAAAATACAACAGTTTTTCCATCGTATAAAAGGAATAATTGCAACCAGTGTGAAAGTAATGGTCATTTCTACGTTCCGAGCAACCTAGGTTTCACTCTTGGGCGTTGCTCCACCACATCGAATAGCTACGGCCTTAGAAGTCAATTCCAGAAGCATAAAATACAATATAAATACAACGGCTTTTCCATCGTATAAAATGAATGATTGCAAACAGTGTGAGTGTTATGGTCATTTCTACGTTCCGGGCAACCTAGGTTTAACTCCAGGGCGTTGCTCTACCAGATCGAATAGTTAGGGACTTTGAATACAACGCCAGAAGCATGAAATACAACAAAAATGCAACAGTTTTTCCATCGTATAACAGGAAGAATTGCAACCAGAGTGAAAGTGATGGTCATAGGTCCGAGCGACCTAGGCTTCGCTCTGGGGTGTTGGTCCACCAGATCGAATAGTTAGGGCCTAAGAAGTCAACGCCAGAAGCATAAAATACAAAATAAATACAATAGTTTTTCCATCGTATAACAGGAATAATTGCAACCAGTGTGAAAGTTATGGTCATTTCTACGTTACGGGCAACCTAGGCTTCACTCTAGGTCGTTGCTCCACCAAATCGAATAGCTAGGGCCTTAGAAATCATAGCCCGAAGCATAAAATACAAAATTAGTACAACAGTTATTCCATCGTATAACAGGTATAATTACAACCAGGGTGAAAGTAATGGGCATTTCTACGTTCCGAGCAACCTAGGCATCACTCTAGGGCGTTGCTCCTCCAGGTCGAGTAGTTAGGGCCTTAGAAAACAACTCCAGACGCATAAAATACAATAAAAATACAACAGTTTTTCCATCGTATAAAAAGAATAATTGCAACCAGTGTGAAAGTACAGGTCATGTCTACGTTCCGGGTAACCTTGGCTTCACTCTAGGGTGTCCCTCCACCAGATCGAATAGTTAGGGCCTTAGAAGTCAACGCCAGAAGCATAAAATACATGATAAGTATAGCAGTTCTGCCATCGTATAAAATGTATAATTGCAAGCAGTGTGAAAGTAAAGGTCATTTCTACGTTCCGGGCAACCTAGGCTTCACTCTAGGGCTTTGTTCCACCAGATCGGATAGTTAGGGCCTAAGAAGTCAGCGCCAGAAGCATAAAATACAATATAAATACAATAGCTTTTCCATCGTATATAATGTATATTTGCAAACAGTGTGAAAGTAAAGGTAATGTCTACGTACCGGGCAACCTAGGCTTAACTGTAGGGCGTTGCTCCACCAGATCGAATAGTTAGGGCCTCAGAAGTCAACGCCTTAAGCATAAAATACAATAAAAATACAACAGTTTTTATATCGTATAAAAGGAATAATTGCAAACAGTGTGAAATAAAGGTCATTTCTACGTTGCGGGCAACCTAGGCTTAACTGTAGGGCGTTGCTCCTCCAGATCGCATAGTTCGGTACTTAGAATTTAACGCCTGAAGCATAAAATACAATAAAAATGCAACAGTTTTTCCATCGTATAACAGGAATAATTGCAACCAGTGTGAAGGTAATGGTCTATTCCACGTTCCGGGCAACCTAGGCTTCACTACAGGGCGGTGCTCCACCAGACCAAATAATTAGGGCCTAAGAAGTCAACGCCACAAGCATAAAATACAATATAAATACAACTGCTTTTCCATGATATATAATGTATATTTGGAAACATTGTGAAAGTAACGGTCATTTCTACGTTCCGGGCAACCTAGGCTTCACTCTACGGCGTTGCTCCACCAGATCGAATAGTTAGCGACTTAGAATTCAAAGCCAGAAACATAAAATACAACATAAGTACAACAGTTTTTCCATCGTATAACAGGAATGATTGCAACCAGTGTGAAAGTACAGGTCATTTCTACGTTCCGGGCAACCTAGGCTTCGCTTAAGGGAGTTGCTCCAACAGATCGAATAGCTAGGGACTTAGAAGTCGACGCCAGAAGCATAAAATACAATAAAAATACAACAGTTTTTCCATCGTATATAATGTATATTTGCAAACAGTGTGAAGGTAAAGGTCATTTCTACGTTCCGGGCAACCTACGCTTAACTGTAGGGCGTTGCTCCACCAGATCGCATAGCTAGGGACATAGAATTTAACGCCAGAAGCATAAAATACAATAAAGATGCAACAGTGTTTCCATCGTATAACAGGAATAATTGCAACCAGTGTGAAGGTAATGGTCTATTCCACGTTCCGGGCAACCTAGGCTTCACTACAGGGCGGTGCTCCACCAGACCAAATAATTAGGGCCTAAGAAGTGAACGCCACAAGCATAAAATACAATATAAATACAACTGCTTTTCCATGATATATAATGTATATTTGGAAACATTGTGAAAGTAACGGTCATTTCTACGTTCCGGGCAACCTAGGCTTCACTCTACGGCGTTGCTCGACCAGATCGAATAGTTAGGGACTTAGAATTCAACGCCAGAACCATAAAATACAACATAAGTACAACAGTTTTTCCATCGTATAACAGGAATGATTGCAACCAGTGTGAAAGTACAGGTCATTTCTACGTTCCGGGCAACCTAGGCTTCGCTTAAGGGCGTTGCTCAACCAGATCGAATAGCTAGGGACTTAGAAGTCGACGCCAGAAGCATAAAATACAATAAAAATACAACAGTTTTTCCATCGTATATAATGTATATTTGCAAACAGTGTGAAGGTAAAGGTCATTTCTACGTTCCGGGCAACCTAGCCTTCACTCTAGGCCGTTGCTCTAGCACATCGAATAGCTACGGCCTTAGAAGTCAACGCCAGAAGCATAAAATACAATAAAAATACAACAGTTTCTCCATGGTATAAGGGGAATAATGGCAACCAGTGAGAAAGTGGTAGTTATTTCTACGTTCCGGGCAACCTGGGCCTGACTCTAGGGCGTTGTTATACCAGATCGAATAGTTAGCGACTACGGAGTCAATGCAAGAAGCATAAAATACAATATAAATACAACAGTTCTTCATTCGTATTAACGAATAATTGCATCCGGTGTGAAGGTAATGGCCATTTCTACGTTCCGGGCAACCTAGGCTTCACTCTAGGGCGTTTCCCCACCAGATCGAATAGTTAGGGCCTAAGAGGCCAACGCCAGAAAGATAAAATACAATAGAAATACAACAGTTTTCCCATCGTATAACGGGAATAATGGCAACCAGTGTGAAAGTACTGGTCATTTCTTCGTTCCGGGCAACCTAGGCTTCACTCTAGGGCGCTGCTCCACCAGATCGAATAGCTAGGGCCTAAGAAGTCTACGCCTGTAGCATAAAATACAAAATAAATACAACAGCTTTTCCATCTTATAAAACGAATAGTTGCAACCAGTGTGAAAGTTATGGTCATTTCTACGTTCCGGGCAACCTAATCTTCACTCTAGGGCGTTGCTCCACCACATCGAGTAGCTAGGGCCTTAGAAGTCAACGCCACAAGCATAAAATACAATATAAATACAACAGTTTCTCTATGGTGTAAGTGGAATAATTGCAACCAGTGTGAAATTGGTAGTCATTTCTACGTTCCGGGCAAACTCGGCTTGGTTCTAGGGCGTTGTTCCACCAGATCGAATAGTTAGGGCCTACGAAGTCAACGCCAGAAGAATAAAATACAATATAAATACAACGGTTTTTACATCGTATAATATGAATAATTTCAAACAGTGTGAAAGTTATGGTCATTCCTACGTTCCGGCAACCTAGCCTTCACTCTATGGAGTTGCTCCACCAGATCGAATAGTTAGCGCCTAAGAAGTCAACGCCAGAAGCATAAAACACAATATAAATACAACACCTTTTCCATCGTATAAAACGAATCATTGCAACCAGTGTGAAAGTGATGGCCATTTCTACGTTCCGGGAATCCTAGGTATAACTCTGAGGCGTTGCTCCACCAGATCGAATGGCTAGGAACTTACAATTCAACGCCAGAAGCAAAAAATACAATAAAATACAACAGTTTTTCATCGTATAACAGGAATAATTGCATCCAGTGTGAAAGTAATGGTCGTTTCTACGTTCCGGGCAAGCTAGGCTTCACTCTAGGGAGATGCTCCACCACATCCAATAGCTACGGCCTTAGAAGTCAACGCCAGACGCATAAAATACAATAAAAATACAACAGTTTCTCCATGGTATAAGTGGAATAATTGCAACCAGTGTGAAAGTGGTAGTCATTTCTACGTTCCGGGCAACCTAGGCTTGACTATAGGGCGTTGTTATACCAGATCGAATAGCTAGCGCCTAAGGAGTCAATGCCAGAAGCATAAAATACAATATAAATACAACAGTTCTTCATTCGTATTAACGAATAATTGCAACCAGTGTGAAAGTAATGCCCATTTCTACGTTCCGGGTATCATAGACTTAACACTGAAGCATTGCTCCACCCAGATCGAATAGCTAGGGACTTAGAAGTCAACCCCACAAGCATAAAATACAATAAAAATGCAACAGTTTTTCCATCGTATAACAGGAATAATTGCAACCAGTGTGAAAGTACAGGTCATTTCTACGTTCCGGGCAACCTAGGGTTCACTCTAGGGCGTTGCTCCAACAGATCGCATAGCTAGGGACTCAGAAGTCAACGCCAGAAGCATAAAACACAATAAAAATACAACAGTTTTTCCATCGTATAAAATGTATAATTGCAAGCAGTGTGAAGGTAATGGTCATTTCTACGTTCCGGGCAACCTTGGCTTAGCTCCAGGGCGTTGCTCCAACAGATCGAATAGTTAGTGACTTTGAGTACAACGGTAGAAGCATAAAATACATTAAAAATGCAACAGTTTCTCCATTGTATAACAGGAAGAACTGCAACCAGAGTGAAAGTACTGGTCATTTCTACGTTCCGGGCAACCTCGGCTTGACTCTAGGGCGGTGCTCCACCAGATCGAATAGTTAGGGCGCAAGAAGTCAACGCCCGAAGCATAAAATACAATATATATAAAGAACAGCTTTTCCATCGTATATGATGTATATTTGCAAACAGTGTGAAGGTATAGGTCATTTCTACGTTCCGGGCAACCTAGGCTTAACTGTAGGGCGTTGCTCCACCAGATCGAATAGTTAGGGCCTTAGAAGTCAACGCCCGAAGCATGAAACACAAAATCAATAGAACAGTTTTTCCATCGTATAACAGGGATAACTGCAACCAGTGTGAAAGTAAAGGTCATTTCTACGTTCCGGGCAACCTGGGCTTCACTGTAGGCCGTTGCTCCACCACATCGTATAGCTACGGCCTTAGAAGTCAACGCCAGAAGCATAAAATGCAATAAAAGTACAACAGCTTTTCCATCGTATAACAGGAATAATTGCAACCAGAGTGAAAGTGATGGTCATAGGTCCGGGCGACCTAGGCTTCGCTCTGGGGTGTTGGTCCACCAGATCAAATAGTTAGGTCCTTAGAAGTCAACGCACGACGCATAAAATACAAAATTAATACAGCAGTTTCTCCATCGTATAAAACGAATAATTGCAACCAGTGTGAAAGATATGGTCATTTCTACGTTACGGGCAACCTAGCCTTCACTCTAGGTCGTTGCTCCACCAAATCGAATAGCTAGGGCCTTAGAAGTCATAGCCCGAAGCATAAAATACAAAATTAATACAACAGTTATTCCATCGTATAACAGGTATAATTACAACCAGGGTGAAAGTAATGGGCGTTTCTACGTTCCGAGCAACCTAGGCTTCACTCTAGGGCGTTGCTCCACCAGGTCGAGTAGTTAGGGCCTTAGAAAACAACTCCAGACGCATAAAATACAGTAAAAATACAACAGTTTTTCCATCGTATAAAAAGAATAATTGCAACCAGTGTGAAACTAATGGTCATTTCTACGTTTCGGGCAACCTAGGCTACACTCAAGAGCGTTGCTCCACCAGACCGAATAGTTAGGGCCTTAGAAGTCAACGCGCGAAGCGTAAAATACAAAATAAATAGAACAGTCTTTCCATTGTATGAAACAAATAATTGCAACCAGTGTGAAAGTTATGGTCATTTCTACGTTCCGGGCAACCCAGGCTTCACTCTAGGGCGTTGTTCCACCAGATCGAATAGTTAGGGCCTGAGAAGTCAACGTCAGAAGCATAAAATACAATATAAATACAACAGCTTTTCCATGGTATATAATGTATATTTGCAAACAGTGTGAAAGTAAACGTCATTTCTAGGTTCCGGGCAACCTAGGCGTAACTTTAGGGCGTTGCTCCACCAGATCGCATAGCTAGGGACTTAAAATTTAACGCCAGAAGCATAATATACAATAAAAATGCAACAGTTTTTCCATCGCATAACAGGAGTAATTGCAGCCAGTGTGAAAGTACAGGTCATTTCTACGTTCCGGGCAACCTAGGTTTCGCTGTAGGGCGTTGCTCCACCAGATCGAATAGCTAGCGACTTAGAAGTCAACGCCAGAGGCATAAAACACAATAAAAATACAACAGTTTTTCCATCGTATAAAATGTATAATTGCAAGCAGTGTGAAGGTAATGGTCATTTCTACGTTCCGGGCAACCTTGGCTTAACTCCAGGGCGTTGCTCCACCAGATCGAATAGTTAGGGACTTTGAGTACAACGGTAGAAGCATAAAATACATTAAAAATGCAACAGTTTCTCCATTGTATAACAGGAACAACTGCAACCAGGGTGAAAGTACTGGTCATTTCTACGTTCCGGGCAACCTAGGCTTGACTCTAGGGCGGTGCTCCACCAGATTGAATAGTTAGGGCCCAAGAAGTCAACGCCCGAAGCATAAAATACAATATATATAAAGAACAGTTTTTCCATTGTGTATGATGTATATTTGCAAACAGTGTGAAAGTAAAGGTCATTTCTACGTTCCGGGCAGTATAGGCTTAACTGTAGGGCGTTGCTCCTCCAGATCGCATAGTTCGGTACATAGAATTTAACGCCAGAAGCATAAAATACAATAAAAATGCAACAGTTTTTCCATCGTATAACAGGAGTAATTGCAACCAGTGTGAAAGTACAGGTCATTTCAACGTTCCGGGCAACCTAGGTTTCGCTATAGGGCGTTGCTCCACCAGATCGAATAGCTAGGGACTTAGAAGTCAACGCCAGAAGCATAAAATACAATAAAAATACACCAGTTTTTCCATCGTATAAAAGGAATAATTGCGACCAGTGTGAAAGTAATGGTCATTTCTACGTTCCGGGCAACCTAGGTTTCACTCTTGGGCGTTGCTCCACCACATCGAATAGCTACGGCCTTAGAAGTCAACGCCAGAAGCATAAAATACAATAAAGGTACAACAGCTTTTCCATCGGATAACAGGAATAATTGCAACCAGAGTGAAAGTGATGGTCATAGGTCCGGGCGACCTAGGCGTCGCTCAGGGGTGTTGGTCTACCAGATCGAATAGTTAGGGACTTTGAATACAACGCCAGGAGCATAAAATACAATAAAAATGCAACAGTTTTTCCAGCGTATAACAGGAATAACTGCAACCAGTGTGAAAGTACTGGTCATTTCTACGTTCCGGGCAACCTAGGTTTCGCTCTAGGGCGTTGCTCCACCAGATCGAATAGCTAGGGACTTAGAAGTCAACGCCAGAAGCATAAAATACAATAAAAATACAACAGATTTCCATCGTATAAAAGGAATAATTGCAACCAGTGTGAAAGTACAGGTCATTTCTACGTTCCGGGCAACCTAGGTTTCGTTCTAGGGCGTTGCTCCACCAGATCGAATAGCTAGGGACTTAGAAGTCAACGACAGAAGCATAAAATACAATAAAAATACAACAGTTTTTCCATCGTATAAAAGGAATAATTGCAACCAGTGTGAAAGTAATGGTCATTTCTACGTTCCGAGCAACCTAGGTTTCACTCTTGGGCGTTGCTCCACCACATCGAATAGTTAGGGACTTTGAGTACAACGGTAGAAGCATAAAATACATTAAAAATGCAACAGTTTCTCCATTGTATAACAGGAACAACTGCAACCAGGGTGAAAGTACTGGTCATTTCTACGTTCCGGGCAACCTAGGCTTGACTCTAGGGCGGTGCTCCACCAGATTGAATAGTTAGGGCCCAAGAAGTCAACGCCCGAAGCATAAAATACAATATATATAAAGAACAGTTTTTCCATTGTGTATGATGTATATTTGCAAACAGTGTGAAAGTAAAGGTCATTTCTACGTTCCGGGCAGTATAGGCTTAACTGTAGGGCGTTGCTCCTCCAGATCGCATAGTTCGGTACATAGAATTTAACGCCAGAAGCATAAAATACAATAAAGATGCAACAGTTTTTCCATCGTATAACAGGAGTAATTGCAACCAGTGTGAAAGTACAGGTCATTTCAACGTTCCGGGCAACCTAGGTTTCGCTATAGGGCGTTGCTCCACCAGATCGAATAGCTAGGGACTTAGAAGTCAACGCCAGAAGCATAAAATACAATAAAAATACACCAGTTTTTCCATCGTATAAAAGGAATAATTGCGACCAGTGTGAAAGTAATGGTCATTTCTACGTTCCGGGCAACCTAGGTTTCACTCTTGGGCGTTGCTCCACCACATCGAATAGCTACGGCCTTAGAAGTCAACGCCAGAAGCATAAAATACAATAAAGGTACAACAGCTTTTCCATCGGATAACAGGAATAATTGCAACCAGAGTGAAAGTGATGGTCATAGGTCCGGGCGACCTAGGCGTCGCTCAGGGGTGTTGGTCTACCAGATCGAATAGTTAGGGACTTTGAATACAACGCCAGGAGCATAAAATACAATAAAAATGCAACAGTTTTTCCAGCGTATAACAGGAATAACTGCAACCAGTGTGAAAGTACTGGTCATTTCTACGTTCCGGGCAACCTAGGTTTCGCTCTAGGGCGTTGCTCCACCAGATCGAATAGCTAGGGACTTAGAAGTCAACGCCAGAAGCATAAAATACAATAAAAATACAACAGATTTCCATCGTATAAAAGGAATAATTGCAACCAGTGTGAAAGTACAGGTCATTTCTACGTTCCGGGCAACCTAGGTTTCGTTCTAGGGCGTTGCTCCACCAGATCGAATAGCTAGGGACTTAGAAGTCAACGACAGAAGCATAAAATACAATAAAAATACAACAGTTTTTCCATCGTATAAAAGGAATAATTGCAACCAGTGTGAAAGTAATGGTCATTTCTACGTTCCGAGCAACCTAGGTTTCACTCTTGGGCGTTGCTCCACCACATCGAATAGCTACGGCCTTAGAAGTCAATTCCAGAAGCATAAAATACAATATAAATACAACGGCTTTTCCATCGTATAAAATGAATGATTGCAAACAGTGTGAGTGTTATGGTCATTTCTACGTTCCGGGCAACCTAGGTTTAACTCCAGGGCGTTGCTCTACCAGATCGAATAGTTAGGGACTTTGAATACAACGCCAGAAGCATGAAATACAACAAAAATGCAACAGTTTTTCCATCGTATAACAGGAAGAATTGCAACCAGAGTGAAAGTGATGGTCATAGGTCCGAGCGACCTAGGCTTCGCTCTGGGGTGTTGGTCCACCAGATCGAATAGTTAGGGCCTAAGAAGTCAACGCCAGAAGCATAAAATACAAAATAAATACAATAGTTTTTCCATCGTATAACAGGAATAATTGCAACCAGTGTGAAAGTTATGGTCATTTCTACGTTACGGGCAACCTAGGCTTCACTCTAGGTCGTTGCTCCACCAAATCGAATAGCTAGGGCCTTAGAAATCATAGCCCGAAGCATAAAATACAAAATTAGTACAACAGTTATTCCATCGTATAACAGGTATAATTACAACCAGGGTGAAAGTAATGGGCATTTCTACGTTCCGAGCAACCTAGGCATCACTCTAGGGCGTTGCTCCTCCAGGTCGAGTAGTTAGGGCCTTAGAAAACAACTCCAGACGCATAAAATACAATAAAAATACAACAGTTTTTCCATCGTATAAAAAGAATAATTGCAACCAGTGTGAAAGTAATGGTCATTTCTACGTTTCGGGCAACCTAGGCTTCACTCAAGAGCGTTGCTCCACCAGATCGAATAGTTAGGGCCTTAGAAGTCAACGCGCGAAGCATAAAATACAAAATAAATAGAACAGTTTTTCCATTGTATTAAACGATTAATTGCAACCAGTGTGAAAGTTATGGTCATTTCTACGTTCCGGGAAACCTAGGCTTCACTCTAAGGCGTTGTTCCACCAGATCGAATAGTTAGGGCCTGAAAAGTCAACGTCAGAAGCATAAAATACAATATAAATACAACAGCTTTTCCATCGTATATAATGTATATTTGCAAACAGTGTGAAAGTAAAGGTCATTTCTAGGTTCCGGGCAACCTAGGTTTCACTCTAGGGCGTTCTTCCACCAGATCTAATAGTTAGGGCCTAAGAAGTCAACGCCAGAAGCATAAAATACAATAAAGATGCAACAGTTTTTCCATCGTATAACAGGAATAATTGCAACCAGTGTGAAGGTAATGGTCTATTCCACGTTCCGGGCAACCTAGGTTTCACTACAGGTCGGTGCTCCACCAGACCAAATAATTAGGGCCTAAGAAGTCAACGCCACAAGCATAAAATACAATATAAATACAACTGCTTTTCCATGATATATAATGTATATTTGGAAACATTGTGAAAGTAACGGTCATTTCTACGTTCCGGGCAACCTAGGCTTCACTCTACGGCGTTGCTCCACCAGATCGTATAGTTAGGGACTTAGAATTCAACGCCAGAAACATAAAATACAACATAAGTACAACAGTTTTTCCATCGTATAACAGGAATGATTGCAACCAGTGTGAAAGTACAGGTCATTTCTACGTTCCGGGCAACCTAGGCTTCGCTTAAGGGCCTTGCTCCACCAGATCGAATAACAAGGGATTTAGAAGTCAACGCCAGAAGCATAAAATACAATAAAAATGCGACAGTTTTTCCACCGTATAACAGGAATAACTGCAACCAGTGTGAAAGTACTGGTCATTTCTACGTTCCGGGCAACCTAGGCTTCACTCTAGGGCGGTGCTGCACCAGATCGAATAGTTAGGGCCTAAGAAGTCAACGCCAGAAGCATAAAATACAATATAAATACTACAGCTTTTCCATCGTATATGATGTATATTTGCAAACAGTGTGAAAGTAAAGGTCATTTCTACGTTCCGGGCAACATAGGCTTAACTGTAGGGCGTTGCTCCTCCAGATCGCATAGTTCGGTACTTAGAATTTAACGCCTGAAGCATAAAATACATTAAAAATGCAACAGTTTTTCCAACGTATAACAGGAATAATTGCAACCAGTGTGAAAGTACCGGTCATTTCTACGTTCCGGGCAACCTAGGCTTCACTCTAGGGTGTTCCTCCACCAGATCGAATAGTTAGGGCCTTAGAAGTCAACGCCAGAAGCATAAAATACAACATAAGTATAGCAGTTCTGCCATCGTATAAAATGTATAATTGCAAGCAGTGTGAAAGTAAAGGTCATTTCTACGTTCCGGGCAACCTAGGCTTCACTCTAGGGCTTTGTTCCACCAGATCGAATAGTTAGGGCCTAAGAAGTCAGCGCCAGAAGCATAAAATACAATATAAATACAATAGCTTTTCCATCGTATATAATGTATATTTGCAAACAGTGTAAAAGTAAAGGTAATTTCTACGTACCGGGCAACCTAGGCTTAACTGTAGGGCGTTGCTCCACCAGATCGAATAGTTAGGGCCTCAGAAGTCAACGCCAGAAGCATAAAATACAATAAAAATACAACAGTTTTTATATCGTATAAAAGGAATAATTGCAAACAGTGTGAAATAAAGATCATTTCTACGTTCCGGGCAACCTAGGCTTAACTCCAGGGCGTTGCTCCTCCAGATCGAATAGTTAGGGACTTTGAATACAACACCAGAAGCATAAAGTACAATAAAAATGCAACAGTTTTTCGATCGTATAACAGGAAAGCTGCAACCAGTGTGACTGTACTGGTCATTTCTATGTTCCGGGTAACCTAGGCTTCACTCTAGGGCGTTGCTCCACCAGATCGAACAGCTAGGGACTTAGAATTCAACGCCAGAAGAATAAAATGCAATAAAAGTACAACAGCTTCTCCATCGTATAACAGGAATAATTGCAACCAGAGTGAAAGTGATGGTCATAGGTCCGGGCGACCTAGGCGTCGCTCAGGGGTGTTGGTCCACCAGATCGAATAGCTAGGGCATTAGAAGTCAAAGCCAGAAGTATAAAATACAAAATAAATACAATAGCTTTTCCATCATATAACAGGAATAATTGCAACCAGTGTGAAAGTAATGGTCATTTCTACGTTCCGGGCAACCTCGGCTTCACCCTAGGGCGTTGCTCCACCAAATCGAATAGTTAGGGCCTTCGAAGTAAGCGCCCGAAGCATAAAACAGAATAAAGATGCAACAGTTATTCCATCGTAGAACAGGTATAATTACAACCAGGGTGAAAGTAATGGGCATTTCTACGTTCCGAGCAAACTAGGCTTCACTCTAGGGCGTTGCTCCACCAGGTCGAGTAGTTAGCGACTTAGAATGCAAAGCCAGAAACATAAAATACAACATAAGTACAACAGTTTTTCCATCGTATAACAGGAATGATTGCAACCAGTGTGAAAGTACAGGTCATTTCTACGTTCCGGGCAACCTAGGCTTCGCTTAAGGGAGTTGCTCCACCAGATCGAATAGCTAGGGACTTAGAAGTCGACGCCAGAAGCATAAAATACAATAAAAATACAACAGTTTTGTCATCGTATATAATGTATACTTGCAAACAGTGTGAAGGTAAAGGTCATTTCTACGTTCCGGGCAACCTAGCCTTCACTCTAGGCCGTTGCTCTAGCACATCGAATAGCTACGGCCTTAGAAGTCAACGCCAGAAGCATAAAATACATTAAAAATACAACAGTTTCTCCATGGTATAAGGGGAATAATGGCAACCAGTGAGAAAGTGGTAGTTATTTCTACGTTCCGGGCAACCTGGGCCTGACTCTAGGGCGTTGTTATACCAGATCGAATAGTTAGCGACTACGGAGTCAATGCAAGAAGCATAAAATACAATATAAATACAACAGTTCTTCATTCGTATTAACGAATAATTGCATCCGGTGTGAAGGTAATGGCCATTTCTACGTTCCGGGCAACCTAGGCTTCACTCTAGGGCGTTTCCCCACCAGATCGAATAGTTAGGGCCTAAGAGGCCAACGCCAGAAAGATAAAATACAATATAAATACAACAGTTCTCCCATCGTATAACAGGAATAATGGCAACCAGTGTGAAAGTACTGGTCATTCCTTCGTTCCGGGCAACCTAGGCTTCACTCTAGGGCGTTGCTCCACCAGATCGAATAGCTAGGGCCTAAGAAGTCTACGCCTGTAGCATAAAATACAAAATAAATACAACAGCTTTTCCATCTTATAAAACGAATAGTTGCAACCAGTGTGTAAGTTATGGTCATTTCTACGTTCCGGGCAACCTAGGCTTCACTCTAGGGCGTTGCCCCACCAGATCGAATAGTTAGGGCTTTCGAAGTCAACGCCAGAAGCATAAAATACAACATAAGTATACCAGTTCTGCCATCGTATAAAATGTATAATTGCAAGCAGTGTGAAGGTAATGGTCATTTCTACGTTCCGGGCAACCTAGGCTTTACTCTAGAGCATTGCTCCACCAGATCGAATAGCTACTGCCTAAGAAGACAACGCCACAAGCATAAAATACAATATAAATACAACAACTTTTCCATCGTATATAATGTATATTTGCAAACAGTGTGAAAGTAAAGGTCATTTCTACGTTCCGGGCAACCTAGGCTTCACTCTAGGGCTTTGTTCCACCAGATGGCATAGTTAGGGCCTAAGAAGTCAGCCCCAGAAGCATAAAATACAATATAAATACAATAGCTTTTCCATCGTATAAAATGTATATTTGCAAACAGTGTGAAAGTAAAGGTCATTTCTACGTTCCGGGCAACCTAGGCTTAACTGTAGGGCATTGCTCCACCAGATCGAATAGTTAGGGCCTTAGAAGTCAACGCCCGAAGCATGAAATACAAAATAAATATAACAGTTTTTCCATCGTATAACAGGGATAACTGCAACCAGTGTGAAAGTAATGGTCATTTCTACGTTCCGGGCAACCTAGGTTTCGCTCTAGGGCCTTGCTCCACCAGATCGAATAGCTAGGGACTTAGAAGTCAACCCCACAAGCATAAAATACAATAAAAATGCAACAGTTTTTCATCGTATAACAGGAATAATTGCATCCAGTGTGAAAGTAATGGTCGTTTCTACGTTGCGGGCAAGCTAGGCTTCACTCTAGGGAGTTGCTCCACCACATCTAATAGCTACGGCCTTAGAAGTCAACGCCAGAAGCATAAAATACAATAAAAATACAACAGTTTCTCCATGGTATAAGTGGAATAATTGCAACCAGTGTGAAAGTGGTAGTCATTTCTACGTTCCGGGCAACGTAAGCTTGACTATAGGGCGTTGTTATACCAGATCGAATAGCTAGCGCCTAAGGAGTCAATGCCAGAAGCATAAAATACAATATAAATACAACAGTTCTTCATTCGTATTAACGAATAATTGCAACCAGTGTGAAAGTAATGCCCATTTCTACGTTCCGGGTATCATAGACTTAACACTGAAGCATTGCTCCACCCAGATCGAATAGCTAGGGACTTAGAATTCAACGCCAGAAGCATAAAATACAATAAAAATACAACAGCTTTTCATCGTATAACAGGAATAATTGCATCCAGTGTGAAAGTAATGGTCATTTCTACGTTCCGGGCAACCTAGGCTTCAACCTAGGGCGTTGTTCCTCCAGATCGAATAATTATGGCCTAATAAGTCAACGCCAGAATCATAAAATAAAATATAAACACAACAGTTTTTCCATCGTATAACAGGAAAAATCGCAAACAGTGTGAAAGTACTGGTCATTTCTACGTTCCGTGCAACGTAGGCGTTCGCTCTAGGGGCTTGCTCCACCAGATCGAATAGCTAGGGACTTAGAAGTCAACCCCACAAGCATAAAATACAATAAAAATGCAACAGTTTTTCCATCGTATAACAGGAACATTGCAACCAGTGTGAAAGTTATGGTCATTTCTACGATCCCGGGCAACCTAGGCTTAACTCCAGGGCGTTGCTCCACCAGATCGAATAGCCAGGGACTTTGAATACAACACCAGAAGCATAAAATACAATAAAAATGCAACAGTTTTTCCATCGTATAAAAGGATTAATTGCAATCAGTGTGAAAGTTATGGTCATTTCTACGATCCCGGGCAACCTAGGCTTAACTCCAGGGCGTTGCTCCACCAGATCGAATAGCCAGGGACTTTGAATACAACACCAGAAGCATAAAATACAATAAAAATGCAACAGTTTTTCCATCGTATAACAGGAAGGCTGCAACCCGTGTGAAAGTACTGGTCATTTCTACGTTCCGTGCAACGTAGGCTTCGCTCTAGGGGCTTGCTCCACCAGATCGAATAGCTAGGGACTTAGAAGTCAACCCCACAAGCATAAAATACAATAAAAATGCAACAGTTTTTCCATCGTATAACAGGAATAATTGCAACCAGTGTGAAAGTACAGGTCATTTCTACGTTCCGGCAACCTAGGCTTCACTCTAGGGCGTTGCCCCACCAGATCGAATAGTTAGGGCCTTCGAAGTCAACGCCAGAAGCATAAAATACAACATAAGTATACCAGTTCTGCCATCGTATAAAATGTATAATTGCAAGCAGTGTGAAGGTAATGGTCATTTCTACGTTCCGGGCAACCTAGGCTTTACTCTAGAGCATTGCTCCACCAGATCGAATAGCTACTGCCTAAGAAGACAACGCCACAAGCATAAAATACAATATAAATACAACAACTTTTCCATCGTATATAATGTATATTTGCAAACAGTGTGAAAGTAAAGGTCATTTCTACGTTCCGGGCAACCTAGGCTTCACTCTAGGGCTTTGTTCCACCAGATGGCATAGTTAGGGCCTAAGAAGTCTGCGCCAGAAGCATAAAATACAATATAAATACAATAGCTTTTCCATCGTATATAATGTATATTTGCAAACAGTGTGAAAGTAAAGGTCATTTCTACGTTCCGGGCAACCTAGGCTTAACTGTAGGGCATTGCTCCACCAGATCGAATAGTTAGGGCCTTAGAAGTCAACGCCCGAAGCATGAAATACAAAATAAATATAACAGTTTTTCCATCGTATAACAGGGATAACTGCAACCAGTGTGAAAGTAATGGTCATTTCTACGTTCCGGGCAACCTAGGTTTCGCTCTAGGGCCTTGCTCCACCAGATCGAATAGCTAGGGACTTAGAAGTCAACCCCACAAGCATAAAATACAATAAAAATGCAACAGTTTTTCATCGTATAACAGGAACAATTGTATCCAGTGTGAAAGTAATGGTCGTTTCTACGTTGCGGGCAAGCTAGGCTTCACTCTAGGGAGTTGCTCCACCACATCTAATAGCTACGGCCTTAGAAGTCAACGCCAGAAGCATAAAATACAATAAAAATACAACAGTTTCTCCATGGTATAAGTGGAATAATTGCAACCAGTGTGAAAGTGGTAGTCATTTCTACGTTCCGGGCAACGTAAGCTTGACTATAGGGCGTTGTTATACCAGATCGAGTAGCTAGCGCCTAAGGAGTCAATGCCAGAAGCATAAAATACAATATAAATACAACAGTTCTTCATTCGTATTAACGAATAATTGCAACCAGTGTGAAAGTAATGCCCATTTCTACGTTCCGGGTATCATAGACTTAACACTGAAGCATTGCTCCACCCACATCGAATAGCTAGGGACTTAGAATTCAACGCCAGAAGCATAAAATACAATAAAAATACAACAGCTTTTCATCGTATAACAGGAATAATTGCATCCAGTGTGAAAGTAATGGTCATTTCTACGTTCCGGGCAACCTAGGCTTCAACCTAGGGCGTTGTTCCTCCAGATCGAATAATTATGGCCTAATAAGTCAACGCCAGAAGCATAAAATAAAATATAAACACAACAGTTTTTCCATCGTATAACAGGAAAAATCGCAAACAGTGTGAAAGTACTGGTCATTTCTACGTTCCGTGCAACGTAGGCATTCGCTCTAGGGGCTTGCTCCACCAGATCGAATAGCTAGGGACTTAGAAGTCAACCCCACAAGCATAAAATACAATAAAAATGCAACAGTTTTTCCATCGTATAACAGGAATAATTGCAACCAGTGTGAAAGTTATGGTCATTTCTACGATCCCGGGCAACCTAGGCTTAACTCCAGGGCGTTGCTCCACCAGATCGAATAGCCAGGGACTTTGAATACAACACCAGAAGCATAAAATACAATAAAAATGCAACAGTTTTTCCATCGTATAAAAGGATTAATTGCAATCAGTGTGAAAGTTATGGTCATTTCTACGATCCCGGGCAACCTAGGCTTAACTCCAGGGCGTTGCTCCACCAGATCGAATAGCCAGGGACTTTGAATACAACACCAGAAGCATAAAATACAATAAAAATGCAACAGTTTTTCCATCGTATAACAGGAAGGCTGCAACCCGTGTGAAAGTAACGGTCATTTCTATGTTCCCGGTAACCTAGGCTTCGCTCTAGGGCCTTGCTCCACCAGATCGAATAGCTAGGGACTTAGAAGTCAACGCCAGAAGCATAAAATCACAATAAAAATGCAACAGTTTTTCCACCGTATAACAGGAATAACTGCAACCAGTGTGAAAGTACAGGTCATTTCTACGTTCCGGGCAACCTAGGCCTTACTCTAGAGCATTGCTCCACCAGATCCAATAGTTACTGCCTAAGAAGACAACGCCAGAAGCATAAAACACAATATAAATACAACAGCTTTTCCATCGTATAAAAAGAATAATTGCAACCAGTGTGAAAGTAATGGTCATTTCTACGTTCCGGGAAACCTAGGCTTCACTCCAGGGCGTTGCTTCACCAGATCGAATATCTAGGGCCTTAGAAGTCTACGCCCGGAGCATAAAATACAAAATAAATAAAACAGTTTTTCCGTCGTATAAAACGAGCAATTTGCAACCAGTGTGCAAGTTATGCTCATTTCTACGTTCCGCGCAACCTAGGCTTGACTCTAGGGCGTTGCTCCACCAGATCCAATCGGTAGGGCCTTAGAAGTCAACGCCAGAAGCATAAAATACAATACAAATACAAGGGTTTCTCCATCGTATAAAATGAATTATTGCAAACAGTGTGAATGTAATGGTCATTTCTACGCTCCGCGCAACATAGGCTTCACTGCAGGGCGTTGGTCCACGATATCTAATGGTTTGGGCCTTAGAAGTCAACGCCAGAAGCATAAAATACAATACAAATACAAGGGTTTCTCCATCGTATAAAATGAATAATTGCAAAGCGTGTGAATGTAATGGTCATTTCTGCGTTCCGGGCAACCTAGACTACACTATAGGGCGTTTCTCCACCAGATCGAATAGCTACGGACTTAGAATTCAACGCCAGAAGCATAAAACACAATATAAATACAACAGCTTTTCCATCGTATGAAACGAATAATTGCAACCAGTGTGATAGTGATGGCCATTTGTACGTTCCGGGCACCCTAGATATAACTCTGAGGCGTTGCTCCACCGAATCGAATAGTTAGGGCCTAAGAAGTCAACGCCAGAAGCATAAAATACAAAAGAAATTCAACTGTTTTTCCATCGTATAAAACGAATAATTGCAACCAGTTTGAAAGTTATGGTCATTTCTACGTTCCGGGCAACTTAGGCCTGACTCTAGGGCGTTCCTCCACCAGATCGAATAGTTAGGGCCTATGAAGTCAACGCCAGAAGCATAAAACACAATAAAGATACAACAGTTTTTCCATCGCATTACAGGAGTAATTACAACCAGTGTGAGAGTGATGGTCATTTCTACGTTCCGGGCAACCTAGCCTTCACTCTAGGACGTTGCTCCACCAGATCGAATAGTTAGGGCCTAAGAAGTCAACCCCAGAAGCATAAAATACAATGTAAATACAACAGTTTTTGCATCGTATAATATGAATAATTGCAAACAGTGTGAAAGTATTGGTCATTTCTACGTTCCGTGCAACCTAGGCTTCACTCTAGGGCGTTTGTCCACCAGATCGAATTGTTCGGGCCTAAGAAGTCAACGCGAGAAGCATAAAATACAATAAAAATACAACTGTTCTTCCATCGTATAACAGGAATAATTGCAACCAGTGTGAAGCTAATGGTCATTCCTACGTTCCGGGCAACCAAGGCTTCATCTAGGGCGTTGGCCCACCAGATCGAACAGTTAGGGCCTATGAAGTCAACGCCAGAAGCATAAAATACAAAAGAAATTCAACTGTTTTTCCATCGTATAAAACGAATAATTGCAACCAGTGTGAAAGTTATGGTCATTTCTACGTTCCGGGCAACTTAGGCTTGACTCTAGGGCGTTCCTACACCAGATCGAATAGTTAGGGCCTATGAAGTCAAGGCCAGAAGCATAAATTACAAAATAAATTCAACAGTTTTTCCATTGTATAGTTCGAATAATTGCAACCAGTGTTAAAGTTATGGCCATTTCTACTTTCGGGCCATCCTAGATATAACTCTGAGGCGTTGCTCCACCAGATCGAATAGTTAGGGCCTAGGAAGTCAACACCAGGTGCATAAAATACAATAAGAATACAACAGCCTTTCCATCATATAACAGGAATAACTGCAACCAGTGTGAAGGTAATGGTCATTTCTACGTTCCGGGCAACCTAGGCTTCACTCCAGGGCGTTGCTCCACCAGATCGAATAGCTAGGGACTTAGAAGTCGACGCCAGAAGCATAAAATACAATAAAAATACAACAGTTTTTCCATCGTATATAATGTATATTTGCAAACAGTGTGAAGGTAAAGGTCATTTCTACGTTCCGGGCAACCTAGCCTTCACTCTAGGCCGTTGCTCTAGCACATCGAATAGCTACGGCCTTAGAAGTCAACGCCAGAAGCATAAAATACAATAAAAATACAACAGTTTCTCCATGGTATAAGGGGAATAATGGCAACCAGTGAGAAAGTGGTAGTTATTTCTACGTTCCGGGCAACCTGGGCCTGACTCTAGGGCGTTGTTATACCAGATCGAATAGTTAGCGACTACGGAGTCAATGCAAGAAGCATAAAATACAATATAAATACAACAGTTCTTCATTCGTATTAACGAATAATTGCATCCGGTGTGAAGGTAATGGCCATTTCTACGTTCCGGGCAACCTAGGCTTCACTCTAGGGCGTTTCCCCACCAGATCGAATAGTTAGGGCCTAAGAGGCCAACGCCAGAAAGATAAAATACAATATAAATACAACAGTTTTCCCATCGTATAACAGGAATAATGGCAACCAGTGTGAAAGTACTGGTCATTTCTTCGTTCCGGGCAACCTAGGCTTTACTCTAGGGCGTTGCTCCACCAGATCGAATAGTTAGGGCCTAGGAAGTCAACACCAGGTGCATAACATACAATAAGAATACAACAGTTTTTCCATCATATAACAGGAATAACTGCAACCAGTGTGAAGGTAATGATCATTTCTACGTTCCGGGCAACCTAGCCTTCACTCTAGGGCGTTGCTCCACCAGATCGAATAGTTAGGGACTAAGAAGTCAACGCCAGAAGCATAAAATACAATGCAAATACAACAGTTCTTGCATCTTATAATATGAATAATTGCAAACAATGAGAAAGTAATGGTCATTTCTACGTTCCGTGCAGCCTAGGCTTCACTCTAGGGCGTTTGTCCACCAGATCGAATAGTTAGGGCCTAAGAAGTCAACGCCAGAAGCATAAAATACAATGTAAATACAACAGTTTTTCCATCGTATAAAACGAATAATTGCATCCAGCGTGAAAGTTATGGTCAGTTCTACGTTCCGGTCAACCTAGGCTTCACTCTAGGGCGTTGCTCCACCAGATCGAATAGTTAGGGCCTTAGATGTCAACGCCCGAAGCATAAAATACAATGAAAATGCAACGGTTTTTCCATCGTATGACACGAATAATTGCGACCCGTGCGAAAGTGATAGCCATTTCTACGTTCCCGGCAACCTAGGCTTCACTGTAGGGTGTTGCTCTACCAAATCGAATAGATAGGGCCTTAGAAGTCTACGCCCGGAGCATAGAATACAATAAAAATACAACAGTTTTTCCATCGTATAAAACGAATAATTGCATCCAGTGTGAAAGTTATGGTCATTTCTACGTTACAGGCAACCTAGGCTTCACTGTAGGGTATTGCTCTACCAAATCGAATAGATAGGGCCTTAGCAGTCTACGCCCGGAGCATAAAATACAATAAAAATACAACAGTTTTTCCATCGTATAAAATGAGTAATTGCCATCAGTGTGAAGGTAATGGACATTTCTGCGTTCCGATCAACCTAGGATTCACTCTAGGGCGTTGCTGCACCAGATCGAATAGTTAGGGCCTGGGAAGTCAACGCCCGAAGCATATAATACAATAAAAATACAACAGTTTTTCCATCGTATAACAGGAATAACAGCAACCAGTGTGATGGTAATGGTCATTTCTACGTTCCGGGCACCCTAGGCCCCACTCTAGGGCGTTGTTCCACCAGATCCAATAGTAAGGGCCTTAGAAGTCAACGCCCGAAGCATAAAATAGAAAATATGTACAACAGTCTTTCCATCGTATAAAACGAATAATTGCAACCAGTGGGAAGGTTATGGTCATTTCTACGTTCCGGGCAACCTAGCCTTCGCTCTAGGGCGTTGCTCCACCAGATCGAATAGTTAGGGCCTAAGAAGTCAACGCCAGAAGCATAAAATACAATAAAAATACAACAGTCTTTCCATCGTATAGAATGAGTAATTGCCATCAGTGTGAATGTGATGGTCATCTCTGCGTTCCGTTCAACCTAGGATTCACTCTAGGGCGTTGCTGCATCAGAGCGAATAGTTAGGGCCTGAGAAGTCAACGCCCGAAGCATATAATACAATAAAAATACAACAGTTCTTCCATCGTATAACAGGAATAATTGCAACCAGTGTGAAGCTAATGGTCATTCCCACGTTCCGGGCAACCTAGGCTTCACTCTAGGGCGTTGGCCCACCAGATCGAATAGCTAGGGCCTATGAAGTCAACGCCAGGAGCATAAAATACAAAAGAAATTCAACAGTTTTTCCATCGTATAAAACGAATAATTGCAACCAGTGTGAAAGTTATGGTCATTTCTACGTTCCTGGCAACCTAGGCTTGACTCTAGGGCGTTGCTCCACCAGATCGAATAGTTAGGGCCTTAGAAGTCAACGCCCGAAGCATAAAATACAATAAAGATACAACAGTTTTTGCATCGTATAATATGAATAATTGCAAACAGTGTGAAAGTAATGGTCACTTCTACGTTCCGTGCAACCTAGGCTTCACTCTAGGGCGTTTGTCCAACAGGTCGAATTGTTCGGGCCTAAGAAGTCAACGCGAGAAGCATAAAATACAATAAAAATACAACAGTTCTTCCATCGTATAACAGGAATAATTGCAACCAGTGTGAAGCTAATGGTCATTCCTACGTTCCGGGCAACCTAGGTTTCACTCTAGGGCGTTGGCCCACCAGATCGAATAGTTAGGGCCTATGAAGTCAACGCCAGAAGCATAAAATACAAAATAAGTACAACAATTTTTCCATCGTATAAAACGAATAATTGCAACCAATGTGAAAGTTATGGACATTTCTACGTTCCTGGCAACCTAGGCTTGACCGTAGGTCGTTGCTCCACCAGATCGAATAGTTAGGGCCTTAGAAGTCAACGCCCGAAGCATAAAATACAATAAAAATACAATAGTTTTTCCGTCGTATAAAATGGATAATTGCAATCAGTGTGAAGGTACTGGTCATCTCTACGTTCCGGGCAACCTAGGCTTCACTCTAGGGCGTTGCTCCACCAGATCGAATAGTTAGGGCCTAGGAAGTCAACACCAGGTGCATAACATACAATAAGAATACAACAGTTTTTCCATCATATAACAGGAATAACTGCAACCAGTGTGAAGGTAATGATCATTTCTACGTTCCGGGCAACCTAGCCTTCACTCTAGGGCGTTGCTCCACCAGATCGAATAGTTAGGGCCTAAGAAGTCAACGCCAGAAGCATAAAATACAATGCAAATACAACAGTTTTTGCATCGTATAATATGAATAATTGCAAACAGTGAGAAAGCAATGGTCATTTGTACGTTCCGTGCAGCCTAGGCTTCACTCTAGGGCGTTTGTTCACCAGGTCGAATAGTTAGGGCCTAAGAAGTCAACGCCGGAAGCATAAAATACAATGTAAATACAACAGTTTTTCCATCGTATAAAACGAATAATTGCATCCAGTGTGAAAGTTATGGTCAGTTATACGTTCCGGTCAACCTAGGCTTCAGTCTAGGGCGTTGCTCCACCAGATAGAGTCGTTAGGGCCTTAGATGTCAACGCCCGAAGCATAAAATACAATGAAAATGCAACGGTTTTTCCATCGTATGACACGAATAATTGCGACCCGTGTGAAAGTGATAGCCATTTCTACGTTCCAGGCAACCTAGGCTTCACTGTAGGGTGTTGCTGTACCGAATCGAATAGTTAGGGCCTTAGAAGTCAACGCCCGAATCATAAAATACAATAAAAATACATTAGTTTTTCCATCGTATAAAATGGATAATTGCAATCAGTGTGAAGGTACTGGTCATCTCTACGTTCCGGGCAACCTAGGCTTCACTCTAGGGCGTTGCTCCACCAGATCGAATAGTTAGGGCCTAGGAAGTCAACACCAGGTGCATAACATACAATAAGAATACAACAGTTTTTCCATCATATAACAGGAATAACTGCAACCAGTGTGAAGGTAATGATCATTTCTACGTTCCGGGCAACCTAGCCTTCACTCTAGGGCGTTGCTCCAACAGATCGAATAGTTAGGGACTAAGAAGTCAACGCCAGAAGCATAAAATACAATGCAAATACAACAGTTCTTGCATCGTATAATATGAATAATTGCAAACAGTGAGAAAGTAATGGTCATTTCTACGTTCCGTGCAGCCTAGGCTTCACTCTAGGGCGTTTGTCCACCAGATCGAATAGTTAGGGCCTAAGAAGTCAACGCCGGAAGCATAAAATACAATGTAAATACAACAGTTTTTCCATCGTATAAAACGAATAATTGCATCCAGTGTGAAAGTTATGGTCAGTTATACGTTCCGGTCAACCTAGGCTTCACTCTAGGGCGTTGCTCCACCAGATAGAGTCGTTAGGGCCTTAGATGTCAACGCCCGAAGCATAAAATACAATGAAAATGCAACGGTTTTTCCATCGTATGACACGAATAATTGCGACCCGTGTGAAAGTGATAGCCATTTCTACGTTCCAGGCAACCTAGGCTTCACTGTAGGGTGTTGCTGTACCGAATCGAATAGTTAGGGCCTTAGAAGTCAACGCCCGAATCATAAAATACAATAAAAATACATTAGTTTTTCCATCGTATAAAATGGATAATTGCAATCAGTGTGAAGGTACTGGTCATCTCTACGTTCCGGGCAACCTAGGCTTCACTCTAGGGCGTTGCTCCACCAGATCGAATAGTTAGGGCCTAGGAAGTCAACACCAGGTGCATAACATACAATAAGAATACAACAGTTTTTCCATCATATAACAGGAATAACTGCAACCAGTGTGAAGGTAATGATCATTTCTACGTTCCGGGCAACCTAGCCTTCACTCTAGGGCGTTGCTCCACCAGATCGAATAGTTAGGGACTAAGAAGTCAACGCCAGAAGCATAAAATACAATGCAAATACAACAGTTCTTGCATCGTATAATATGAATAATTGCAAACAGTGAGAAAGTAATGGTCATTTCTACGTTCCGTGCAGCCTAGGCTTCACTCTAGGGCGTTTGTCCACCAGATCGAATAGTTAGGGCCTAAGAAGTCAACGCCAGAAGCATAAAATACAATGTAAATACAACAGTTTTTCCATCGTATAAAACGAATAATTGCATCCAGTGTGAAAGTTATGGTCAGTTCTACGTTCCGGTCAACCCAGGCTTCACTCTAGGGCGTTGCTCCACCAGATCGAATAGTTACGGCCTTAGATGTCAACGCCCGAAGCATAAAATACAATGAAAATGCAACGGTTTTTCCATCGTATGACACGAATAATTGCGACCCGTGCGAAAGTGATAGCCATTTCTACGTTCCCGGCAACCTAGGCTTCACTGTAGGGTGTTGCTCTACCAAATCGAATAGATAGGGCCTTAGAAGTCTACGCCCGGAGCATAAAATACAATAAAAATACAACAGTTTTTCCATCGTATAAAACGAATAATTGCATCCAGTGTGAAAGTTATGTTCATTTCTACGTTACAGGCAACCTAGGCTTCACTGTAGGGTATTGCTCTACCAAATCGAATAGATAGGGCCTTAGCAGTCTACGCCCGGAGCATAAAATACAATAAAAATACAACAGTTTTTCCATCGTATAAAATGAGTAATTGCCATCAGTGTGAAGGTAATGGACATTTCTGCGTTCCGTTCAACCTAGGATTCACTCTAGGGCGTTGCTGCACCAGATCGAATAATTAGGGCCTGGGAAGTCAACGCCCGAAGCATATAATACAATAAAAATACAACAGTTTTTCCTTCGTATAACAGGAATAACAGCAACCAGTGTGATGGTAATGGTCATTTCTACGTTCCGGGCACCCTAGGCTCCACTCTAGGGCGTTGTTCCACCAGATCCAATAGTAAGGGCCTTAGAAGTCAACGCCAGAAGCATAAAATACAAAATAAATTCAACAGTTTTTCCATCGTATAATTCGAATAATTGGAACCAGTGTTAAAGTTATGGCCATTTCTACGTTCCGGCCATCCTAGATATAACTCTGAGGCGTTGCTCCACCAGATCGAATAGTTAGGGCCTAGGAAGTCAACACCAGGTGCATGAAATACAATAAGAATACAACAGCTTTTCCATCATATAACAGGAATAACTGCAACCAGTGTGAAGGTAATGGTCATTTCTACGTTCCGGGCAACCTAGGCTTCACTCTAGGGCGTTGCTCCACCAGATCGAATGGTCAGGGCCTAAGAAGTCAACGCCAGGAGCATAAAATACAGTGTAAATACAACAGCTTTTTCCATCGTATAAAACGAATAATTGCATCCAGTGTGAGAGTTATGGTCATTTCTACGTTCCAGGCAACCTAGGCTTCACTGTAGGGTGTTGCTGTACCAAATCGAATAGTTAGGGCCTTAGAAGTCAACGCCCGAAGCATAAAATACAATAAAAATACAATAGTTTTTCCATCGTATAAAATGGATAATTGCAATCAGTGTGAAGGTACCGGTCATCTCTACGTTCCGGGCAACCTAGGCTTCACTCTAGGGCGTTGCTCCACCAGATCGAATAGTTAGGGCCTAGGAAGCCAACACCAGGTGCATAACATACAATAAGAATACAACAGTTTTTCCATCATATAACAGGAATAACTGCAACCAGTGTGAAGGTAATGATCATTTCTACGTTCCGGGCAACCTAGCCTTCACTCTAGGGCGTTGCTCCACCAGATCGAATAGTTAGGGACTAAGAAGTCAACGCCAGAAGCATAAAATACAATGCAAATACAACAGTTCTTGCATCGTATAATATGAATAATTGCAAACAGTGAGAAAGTAATGGTCATTTCTACGTTCCGTGCAGCCTAGGCTTCACTCTAGGGCGTTTGTCCACCAGATCGAATAGTTAGGGCCTAAGAAGTCAACGCCAGAAGCATAAAATACAATGTAAATACAACAGTTTTTCCATCGTATAAAACGAATAATTGCATCCAGTGTGAAAGTTATGGTCAGTTCTACGTTCCGGTCAACCCAGGCTTCACTCTAGGGCGTTGCTCCACCAGATCGAATAGTTACGGCCTTAGATGTCAACGCCCGAAGCATAAAATACAATGAAAATGCAACGGTTTTTCCATCGTATGACACGAATAATTGCGACCCGTGCGAAAGTGATAGCCATTTCTACGTTCCCGGCAACCTAGGCTTCACTGTAGGGTGTTGCTCTACCAAATCGAATAGATAGGGCCTTAGAAGTCTACGCCCGGAGCATAAAATACAATAAAAATACAACAGTTTTTCCATCGTATAAAACGAATAATTGCATCCAGTGTGAAAGTTATGTTCATTTCTACGTTACAGGCAACCTAGGCTTCACTGTAGGGTATTGCTCTACCAAATCGAATAGATAGGGCCTTAGCAGTCTACGCCCGGAGCATAAAATACAATAAAAATACAACAGTTTTTCCATCGTATAAAATGAGTAATTGCCATCAGTGTGAAGGTAATGGACATTTCTGCGTTCCGTTCAACCTAGGATTCACTCTAGGGCGTTGCTGCACCAGATCGAATAATTAGGGCCTGGGAAGTCAACGCCCGAAGCATATAATACAATAAAAATACAACAGTTTTTCCTTCGTATAACAGGAATAACAGCAACCAGTGTGATGGTAATGGTCATTTCTACGTTCCGGGCACCCTAGGCTCCACTCTAGGGCGTTGTTCCACCAGATCCAATAGTAAGGGCCTTAGAAGTCAACGCCAGAAGCATAAAATACAAAATAAATTCAACAGTTTTTCCATCGTATAATTCGAATAATTGGAACCAGTGTTAAAGTTATGGCCATTTCTACGTTCCGGCCATCCTAGATATAACTCTGAGGCGTTGCTCCACCAGATCGAATAGTTAGGGCCTAGGAAGTCAACACCAGGTGCATGAAATACAATAAGAATACAACAGCTTTTCCATCATATAACAGGAATAACTGCAACCAGTGTGAAGGTAATGGTCATTTCTACGTTCCGGGCAACCTAGGCTTCACTCTAGGGCGTTGCTCCACCAGATCGAATGGTCAGGGCCTAAGAAGTCAACGCCAGGAGCATAAAATACAGTGTAAATACAACAGCTTTTTCCATCGTATAAAACGAATAATTGCATCCAGTGTGAAAGTTATGGTCATTTCTACGTTCCAGGCAACCTAGGCTTCACTGTAGGGTGTTGCTGTACCAAATCGAATAGTTAGGGCCTTAGAAGTCAACGCCCGAAGCATAAAATACAATAAAAATACAATAGTTTTTCCATCGTATAAAATGGATAATTGCAATCAGTGTGAAGGTACTGGTCATCTCTACGTTCCGGGCAACCTAGGCTTCACTCTAGGGCGTTGCTCCACCAGATCGAATAGTTAGGGCCTAGGAAGCCAACACCAGGTGCATAACATACAATAAGAATACAACAGCTTTTCCATCATATAACAGGAATAACTGCAACCAGTGTGAAGGTAATGGTCATTTCTACGTTCCGGGCAACCTAGGCTTCACTCTAGGGCGTTGCTCCACCAGATCGAATGGTCAGGGCCTAAGAAGTCAACGCCAGGAGCATAAAATACATTGTAAATACAACAGTTTTTCCATCGTATAAAACGAATAATTGCATCCAGTGTGAAAGTTATGGTCATTTCTACGTTCCAGGCAACCTAGGCTTCACTGTAGGGTGTTGCTGTACCAAATCGAATAGTTAGGGCCTTAGAAGTCAACGCCCGAAGCATAAAATACAATAAAAATACAATAGTTTTTGCATCGTATAAAATGGATAATTGCAATCAGTGTGAAGGTACTGGTCATCTCTACGTTCCGGGCAACCTAGGCTTCACTCTAGGGCGTTGCTCCACCAGATCGAATAGTTAGGGCCTAGGAAGTCAACACCAGGTGCATAACATACAATAAGAATACAACAGTTTTTCCATCATATAACAGGAATAACTGCAACCAGTGTGAAGGTAATGATCATTTCTACGTTCCGGGCAACCTAGCCTTCACTCTAGGGCGTTGCTCCACCAGATCGAATAGTTAGGGACTAAGAAGTCAACGCCAGAAGCATAAAATACAACGCAAATACAACAGTTCTTGCATCGTATAATATGAATAATTGCAAACAGTGAGAAAGTAATGGTCATTTCTACGTTCCGTGCAGCCTAGGCTTCACTCTAGTGCGTTTGTCCGCCAGATCGAATAGTTAGGGCCTAAGAAGTCAACGCCAGAAGCATAAAATACAATGTAAATACAACAGTTTTTCCATCGTATAAAACGAATAATTGCATCCAGTGTGAAAGTTATGGTCAGTTCTACGTTCCGGTCAACCTAGGCTTCACTCTAGGGCGTTGCTCCACCAGATCGAATAGTTAGGGCCTTAGATGTCAACGCCCGAAGCATAAAATACAATGAAAATGCAACGGTTTTTCCATCGTATGACACGAATAATTGCGACCCGTGCGAAAGTGATAGCCATTTCTACGTTCCCGGCAACCTAGGCTTCACTGTAGGGTGTTGCTCTACCAAATCGAATAGATAGGGCCTTAGAAGTCTACGCCCGGAGCATAGAATACAATAAAAATACAACAGTTTTTCCATCGTATAAAACGAATAATTCCATCCAGTGTGAAAGTTGTGGTCATTTCTACGTTACAGGCAACCTAGGCTTCACTGTAGGGTATTGCTCTACCAAATCGAATAGATAGGGCCTTAGCAGTCTACGCCCGGAGCATAAAATACAATAAAAATACAACAGTTTTTCCATCGTATAAAATGAGTAATTGCCATCAGTGTGAAGGTAATGGTCATTTCTACGTTCCTGGCAACCTAGGCTTGACTCTAGGGCGTTGCTCCACCAGATCGAATTGTTCGGGCCTAAGAAGTCAACGCGAGAAGCATAGAATACAATAAAAATACAACAGTTCTTCCATCGTATAACAGGAATAATTGCAACCAGTGTGAAGCTAATGGTCATTCCCACGTTCCGGGCAACCTAGGCTTCACTCTAGGGCGTTGGCCCACCAGATCGAATAGCTAGGGCCTATGAAGTCAACGCCAGAAGCATAAAATACAAAAGAAATTCAACAGTTTTTCCATCGTATAAAACGAATAATTGCAACCAGTGTGAAAGTTATGGTCATTTCTACGTTCCTGGCAACCTAGGCTTGACTCTAGGGCGTTGCTCCACCAGATCGAATAGTTAGGGCCTTAGAAGTCAACGCCCGAAGCATAAAATACAATAAAGATACAACAGTTTTTGCATCGTATAATATGAATAATTGCAAACAGTGTGAAAGTAATGGTCACTTCTACGTTCCGTGCAACCTAGGCTTCATTCTAGGGCGTTTGTCCAACAGATCGAATTGTTCGGGCCTAAGAAGTCAACGCGAGAAGCATAAAATACAATAAAAATACAACAGTTCTTCCATCGTATAACAGGAATAATTGCAACCAGTGTGAAGCTAATGGTCATTCCTACGTTCCGGGCAACCTAGGTTTCACTCTAGGGCGTTGGCCCACCAGATCGAATAGTTAGGGCCTATGAAGTCAACGCCAGAAGCATAAAATACAAAATAAATACAACAATTTTTCCATCGTATAAAACGAATAATTGCAACCAGTGTGAAAGTTATGGACATTTCTACGTTCCTGGCAACCTAGGCTTGACCGTAGGTCGTTGCTCCACCAGATCGAATAGTTAGGGCCTAGGAAGTCAACACCAGGTGCATAACATACAATAAGAATACAACAGTTTTTCCATCATATAACAGGAATAACTGCAACCAGTGTGAAGGTAATGATCATTTCTACGTTCCGGGCAACCTAGCCTTCACTCTAGGGCGTTGCTCCACCAGATCGAATAGTTAGGGACTAAGAAGTCAACGCCAGAAGCATAAAATACAATGCAAATACAACAGTTCTTGCATCGTATAATATGAATAATTGCAAACAGTGAGAAAGTAATGGTCATTTCTACGTTCCGTGCAGCCTAGGCTTCACTCTAGTGCGTTTGTCCGCCAGATCGAATAGTTAGGGCCTAAGAAGTCAACGCCAGAAGCATAAAATACAATGTAAATACAACAGTTTTTCCATCGTATAAAACGAATAATTGCATCCAGTGTGAAAGTTATGGTCAGTTCTACGTTCCGGTCAACCTAGGCTTCACTCTAGGGCGTTGCTCCACCAGATCGAATAGTTAGGGCCTTAGATGTCAACGCCCGAAGCATAAAATACAATGAAAATGCAACGGTTTTTCCATCGTATGACACGAATAATTGCGACCCGTGCGAAAGTGATAGCCATTTCTACGTTCCCGGCAACCTAGGCTTCACTGTAGGGTGTTGCTCTACCAAATCGAATAGATAGGGCCTTAGAAGTCTACGCCCGGAGCATAGAATACAATAAAAATACAACAGTTTTTCCATCGTATAAAACGAATAATTCCATCCAGTGTGAAAGTTATGGTCATTTCTACGTTACAGGCAACCTAGGCTTCACTGTAGGGTATTGCTCTACCAAATCGAATAGATAGGGCCTTAGCAGTCTACGCCCGGAGCATAAAATACAATAAAAATACAACAGTTTTTCCATCGTATAAAATGAGTAATTGCCATCAGTGTGAAGGTAATGGTCATTTCTACGTTCCTGGCAACCTAGGCTTCACTGTAGGGTGTTGCTGTACCAAATCGAATAGTTAGGGCCTTAGAAGTCAACGCCCGAAGCATAAAATACAATAAAAATACAATAGTTTTTCCATCGTATAAAATGGATAATTGCAATCAGTGTGAAGGTACTGGTCATCTCTACGTTCCGGGCAACCTAGGCTTCACTCTAGGGCGTTGCTCCACCAGATCGAATAGTTAGGGCCTAGGAAGCCAACACCAGGTGCATAACATACAATAAGAATACAACAGCTTTTCCATCATATAACAGGAATAACTGCAACCAGTGTGAAGGTAATGGTCATTTCTACGTTCCGGGCAACCTAGGCTTCACTCTAGGGCGTTGCTCCACCAGATCGAATGGTCAGGGCCTAAGAAGTCAACGCCAGGAGCATAAAATACATTGTAAATACAACAGTTTTTCCATCGTATAAAACGAATAATTGCATCCAGTGTGAAAGTTATGGTCATTTCTACGTTCCAGGCAACCTAGGCTTCACTGTAGGGTGTTGCTGTACCAAATCGAATAGTTAGGGCCTTAGAAGTCAACGCCCGAAGCATAAAATACAATAAAAATACAATAGTTTTTGCATCGTATAAAATGGATAATTGCAATCAGTGTGAAGGTACTGGTCATCTCTACGTTCCGGGCAACCTAGGCTTCACTCTAGGGCGTTGCTCCACCAGATCGAATAGTTAGGGCCTAGGAAGTCAACACCAGGTGCATAACATGCAATAAGAATACAACAGTTTTTCCATCATATAACAGGAATAACTGCAACCAGTGTGAAGGTAATGATCATTTCTACGTTCCGGGCAACCTAGCCTTCACTCTAGGGCGTTGCTCCACCAGATCGAATAGTTAGGGACTAAGAAGTCAACGCCAGAAGCATAAAATACAACGCAAATACAACAGTTCTTGCATCGTATAATATGAATAATTGCAAACAGTGAGAAAGTAATGGTCATTTCTACGTTCCGTGCAGCCTAGGCTTCACTCTAGTGCGTTTGTCCGCCAGATCGAATAGTTAGGGCCTAAGAAGTCAACGCCAGAAGCATAAAATACAATGTAAATACAACAGTTTTTCCATCGTATAAAACGAATAATTGCATCCAGTGTGAAAGTTATGGTCAGTTCTACGTTCCGGTCAACCTAGGCTTCACTCTAGGGCGTTGCTCCACCAGATCGAATAGTTAGGGCCTTAGATGTCAACGCCCGAAGCATAAAATACAATGAAAATGCAACGGTTTTTCCATCGTATGACACGAATAATTGCGACCCGTGCGAAAGTGATAGCCATTTCTACGTTCCCGGCAACCTAGGCTTCACTGTAGGGTGTTGCTCTACCAAATCGAATAGATAGGGCCTTAGAAGTCTACGCCCGGAGCATAGAATACAATAAAAATACAACAGTTTTTCCATCGTATAAAACGAATAATTCCATCCAGTGTGAAAGTTGTGGTCATTTCTACGTTACAGGCAACCTAGGCTTCACTGTAGGGTATTGCTCTACCAAATCGAATAGATAGGGCCTTAGCAGTCTACGCCCGGAGCATAAAATACAATAAAAATACAACAGTTTTTCCATCGTATAAAATGAGTAATTGCCATCAGTGTGAAGGTAATGGTCATTTCTACGTTCCTGGCAACCTAGGCTTGACTCTAGGGCGTTGCTCCACCAGATCGAATTGTTCGGGCCTAAGAAGTCAACGCGAGAAGCATAGAATACAATAAAAATACAACAGTTCTTCCATCGTATAACAGGAATAATTGCAACCAGTGTGAAGCTAATGGTCATTCCCACGTTCCGGGCAACCTAGGCTTCACTCTAGGGCGTTGGCCCACCAGATCGAATAGCTAGGGCCTATGAAGTCAACGCCAGAAGCATAAAATACAAAAGAAATTCAACAGTTTTTCCATCGTATAAAACGAATAATTGCAACCAGTGTGAAAGTTATGGTCATTTCTACGTTCCTGGCAACCTAGGCTTGACTCTAGGGCGTTGCTCCACCAGATCGAATAGTTAGGGCCTTAGAAGTCAACGCCCGAAGCATAAAATACAATAAAGATACAACAGTTTTTGCATCGTATAATATGAATAATTGCAAACAGTGTGAAAGTAATGGTCACTTCTACGTTCCGTGCAACCTAGGCTTCATTCTAGGGCGTTTGTCCAACAGATCGAATTGTTCGGGCCTAAGAAGTCAACGCGAGAAGCATAAAATACAATAAAAATACAACAGTTCTTCCATCGTATAACAGGAATAATTGCAACCAGTGTGAAGCTAATGGTCATTCCTACGTTCCGGGCAACCTAGGTTTCACTCTAGGGCGTTGGCCCACCAGATCGAATAGTTAGGGCCTATGAAGTCAACGCCAGAAGCATAAAATACAAAATAAATACAACAATTTTTCCATCGTATAAAACGAATAATTGCAACCAGTGTGAAAGTTATGGACATTTCTACGTTCCTGGCAACCTAGGCTTGACCGTAGGTCGTTGCTCCACCAGATCGAATAGTTAGGGCCTAGGAAGTCAACACCAGGTGCATAACATACAATAAGAATACAACAGTTTTTCCATCATATAACAGGAATAACTGCAACCAGTGTGAAGGTAATGATCATTTCTACGTTCCGGGCAACCTAGCCTTCACTCTAGGGCGTTGCTCCACCAGATCGAATAGTTAGGGACTAAGAAGTCAACGCCAGAAGCATAAAATACAATGCAAATACAACAGTTCTTGCATCGTATAATATGAATAATTGCAAACAGTGAGAAAGTAATGGTCATTTCTACGTTCCGTGCAGCCTAGGCTTCACTCTAGTGCGTTTGTCCGCCAGATCGAATAGTTAGGGCCTAAGAAGTCAACGCCAGAAGCATAAAATACAATGTAAATACAACAGTTTTTCCATCGTATAAAACGAATAATTGCATCCAGTGTGAAAGTTATGGTCAGTTCTACGTTCCGGTCAACCTAGGCTTCACTCTAGGGCGTTGCTCCACCAGATCGAATAGTTAGGGCCTTAGATGTCAACGCCCGAAGCATAAAATACAATGAAAATGCAACGGTTTTTCCATCGTATGACACGAATAATTGCGACCCGTGCGAAAGTGATAGCCATTTCTACGTTCCCGGCAACCTAGGCTTCACTGTAGGGTGTTGCTCTACCAAATCGAATAGATAGGGCCTTAGAAGTCTACGCCCGGAGCATAGAATACAATAAAAATACAACAGTTTTTCCATCGTATAAAACGAATAATTCCATCCAGTGTGAAAGTTATGGTCATTTCTACGTTACAGGCAACCTAGGCTTCACTGTAGGGTATTGCTCTACCAAATCGAATAGATAGGGCCTTAGCAGTCTACGCCCGGAGCATAAAATACAATAAAAATACAACAGTTTTTCCATCGTATAAAATGAGTAATTGCCATCAGTGTGAAGGTAATGGTCATTTCTACGTTCCTGGCAACCTAGGCTTGACTCTAGGGCGTTGCTCCACCAGATCGAATAGTTAGGGCCTTAGAAGTCAACACCCGAAGCATAAAATACAATAAAAATACATTAGTTTTTCCATCGTATAAAATGGATAATTGCAATCAGTGTGAAGGTACTGGTCATCTCTACGTTCCGGGCAACCTAGGCTTCACTCTAGGGCGTTGCTCCACCAGATCGAATAGTTAGGGCCTAGGAAGTCAACACCAGGTGCATAACATACAATAAGAATACAACAGTTTTTCCATCATATAACAGGAATAACTGCAACCAGTGTGAAGGTAATGATCATTTCTACGTTCCGGGCAACCTAGCCTTCACTCTAGGGCGTTGCTCCAACAGATCGAATAGTTAGGGACTAAGAAGTCAACGCCAGAAGCATAAAATACAATGCAAATACAACAGTTCTTGCATCGTATAATATGAATAATTGCAAACAGTGAGAAAGTAATGGTCATTTCTACGTTCCGTGCAGCCTAGGCTTCACTCTAGGGCGTTTGTCCACCAGATCGAATAGTTAGGGCCTAAGAAGTCAACGCCAGAAGCATAAAATACAATGTAAATACAACAGTTTTTCCATCGTATAAAACGAATAATTCCATCCAGTGTGAAAGTTATGGTCAGTTATACGTTCCGGTCAACCTAGGCTTCACTCTAGGGCGTTGCTTCACCAGATAGAGTCGTTAGGGCCTTAGATGTCAACGCCCGAAGCATAAAATACAATGAAAATGCAACGGTTTTTCCATCGTATGACACGAATAATTGCGACCCGTGTGAAAGTGATAGCCATTTCTACGTTCCAGGCAACCTAGGCTTCACTGTAGGGTGTTGCTGTACCAAATCGAATAGTTAGGGTCTTAGAAGTCAACGCCCGAAGCATAAAATACAATAAAAATACAATAGTTTTTCCATCGTATAAAATGGATAATTGCAATCAGTGTGAAGGTACTGGTCATCTCTACGTTCCGGGCAACCTAGGCTTCACTCTAGGGCGTTGCTCCACCAGATCGAATAGTTAGGGCCTAAGAAGTCAACGCCAGAAGCATAAAATACAATGTAAATACAACAGTTTTTCCATCGTATAAAACGAATAATTGCATCCAGTGTGAAAGTTATGGTCATTTCTACGTTACAGGCAACCTAGGCTTCACTGTAGGGTATTGCTCTACCAAATCGAACAGATAGGGCCTTAGCAGTCTACGCCCGGAGCATAAAATACAATAAAAATACAACAGTTTTTCCATCGTATAAAATGAGTAATTGCCATCAGTGTGAAGGTAATGGACATTTCTGCGTTCCGTTCAACCTAGGATTCACTCTAGGGCGTTGCTGCACCAGATCGAATAATTAGGGCCTGGGAAGTCAACGCCCGAAGCATATAATACAATAAAAATACAACAGTTTTTCCTTCGTATAACAGGAATAACAGCAACCAGTGTGATGGTAATGGTCATTTCTACGTTCCGGGCACCCTAGGCTCCACTCTAGGGCGTTGTTCCACCAGATCCAATAGTAAGGGCCTTAGAAGTCAACGCCCGAAGCATAAAATACAAAAGAAATTCAACTGTTTTTCCATCGTATAAAGCGAATAATTGCAACCAGTTTGAAAGTTATGGTCATTTCTACGTTCCGGGTAACTTAGGCTTGACTCTAGGGCGTTCCTCCACCAGATCGAATAGTTAGGGCCTATGAAGTCAACGCCAGAAGCATAAAATACAAAATAAATTCAACAGTTTTTCCATCGTATAATTCGAATAATTGGAACCAGTGTTAAAGTTATGGCCATTTCTACGTTCGGGCCATCCTAGATATAACTCTGAGGCGTTGCTCCACCAGATCGAATAGTTAGGGCCTAGGAAGTCAACACCAGGTGCATGAAATACAATAAGAATACAACAGCTTTTCCATCATATAACAGGAATAACTGCAACCAGTGTGAAGGTAATGGTCATTTCTACGTTCCGGGCAACCTAGGCTTCACTCTAGGGCGTTGCTCCACCAGATCGAATGGTCAGGGCCTAAGAAGTCAACGCCAGGAGCATAAAATACAGTGTAAATACAACAGTTTTTCCATCGTATAAAACGAATAATTGCACCCAGTGTGAAAGTTATGGTCATTTCTACGTTCCGGTCAACCTAGGCTTCACTCTAGGGCGTTGCTCCAACAGATAGAATCGTTAGGGCCTTACATGTCAACGCCCGAAGCATAAAATACAATGAAAATGCAACGGTTTTTCCATCGTATAACACGAATAATGGCGAGCCGTGTGAAAGTGATAGCCATTTCTACGTTCCAGGCAACGTAGGCTTCACAGTAGGGTGTTGCTCTACCAAATCGAATAGATGGGGCCTTAGAAGCCTACGCCCGGAGCATAAAATACAATAAAAATACAACATTCTTTCCATCGTATAGAATGAGTAATTGCCATCAGTGTGAATGTGATGGTCATCTCTGCGTTCCGTTCAACCTAGGATTCACTCTAGGGCGTTGCTGCATCAGAGCGAATAGTTAGGGCCTGAGAAGTCAACGCCCGAAGCATATAATACAATAAAAATACAACAGTTTTTCCATCGTATAACAGGAGTAACTGCAACCAGTGTCAAGGTAATGGTCATTTCTACGTTCCGGGCAACCTAGGCTCCACTCTAGGGCGTTGTTCCACCAGATCCGATAGTAAGGGCCTTAGAAGTCAACGCCCGAAGCATAAAATACAAAATAAATACAACAGTTTTTCCGTCGTATAAAACGAATAATTGCAACCAGTGTGAAAGTTATGGTCATTTCTACGTTCCTGGCAACCTAGGCTTGACTCTAGGGCGTTGCTCCACCAGATCGAATAGTTAGGGCCTTAGAAGTCAACGCCCGAAGCATAAAATACAATAAAAATACAATAGTTTTTCCATCGTCTAAAATGGATAATTGCTATCAGTGTGAACGTACTGGTCATTTCTACGTTCCGGGCAACCTAGGCTCCACTCTAGGGCGTTGTTCCACCAGATCCTATAGTAAGGGCCTTAGAAGTCAACGCCCGAAGCATAAAATACAAAAGAAATTCAACTGTTTTTCCATCGTATAAAACGAATAATTGCAACCAGTTTGAAAGTTATGGTCATTTCTACGTTCCGGGTAACTTAGGCTTGACTCTAGGGCGTTCCTCCACCAGATCGAATAGTTAGGGCCTAAGAAGTCAACGCCAGAAGCATAAAATACAAAATAAATTCAACAGTTTTTCCATCGTATTATTCGAATAATTGGAACCAGTGTTAAAGTTATGGCCATTTCTACGTTCCGGCCATCCTAGATATAACTCTGAGGCGTTGCTCCACCAGATCGAATAGTTAGGGCCTAGGAAGTCAACACCAGGTGCATAAAATACAATAAGAATACAACAGCTTTTCCATCATATAACAGGAATAACTGCAACCAGTGTGAAGGTAATGGTCATTTCTACGTTCCGGGCAACCTAGGCTTCACTCTAGGGCGTTGCTCCACCAGATCGAATGGTCAGGGCCTAAGAAGTCAACGCCAGAAGCATAAAACACAAAAAAAGATACAACACTTTTTCCATCGCATGACAGGAGTAATTACAACCACTGTGAAAATGATGGTCATTTCTACGTTCCGGGCAACCTAGCCTTCACTCTGGGGCGTTGCTCCACCAGATCGAATAGTTAGGGTCTAAGAAGTCAACGCCAGGAGCATAAAATACAGTGTAAATACAACAGTTTTTCCATCGTATAAAACGAATAATTGCATCCAGTGTGAAAGTTATGGTCATTTCTACGTTCCAGGCAACCTAGGCTTCACTGTTGGGTGTTGCTGTACCAAATCGAATAGTTAGGGCCTTAGAAGTCAACGCCCGAAGCATAAAATACAATAAAAATACAATAGTTTTTCCATCGTATAAAATGGATAATTGCAATCAGTGTGAAGGTACTGGTCAACTCTACGTTCCGGGCAACCTAGGCTTCACTCTAGGGCGTTGCTCCACCAGATCGAATAGTTAGGGCCTAGGAAGTCAACACCAGGTGCATAACATACAATAAGAATACAACAGTTTTTCCATCATATAACAGGAATAACTGCAACCAGTGTGAAGGTAATGATCATTTCTACGTTCCGGGCAACCTAGCCTTCACTCTAGGGCGTTGCTCCACCAGATCGAATAGTTAGGGACTAAGAAGTCAACGCCAGAAGCATAAAATACAATGCAAATACAACAGTTCTTGCATCGTATAATATGAATAATTGCAAACAGTGAGAAAGTAATGGTCATTTCTACGTTCCGTGCAGCCTAGGCTTCACTCTAGGGCGTTTGTCCACCAGATCGAATAGTTAGGGCCTAAGAAGTCAACGCCAGAAGCATAAAATACAATGTAAATACAACAGTTTTTCCATCGTATAAAACGAATAATTGCATCCAGTGTGAAAGTTATGGTCAGTTCTACGTTCCGGTCAACCCAGGCTTCACTCTAGGGCGTTGCTCCACCAGATCGAATAGTTACGGCCTTAGATGTCAACGCCCGAAGCATAAAATACAATGAAAATGCAACGGTTTTTCCATCGTATGACACGAATAATTGCGACCCGTGCGAAAGTGATAGCCATTTCTACGTTCCCGGCAACCTAGGCTTCACTGTAGGGTGTTGCTCTACCAAATCGAATAGATAGGGCCTTAGAAGTCTACGCCCGGAGCATAGAATACAATAAAAATACAACAGTTTTTCCATCGTATAAAACGAATAATTGCATCCAGTGTGAAAGTTATGGTCATTTCTACGTTACAGGCAACCTAGGCTTCACTGTAGGGTATTGCTCTGCCAAATCGAATAGATAGGGCCTTAGCAGTCTACGCCCGGAGCATAAAATACAATAAAAATACAACAGTTTTTCCATCGTATAAAATGAGTAATTGCCATCAGTGTGAAGGTAATGGACATTTCTGCGTTCCGATCAACCTAGGATTCACTCTAGGGCGTTGCTGCACCAGATCGAATAGTTAGGGCCTGGGAAGTCAACGCCCGAAGCATATAATACAATAAAAATACAACAGTTTTTCCATCGTATAACAGGAGTAACTGCAACCAGTGTCAAGGTAATGGTCATTTCTACGTTCCGGGCAACCTAGGCTCCACTCTAGGGCGTTGTTCCACCAGATCCGATAGTAAGGGCCTTAGAAGTCAACGCCCGAAGCATAAAATACAATAAAAATACAATAGTTTTTCCATCGTCTAAAATGGATAATTGCTATCAGTGTGAAGGTAATGGTCATTTCTACGTTCCGTGCAACCTAGGCTTCACACTAGGGCGTTTGTCCACCAGATCGAATTGTTCGGGCCTAAGAAGTCAACGCGAGAAGCATAGAATACAATAAAAATACAACAGTTCTTCCATCGTATAACAGGAATAATTGCAACCAGTGTGAAGCTAATGGTCATTCCCACGTTCCGGGCAACCTAGGCTTCACTCTAGGGCGTTGGCCCACCAGATCGAATAGCTAGGGCCTATGAAGTCAACGCCAGAAGCATAAAATACAAAAGAAATTCAACAGTTTTTCCATCGTATAAAACGAATAATTGCAACCAGTGTGAAAGTTATGGACATTTCTACGTTCCTGGCAACCTAGGCTTGACCGTAGGTCGTTGCTCCACCAGATCGAATAGTTAGTGCCTTAGAAGTCAACGCCCGAAGCATAAAATACAATAAAAATACAATAGTTTTTCCGTCGTATAAAATGGATAATTGCAATCAGTGTGAAGGTAATGGTCATTTCTTCGTTCGGGGCAACCTAGGCTTCACTCTAGGGCGTTGCTCCACCAGATCGAATAGTTAGGGCCTAAGAAGTCAACGCCAGAAGCATAAAATACAATGCAAATACAACAGTTTTTGCATCGTATAATATGAATAATTGCAAACAGTGAGAAAGCAATGGTCATTTGTACGTTCCGTGCAGCCTAGGCTTCACTCTAGGGCGTTTGTTCACCAGGTCGAATAGTTAGGGCCTAAGAAGTCAACGCCGGAAGCATAAAATACAATGTAAATACAACAGTTTTTCCATCGTATAAAACGAATAATTGCATCCAGTGTGAAAGTTATGGTCAGTTATACGTTCCGGTCAACCTAGGCTTCACTCTAGTGCGTTGCTCCACCAGATAGAGTCGTTAGGGCCTTAGATGTCAACGCCCGAAGCATAAAATACAATGAAAATGCAACGGTTTTTCCATCGTATGACACGAATAATTGCAACCCGTGTGAAAGTGATAGCCATTTCTACGTTCCAGGCAACCTAGGCTTCACTGTAGGGTGTTGCTGTACCGAATCGAATAGTTAGGGCCTTAGAAGTCAACGCCCGAATCATAAAATACAATAAAAATACATTAGTTTTTCCATCGTATAAAATGGATAATTGCAATCAGTGTGAAGGTACTGGTCATCTCTACGTTCCGGGCAACCTAGGCTTCACTCTAGGGCGTTGCTCCACCAGATCGAATAGTTAGGGCCTAGGAAGTCAACACCAGGTGCATAACATACAATAAGAATACAACAGTTTTTCCATCATATAACAGGAATAACTGCAACCAGTGTGAAGGTAATGATCATTTCTACGTTCCGGGCAACCTAGCCTTCACTCTGGGGCGTTGCTCCAACAGATCGAATAGTTAGGGACTAAGAAGTCAACGCCAGAAGCATAAAATACAATGCAAATACAACAGTTCTTGCATCGTATAATATGAATAATTGCAAACAGTGAGAAAGTAATGGTCATTTCTACGTTCCGTGCAGCCTAGGCTTCACTCTAGGGCGTTTGTCCACCAGATCGAATAGTTAGGGCCTAAGAAGTCAACGCCAGAAGCATAAAATACAATGTAAATACAACAGTTTTTCCATCGCATAAAACGAATAATTCCATCCAGTGTGAAAGTTATGGTCAGTTATACGTTCCGGGCAACCTAGGCTTCACTCTAGGGCGTTGCTCCACCAGATCGAATAGTTAGGGCCTAAGAAGTCAACGCCAGAAGCATAAAATACAATGCAAATACAACAGTTTTTCCATCGTATAAAACGAATAATTGCATCCAGGGTGAAAGTTATGGTCATTTCTACGTTACAGGCAACCTAGGCTTCACTGTAGGGTATTGCTCTACCAAATCGAACAGACAGGGCCTTAGCAGTCTACGCCCGGAGCATAAAATACAATAAAAATACAACAGTTTTTCCATCGTATAAAATGAGTAATTGCCATCAGTGTGAAGGTAATGGACATTTCTGCGTTCCGTTCAACCTAGGATTCGCTCTAGGGCGTTGCTGCACCAGATCGAATAATTAGGGCCTGGGAAGTCAACGCCCGAAGCATATAATACAATAAAAATACAACAGTTTTTCCTTCGTATAACAGGAATAACAGCAACCAGTGTGATGGTAATGGTCATTTCTACGTTCCGGGCACCCTAGGCTCCACTCTAGGTCGTGGTTCCACCAGATCCAATAGTAAGGGCCTTAGAAGTCAACGCCCGAAGCATAAAATACAAAAGAAATTCAACTGTTTTTCCATCGTATAAAGCGAATAATTGCAACCAGTTTGAAAGTTATGGTCATTTCTACGTTCCGGGTAACTTAGGCTTGACTCTAGGGCGTTCCTCCACCAGATCGAATAGTTAGGGCCTATGAAGTCAACGCCAGAAGCATAAAATACAAAATAAATTCAACAGTTTTTCCATCGTATAATTCGAATAATTGGAACCAGTGTTAAAGTTATGGCCATTTCTACGTTCCGGCCATCCTAGATATAACTCTGAGGCGTTGCTCCACCAGATCGAATAGTTAGGGCCTAGGAAGTCAACACCAGGTGCATGAAATACAATAAGAATACAACAGCTTTTCCATCATATAACAGGAATAACTGCAACCAGTGTGAAGGTAATGGTCATTTCTACGTTCCGGGCAACCTAGGCTTCACTCTAGGGCGTTGCTCCACCAGATCGAATGGTCAGGGCCTAAGAAGTCAACGCCAGGAGCATAAAATACAGTGTAAATACAACAGTTTTTCCATCGTATAAAACGAATAATTGCATCCAGTGTGAAAGTTATGGTCATTTCTACGTTCCAGGCAACCTAGGCTTCACTGTAGGGTGTTGCTGTACCAAATCGAATAGTTAGGGCCTTAGAAGTCAACGCCCGAAGCATAAAATACAATAAAAATACAATAGTTTTTCCATCGTATAAAATGGATAATTGCAATCAGTGTGAAGGTACTGGTCATCTCTACGTTCCGGGCAACCTAGGCTTCACTCTAGGGCGTTGCTCCACCAGATCGAATAGTTAGGGCCTAGGAAGTCAACACCAGGTGCATAACATACAATAAGAATACAACAGTTTTTCCATCATATAACAGGAATAACTGCAACCAGTGTGAAGGTAATGATCATTTCTACGTTCCGGGCAACCTAGCCTTCACTCTAGGGCGTTGCTCCACCAGATCGAATAGTTAGGGACTAAGAAGTCAACGCCAGAAGCATAAAATACAATGCAAATACAACAGTTCTTGCATCGTATAATATGAATAATTGCAAACAGTGAGAAAGTAATGGTCATTTCTACGTTCCGTGCAGCCTAGGCTTCACTCTAGGGCGTTTGTCCACCAGATCGAATAGTTAGGGCCTAAGAAGTCAACGCCAGAAGCATAAAATACAATGTAAATACAACAGTTTTTCCATCGTATAAAACGAATAATTGCATCCAGTGTGAAAGTTATGGTCAGTTCTACGTTCCGGTCAACCTAGGCTTCACTCTAGGGCGTTGCTCCACCAGATCGAATAGTTAGGGCCTTAGATGTCAACGCCCGAAGCATAAAATACAATGAAAATGCAACGGTTTTTCCATCGTATGACACGAATAATTGCGACCCGTGCGAAAGTGATAGCCATTTCTACGTTCCCGGCAACCTAGGCTTCACTGTAGGGTGTTGCTCTACCAAATCGAATAGATAGGGCCTTAGAAGTCAACGCCCGAAGCATAAAATACAATAAAAATACAATAGTTTTTCCATCGTCTAAAATGGATAATTGCTATCAGTGTGAAGGTAATGGTCATTTCTACGTTCCGTGCAACCTAGGCTTCACACTAGGGCGTTTGTCCACCAGATCGAATTGTTCGGGCCTAAGAAGTCAACGCGAGAAGCATAGAATACAATAAAAATACAACAGTTCTTCCATCGTATAACAGGAATAATTGCAACCAGTGTGAAGCTAATGGTCATTCCCACGTTCCGGGCAACCTAGGCTTCACTCTAGGGCGTTGGCCCACCAGATCGAATAGCTAGGGCCTATGAAGTCAACGCCAGAAGCATAAAATACAAAAGAAATTCAACAGTTTTTCCATCGTATAAAACGAATAATTGCAACCAGTGTGAAAGTTATGGTCATTTCTACGTTCCTGGCAACCTAGGCTTGACTCTAGGGCGTTGCTCCACCAGATCGAATAGTTAGGGCCTTAGAAGTCAACGCCCGAAGCATAAAATACAATAAAGATACAACAGTTTTTGCATCGTATAATATGAATAATTGCAAACAGTGTGAAAGTAATGGTCACTTCTACGTTCCGTGCAACCTAGGCTTCACTCTAGGGCGTTTGTCCAACAGATCGAATTGTTCGGGCCTAAGAAGTCAACGCGAGAAGCATAAAATACAATAAAAATACAACAGTTCTTCCATCGTATAACAGGAATAATTGCAACCAGTGTGAAGCTAATGGTCATTCCTACGTTCCGGGCAACCTAGGTTTCACTCTAGGGCGTTGGCCCACCAGATCGAATAGTTAGGGCCTATGAAGTCAACGCCAGAAGCATAAAATACAAAATAAATACAACAATTTTTCCATCGTATAAAACGAATAATTGCAACCAGTGTGAAAGCTATGGACATTTCTACGTTCCTGGCAACCTAGGCTTGACCGTAGGTCGTTGCTCCACCAGATCGAATAGTTAGGGCCTTAGAAGTCAACGCCCGAAGCATCAAATACAATAAAAATACAATAGTTTTTCCGTCGTATAAAATGGATAATTGCAATCAGTGTGAAGGTAATGGTCATTTCTTCGTTCGGGGCAACCTAGGCTTCACTCTAGGGCGTTGCTCCACCAGATCGAATAGTTAGGGCCTAAGAAGTCAACGCCAGAAGCATAAAATACAATGCAAATACAACAGTTTTTGCATCGTATAATATGAATAATTGCAAACAGTGAGAAAGCAATGGTCATTTGTACGTTCCGTGCAGCCTAGGCTTCACTCTAGGGCGTTTGTTCACCAGGTCGAATAGTTAGGGCCTAAGAAGTCAACGCCGGAAGCATAAAATACAATGTAAATACAACAGTTTTTCCATCGTATAAAACGAATAATTGTATCCAGTGTGAAAGTTATGGTCAGTTATACGTTCCGGTCAACCTAGGCTTCACTCTAGTGCGTTGCTCCACCAGATAGAGTCGTTAGGGCCTTAGATGTCAACGCCCGAAGCATAAAATACAATGAAAATGCAACGGTTTTTCCATCGTATGACACGAATAATTGCAACCCGTGTGAAAGTGATAGCCATTTCTACGTTCCAGGCAACCTAGGCTTCACTGTAGGGTGTTGCTGTACCGAATCGAATAGTTAGGGCCTTAGAAGTCAACGCCCGAATCATAAAATACAATAAAAATACATTAGTTTTTCCATCGTATAAAATGGATAATTGCAATCAGTGTGAAGGTACTGGTCATCTCTACGTTCCGGGCAACCTAGGCTTCACTCTACGGCGTTGCTCCACCAGATCGAATAGTTAGGGCCTAGGAAGTCAACACCAGGTGCATAACATACAATAAGAATACAACAGTTTTTCCATCATATAACAGGAATAACTGCAACCAGTGTGAAGGTAATGATCATTTCTACGTTCCGGGCAACCTAGCCTTCACTCTAGGGCGTTGCTCCAACAGATCGAATAGTTAGGGACTAAGAAGTCAACGCCAGAAGCATAAAATACAATGCAAATACAACAGTTCTTGCATCGTATAATATGAATAATTGCAAACAGTGAGAAAGTAATGGTCATTTCTACGTTCCGTGCAGCCTAGGCTTCACTCTAGGGCGTTTGTCCACCAGATCGAATAGTTAGGGCCTAAGAAGTCAACGCCAGAAGCATAAAATACAATGTAAATACAACAGTTTTTCCATCGTATAAAACGAATAATTCCATCCAGTGTGAAAGTTATGGTCAGTTATACGTTCCGGTCAACCTAGGCTTCACTCTAGGGCGTTGCTCCACCAGATAGAGTCGTTAGGGCCTTAGATGTCAACGCCCGAAGCATAAAATACAATGAAAATGCAACGGTTTTTCCATCGTATGACACGAATAATTGCGACCCGTGTGAAAGTGATAGCCATTTCTACGTTCCAGGCAACCTAGGCTTCACTGTAGGGTGTTGCTGTACCAAATCGAATAGTTAGGGCCTTAGAAGTCAACGCCCGAAGCATAAAATACAATAAAAATACAATAGCTTTTCCATCGTATAAAATGGATAATTGCAATCAGTGTGAAGGTACTGGTCATCTCTACGTTCCGGGCAACCTAGGCTTCACTGTAGGGCGTTGCTCCACCAGATCGAATAGTTAGGGCCTAAGAAGTCAACGCCAGAAGCATAAAATACAATGCAAATACAACAGTTTTTCCATCGTATAAAACGAATAATTGCATCCAGTGTGAAAGTTATGGTCATTTCTACGTTACAGGCAACCTAGGCTTCACTGTAGGGTATTGCTCTACCAAATCGAACAGACAGGGCCTTAGCAGTCTACGCCCGGAGCATAAAATACAATAAAAATACAACAGTTTTTCCATCGTATAAAATGAGTAATTGCCATCAGTGTGAAGGTAATGGACATTTCTGCGTTCCGTTCAACCTAGGATTCGCTCTAGGGCGTTGCTGCACCAGATCGAATAATTAGGGCCTGGGAAGTCAACGCCCGAAGCATATAATACAATAAAAATACAACAGTTTTTCCTTCGTATAACAGGAATAACAGCAACCAGTGTGATGGTAATGGTCATTTCTACGTTCCGGGCACCCTAGGCTCCACTCTAGGTCGTTGTTCCACCAGATCCAATAGTAAGGGCCTTAGAAGTCAACGCCCGAAGCATAAAATACAAAAGAAATTCAACTGTTTTTCCATCGTATAAAGCGAATAATTGCAACCAGTTTGAAAGTTATGGTCATTTCTACGTTCCGGGTAACTTAGGCTTGACTCTAGGGCGTTCCTCCACCAGATCGAATAGTTAGGGCCTATGAAGTCAACGCCAGAAGCATAAAATACAAAATAAATTCAACAGTTTTTCCATCGTATAATTCGAATAATTGGAACCAGTGTTAAAGTTATGGCCATTTCTACGTTCCGGCCATCCTAGATATAACTCTGAGGCGTTGCTCCACCAGATCGAATAGTTAGGGCCTAGGAAGTCAACACCAGGTGCATGAAATACAATAAGAATACAACAGCTTTTCCATCATATAACAGGAATAACTGCAACCAGTGTGAAGGTAATGATCATTTCTACGTTCCGGGCAACCTAGCCTTCACTCTAGGGCGTTGCTCCACCAGATCGAATAGTTAGGGACTAAGAAGTCAACGCCAGAAGCATAAAATACAATGCAAATACAACAGTTCTTGCATCGTATAATATGAATAATTGCAAACAGTGAGAAAGTAATGGTCATTTCTACGTTCCGTGCAGCCTAGGCTTCACTCTAGGGCGTTTGTCCACCAGATCGAATAGTTAGGGCCTAAGAAGTCAACGCCAGAAGCATAAAATACAATGTAAATACAACAGTTTTTCCATCGTATAAAACGAATAATTGCATCCAGTGTGAAAGTTATGGTCAGTTCTACGTTCCGGTCAACCTAGGCTTCACTCTAGGGCGTTGCTCCACCAGATCGAATAGTTAGGGCCTTAGATGTCAACGCCCGAAGCATAAAATACAATGAAAATGCAGCGGTTTTTCCATCGTATGACACGAATAATTGCGACCCGTGCGAAAGTGATAGCCATTTCTACGTTCCCGGCAACCTAGGCTTCACTGTAGGGTGTTGCTCTACCAAATCGAATAGATAGGGCCTTAGAAGTCTACGCCCGGAGCATAAAATACAATAAAAATACAACAGTTTTTCCATCGTATAAAACGAATAATTGCATCCAGTGTGAAAGTTATGGTCATTTCTACGTTACAGGCAACCTAGGCTTCACTGTAGGGTATTGCTCTACCAAATCGAATAGATAGGGCCTTAGCAGTCTACGCCCGGAGCATAAAATACAATAAAAATACAACAGTTTTTCCATCGTATAAAATGAGTAATTGCCATCAGTGTGAAGGTAATGGACATTTCTGCGTTCCGTTCAACCTAGGCTTCGCTCTAGGGCGTTGCTCCACCAGATCGAATGGTCAGGGCCTAAGAAGTCAACGCCAGAAGCATAAAATACAATAAAAATACAACAGTCTTTCCATCGTATAACAGTAATAATTGTAACCAGTATGAAGGTAATGGTCATTTCTACGTTCCGCGCAACGTAGGCTTCACTCTAGGGCGTTGCTCCACCAGATCGAATAGTTAGGACCTTAGAAATCAACGCCAGAAGCATAAAATACAAAATAAATACAACAGTTTTTCCATCGTATAAAACGAATAATTGCAACCAGTGGGAAAGTTATGGTCATTTCTACGTTCCGGGCAACCTAGCCTTCGCTCTAGGGCGTTGCTCCACCAGATCGAATAGTTAGGGCCTAAGAAGTCAACGCCAGAAGCATAAAATACAATGTAAATACAACAGTTTTTCCATCGTATAAAACGAATAATTGCACCCAGTGTGAAAGTTATGGTCATTTCTACGTTCCGGTCAACCTAGGCTTCACTCTAGGGCGTTGCTCCAACAGATAGAATCGTTAGGGCCTTACATGTCAACGCCCGAAGCATAAAATACAATGAAAATGCAAAGGTTTTTCCATCGTATAACACGAATAATGGCGAGCCGTGTGAAAGTGATAGCCATTTCTACGTTCAGGCAACCTAGGCTTCACAGTAGGGTGTTGCTCTACCAAATCGAATAGATGGGGCCTTAGAAGCCTACGCCCGGAGCATAAAATACAATAAAAATGCAATAGATTTTCCATCGTATAAGATGGATAATTGCAATCAGTGTGAAGGTAATGGTCATTTCTACGTTCCGGGCAACCTAGGCTTCACTCTAGGGCGTTGCTCCACCAGATAGAATATTTAGGGCCTTAGAAGTCAACGCCCGAAGCATAAAATACAGAATAAATACAACAGTTTTTCCATCGTATAAAACGAATAATTGCATCCAGTGTGAAAGTAATGGCCATATCTACGTTCCGGGCAACCTAGGCTTGGCTCTAGGGCGTTGCTCCACCAGATCGAATAGTTAGGGCCTTAGAAGTCAACGCCCGAAGCATAAAATACAATAAAGATACAACAGTTTTTCCATCGTATAACAGGAGTAATTGCAACCAGTGTGAAGGTAATGGTCATTTCTACTTACCGGGCCACCTAGGCTTCACTCTAGGGCGTTGCTCCACCAGATCGAATAGTTAGGGCCTAAGAAGTCAAAGCCGGAAGCATAAAATACAATAAAGGTATAACAGATTTTCCATTGTATAACATTGATAATTGCAACCAATGTGAAGGTGACGGACAATTCTACGTTGCGGGCAACCTAGGCTTCACTATAGGGCGGTGTTCCACCAGATCACATAGTTTGGGCCTAAGAAGTCAACGCCAGAAGCATAAAATACAATATAAATACAACAGCTTTTCCATCGTATAACAGGAATAATTGCAAACATTGTGAATGTAACGGTCATTACTACGTTCCGGGCAACCTAGGCTTCACTCTAGGGCGTTGCTCCACCAGGTCGAATAGTTATGGCCTTTGAAAACAACGCCAGACGCTTAAAATACAATAAAATTGCAACAGTTTTTCCATCGTATAACAGGAATAATAGCAACCAGTCTGAAAGAAATGGTCATTTCAACGTTCCGGGCAACATAGGCTTCACTCTTGGACGTTGCTCCATGAGATCGAATAGCTAGGACCTTAGAAGTCAAGGCCAGAAGCATAGAATACAATATAAATACAACAGTCTTTCCATTGTATAAAATGAATAATTGCAAACAGTGTGAAAGTAATGGTCATTTCTACGTTCCGGGCAACCTAGGCTTCACTCTAGGGCGTTGCTCCACCAGATCGAAAAGTTAGGGCCTAAGAAGTCAACGCCAGAAGCATAACAAACAATAAAAATCCAACAGTTTGACCATGGTATAACAGTAATAATTGCAACCAGTGTCAAAGTGATGGTCATTTCTACGTTCCGTGCAACCTAGGCTTCACTCTGGGGCGTTGCTCCACCAGATCCAATAGTTAGGGCCAAAGAAGTCAACCGCCAGAAGCATAAAATAAAATAGAAATACAACAGTTTTTCCATCGTATAAAACGAATAATTGGAACCAGTGTGAAAGTAATGGTCATTTCTACGTTCCGGGCAACCTAGATTTCGCTCTAGGGCGTTGCTCCACCACGTCGAATGGTTAGGGCCTTAGAAGTCAACGCTAGAAGCATAAAATACAATATAAATACAACAGTTTTTCCATTGTATAAAATGAATAATTGCAAACAGTGTGAAAGTAATGGTCATTTCGACGTTCCGGGCAACCTAGGCTTGACTCTAGGGCGTTGATCCACGAGATCGAATAGCTCGGACCTTAACAAGTCAACGACAGAAGCATAAAATACAATAAAAATACAACAGTTTTTCCATGGTATAGCATGAATAATTGCAACCAGTGTGAAAGTAATGGTCTTTTCTAGGTTCCGGACGACCTAGGCTTCACTCTAGGGCGTTCTTCCATCAGATTGAATAGTTAGCGCCTAAGAAGTCGACGCCAGAAGAATAAAATACCATATAAGTACAGCAGTTTTTCCATCGTATAAAACGAATAATAGCAACCAGTGTGAAAGTTATGGTCATTTCTACTTTCCGGCAACGTAGGCTACACTCTTGGACGTTGCTCCACGAGATCGGATAGTTAGGGCCTTAGGAGTCAACGCCAGAAGAATAAAATGCAATATAAATACAATAGTTTTTCCACCGTATAAAAAGAATAATTGCAACCAGTGTGAAAGTAATGGTCATTTCTACGTTCCGGTCGACCTAGGCTTCACTCTGGGGCGTTGGTCCACCAGATCGAATAGTTAGGGCCTAAGAAGTCAACGCCATAGGCATAATAAACAAAATAAATACAATAGTTTTTCCATCGTCTAAAACGAATAATGGCACGAGTGTGAAAGGTATGGTCATTTCTACGTTCAGGGCGACCTAGGTTTCACTCTAGGGCGTTGCTCCACCAGATCGAATAGCTAGGGCCTTAGAAGTCAACGCCAGAAGCATAAAATGCAATAAAAATACAACAGTCTTTCCATCGTATAACAGGAATAATTGCAACCAGTATGAAGGTAATAGTCATTTCTACGTTTCGGGCAACATAGGCTTCACTCTTGGACGTTGCCTCACGAGACCGAATAGATAGGGCCTTGGAAGTTAACGCCAGACGCATTAAATACATTAAAAATACAACAGTTATTCCATCGTGTAACAGGAATGGTTGCAACCAGAGTGAAGGTGATGGACATTTCTACGGTCAAGGCAACCTAGGCTTCACTCTAGGGCGTTGGTCCACCAGATCGAATAGCTAGGGCCTTAGAAGTCAACGCCAGAAGCATAAAATACAATAAAAATACAAAATTCTTTCCATCGTATAGCATGAATAATTGCAACCAGTGTGAAAGTAATGATCATTTCTACGTTCCGTGCAACCTAGGCTTCACTCTGGGGCGTTGCTCCACCAGATCCAATAGTTAGGGCCAAAGAAGTCAACGCCAGAAGCATAAAATAAACTAGAAATACAACAGTTTTTCCATCGTATAAAACGAATAATTGCAACCAGTGTGAAAGTAATGGTCATTTCTACGTTCCGGGCAACCTAGGCTTCACTCTAGGGCGTTGCTCCACCAGGTCGAATGGTTAGGGCCTTAGAAAACAACGCCGGACGCATAAAATACAATAAAAATACAACAGCTTTTCAATCGTATAAAAGGTATAATTGCAACCAATGTGAAAGTAATGGTCACTTCTACGTTCGGGGCAACATAGGCTTCACTCTTGGACGTTGCCCCACCAGATCGAAAAGTTAGGGCCTAAGAAGTCCACGCCAGAAGCATAAAATAAATAAAATTACAACAGTTTTTCCATCGTATGACAGGAATAATTGCAACCAGTGTGAAAGTGATGGTCATTTCTACGTTCTGGGCAACCTATTCATCACTCTGGGGCGTTGGTCTACCAGATCCAATAGTTAGGGCCTAAGAAGCCAACGCCAGGAGCATCAAATACAAATTAAGTACAACAGTTTTTCCATCGTAAAACAGGAATAATTGCAACCAGTGTGAAAGAAATGGTCATTTCTACGTTCCGGGCAACCTAGGCTTCACTCTAGGGCGTTGCTCCACCACATCGAATAGTTAGGGCCTTACAAGTCAATGCCAGAAGCATAAAATACAATATAAATACAACAGTTTTTCCTCTGTATAATATGAATAATTGCATACAGTGTGGAAGTAATGGTCATGTCTACGTTCCGGGCAACCTAGGCTTGACTCTAGGGTGTTGCTCCACCACATCGAATAGCTACGGCCTTAGAAGTCAACGCCTGAAGCATAAAATATAATATAAATACAACAGTTTTTCCATCGTATAACAGGAATAATTGCAACCAGAGTGAAGGTGATGGTCATTTCTACGTTCCGGGCAACCTAGGCTTCACTCTAGGGCGTTGGTCCACCAGATCGAATGGCTAGGGACTTAGAAGTCAACGCCAGAAGCATAAAATAAAATAAAAATACAACAGTTTTTCCGTCCTATTAAACGAATAATTGCAACCAGTATGAATGTTATTGTCATTTCTACGTTCCGGCAACCTAGGCTTCACTCTAGGGCGTTGGTCCACCAGGTCGAATGGCTAGGGACTTAGAATTCAACTCCAGAAGCATAAAATACAATATAAATACAACAGCTTTTCCATCGCATAAAACGAATGATTGCAAACATTGTGAAAGTTATGGTCATTTCTACTTTCCGGGCAACATAGGCTTAACTCCAGGACGTTGCTCCACCAGATCGAATAGGTAGGGACTTTGTATACAACGCCAGAAGCATAAAATACAATAAAAATGCAATAGTTTTTCCATCGTATAACAGGAAAGCTGCAACCAGTGTGAAAGTACTGGTCATTTCTATGTTCCGGGTAACCTAGGCTTCACTCTAGGGCGTTGCTCCACCAGATCGAATAGTTAGGGACTTTGAATACAACGCCAGAAGCATAAAATACAATAAAGATGCACCAGTTTTTGCATCGAATAACAGGAAAGCTGTAACCAGTGTGAAAGTACTGGTCATTTCTATGTCGTGGGTAACCTAGGCTCCACTCTAGGGCGTTGCTCCACCAGATCGAATAGCTAGGGACGTAGAATTCAACGCCAGAAGAATAAAATACAACATAAGTACAACAGTTTTACCATCGTATAAAATGAATAATCGCAAACAGTGCGAAGGTAATGGTCATTTCCACGTTCCGGGCAACCTAGGCTTCACTCTAGGGCGTTGCTCCACGAGATCGAATAGTTAGGGCATAAGAAGTCAACGCCAGAAGCATAAAATACAATATAAGTACAACAGTTTTTCCCTTGTATAACATGAATAATTGCAACCAGTGTGAAAGCTATGGTCATTTCTACGTTCCGGGAAACCTAGGCTTCACTCTATGGCGTTGCTCCACCACATCGAATAGTTAGGGTCTTAGAAGTCAATGCTAGAAGAATAAAATACAATATAAATACAACAGTTTTTCCACTCTATAATATGAATAATTGCAAACAGTGTAGGAGTAACGGTCATTTCAACGTTCCGGGCAACCTAGGTTTCGCTCTAGGGCGTTGCACCACCAGATCGAATAGTTAGGGCCTAAGAAGTCAACGCCAGAAGCATAAAATACAATATAAATACACCAGTTTTTCCCTTGTATAACAGGAACAACTGCAACCAGTGTGAAAGCTATGGTCACTTCTGCGGTCCGGGCAACCTAGGCTTAACTGTAGGGCGTTGCTCCACCAGATCGAATAGATAGGGCCTTAGAAGTCAACGCCCGAATCATGAAATACACAATAAATAGAACAGTTTTTCCATTGTATAGAACGAGTAATTGCAACCAGTGTTAAAGTTATGGTCATTTCTACGTTCCGGGCAACCTTGGCAAAACTCCAGGGCGTTGCTCCACCAGATCGAATATTTAGGGACTTTGAATACAACGCAAGAAGCATAAAATACAATAAAAATGCAACAGTTTTTCCATTGTATAACATGAATAACTGCAACCAGTGTGAAAGTACTTGTCTTTTCTACGTTCCGGGTAACCTAGGCTTCACTCTAGGGCGTTGCTCCACCAGATCGAATAGCTAGGGACTTAGAATTCAACGCCTGAAGATTAAAATACAACATAAGTACAACAGTTTTACCTTCGTATAAAAGGAATAATCGCAAACTGTGTGAAGGTAATGGTCATTTCTACGTTCCAGGCAACCTAGGCTTCACTCTAGGGCGTTGCTCCACCAGAACGAATAGTTAGGGCCTAAGAAGTCAACGCCAGAAGCATAAAATACAATTTAAATACAACAGTTTTTCCCTTGTATAACAGGAATAATTGCAACCAGTGTGAAAGCTATGGTCATTTCTACGTTCCGGGCAACCTAGGCTTCACTCTAGGGCGTTGCTCCACCACATCGAATAGTTAGGGCCTTACAAGTCAATGCCAGAAGCATAAAATACAATATAAATACAACAGTTTTTCCGCTGTATAATATGAATAATTGCATACAGTGTGGAAGTAATGGTCATGTCTACGTTCCGGGCAACCTAGGCTTGACTCTAGGGTGTTGCTCCACCACATCGAATAGCTACGGCCTTAGAAGTCAACGCCTGAAGCATAAAATATAATATAAATACAACAGTTTTTCCATCGTATAACAGGAATAATTGCAACCAGAGTGAAGGTGATGGTCATTTCTACGTTCCGGGCAACCTAGGCTTCACTCTAGGGCGTTGGTCCACCAGATCGAATGGCTAGGGACTTAGAAGTCAACGCCAGAAGCATAAAATAAAATAAAAATACAACAGTTTTTCCGTCCTATTAAACGAATAATTGCAACCAGTATGAATGTTATGGTCATTTCTACGTTCCGGGCAACCTAGGCTTCACTCTAGGGCGTTGGTCCACCAGGTCGAATGGCTAGGGACTTAGAATTCAACTCCAGAAGCATAAAATACAATATAAATACAACAGCTTTTCCATCGCATAAAACGAATGATTGCAAACATTGTGAAAGTTATGGTCATTTCTACTTTCCGGGCAACATAGGCTTAACTCCAGGACGTTGCTCCACCAGATCGAATAGGTAGGGACTTTGTATACAACGCCAGAAGCATAAAATACAATAAAAATGCAATAGTTTTTCCATCGTATAACAGGAAAGCTGCAACCAGTGTGAAAGTACTGGTCATTTCTATGTTCCGGGTAACCTAGGCTTCACTCTAGGGCGTTGCTCTACCAGATCGAATAGCTAGGGACTTTGAATACAACGCCAGAAGCATAAAATACAATAAAAATGCACCAGTTTTTCCATTGTATAACAGGAATAACTGCAACCAGTGTGAAAGTACTTGTCATTTCTACGTTCCGGGCAACCTAGGCTTCACTCTAGGGCGCTGCTCCACCACATCGAATAGTTAGGGTCTTAGAAGTCAATGCCAGAAGCATAAAATACAATATAAATACAACAGTTTTTCCACTGTATAATATGAATAATTGCAAACAGTGTGGGAGTAATGGTCATTTTAACGTTCCGGGCAACCTAGATTTCGCTCTAGGGCGTTGCTCCACCAGATCGAATAGCTAGGGACTTAGAAGTCAACGCCAGAAGCATAAAATACAATAAAAATACAACAGTTTTTCCATCGTATAAAAGAAATAATAGCAACCAGTGTGAAAGTACTGGTCATTTCTACATTCCGGGCAACCTAGGCTTCACCCTAGGGCGTTGCTCCACCACATCGAATAGTTAGGGCCTTAGAAGACAATGCCAGAAGCATAAAATACAATATAAATACAACAGTTTTTCCACTGTATAACATGAATAATTGCAACCGGTGTGAAAGCTATGGTCATTTCTACGTTCCGGGCAACCTAGGCTTCACTCTAGGGCGTTGCTCCACCACATCGAATAGTTAGGGTCTTAGAAGTCAATGCCAGAAGCATAAAATACAATATAAATACAACAGTTTTTCCACTGCATAATTTGAATAATTGCAAACAGTGTGGGAGTAACGGTCATTTCAACGTTCCGGGCAACCTAGGTTTCGCTCTAGGGCGTTGCTCCACCACATCGAATAGTTAGGGTCTTAGAAGTCAATGCCAGAAGCATAAAATACAATATAAATACAACAGTTTTTCCACTGTATAATATGGATAATTGCAACCAGTATGAATGTTATGGTCATTACTACGTTCCGGGCAACCTAGGCTTCACTCTAGGGCGTTGGTCCACCAGATCGAATGGCTAGGGACTTAGAACTCAACTCCAGAAGCATAAAATACAATAAAAATGCAACAGTTTTTCCATTGTATAACAGGAATAACTGCAACCAGTGTGAAAGCACTGGTCATTTCTACGTTCCGGGTAACCTAGGCTTCACTCTGGGGCGTTGCTCCACCAGATCGAATAGCTAGGGACTTAGAATTCAACGCCAGATGATTGAAATACAACATAAGTACAACAGTTTTACCTTCCTATAAAATGAATAATCGCAAACAGTGTGAAAGTTATGGCCATTTCTACTTTCCGGGCAACCTAGGCTTAACTCCAGGACGTTGTTCCACCAGATCGAATAGTTAGTGACTTTGAATACAACGCCAGAAGCATAAAATACAATAAAAATGCAACAGTTTTTCCATCGTATAACATGAAAGCTGCAACCAGTGTGAAAGTTATGGTCAATTCTACCTTCCGGGCAACCTAGGCTTAACTCCAGGACATTGTTCCACCAGATCGAATAGTTACTTACTTTGAATACAACGCCAGAAGCATAAAATACAATAAAAATGCAACAGTTTTTCCATCGTATAACAGGAAAGCTGCAACCAGTGTGAAAGTACTGGTCATTTCTATGTTCCGGGTAACCTAGGCTTCGCTCTAGGGCGTTGCTCCACCAGATCGAATAGTTAGGGACTTTGAATACAACGCCAGAGGCATAAAATACAATATAAATACAACAGTTTTTCCACTGTATATTTGAATAATTGCAAACAGTGTGGGAGTAACGGTCATTTCAACGGTCCGGGCAACCTAGGTTTCGCTCTAGGGCGTTGCACCACCAGATCGAATAGTTAGGGCCTAAGAAGTCAACGCCAGAAGCATAAAATACAATATAAATACACCAGTTTTTCCCTTGTATAACAGGAACAACTGCAACCAGTGGGAAAGCTATGGTCACTTCTGCGGTCCGGGCAACCTAGGCTTAACTGTAGGGCGTTGCTCCACCAGATCGAATAGTTAGGGACTTTGAATACAACGCCAGAAGCATAAAATACAATAAAAATGCACCAGTTTTTCCATTGTATAACAGGAATAACTGCAACCAGTGTGAAAGTACTGGTCATTTCTACGTTCCGGGCAACCTAGGCTTCACTCTAGGGCGCTGCTCCACCACATCGAATAGTTAGGGTCTTAGAAGTCAATGCCGGAAGCATAAAATACAATATAAATACAACAGTTTTTCCACTGTATAATATGAATAATTGCAAACAGTGTGGGAGTAATGGTCATTTTAACGTTCCGGGCAACCTAGATTTCGCTCTAGGGCGTTGCTCCACCAGATCGAATAGCTAGGGACTTAGAAGTCAACGCCAGAAGCATAAAATACAATAAAAATACAACAGTTTTTCCATCGTATAAAAGAAATAATAGCAACCAGTGTGAAAGTACTGGTCATTTCTACATTCCGGGCAACCTAGGCTTCACCCTAGGGCGTTGCTCCACCACATCGAATAGTTAGGGCCTTAGAAGACAATGCCAGAAGCATAAAATACAATATAAATACAACAGTTTTTCCACTGTATAACATGAATAATTGCAACCAGTGTGAAAGTTATGGTCATTTCTACCTTCCGGGCAACCTAGGCTTAACTCCAGGACGTTGTTCCACCAGATCGAATAGTTAGTTACTTTGAATACAACGCCAGAAGCATAAAATACAATAAAAATGCAACAGTTTTTCCATCGTATAACAGGAAAGCTGCAACCAGTGTGAAAGTACTGGTCATTTCTATGTTCCGGGTAACCTAGGCTTCACTCTAGGGCGTTGCTCCACCAGATCGAATAGTTAGGGACTTTGAATACAACGCCAGAAGCATAAAATACAATAAAAATGCACCAGTTTTTCCATTGTATAACAGGAATAACTGCAACCAGTGTGAAAGTACTGGTCATTTCTACGTTCCGGGCAACCTAGGCTTCACTCTAGGGCGCTGCTCCACCACATCGAATAGTTAGGGTCTTACAAGTCAATGCCGGAAGCATAAAATACAATATAAATACAACAGTTTTTCCACTGTATAATATGAATAATTGCAAACAGTGTGGGAGTAATGGTCAGTTTAACGTTCCGGGCAACCTAGATTTCGCTCTAGGGCGTTGCTCCACCAGATCGAATAGCTAGGGACTTAGAAGTCAACGCCAGAAGCATAAAATACAATAAAAATACAACAGTTTTTCCATCGTATAAAAGAAATAATAGCAACCAGTGTGAAAGGACTGGTCATTTCTACATTCCGGGCAACCTAGGCTTCACCCTAGGGCGTTGCTCCACCACATCGAATAGTTAGGGCCTTAGAAGACAATGCCAGAAGCATAAAATACAATATAAATACAACTGTTTTTCCACTGTATAACATGAATAATTGCAACCAGTGTGAAAGTTATGGTCATTTCTACCTTCCGGGCAACCTAGGCTTAACTCCAGGACGTTGTTCCACCAGATCGAATAGTTAGTTACTTTGAATACAACGCCAGAAGCATAAAATACAATAAAAATGCAACAGTTTTTCCATCGTATAACAGGAAAGCTGCAACCAGTGTGAAAGTACTGGTCATTTCTATGTTCCGGGTAACCTAGGCTTCGCTCTAGGGCGTTGCTCCACCAGATCGAATAGGTAGGGACTTTGAATACAACGTCAGAGGCATAAAATACAATAAAATTGCACCAGTTTTTCCCTTGTATAACATGAATAATTGCAACCAGTGTGAAAGTACTGGTCATTTCTATGTCCAGGGTAACCTAGGCCCCACTCTAGGGCGTCGCTCCACCAGATCGAATAGCTAGGGACGTAGAATTCAACGCCAGAAGAATAAAATACAACATAAGTACAACAGTTTTACCATCGTATAAAATGAATAATCGCAAACAGAGCGAAGGTAATGGTCATTTCCACGTTCCGGGCAACCTAAGCTTCACTCTAGGTCGTTGCTCCACCACATCGAATAGTTAGAGCCTTAGAAGTCAATGCCAGAAGCATAAAATACAATATAAATACAACAGTTCTCCACTGTATAATATGAATAACTGCAAACAGTGTGGAAGTAATGGTCATTTCTACGTTCCGGGCAACCTAGGCTTCACCCTAGGGCGTCGCTCCACCACATCGAATAGCTACGGTCTTAGAAGTCAACGCCTGAAGCATAATATACAAACCAAGTACAACAGTTTTACCATCGTATAAAATGAATAATCGCAAGCAGTGTGAAGGTAATGGCCATTACTACGTTCCGTGCATCCTAGGCTTCACTCTAGGGCGTTGCTCCACCGGACCGAATAGTTAGGGACTTACAAGTCAACGCCCGAAGCATAAAATACAAAATAAATAGAACAGCTTTTCCATTGTATAAGAGGAATAATTGCAAGCAGTGTGAAAGACATGGTCATTTCTACGTTCCGGGCAACCTAGGCATCACTCTAGGGCGTTGCTCCACCACATCGAATAGTTAGGGCCTTAGAAGTCAATGCCAGAAGCATAAAATACAATATAAATACAACAGTTTGTCCACTGTATAATATGAATAATTGCAAACAGTGTGAAGGTGATGGCCATTTCTACGTTCCGGGCAACCTAGGCTCCACTCTAGGGCGTTGCTCCACCAGATCGAATAGCTAGGGACTTAGAAGTCAACGCCAGAAGCATAAAATAAAATAAAAATGCAACATTTTTTCCAACCTATAAAACGAATAATTGCAACCAGTATGAATGTTATGGTCATTTCTACGTTCCGGGCAACCTAGGCTTCACTCTAGGGCGTTGGTCCACCAGATCCAATAGCTAGGGCCTAAGAAGTCAACGCCAGGAGCACCAAATACAAAATAAATACAACAGCTTTTCCATCGTATAAAACGAATAATTGCAACCAGTATGAAACCTATGGTCATTTCTACGTTCCGGGCAACCTAGGCTTCACTCTAGGGCGTTGCTCAACCATATCGAATAGCTATGGCCCTAGAAGACAACGCCATATCTATAAAATATAATATAAATGCAACATTCTTTCCATCGTATAAAACGGATAATTGCAACCAGTCTGATAGTCATGGTCCTTTCTACGTTCCGGGCAAGCTAGGCTTCACTCTAGGGCGTTGGTCCACCAGATCCAATAGCTAGGGCCTAAGAAGTCAACGCCAGGAGCACCAAATACAAAATAAATACAACAGTTTTTCCATCGTATAAAACGAATAATTGCAACCAGTATGAAAGCTATGGTCATTTGTACGTCCCGGGCAACCTAGGCTACACTCTAGGGCGTTGCTCAACCATATCGAATAGCTACGGCCCTAGAAGACAACGCCATAACTATAAAATACAATATAAATGCAACATTCTTTCCATCGTATAAAACGGATAATTGCAACCAGTGTAAAAGTTATGGTCACTTCTACGTACCTGGCAACCTTGGCTTAACTCCAGGGCGTTGCTCCACCAGATCGAATAGTTAGGGACTTTGAATACAACGCCAGAAGCATACAATACAATAGAAATGCAACAGTTTTTCCATTGTATAACAGGAATAACTGCAACCAGTGTGAAAGTACTGGTCATTTCTATGTTCCGGGTAGCCTAGGCTTCACTCCAGGGCGTTGCTCCACCAGATCGAATAGCTAGGGACTTAGAATTCAACGCCAGAAGAATAAAATACAACTTAAGTACGACAGTTTTACCATCGTATAAAATGAATAATCGCAGACAGTGTGAAGGTAATGGTCGCTTCCACGCTCCGGGCAACCTAGGCTTCACTCTAGGGCGCTGCTCCACCAGATCGAATAGTTAGGGCCTAAGAAGTCAACGCCAGAAGCATAAAATACAATATAAGTACAACAGTTTTTCCCTTGTATAACAGGAATAATTGCAACCAGTGTGAAAGCTATGGTCATTTCTACGTTCCGGGCAACCTAGGCTTCACTCTAGGTCGTTGCTCCACCACATCGAATAGTTAGAGCCTTAGAAGTCAATGCCAGAAGCATAAAATACAATATAAATACAACAGTTCTCCACTGTATAATATGAATAACTGCAAACAGTGTGGAAGTAATGGTCATTTCTACGTTCCGGGCAACCTAGGCTTCACCCTAGTGCGTTGCTCCACCACATCGAATAGCTACGGTCTTAGAAGTCAACGCCTGAAGCATAATATACAAACCAAGTACAACAGTTTTACCATCGTATAAAATGAATAATCGCAAGCAGTGTGAAGGTAATGGCCATTACTACGTTCCGTGCATCCTAGGCTTCACTCTAGGGCGTTGCTCCACCAGATCGAATAGTTAGGGACTTTGAATACAACGCCAGAAGCATACAATACAATAGAAATGCAACAGTTTTTCCATTGTATAACAGGAATAACTGCAACCAGTGTGAAAGTACTGGTCATTTCTATGTTCCGGGTAGCCTAGGCTTCACTCCAGGGCGTTGCTCCACCAGATCGAATAGCTAGGGACTTAGAATTCAACGCCAGAAGAATAAAATACAACTTAAGTACGACAGTTTTACCATCGTATAAAATGAATAATCGCAGACAGTGTGAAGGTAATGGTCGCTTCCACGTTCCGGGCAACCTAGGCTTCACTCTAGGGCGCTGCTCCACCAGATCGAATAGTTAGGGCCTAAGAAGTCAACGCCAGAAGCATAAAATACAATATAAGTACAACAGTTTTTCCCTTGTATAACAGGAATAATTGCAATCAGTGTGAAAGCTATGGTCATTTCTACGTTCCGGGCAACCTAGGCTTCACTCTAGGTCGTTGCTCCACCACATCGAATAGTTAGAGCCTTAGAAGTCAATGCCAGAAGCATAAAATACAATATAAATACAACAGTTCTCCACTGTATAATATGAATAACTGCAAACAGTGTGGAAGTAATGGTCATTTCTACGTTCCGGGCAACCTAGGCTTCACCCTAGTGCGTTGCTCCACCACATCGAATAGCTACGGTCTTAGAAGTCAACGCCTGAAGCATAATATACAAACCAAGTACAACAGTTTTACCATCGTATAAAATGAATAATCGCAAGCAGTGTGAAGGTAATGGCCATTACTACGTTCCGTGCATCCTAGGCTTCACTCTAGGGCGTTGCTCCACCGGACCGAATAGTTAGGGACTTACAAGTCAACGCCCGAAGCATAAAATACAAAATAAATAGAACAGCTTTTCCATTGTATAAGAGGAATAATTGCAAGCAGTGTGAAAGACATGGTCATTTCTACGTTCCGGGCAACCTAGGCATCACTCTAGGGCGTTGCTCCACCACATCGAATAGTTAGGGCCTTAGAAGTCCATGCCAGAAGCATAAAATACAATATAAATACAACAGTTTGTCCACTGTATAATATGAATAATTGCAAACAGTGTGAAGGTGATGGCCATTTCTACGTTCCGGGCAACCTAGGCTCCACTCTAGGGCGTTGCTCCACCAGATCGAATAGCTAGGGACTTAGAAGTCAACGCCAGAAGCATAAAATAAAATAAAAATGCAACATTTTTTCCAACCTATAAAACGAATAATTGCAACCAGTATGAATGTTATGGTCATTTCTACGTTCCGGGCAACCTAGGCTTCACTCTAGGGCGTTGGTCCACCAGATCCAATAGCTAGGGCCTAAGAAGTCAACGCCAGGAGCACCAAATACAAAATATATACAACAGTGTTTCCATCGTATAAAACGAATAATTGCAACCAGTATGAAAGCTATGGTCATTTCTACGTTCCGGGCAACCTAGGCTTCACTCTAGGGCGCTGCTCAACCATACCAAATAGCTACGGCCCTAGAAGACAACGCCATAACTATAAAATACAATGTAAATGCAACATTCTGTCCATCGTATAAAACGGATAATTGCAACCAGTCTGATAGTTATGGTCATTTCTACGACACGGGCAACCTAGGCTTCACTCTAGGGCGTTGCTCCACCAGACCGAATAGTCATGGACTTACGAGTCAACGCCCGAAGCATAAAATACAAAATGAATAGAACAGGTTTTCCATTGTATAGAACGAATAATTGCAACCAGTGTAAAAGTTATGGTCATTTCCATGTTCCGGGTAGCCTAGGATTCACTCCAGGGCGTTGCTGCACCAGATCGAATAGCTAGGGACTTAGAATTTAACGCCAGAAGCATAAAATACAAAATAAGTAGCACTTTTCTTCCATTGTATAAAACGAATAATTGAAACCAGTGTGAAAGTTATGATCTTTTCTACGTTCCGCGCAACCTGGGCTTCACCCCAGGGCGTTGCTCCACCAGATCCAATAGTTAGGACCTAAGAAGTCAGCGCCAGAAGCATAAAATACAATATAGATACAACAGTTTCTCCATGGTATAAGTGGAATAATTGCAACCAGTGTGAAAGTTTTAGTCATTTCTACGTTCCGGGCAACCTAGGCTTGACTATAGGGTGTTGCTCCACCAGATCGAATAGTTAGCGCCAACGGAGTGAACGCCAGAAGCATAAAATACAATATAAATACAACAGTTCTTCATTCGTATTAACGAATAATTGCATCCGGTGTGAACGGGCAACCTAGGCTTCACTCTAGGGCGTTGCCCCACCAGATCGAATAGTAAGGGCCTAAGAAGTCAACGCCGGAAACATAAAATACAATATAAATACAACAGTTTTACATCGTGTAACAGGAATAATGGCAACCAGTGTGAAAGTACTGGTCATTTCTACGTTCCGGGCAACCTAGGCTTCACTCTAGGGCGTTGTTCCACCAGATCGAATAGTTAGGGCCTACGAAGTCAACGCCAGAAGAATAAAAGACAATATAAATACAACGGTTTTTCCATCGTATAAAATGGATAATTGCAAACAATGTGAAAGTTATGGTCATTTCTACGTTCCGGGTAACATAGGTTTCGCTCTGGGGCGTTGATCCACCAGATCGAATAGCTAGGGACTTTGTAGTCAACGGCAGAAGCAAAGAATACAATAAAAATGCAACAGTTTTTCCATTGTATAACAGGAATAATTGCTACCAGTGTGAAAGTAATGGTCATTTCTACGTTCCGCTCAACCTAGGCTTCACTCTAGGGCGTTGCCCCACCAGATCGAATAGTAAGGGCCTAAGAAGTCAACGCCGGAAACATAAAATACAATATAAATACAACAGTTTTACATCGTGTAACAGGAATAATGGCAACCAGTGTGAAAGTACTGGTCATTTCTACGTTCCGGGCAACCTAGTCTTCACTCTAGGGCGTTGCTCTACCACATCGAATATCTACGGCCTTAGAAGTCAACGCCAGAAGCATAAAGTACAATATAAAAACAACAGTTTCTCCATGGTATAAGAGGAATAATTGCAACCAGTTAGAAAGTGGTAGTCATTTCTACGTTCCGGGCAACCTAGGCTTGACTCTAGGGCGTTGTTCCACCAGATCGAATAGTTAGCACCTACGGAGTCAACGCCAGAAGCATAAAATACAATATAAATACAACAGTTCTTCATTCGTATTAACGAATAATTGCATCCGTTGTGAAGGTAATGGCCATTTCTACGTTCCGGGCAACCTAGGCTTCACTCTAGGGCGTTGCCCCACCAGATGGAATAGTTAGGGCCTAAGAACTCAACGCCAGAAACATAAAATACATAATAAATGCAACTGTTTTCCCATCGTATAACCGGAATAATGGCAACCAGTGTGAAGGTCCTGGTCATTTCTACGTTCCGGGCAACCTAGGCTTCACTCTAGGGTGTTCCTCGACCAGTTCGAATAGTTGGGGCCCTAGAAGTCTACGCCCGGAGCATAAAATACAATATAAATACAACAGTTCTTCCATAGTATAAAACGAATAATTGCAACCGGTGTGAAAGTTATTGTCATTTCTCCGTTCCGGGCATCCTAGGCTTCACTCTAGGGCGTTGTTCCACCAGATCCAATAGTTAGGGCCTTAGAAGTCAACGCCCGACGCATAAAATACAATAAAAATACGACAGTTTTTTCATCGTACAACAGGAATAATTGCAACCAGAGTGAAGGTGATGGACATTTCTACGTTCCGGGCAACCTAGGATTCACTCTAGGGCGTTGCTCCACCAGATCGAATAGTTAGGGCCTAAGAAGTCTACGCCAGAAGCATAAAATACAATAAAAATACAACAGTTTTTCCATCGTATAGCATGAATAATTGCAGCCAGAGTGAGAGTAATGGACATGTCTACGTTTCGGGCATCCTAGGCTACACTCTAGGGCGTTGCTCAACCAGATCGAATAGCTAGGGCCTTAGAAGTCGACGCCCGAATCATAAAATACAGTAAAAATACAACAGTTTTTCCAGCGTATAACGGGAATAATTGCAACCAGTGTAAAAGTAACGGTCATTTCTACGTTCCGGGCAACCTTGGCTTCACTATAGGGCGTTGGTCCACCAGATCCAATAGTTAGGGCCTAAGAAGTCAAGGCCCGAAGCATTAAATACAAAATTAATAGAACAGTTTTTCCATTGCATGAAACTGATAATTACAACCAGTGTGAATGTTATGGTCATATCTACGTTCCGTGCAACCTTGGCTTCACTCTAGGGCGTGGCTCCACCAGATCGAATAGCTACGGCCTTAGAAGTCAACGCCAGAAGCATAAAAAGCAATATAAATACAACAGCTTTTTCCATCGTATAAAATGAATAATTGCAAACATTGTGAAAGTAACGGTCATTTCTACGTTCCGGGCAACCTTGGCTTCACTCTAGGGCGTTGGTCCACCAGATCCAATAGTTAGGGCCTAAGAAGTCAAGGCCCGAAGCATTAAATACAAAATTAATGGAACAGTTTTTCCATTGCATGAAACTAATAATTACAACCAGTGTGAATGTTATGGTCATATCTACGTTCCGTGCAACCTTGGCTTCACTCTAGGGCGTTGCTCCACCAGATCGAATAGCTACGGCCTTAGAAGTCAACGCCAGAAGCATAAAAAGCAATATAAATACAACAGCTTTTTCCATCGTATAAAATAAATAATTGCAAACATTGTGAAAGTAACGGTCATTTCTACGTTCCGGGCAACCTTGGCTTCACTCTAGGGCGTTGGTCCACCAGATCCAATAGCTAGGGCCTACGAAGTCAACGCTTGAAGCACCAAATACAAAATAAATACAACAGTTTTTGCATCGTATAAAACGTAAAATTGCAGCCAGTGTGAAAGTAATGGCCATTTCTACGTTGCGTGCAACCTAGGCTTCACTCTAGGGCGTTGCTCCACCACATCGAATAGCTACGGCCTTAGAGGTCAACGCCTGAAGCATAAAATACAATAGAAATACCACAGTTTTTCCATCGCATAAAATGAATAATTGCAAACAGTGTGAAAGTAATGGTCATTTCTACGTTCCGGGCAACCTAGGCTTCACTCTAGGGCGTTGCTCCGCCAAATCGATCAGCTAAGGCCTTAGCAGTCAACGGCAGAAGCATAAAACACAATATAAATACAACAGCATTTCCATCGTATATAATGACTAATTGCAAACAGTGTGAAAGTAATGGTCAGTTCTACGTTCCAGGCAACCTAGTCTTCACTCTAGGGCGTTGCTCCACCAGATCGAATAGTTAGGGCACGAGAAGTTAACGCCAGAAGCATAAAGTACAATAAAAATACAACAGCTTTTCCATCGTATATAAGGGATAATTGCAACCAGTGTGAAAGTTATGGTCATTTCTACGTTCCGGGCAACCTAGGCTTCACTCTAGGGCGTTGCTCCGCTAGACCGAATAGCTAGGGCCTTAGCAGTCAACGCCAGAATCATAAAATACAACATAAGTACAACAGCTTTTCCATTGTATAAAATGAATAATTGCAAACAGTGGTAAAGTAATGGTCATTTCTACGTTCCGTGCAATCTAGGCTTCACTCTAGGGCGTTGCTCCACCAGATCGAATAGTTAGGGCACGAGAAGTTAACGCCAGAAGCATAAAGTACAATAAAAATACAACAGCTTTTCCATTGTATAAAACGAATAATTGCAACCACTGTGAAAGTTATGGCCATTTCTACGTTCCGGGCAACCTAGGTTTCACTCTTGGGCGTTGTTCCACCACATCGGATAGCTACGGCCTTAGAATTCAACGACAGAAGCATAAAATACTATAAAAATGCAACAGTTTTTCCATCGTATACAGGAATAACTGTAACCAGTGTGAAAGTACAGGTCATTTCTACGTTCCGGGCAACCTAGGCTTCACTACAGGGCGGTGCTCCACCAGATCGAATCGTTAGTGCCTTAGAAGTCAGCACCCGAAGCATAAAATACAATAAAGATGCAACAGTTTTTCCATTGTATAACAGGAATAATTGCTACCAGTGTGAAAGTAATGGTCATTTCTACGTTCCGCTCAACCTAGGCTTCACTCTAGGGCGTTGCTCCACCTGATCGTATGGTTAGGGCCTTAGAAGTCAACGCCCGAAGCATAAAATACAGTAAAGATACAACAGTTTTTCCATTGTATAAAACGAATAATTTCAGCCGGTGTGAAGGTTATGGTCATTTCTACGTTCCGGGCAACCTAGGCTTCACTCTAGGGCGTTGCACCACCAGATCGAATAGTTAGGGCCATAGAAGTCAACGCCCGAAGCATAAAATACAATAAAGATACAACAGTTTTTCCGTCGTATAACAGGAGTAATTGCAACCAGTGTGAAGGTGATGGTCATTTCTACGTTCCGGGCAACCTAGGCTTCACTGTGTGGCGTTGCTCCACCAGATCGAATAGCTAGGGTCCAAGAAGTCAACGCCAGAAGCATAAAATACAATATAAGTAGATCAGTTTTTCCATCGTATAAAACGAATAATTGCAAACAGTGTGAAAGTGATAGACATTCCTACGTTCCGGGCAACCTAGGCTTCAATCTAGGGCGTTGTTCCATCAGATCGAATAGTAAGGGCCTAAGAAGCCAACGCCAGAAGCATAAAATACAATATAAGTAGATCAGTTTTTCCATCGTATAAAACGAATAATTGCATCCAGTGTGAATGTAATGGCCATTTCTACGTTCCGGGAAACCTAGGCTTGACGCTAGGGCTTTGCGGCACCAGATCGAATAGTTAGGGCCTTAGAAGTCAACGCCAGAAGCATAAAATACATTATAAGTACAACAGCTTTTGCATCCTATAATATGAATAATTGCAAACAGTGTGAAAGTAATGGTCATTCCTACGTTCTGTGCAACCTAGGCTTGACACTAGGGCTTTGCGGCACCAGATCGAATAGTTAGGGCCTTAGAAGTCAACGCACGAAGCGTAAAATACAATAAAGATACAACAGTTTTTCCATCGTATAACTAGAATAAATGCAACCAGTGTGAAAGTGATAGTCATTTCTACGTTCCGGGCAACGGAGGCTTCAATCTAGGGCATTGTTCCATCAGATCGAATAGTAAGGGCCTTAGAAGTCAACGCCCGAAGCATAAAATACAGTAAAGATACAACAGTATTTCCATCGTATAAAACGAATAATTGCAACCGGTGTAATAATTATTGTCATTTCTACGTTCCGGGTAACCTAGGCTTCACTCTAGGGCGTTGTTCCACCAGAACGAATAATTAGGGCCTAAGAAGTCAACGCCAGAAGCATAAAATACCATATAAATACAACAGATTTTCCATCGTATAACAGGAATAATTGCAACCAGTGTGAAAGTAATGGTCATTTCGGCGTTCCGGGAATCCTAGGCATCACTCTAGGGCGTTGCTCCACCAGATCGAATAGCTAGGGACTCAGAATTCAACGCCAGAAGCATTAAATACAATAAAGATACAACAGTTTTTCATCGTATAACAGGAATCATTGCATCCAGTGTGAAAGTAATGGTCGTTACTACGTTCCGGGCAAGCTAGGCTTCACTCTAGGGAGTTGCTCCACAACATCCAATAGCTACGGCCTTAGTAGTCAACGCCAGGAGCATAAAATACAATAAAAATACAACAGTTTTTCTTAGTGTAACAGGAATAACTACAACCAGTGTGTAGGTACTGGTCATTTCTACGTTCCGGGCAACATAGGCTTCACTCTAGGGCGTTGCTCCACCAGATCGAATAGCTAGGGCCTTAGAAGTCAACGTCAGAAGCATAAAATACATTATAAATACAACAGTTTTTGCATCGTATAAAATGAATAATTGCAAACAGTGTGAAAGTAATGGTCATTTCTACGTTCCGGGCAACCTAGGCTTCACTCTAGGGCTTTGCTCCGCCAGATCGAATACTTAGGGCCTACGAAGTCAACTGCAGAAACGTAAAACACATTACAAATACAAGAGTTTTTGCATCATATAAAATCAATAATTGCAAACAGTGTGAAGGTAACGGTCATTTCTACATTCCAGGCAACCTAGGCTTCAATCTATGGCGTTGTTCCACCAGATCGAATAATTAGTGCTAAAGAAGTCAACGCCAGAAGCATAAAAAACAATATAAATACAACAGTTTTTCCAACGTATAACAGGAATAATTGCAACCAGTGTGAAAGTAATAGTCATTTATACGTTCCGGGCAACCTAGGCTTCACTCTAGGGCGTCGCTCCACCAGATCGAATAGCTAGGGCCTTAGAAGTCTACGCCCGGAGCATAAAATACAATAAAAATACACCAGTTTTTCCATCTTATAAAACGAATAATTGCATCCAGTGGGAAAGTAATGGTCATTTCTACGTTCCGTGCAACCTAGGCCCGACTATAGGGCGTTGCCGCACCAGATCGAATACTTAGGGCCTTAGAAGTCAACGCACGAAGCATAAAATACAGTAAAGATACAACAGTTTTCCCATCGTATAACCGGAATAATGGCAACCAGTGTGAAGCTACTGGTCATTTCTACGTTCCGGGCAACGTAGTCTTCACTCTAGGGCGTTGCTCTACCACATCGAATATCTACGGCCTTAGAAGTCAACGCCAGAAGCATAAAGTACAATATAAAAACAACAGTTTCTCCATGGTATAAGAGGAATAATTGCAACCAGTGTGAAAGTGGTAGTCATTTCTACGTTCCGGGCAACCTAGGCTTGACTCTAGGGCGTTGTTCCACCAGATCGAATAGTTAGCACCTACGGAGTCAACGCCAGAAGCATAAAATACAATATAAATACAACAGTTCTTCATTCGTATTAACGAATAATTGCATCCGTTGTGAAGGTAATGGCCATTTCTACGTTCCGGGCAACCTAGGCTTCACTCTAGGGCGTTGCCCCACCAGATGGAATAGTTAGGGCCTAAGAACTCAACGCCAGAAACATAAAATACATAATAAATGCAACAGTTTTCCCATCGTATAACCGGAATAATGGCAACCAGTGTGAAGGTCCTGGTCATTTCTACGTTCAGGGCAACCTAGGCTTCACTCTAGGGTGTTCCACGACCAGTTCGAATAGTTGGGGCCCTAGAAGTCTACGCCCGGAGCATAAAATACAATATAAATACAACAGTTCTTCCATCGTATAAAACGAATAATTGCAACCGGTGTGAAAGTTATTGTCATTTCTCCGTTCCGGGCATCCTAGGCTTCACTCTAGGGCGTTGTTCCACCAGATCCAATAGTTAGGGCCTTAGAAGTCAACGCCCGACGCATAAAATACAATAAAAATACGACAGTTTTTTCATCGTACAACAGGAATAATTGCAACCAGAGTGAAGGTGATGGACATTTCTACGTTCCGGGCAACCTAGGATTCACTCTAGGGCGTTGCTCCACCAGATCGAATAGTTAGGGCCTAAGAAGTCTACGCCAGAAGCATAAAATACAATAAAAATACAACAGTTTTTCCATCGTATAGCATGAATAATTGCAGCCAGAGTGAGAGTAATGGACATGTCTACGTTTCGGGCATCCTAGGCTACACTCTAGGGCGTTGCTCAACCAGATCGAATAGCTAGGGCCTTAGAAGTCGACGCCCGAATCATAAAATACAGTAAAAATACAACAGTTTTTCCAGCGTATAACGGGAATAATTGCAACCAGTGTAAAAGTAACGGTCATTTCTACGTTCCGGGCAACCTTGGCTTCACTCTAGGGCGTTGGTCCACCAGATCCAATAGTTAGGGCCTAAGAAGTCAAGGCCCGAAGCATTAAATACAAAATTAATAGAACAGTTTTTCCATTGCATGAAACTGATAATTACAACCAGTGTGAATGTTATGGTCATATCTACGTTCCGTGCAACCTTGGCTTCACTCTAGGGCGTTGCTCCACCAGATCGAATAGCTACGGCCTCAGAACTCAACGCCAGAAGCATAAAAAGCAATATAAATACAACAGCTTTTTCCATCGTATAAAATGAATAATTGCAAACATTGTGAAAGTAACGGTCATTTCTACGTTCCGGGCAACCTTGGCTTCACTCTAGAGCGTAGCTACACCAGATCGACCTGTTAGGGCCTAAGAAGTCAACGCCAGAAGCATAAAATACAATATAAATACAACAGCTTTTCCATCGTATACAATGAATAATTGCAAACAGTGTGAAAGTAATGGTCATACCTACGTTCCGGGCAACCTAGGCTTCACTCTGGGGCGTTGGTCCACCAGATGGAATAGCTATGTCCTTAGAAGTCAACGCCAGAAGCATAAAATACAATATAAATGCAACAGATCTTGCATCGTATAAAATGAATAGTTGCAATCAGTGCGAAAACAATGTATCTTCTCTACGTTCCGGGCAACCTAGGCCTCACTCTAGGGCGATGCTCCACAGGATCGAATATTTAGGGCCTAAGAAGTCAACGCCAGAAGCATAAAATACAATAAAAATACAACAGTTTTTCCATCGTATAGCATGAATAATTGAAACCAGAGTGAAAGTGATGGCCATTTCTACGTTCCGGGCAACCTTGGCTTCATTCTAGGTCGTTGTTCTACCAGAACGAACAGTTTGGGCCTAAGAAGTCAACGCCAGAAGCATAAAATACAATATAAATACAACAGTTTTTCCATCATATAGAACGAATAATAGCAACCATTGTAAATGTAATGGTCATTTCTACGTTCCGGGCAACCTAGGCCTCATTCTAGGGCGTTGTTCCACCAGATCGAACAGTTAGGGCCTAAGAAGACAACGCCAGAAGCATAAAATACAATATAAATGCAACAGTTTTTCCATCGTATAAAATGAATAATTGTAAACAGTGTGAAACTAATGGTCATTTCTGCGTTCCGGGAGACCTAGGCTACACTCTAGGGCGTTGCTCCACCAGATCGAATAGTTAGGACCTTAGAAGTCAATGCCTGAAGCATAAACTACAATAAACATACAACAGCTTTTCCATCGTATAACAGGAATAATTCCAACCAGTGTGAATGTAATGGTCATTTCTACGTTCCGCGCATCCAAGGCTTCACTCTAGGGCGTTGGTCCACCAGATCCAATAGTTAGGGCCTAAGAAGTCAACGCCAGAAGCACCAAATATAAAATAAATACAACAGTATTTCCATCATATAAAACGAATAATAACAACCAGTGTGAAAGTAATGGTCATTTCTACGTTTCGGGGAACCTAGGTTTCACTTTAGGGCGTTGCTCCACCAGATCGAATAGTCTGGGCCTTAGAAGTCAACGCCCGAAGCATAAAATACAATAGAAATACCACAGTTTTTCCATCGCATAAAATGAATAATTGCAAACAGTGTGAAAGTAATGGTCATTTCTACGTTCCGGGCAACCTAGGCTTCACTCTAGGGCGTTGCTCCGCCAAATCGAACAGCTAAGGCCTTAGCAGTCAACGGCAGAAGCATAAAATACAATATAAATACAACAGCATTTCCATCGTATAAAATGACTAATTGCAAACAGTGTGAAAGTAATGGTCAGTTCTACGTTCCAGGCAACCTAGTCTTCACTCTAGGGCGTTGCTCCACCAGATCGAATAGTTAGGGCACGAGAAGTTAACGCCAGAAGCATAAAGTACAATAAAAATACAACAGCTTTTCCATCGTATATAAGGGATAATTGCAACCAGTGTGAAAGTTATGGTCATTTCTACGTTCCGGGCAACCTAGGCTTCACTCTAGGGCGTTGCTCCGCTAGACCGAATAGCTAGGGCCTTAGCAGTCAACGCCAGAATCATAAAATACAACATAAGTACAACAGCTTTTCCATTGTATAAAATGAATAATTGCAAACAGTGGTAAAGTAATGGTCATTTCTACGTTCCGTGCAATCTAGGCTTCACTCTAGGGCGTTGCTCCACCAGATCGAATAGTTAGGGCACGAGAAGTTAACGCCAGAAGCATAAAGTACAATAAAAATACAACAGCTTTTCCATTGTATAAAACGAATAATTGCAACCACTGTGAAAGTTATGGCCATTTCTACGTTCCGGGCAACCTAGGTTTCACTCTTGGGCGTTGTTCCACCACATCGGATAGCTACGGCCTTAGAATTCAACGACAGAAGCATAAAATACTATAAAAATGCAACAGTTTTTCCATCGTATACAGGAATAACTGTAACCAGTGTGAAAGTACAGGTCATTTCTACGTTCCGGGCAACCTAGGCTTCACTACAGGGCGGTGCTCCACCAGATCGAATCGTTAGTGCCTTAGAAGTCAGCACCCGAAGCATAAAATACAATAAAGATGCAACAGTTTTTCCATTGTATAACAGGAATAATTGCTACCAGTGTGAAAGTAATGGTCATTTCTACGTTCCGCTCAACCTAGGCTTCACTCTAGGGCGTTGCTCCACCTGATCGTATGGTTAGGGCCTTAGAAGTCAACGCCCGAAGCATAAAATACAGTAAAGATACAACAGTTTTTCCATTGTATAAAACGAATAATTTCAGCCGGTGTGAAGGTTATGGTCATTTCTACGTTCCGGGCAACCTAGGCTTCACTCTAGGGCGTTGCACCACCAGATCGAATAGTTAGGGCCATAGAAGTCAACGCCCGAAGCATAAAATACAATAAAGATACAACAGTTTTTCCGTCGTATAACAGGAGTAATTGCAACCAGTGTGAAGGTGATGGTCATTTCTACGTTCCGGGCAACCTAGGCTTCACTGTGTGGCGTTGCTCCACCAGATCGAATAGCTAGGGTCCAAGAAGTCAACGCCAGAAGCATAAAATACAATATAAGTAGATCAGTTTTTCCATCGTATAAAACGAATAATTGCAAACAGTGTGAAAGTGATAGACATTCCTACGTTCCGGGCAACCTAGGCTTCAATCTAGGGCGTTGTTCCATCAGATCGAATAGTAAGGGCCTAAGAAGCCAACGCCAGAAGCATAAAATACAATATAAGTAGATCAGTTTTTCCATCGTATAAAACGAATAATTGCATCCAGTGTGAATGTAATGGCCATTTCTACGTTCCGGGAAACCTAGGCTTGACGCTAGGGCTTTGCGGCACCAGATCGAATAGTTAGGGCCTTAGAAGTCAACGCCAGAAGCATAAAATACATTATAAGTACAACAGCTTTTGCATCCTATAATATGAATAATTGCAAACAGTGTGAAAGTAATGGTCATTCCTACGTTCTGTGCAACCTAGGCTTGACACTAGGGCTTTGCGGCACCAGATCGAATAGTTAGGGCCTTAGAAGTCAACGCACGAAGCGTAAAATACAATAAAGATACAACAGTTTTTCCATCGTATAACTAGAATAAATGCAACCAGTGTGAAAGTGATAGTCATTTCTACGTTCCGGGCAACGGAGGCTTCAATCTAGGGCATTGTTCCATCAGATCGAATAGTAAGGGCCTTAGAAGTCAACGCCCGAAGCATAAAATACAGTAAAGATACAACAGTATTTCCATCGTATAAAACGAATAATTGCAACCGGTGTAATAATTATTGTCATTTCTACGTTCCGGGTAACCTAGGCTTCACTCTAGGGCGTTGTTCCACCAGAACGAATAATTAGGGCCTAAGAAGTCAACGCCAGAAGCATAAAATACCATATAAATACAACAGATTTTCCATCGTATAACAGGAATAATTGCAACCAGTGTGAAAGTAATGGTCATTTCGGCGTTCCGGGAATCCTAGGCATCACTCTAGGGCGTTGCTCCACCAGATCGAATAGCTAGGGACTCAGAATTCAACGCCAGAAGCATTAAATACAATAAAGATACAACAGTTTTTCATCGTATAACAGGAATCATTGCATCCAGTGTGAAAGTAATGGTCGTTACTACGTTCCGGGCAAGCTAGGCTTCACTCTAGGGAGTTGCTCCACAACATCCAATAGCTACGGCCTTAGTAGTCAACGCCAGGAGCATAAAATACAATAAAAATACAACAGTTTTTCTTAGTGTAACAGGAATAACTACAACCAGTGTGTAGGTACTGGTCATTTCTACGTTCCGGGCAACATAGGCTTCACTCTAGGGCGTTGCTCCACCAGATCGAATAGCTAGGGCCTTAGAAGTCAACGTCAGAAGCATAAAATACATTATAAATACAACAGTTTTTGCATCGTATAAAATGAATAATTGCAAACAGTGTGAAAGTAATGGTCATTTCTACGTTCCGGGCAACCTAGGCTTCACTCTAGGGCTTTGCTCCGCCAGATCGAATACTTAGGGCCTACGAAGTCAACTGCAGAAACGTAAAACACATTACAAATACAAGAGTTTTTGCATCATATAAAATCAATAATTGCAAACAGTGTGAAGGTAACGGTCATTTCTACATTCCAGGCAACCTAGGCTTCAATCTATGGCGTTGTTCCACCAGATCGAATAATTAGTGCTAAAGAAGTCAACGCCAGAAGCATAAAAAACAATATAAATACAACAGTTTTTCCAACGTATAACAGGAATAATTGCAACCAGTGTGAAAGTAATAGTCATTTATACGTTCCGGGCAACCTAGGCTTCACTCTAGGGCGTCGCTCCACCAGATCGAATAGCTAGGGCCTTAGAAGTCTACGCCCGGAGCATAAAATACAATAAAAATACACCAGTTTTTCCATCTTATAAAACGAATAATTGCATCCAGTGGGAAAGTAATGGTCATTTCTACGTTCCGTGCAACCTAGGCCCGACTCTAGGGCGTTGCCGCACCAGATCGAATACTTAGGGCCTTAGAAGTCAACGCACGAAGCATAAAATACAGTAAAGATACAACAGTTTTCCCATCGTATAACCGGAATAATGGCAACCAGTGTGAAGCTACTGGTCATTTCTACGTTCCGGGCAACGTAGTCTTCACTCTAGGGCGTTGCTCTACCACATCGAATATCTACGGCCTTAGAAGTCAACGCCAGAAGCATAAAGTACAATATAAAAACAACAGTTTCTCCATGGTATAAGAGGAATAATTGCAACCAGTGTGAAAGTGGTAGTCATTTCTACGTTCCGGGCAACCTAGGCTTGACTCTAGGGCGTTGTTCCACCAGATCGAATAGTTAGCACCTACGGAGTCAACGCCAGAAGCATAAAATACAATATAAATACAACAGTTCTTCATTCGTATTAACGAATAATTGCATCCGTTGTGAAGGTAATGGCCATTTCTACGTTCCGGGCAACCTAGGCTTCACTCTAGGGCGTTGCCCCACCAGATGGAATAGTTAGGGCCTAAGAACTCAACGCCAGAAACATAAAATACATAATAAATGCAACAGTTTTCCCATCGTATAACCGGAATAATGGCAACCAGTGTGAAGGTCCTGGTCATTTCTACGTTCCGGGCAACCTAGGCTTCACTCTAGGGTGTTCCTCGACCAGTTCGAATAGTTGGGGCCCTAGAAGTCTACGCCCGGAGCATAAAATACAATATAAATACAACAGTTCTTCCATCGTATAAAACGAATAATTGCAACCGGTGTGAAAGTTATTGTCATTTCTCCGTTCCGGGCATCCTAGGCTTCACTCTAGGGCGTTGTTCCACCAGATCCAATAGTTAGGGCCTTAGAAGTCAACGCCCGACGCATAAAATACAATAAAAATACGACAGTTTTTTCATCGTACAACAGGAATAATTGCAACCAGAGTGAAGGTGATGGACATTTCTACGTTCCCGGCAACCTAGGATTCACTCTAGGGCGTTGCTCCACCAGATCGAATAGTTAGGGCCTAAGAAGTCTACGCCAGAAGCATAAAATACAATAAAAATACAACAGTTTTTCCATCGTATAGCATGAATAATTGCAGCCAGAGTGAGAGTAATGGACATGTCTACGTTTCGGGCATCCTAGGCTACACTCTAGGGCGTTGCTCAACCAGATCGAATAGCTAGGGCCTTAGAAGTCGACGCCCGAATCATAAAATACAGTAAAAATACAACAGTTTTTCCAGCGTATAACGGGAATAATTGCAACCAGTGTAAAAGTAACGGTCATTTCTACGTTCCGGGCAACCTTGGCTTCACTCTAGGGCGTTGGTCCACCAGATCCAATAGTTAGGGCCTAAGAAGTCAAGGCCCGAAGCATTAAATACAAAATTAATAGGACAGTTTTTCCATTGCATGAAACTGATAATTACAACCAGTGTGAATGTTATGGTCATATCTACGTTCCGTGCAACCTTGGCTTCACTCTAGGGCGTTGCTCCACCAGATCGAATAGCTACGGCCTCAGAACTCAACGCCAGAAGCATAAAAAGCAATATAAATACAACAGCTTTTTCCATCGTATAAAATGAATAATTGCAAACATTGTGAAAGTAACGGTCATTTCTACGTTCCGGGCAACCTTGGCTTCACTCTAGAGCGTAGCTACACCAGATCGACCTGTTAGGGCCTAAGAAGTCAACGCCAGAAGCATAAAATACAATATAAATACAACAGCTTTTCCATCGTATACAATGAATAATTGCAAACAGTGTGAAAGTAACGGTCATACCTACGTTCCGGGCAACCTAGGCTTCACTCTGGGGCGTTGGTCCACCAGATGGAATAGCTATGTCCTTAGAAGTCAACGCCAGAAGCATAAAATACAATATAAATGCAACAGATCTTGCATCGTATAAAATGAATAGTTGCAATCAGTGCGAAAACAATGTATCTTCTCTACGTTCCGGGCAACCTAGGCCTCACTCTAGGGCGATGCTCCACAGGATCGAATATTTAGGGCCTAAGAAGTCAACGCCAGAAGCATAAAATACAATAAAAATACAACAGTTTTTCCATCGTATAGCATGAATAATTGAAACCAGAGTGAAAGTGATGGCCATTTCTACGTTCCGGGCAACCTTGGCTTCATTCTAGGTCGTTGTTCTACCAGAACGAACAGTTTGGGCCTAAGAAGTCAACGCCAGAAGCATAAAATACAATATAAATACAACAGTTTTTCCATCATATAGAACGAATAATAGCAACCATTGTAAATGTAATGGTCATTTCTACGTTCCGGGCAACCTAGGCCTCATTCTAGGGCGTTGTTCCACCAGATCGAACAGTTAGGGCCTAAGAAGACAACGCCAGAAGCATAAAATACAATATAAATGCAACAGTTTTTCCATCGTATAAAATGAATAATTGTAAACAGTGTGAAACTAATGGTCATTTCTGCGTTCCGGGAGGCCTAGGCTACACTCTAGGGCGTTGCTCCACCAGATCGAATAGTTAGGACCTTAGAAGTCAATGCCTGAAGCATAAACTACAATAAACATACAACAGCTTTTCCATCGTATAACAGGAATAATTCCAACCAGTGTGAATGTAATGGTCATTTCTACGTTCCGCGCATCCAAGGCTTCACTCTAGGGCGTTGGTCCACCAGATCCAATAGTTAGGGCCTAAGAAGTCAACGCCAGAAGCACCAAATATAAAATAAATACAACAGTATTTCCATCATATAAAACGGAATAATAACAACCAGTGTGAAAGTAATGGTCATTTCTACGTTTCGGGGAACCTAGGTTTCACTTTAGGGCGTTGCTCCACCAGATCGAATAGTCTGGGCCTTAGAAGTCAACGCCCGAAGCATAAAATACAAAATTAATAGAACAGCTTTTCCATTGTATAAAACGAATAATTGCAATTAGTGTGAAAATAATGGTCATATGTACGTTCCAGGCATCCTAGGCTTGACTCTAGGGCGTTGCTCCACAAGATCGAATAGTTAGGGCCTAAGAAGTCAACGCCAGAAGCATAAAATACAAAATAAATACAATAGTTTTTCCATCGTGTAAAACGAATAATTGCACGAGTATGAAAGTTATGGTCATTTCTACGTTCCGGGCAACCTAGGCTTCACTCTAGGGCGTTGCTCCACCGGATCGAATATTTAGGTCCTAAGAAGTCAACGCCAGAAGCATAAAACACAATAAAAATACAACAGTTTTTCCACCGTATAGCATGAATAATTGAAACCAGAGTGAAAGTGATGGCCATTTCTACGTTCCGGGCAACCTTGGCTTCATTCTAGGTCGTTGTTCTACCAGAACGAACAGTTAGGGCCTAAAGAAGTCAACGCCAGAAGCATAAAATACAATATAAATACAACAGCTTTTCCATCGTCTAAAACGAATAATTGCAACCAGTGTGAAAGTAATGGCCATTTCAACGTTACGGGCATCCTAGACTTAACTCTGAGGCATTGCTCCACCAGATCGAATAGTTGGGGCATTAGAAGTGAACGCCAGAAGCATAAAGTACAATAAAAATCCAACAGTTTTTCCATCGTATAACAGGAATAATTGCAAACAGTGTGAAGGTAATAGTCAGTTCTACGCTCCGGTCAACGTAGGTTTCACTCTAGGGCGTTGCTCCACCAGATCGAATAGTTAGGGCCTTAGAAGTCAACGCCAGAAGCATAAAATAAAATAAAAATACAACAGTTGTTCCATCGTATAACAGGAATAATTACAACCTGTGTGCAAGTAATGGGCATTTCTACGTTCCGTGCAACCTAGGCTTCACTCTAGGGAGTTGCTCCACCAGATGGAGTAGTTAGGGCTTTAGACGTCAACGCCAGAAGCATAAAATAAAACAAAAATACAACACTTTTTCCTTCGCATACAATTAATGATTGCAAACATTGTGAAAGTAACGGTCATTTCTACGTTCCGGGCAACCTAGGCTTCAGTCTAGGGCGATGCTCCACCGGACCGAATATTTAGGGCCTAAGAAGTCAACGCCAGAAGCATTAAATACAATAAAAATACAACAGTTTTTCCATAGTATAACAGGAATAATTGCAAACAGTGTGAAGGTAATGGTCATTTCTACGTTCCGGGAACCTAGGCTTCACTCTAGGTCGTTGCTCCACCACATCGAATAGTTACGGCCTTAGAAGTCAACGCCAGAAGAATAAAATACAATATAAATACACCAGTTTTTCCATCGTATAAAATGAATAATTGCATAAAGTGTGAAAGAATGGTCATTTCTGCGTTCGGCGCAACCTAGGCTTCACTCTAGGGCATTGCTCCAACAGACCGAATAGCTAGGGACATAGAATTCAACGCAAGAAGCATAAAATACAGTACAAATACAACAGTTTTTCCATCGTATAAAACGAATAATAGCACCAGTGTGAAAGTTATGGTCATTTCTACGTTCCGTGCAACCTAGGCTTGACTCTAGGGCATTGCTCCACCAGATCGAATAGGTAGGGCCATAGAAGTCAATGCCTGAAGCATAAATTACAATAAAAATACAGCAGTTTTTTCAACACATAAAAGGAATAATTGCAACAAGCGTAATGGTAATGGTCATTTCTACGTTCCGGGCAATCTAGGCTGCACTCTAGGGCGTTGCTCTACCAGATCCAATAGTTAGGGCCTAAGAAGTCAACGCCCGAAGCATAAAATACAAAATAGATACATCAGTTTTTCCATCATATAACAGGAATAATTGCAACCAGTGTGAAAGATATGGCCATTTCTTCGTTCCGGGAACCTAGGCTTCACTCTAGGTCGTTGCTCCACCACATCGAATAGTTACGGCCTTAGAAGTCAACGCCAGAGGCATAAAATACAATATAAATACAACAGTTCTTCCATCGTATAAAACGAATAATTGCAACCAGTGTGAAAGATATGGTCATTTCTACGTTCCGGGCAACCCAGGCTTCACCCTAGGGCGTCGCTCCACCACATCGAAAAGCTACGGCCTTAGAAGCCAACGACAGAAGCATAAAGTACAATATAAATACAACAGGTTTTCCATCGTATGAAACGAATAATTGCAACCAGTATGAAAGTTATGGTCATTTCTACTTTCCGGGCAACCTAGGCTTCACTCTAGGACGTTGCTCCACCAGATGGAATAGTTAGATCCTAAGAAGGCATCGCCAGAAACAGAAAATACAATATGGATACAACAGTTTTTCCATCGTATAAAATGAATAATTGCAACCAGTGTGAAGCTAATGGTCATTTCTACGTTCCGGGCAACCTAGGCTTCACTCTAGGGCGTTGCTCCACCAGATCGAATAGTTAGGTCCTCAAAAGACAATGCCAGAAGAATAAAATACAATATAAATACAACAGATTTTCCATCGTATAAAATGAATAATTGCAAACAGTGTGATAGTAATGGTCATTTCTACGGCTCGGGCAACTGAGGCATCACTCTATGGCGTGGTCCTACCAGATCGAATAGCTACGGCCTTAGAAGTCAACGCCAGAATCATAAAATACAATATAAATACAACAGTTTTTCCATCGTATACAATTAATGATTGCAAACATTGTGAAAGTAACGGTCATTTCTACGTTCCGGGCAACCTAGGCCTCACTCTAGGGCGATGCTCCACCGGATCGAATATTTAGGTCCTAAGAAGTCAACGCCAGAAGCATAAAACACAATAAAAATACAACAGTTTTTCCATCGTATAGCATGAATAATTGAAACCAGAGTGAAAGTGATGGCCATTTCTACGTTCCGGGCAACCTTGGCTTCATTCTAGGTCGTTGTTCTACCAGAACGAACAGTTAGGGCCTAAAGAAGTCAACGCCAGAAGCATAAAATACAGTATAAATTCAACAGTTCTTCCATCTTATAACAGGAATAATTGCAACCAGAGTGAAAGTGATGGTCATTTCTACGTTCCGGGCGACGAAGGCTTCACTCTGGGACGTTGGTCCAACAGATCGAATAGTTAGGGCCTAAGAAGTCTACGCCAGAAGCATAAAATACAAAATAAATACAATAGTTCTTTCATCGTCTAAAACAAATAATTGCTCCAGTGTGAAAGGTATGGTCATTACTACGTTCCGGGCAACCTAGGCTTCATTCTAGGGCGCTGCCACTCCACATCGAATAGCTACGGTCTAAGAAGTCAACACCGGAAGCACCGAAAACAAAATAGATACAACAGTTTTTCCATCGTATAACAGGAATAATTCCAACCAGTATGAATGTAATGGTCATTTCTACGTTCCGCGCAACCAAGTCCTCACTCTAGGGCGTTGTTCCACCAGATCGAATAGCTAGGGCCTAACAAGTCAACGCCAGAAGCATAAAATACAAAATTAATACAACAGTTTTTCCATCCTATAAAACGAATAATTGCAACGAGGATGAAAGTTATGGTCATTTCTACGTTCCGGGCAACCTAGGCTTCACCCTAGGGCGTTCCTCCGCCTGATCGAATAGTTAGGGCCTAAGAAGTCAACGCCAGAAGCATAAAATACGACATATGTACAACAGTTTTACCATCGTATAAAATGTATAATCGCAAGCAGTGTGAAGGTAATGATCATTTCTATGTTCCGGGCAGCCTAGGCTTCACTCTAGGGCGTCGCTCCACCAGATCGAATAGTTAGGGCCTTAGAAGCCAACGCCCGAAGCATAAAATACAAAATAAATAGAACAGCTTTTCCACTGTATAAAACGAATAATTGAAACCAGTGTGAAAGTTATGGTCATTTCTACGTTCCGCGCAACCTAGGCTTCACGCCTGGGCGTAGCTCCACCATATCCAATAGTTAGGACCTAAGAAGTCAGCGCCAGAAGCATAAAATACGATATATGTACAACAGTTTTACCATCGCATAAAATGAATGATCGCGAACCGTGTGAAGGTGATGGTCATTTCTATATTCCGGGCAACCTAGGCTTCACTCTAGGGCGTTGATCCACCAGATTGAATAGTTGGGCCTTAGGAGTCAACGGCCGAAGCATAAAATACAAAATATGTAGGACAGTTTTTCCATTGTATAAAACGAATAATTGAAACCAGTGTGAAAGTTATGGTCATTTCTACGTTCCGCGCAACCTAGGCATCACCCCTGGGCGTTGCTCCACCAGATCCAATAGTTAGGAACTAAGAAGTCAGCGCCAGAAGCATAAAATACAAAACAGATACAACAGTTTTTCTATCGTATATAATGTATATTTGCAAACAGTGTGAAAGCAAAGGTCATTTCTACGTTCCGGGCAACCTAGGCTTAACTGTCGGGCGTTTCTCCACCAGATCGCATAGTTAGGGACTTAGAATTCAACGCCAGAGGCATAAAGTACAATAAAAATGCAACAGTCTTTCCATCGTATGTCAGGAATAACTGCAACCAGTGTGAAAGTACAGGTCATTTCTACGTTCCGGGCAACCTAGGCATCACTCTAGGCCGGTGCTCCACCAGATCAAATAGTTAGGACCTAAGAAGTCAACGCCAGAAGCATAAAATACAATATAAATACAATTGCTCTTCCATCGTATATAATGCATATTTGCAAACAGTGTGAAAGTAACGGTCATTTCTGCGTTCCGGGCAACCTAGGCTTAACTCTAGGGCGTTGCTCCAACAGGTTGAATAGTTAAGGACTTAGAATTCAACGCCAGAAGCATAAAATACAATAAAAATGCAACAGTTTTTCCATAGTATAACAGGAATAACTGCAACCTGTGTGAAAGTACTGGTCATTTCTACGTTCCGGGTAACCTAGGCTTCACTCTAGGGCGTTGCTCCACCAGATCGAATAGTTAGTGCCTTAGAAGTCAGCGCCCGAAGCATAAAATACAATAAAGATGCAACAGTTTTTCCATCGTATAACAGGAATAATTGCAACCAGTGTGAAGGTAATGGCCTTTTCTATGTTCCGGGCAACCTAGGCTTCACTACAGGGCGGTGCTCCACCAGATCAAATAGTTAGGGCCTAAGAAGTCAACGCCAGAAGCATAAAATACAATATAAATACAACAGCTTTTCCATCGTATATAATGTATATTTGCATACAGTGTGAAGGTAACGGTCATTTCTACGTTCCGGGAAACCTAGGCTTCACTCTAGGGCGTTGCTCCACCAGATCGAATACTTTGGGACTTAGAAGTCGACGCCAGAAGCATAAAATACAACATAAGTACAACAGTTTTTCCATCGTATAATAGGAATAATTGCAACCAGTGTGAAAGTACAGGTCACTTCTACCTTCCGGGCAACCTAGGCTTCGCTCAAGGGCGTTGCTCCACCAGATCGAATAGCAAGGGACTTAGAAGTCAACGCCGGAAGCAAAAAATATAATAAAAATACAACAGTTTTTCCATCGTATAAAATGTATAATTGCAAGCAATGTGAAGGTAATGGTCATTTCTACGTTCCGGGCAACCTATGCTTCACTCTAGTGCGTTGCTCCACCAGATCGAATAGTTAGGGCCTTAGAAGTCAACGCCCGAGGCATAAAATACAAAATAAATAGAACAGTTTTTCCATTGTATAAAACGAATAATTGAAACCAGTGTGAAAGTTATGGTCATTTCTACGTTCCGCGCAGCCTAGGCTTCACCCCTGGGCGTTGCTCCACCAGATCCAATAGTTAGGACCTAAGAAGTCAGCGCCAGAAGCATAAAATACAAAATAGATACAACAGCTTTTCCAGCGTATACAATGTATATTTGCAAACAGTGTGAAGGCAATGGTCATTTCTACGTTCCGAGCAACCTAGGCTTCACCCAAGGGCGTTGCTCCACCTGATCGAATAGTTAGGGCCTAAGAAGTCAACGCCAGAAGCATAAAATACGATATATGTACAACAGTTTTACCATCGCATAAAATGAATAATCGCGAACCGTGTGAAGGTGATGGTCATTTCTATATTCCGGGCAACCTAGGCTTCACTCTAGGGCGTTGATCCACCAGATCGAATAGTTGGGGCCTTAGGAGTCAACGGCCGAAGCATTAAATACAAAATATGTAGAACAGTTTTTCCATTGTATAAAACGAATAATTGAAACCAGTGTGAAAGTTATGGTCATTTCTACGTTCCGAGCAACCTAGGCTTCACCCAAGGGCGTTGCTCCACCTGATCGAATAGTTAGGGCCTAAGAAGTCAACACCAGAAGCATAAAATACGATATATGTACAACAGTTTTACCATCGCATAAAATGAATAATCGCGAACCGTGTGAAGGTGATGGTCTTTTCTATGTTCCGGGCAACCTAGGCTTCACTACAGGGCGGTGCTCCACCAGATCAAATAGTTAGGGCCTAAGAAGTCAAGGACAGAAGCATAAAATACAATATAAATACAACAGCTTTTCCATCGTATATAATGTATATTTGCAAACAGTGTGAAAGTAACGGTGATTTCTACGTTCCGGGCAGCCTAGGCTTCACTACAGGGCGGTGCTCCACCGGATCAAATAGTCAGGGCCTAAGGAGTCAACGCGAGAAGCATAAAATACAATATAAATACAGCAGCTTTTCCATCGTATATAATGTATATTTGTATACAGTGTGAAGGTAACGGTCATTTCTACGTTCCGGGCAACCTAGGCTTCACTCTAGGGCGTTGCTCCACCAGATCGAATACTTTGGGACTTAGAAGTCGACGCCAGAAGCATAAAATACAACATAAGCACAACAGTTTTTCCATCGTATAACAGGAATAATTGCAACCAGTGTGAAAGTACAGGTCACTTCTACCTTCCGGGCAACCTAGGCTTCGCTCAAGGGCGTTGCTCCACCAGATCGAATAGCAAGGGACTTAGAAGTCAACGCCAGAAGCAAAAAATATAATAAAAATACAACAGTTTTTCCATCGTATAAAATGTATAATTGCAAGCAATGTGAAGGTAATGGTCATTTATACGTTCCGGGCAACCTATGCTTCACTCTAGTGCGTTGCTCCACCAGATCGAATAGTTAGGGCCTTAGAAGTCAACGCCCGAAGCATAAAATACAAAATAAATAGAACACTTTTTCCATTGTAAAAAACGAATATTTGCAACCAGTGTCAAAGTAATGGTCATTTCTACGTTCCGAGCAACCTGGGCTTCACTCTAGGGCGTTGCTCCACCAGTCCGAATAGTTTGGGCCTAACAAGTCAACGCCAGAAGCATAAAATACAATAGAAATACAACAGCTTTTCCATCGCATAAAACGAATAATTGCAATCAGTATGAAAGCTATGGTCATTTATATGTTCCGGCCATCCTAGGCTTCACCCTAGGTCATTGCTCTAACAGATCCAATAGTTATGGCCTAAGATGTCAACGCCAGAAGCACCAAATACAAAATAAACACAGCAGTTTTTCCATCGTATAAAACGAATAATTGCAACCAGTGTGAAAGTAATGGTCATTTCTACGTTCCGAGCAACCTGGGCTTCACTGTAGGGCGTTGCTCCACCAGTCCGAATAGTTAGGGCCTAAGAAGTCAACGCCAGAAGCATAAAATACAATATAAATACAACAGCTTTTCCATCGTATATAATGTATATTTGCAAACAGTGTGAAAGTAACGGTGATTTCTACGTACCGGGCAGCCTAGGCTTCAATACAGGTCGGTGATCCACCAGATCAAATAGTCAGGGCCTAAGGAGTCAACGTCAGAAGCATAAAATACAATATAAATACAACAGCTTTTCCATCGTATAAAATGAATGATTGCGAACAGTGTGAAGGTTATGGTCATTTCTAAGTTCCGGGCAACCTAGGCTCAACTCCGGGGCGGTGCTCCACCAGATCGAATAGTTAGGGACTTTGAATACAACGCCAGAAGCATAAAATACAATAAAAATGCAACAGTTTTTCCATCGTATAACAGGAAAGCTGCAACCAGTGTGAAAGTACTGGTCATTTCTATGTTCCGGGTGACCTAGTCTTCACTCTAGGGTATTGCTCCACCAGACCGAATAGCTAGGGACTTAGAATTCAACGCCAGAAGAACAAAATACAACATAAGTACAACAGTTTTTCCATCGTATAGAATGTATAGTTGCAAGCAGTATGAAGGTAATGGTCATTTCTACGTTCCGGGCAACCTAGGCTTCACTCTAGAGCGTTGCTTCACCAGATCGAATAGTTAGGGCCTTAGATGTCAACGTCCGAAGCATAAAATGCAAAATAAATAGAACAGATTTTCCATTGTATAAAACGAATAATTGCAACCAGTGTGAAAGTTATGGCCATTTCTACGTTCGCGGCAACCTAGGCTTCACTCTAGGGCGTTGCTCCACCAGATCGAATAGTTAGTGCCTTAGAAGTCAGCGCCCGAAGCATAAAATACAATAAAGATGCAACAGTTTTTCCATCGTATAACAGGAATAATTGCAACCAGTGTGAAGGTAGTGGTCTTTTCTATGTTCCGGGCAACCTAGGCTTCACTACAGGGCGGTGCTCCACCAGATCAAATAGTTAGGGCCTAAGAAGTCAACGCCAGAAGCATAAAATACAATATAAATACAACAGCTTTTCCATCGTATATAATGTATATTTGCATACAGTGTGAAGGTAACGGTCATTTCTACGTTCCGGGCAACCTAGGCTTCACTCTAGGGCGTTGCTCCACCAGATCGAATACTTTGGGACTTAGAAGTCGACGCCAGAAGCATAAAATACAACATAAGTACAACAGTTTTTCCATCGTATAATAGGAATAATTGCAACCAGTGTGAAAGTACAGGTCACTTCTACCTTCCGGGCAACCTAGGCTTCGCTCAAGGGCGTTGCTCCACCAGATCGAATAGCAAGGGACTTAGAAGTCAATGCCGGAAGCAAAAAATATAATAAAAATACAACAGTTTTTCCATCGTATAAAATGTATAATTGCAAGCAATGTGAAGGTAATGGTCATTTCTACGTTCCGGGCAACCTATGCTTCACTCTAGTGCGTTGCTCCACCAAATCGAATAGTTAGGGCCTTAGAAGTCAACGCCCGAGGCATAAAATACAAAATAAATAGAACAGTTTTTCCATTGTATAAAACGAATAATTGAAACCAGTGTGAAAGTTATGGTCATTTCTACGTTCCGCGCAGCCTAGGCTTCACCCCTGGGCGTTGCTCCACCAGATCCAATAGTTAGGACCTAAGAAGTCAGCGCCAGAAGCATAAAATACAAAATAGATACAACAGCTTTTCCATCGTATACAATGTATATTTGCAAACAGTGTGAAGGCAATGGTCATTTCTACGTTCCGAGCAACCTAGGCTTCACCCAAGGGCGTTGCTCCACCTGATCGAATAGTTAGGGCCTAAGAACTCAACGCCAGAAGCATAAAATACGATATATGTACAACAGTTTTACCATCGCATAAAATGAATAATCGCGAACCGTGTGAAGGTGATGGTCATTTCTATATTCCGGGCAACCTAGGCTTCACTCTAGGGCGTTGATCCACCAGATCGAATAGTTGGGGCCTTAGGAGTCAACGGCCGAAGCATAAAATACAAAATAAATAGAACAGTTTTTCCATTGTATAAAACGAATAATTGAAACCAGTGTGAAAGTTATGGTCATTTCTACGTTCCGCGCAGCCTAGGCTTCACTCTAGGGCGTTGCTCCACCAGATCGAATAGTTAGTGCCTTAGAAGTCAACGCCAGAAGCAAAAAATATAATAAAAATACAACAGTTTTTCCATCGTATAAAATGTATAATTGCAAGCAATGTGAAGGTAATGGTCATTTATACGTTCCGGGCAACCTATGCTTCACTCTAGTGCGTTGCTCCACCAGATCGAATAGTTAGGGCCTTAGAAGTCAACGCCCGAAGCATAAAATACAAAATAAATAGAACACTTTTTCCATTGTAAAAAACGAATATTTGCAACCAGTGTCAAAGTAATGGTCATTTCTACGTTCCGAGCAACCTGGGCTTCACTCTAGGGCGTTGCTCCACCAGTCCGAATAGTTTGGGCCTAACAAGTCAACGCCAGAAGCATAAAATACAATAGAAATACAACAGCTTTTCCATCGCATAAAACGAATAATTGCAATCAGTATGAAAGCTATGGTCATTTATATGTTCCGGCCATCCTAGGCTTCACCCTAGGTCATTGCTCTAACAGATCCAATAGTTATGGCCTAAGATGTCAACGCCAGAAGCACCAAATACAAAATAAACACAGCAGTTTTTCCATCGTATAAAACGAATAATTGCAACCAGTGTGAAAGTAATGGTCATTTCTACGTTCCGAGCAACCTGGGCTTCACTGTAGGGCGTTGCTCCACCAGTCCGAATAGTTAGGGCCTAAGAAGTCAACGCCAGAAGCATAAAATACAATATAAATACAACAGCTTTTCCATCGTATATAATGTATATTTGCAAACAGTGTGAAAGTAACGGTGATTTCTACGTACCGGGCAGCCTAGGCTTCAATACAGGGCGGTGATCCACCAGATCAAATAGTCAGGGCCTAAGGAGTCAACGTCAGAAGCATAAAATACAATATAAATACAACAGCTTCTCCATCGTATAAAATGAATGATTGCGAACAGTGTGAAGGTTATGGTCATTTCTAAGTTCCGGGCAACCTAGGCTCAACTCCGGGGCGGTGCTCCACCAGATCGAATAGTTAGGGACTTTGAATACAACGCCAGAAGCATAAAATACAATAAAAATGCAACAGTTTTTCCATCGTATAACAGGAAAGCTGCAACCAGTGTGAAAGTACTGGTCATTTCTATGTTCCGGGTGACCTAGTCTTCACTCTAGGGTATTGCTCCACCAGACCGAATAGCTAGGGACTTAGAATTCAACGCCAGAAGAACAAAATACAACATAAGTACAACAGTTTTTCCATCGTATAGAATGTATAGTTGCAAGCAGTATGAAGGTAATGGTCATTTCTACGTTCCGGGCAACCTAGGCTTCACTCTAGAGCGTTGCTTCACAAGATCGAATAGTTAGGGCCTTAGATGTCAACGTCCGAAGCATAAAATGCAAAATAAATAGAACAGATTTTCCATTGTATAAAACGAATAATTGCAACCAGAGTGAAAGTTATGGCCATTTCTACGTTCGCGGCAACCTAGGCTTAACTGTAGGGCGTTGCTCCACCAGATCGAATAGTTAGGGACTTTGAATACAACGCCAGAAGCATTAAATACAATAAAAATGCAACAGTTTTTCCATCGTATAACAGGAAAGCTGCAACCAGTGTGAAAGCACTGGTCATTTCTATGTTCCGGGCATCCTAGGCCTCACTCTAGGGCATTGCTCCACCACATCCAATAGCTACGGCCTTAGGAGTCAACGCCATAACTATAAAAAAGAATATAAATACAACAGTTTTTCCGTTGTATAAAATGAATAATTGCAAACAGTGTGGAAGTAATGGTCATTTCTACTTTCCGGGCAACCTAGGCTACACTCTAGTGCGTTGCTCCACCACATCGAATAGCTACGGCCTTAGAAGTCAACGCCTGAAGCATAAAATACAATATAAATACAACAGCTTTTCCATCGTATGTAATGTATATTTGCAAACAGTGTGAAAGTAAAGGTCATTTCTACGTTCCGGGCAACCTAGGTTTCGCTGTAGGGCGTCGCACCACCAGAACGAATAGTTAGGGCCTAAGAAGTCAACGCCAGAAGCATAAAATACAATATAAATACAACAGCTTTTCCATCGTATATAATGTATATTTGCAAACAGTGTGAAAGTAACGGTGATTTCTACGTACCGGGCAGCCTAGGCTTCAATACAGGGCGGTGATCCACCAGATCAAATAGTCAGGGCCTAAGGAGTCAACGTCAGAAGCATAAAATACAATATAAATACAACAGCTTTTCCATCGTATAAAATGAATAATTGCGAACAGTGTGAAGGTTATGGTCATTTCTAAGTTCCGGGCAACCTAGGCTTAACTCCGGGGCGGTGCTCCACCAGATCGAATAGTTAGGGACTTTCAATACAACGCCAGAAGCATAAAATACAATAAAAATGCAACAGTTTTTCCATCGTATAACAGGAAAGCTGCAACCAGTGTGAAAGTACTGGTCATTTCTATGTTCCGGGTGACCTAGTCTTCACTCTAGGGCATTGCTCCACCAGACCGAATAGCTAGGGACTTAGAATTCAACGCCAGAAGAACAAAATACAACATAAGTACAACAGTTTTTCCATCGTATAGAATGTATAGTTGCAAGCAGTATGAAGGTAATGGTCATTTCTACGTTCCGGGCAACCTTGGCTTCACTCTAGAGCGTTGCTTCACCAGATCGAATAGTTAGGGCCTTAGATGTCAACGTCCGAAGCATAAAATGCAAAATAAATAGAACAGATTTTCCATTGTATAAAACGAATAATTGCAACCAGTGTGAAAGTTATGGCCATTTCTACGTTCGCGGCAACCTAGGCTTAACTGTAGGGCGTTGCTCCACCAGATCGAATAGTTAGGGACTTTGAATACAACACCAGAAGCATTAAATACAATAAAAATGCAACAGTTTTTCCATCGTATAACAGGAAAGCTGCAACCAGTGTGAAAGTACTGGTCATTTCTATGTTCCGGGCATCCTAGGCCTCACTCTAGGGCATTGCTCCACCACATCCAATAGCTACGGCCTTAGGAGTCAACGCCATAACTATAAAAAAGAATATAAATACAACAGTTTTTCCGTTGTATAAAATGAATAATTGCAAACAGTGTGGAAGTAATGGTCATTTCTACTTTCCGGGCAACCTAGGCTTCACTCTAGTGCGTTGCTCCACCACATCGAATAGCTACGGCCTTAGAAGTCAACGCCTGAAGCATAAAATACAATATAAATACAACAGCTTTTCCATCGTATGTAATGTATATTTGCAAACAGTGTGAAAGTAAAGGTCATTTCTACGTTCCGGGCAACCTAGGTTTCGCTGTAGGGCGTCGCTCCACCAGAACGAATAGTTAGGGCCTAAGAAGTCAACGCCAGAAGCATAAAATACAATATAAATACAACAGCTTTTCCATCGTATATAATGTATATTTGCAAACAGTGTGAAAGTAAAGCTCATTTCTACGTTCCGGGCAACCTAGGTTTCGCTGCAGGGCGCTGCTCCACCAGATCGAATAGTTAGGGCCTAAGAAGTCAACGCCAGAAGCATAAAATACAATATAAATACAACAGTTTTTCCATCGTATAAAACGAATAATTGCAATCAGTGTGAAAGTAATGGTCATTTCTACGTTCCGGGCAACCTAGGCTTCACTCTAGGGCATTGATCCACCATATCGAATAGCTAGGGCCTTAGAAGTCAACGCCCAAAACATAAAATACAAAAAAAAGAACAGTTTTTTCATCATATAACGGGAATAATTGCAACAAATGTGAACGTGATGATCATATCCACGTTCTGGGGAACCTAGGCTTCACTCTAGGGCGTTGGTTCACCAGATCCAATAGTTAGGGCCTAAGAAGTCAACGACAGAAGGATAAAATACAATAAAGATACAACAGCTCTTCCATCGTATAACAGGAATAATTGCAGCCAGAGTGAAGGTGATGGTCATTTCTACGTTCCGGGCAACCTACGCTCCACTCTAGGGCGTTGGTCCACCAGATCCAATAGTTAGGGCCTAAGAAGACAACGACAGAAGCATAAAATACAATAAGGATACAACAGCTTTTCCATCGTATAACCGGAATAATTGCAACCAGAGTGAAGGTGATGGTCATTTCTACGTTCCGGGCGACCTAGGCTCCACCCTAGGGCGTTGCTCCACCAGATCGAATAGCTAGGGCCTAAGAAGTCAACGCCAGAAGCATAAAATACGATATATGTACAACAGTTTAACCATCGTATAAAATGAATAATCGCAAACAGTGCGAAGGTAATGGTCATTTCTACATTCCGAGCAACCTAGGCTTCACTACAGGGCGGTGCTCCACCAGATCGAATTGTTAGTGCCTTACAAGTCAGCGCCCGAAGCATAAAACACAATAAAGATGCAACAGTTTTTCCATCGTATAACGGGAATAATTGCAGCAAATGTGAAAGTGATGGTCATTACCACGTTCCGGGCAACCTATGGTTCACTCTAGGGCGTTGGTCCACCAGATCCAATAGTAAGGGCCTAAGAAGTCAACGACAGAAGCACCAAATACAAAATAAAGGCAACAGTTTGTCCATTGTATAAAACGAATAATTGAAACCAGTGTGAAATTTATGGTCATTTCTACGTTCCGCACTACCTAGACTTCACCCCTGGGCGTTGCTCCACCAGATCCAATAGTTAGGACCTAAGAAGTCAGCGCCAGAAGCATAAAATACAAAATAGATACAACAGCTTTTCCATCGTATATAATGTATATTTGCAAACAGTGTGAAGGTAATTGTCATTTCTACGTTCCGCGCAACCTAGGCTTCACTCCAGGGCGTTGCTCCGCCAGATCGAATAGTTAGGGCCTATGAAGTCAACGCCAGAAGCGTAAAATACAATAAAAATACAACAGGTTTTCCATCGTATAGCATGAATAATTGCAACCAGAGTGAAAGTAATGGTCATTTCTACGCTTCGGGCGACCTAGGCTTCACCCTAGGGCGTTGCTCCACCTGGTCGAATAGTTAGGGCCTAAGAAGTCAACGCCAGAAGCATAAAATACGATATATGTACAACAGTTTAACCATCGTATAAAATGAATAATCGCAAACAGTGTGAAGGTAATGGTCATTTCTACATTCCGAGCAACCTAGGCTTCACTCTAGGGCGTTCATCCACCACATCCAACAGTTAGGGCCTAAGAAGTCAACGACCGAAGCATAAAATACATAATAACAAGAACAGTTTTTCCATTGTATAAAACGAATAATTGAAACCAGCGTGAAAGTTATGGTCATTTCTACGTTCCGCGCAACCTAGGCTTCACCCCTGGGCGTTGCTCCACCAGATCCAATAGTTAGGACCTAAGAAGTCAGCGACAGAAGCATAAAATACAAAAAGATACAACAGTTTTTCTATCGTATATAATGTAAATTTGCAAACAGTGTGAAAGTAAAGGTCATTTCTACGTTCCAGGCAACCTAGGCTTAACTGTAGGGCGTTTCTCCACCAGATCGCATAGTTAGGGTATTAGAATTCAACGACAGAAGCATAAAATGCAATAAAAATGCAACAGCTTTTCCATCGTATAACAGGAATAACTGCAACCAGTGTGAAGGTACAGGTCATTTCTACGTTCCGGGCAACCTAGGCTTCACTAGAGTGCGGTGCTCCACCAGATCGAATTGTTAGTGCCTTACAAGTCAGCGCCCGAAGCATAAAACACAATAAAGATGCAACAGTTTTTCCATCGTATAACGGGAATAATTGCAGCAAATGTGAAAGTGATGGTCATTACCACGTTCCGGACAACCTATGGTTCACTCTAGGGCGTTGGTCCACCTGATCGAATAGTTAGGGCCTAAGAAGTCAACACCAGAAGCATAAAATACGATATATGTACAACAGCTTTACCATCGCATAAAATGAATAATCGCGAACCGTGTGAAGGTGATGGTCTTTTCTATGTTCCGGGCAACCTAGGCTTCACTACAGGGCGGTGCTCCACCAGATCAAATAGTTAGGGCCTAAGAAGTCAAGGACAGAAGCATAAAATACAATATAAATACAACAGCTTTTCCATCGTATATAATGTATATTTGCAAACAGTGTGAAAGTAACGGTGATTTCTACGTTCCGGGCAGCCTAGGCTTCACTACAGGGCGGTACTCCACCGGATCAAATAGTCAGGGCCTAAGGAGTCATCGCGAGAAGCATAAAATACAATATAAATACAGCAGCTTTTCCATCGTATATAATGTATATTTGTATACAGTGTGAAGGTAACGGTCATTTCTACGTTCCGGGCAACCTAGGCTTCACTCTAGGGCGTTGCTCCACCAGATCGAATACTTTGGGACTTAGAAGTCGACGCCAGAAGCATAAAATACAACATAAGTACAACAGTTTTTCCATCGTATAACAGGAATAATTGCAACCACTGTGAAAGTACAGGTCACTTCTACCTTCCGGGCAACCTAGGCTTCGCTCAAGGGCGTTGCTCCACCAGATCGAATAGCAAGGGACTTAGAAGTCAACGCCAGAAGCAAAAAATATAATAAAAATACAACAGTTTTTCCATCGTATAAAATGTATAATTGCAAGCAATGTGAAGGTAATGGTCATTTATACGTTCCGGGCAACCTATGCTTCACTCTAGTGCGTTGCTCCACCAGATCGAATAGTTAGGGCCTTAGAAGTCAACGCCCGAAGCATAAAATACAAAATAAATAGAACACTTTTTCCATTGTAAAAAACGAATATTTGCAACCAGTGTCAAAGTAATGGTCATTTCTACGTTCCGAGCAACCTGGGCTTCACTCTAGGGCGTTGCTCCACCAGTCCGAATAGTTTGGGCCTAACAAGTCAACGCCAGAAGCATAAAATACAATAGAAATACAACAGCTTTTCCATCGCATAAAACGAATAATTGCAATCAGTATGAAAGCTATGGTCATTTATATGTTCCGGCCATCCTAGGCTTCACCCTAGGTCATTGCTCTAACAGATCCAATAGTTATGGCCTAAGATGTCAACGCCAGAAGCACCAAATACAAAATAAACACAGCAGTTTTTCCATCGTATAAAACGAATAATTGCAACCAGTGTGAAAGTAATGGTCATTTCTACGTTCCGAGCAACCTGGGCTTCACTGTAGGGCGTTGCTCCACCAGTCCGAATAGTTAGGGCCTAACAAGTCAACGCCAGAAGCATTAAATACAATATAAATACAACAGCTTTTCCACCGTATAACAGGAATAATTGCAAACCGTGTGAAAGATATGGTCACTTCTACGTTCCTGGCAACCTAGGCTTCACTCTAGAGAGTTGCTCCAACACATCGAACAGCTACGGCCTTAGAAGTCAACGGCAGAAACATAAAATACAATATAAATACAATAGTTTTTCCATCGTATAAAACGAATAATTGCAACCAGAATGAAAGTTATGGTCATTTCTACGTTCCTGGCAACCTAGGCTTCACTCTAGAGAGTTGCTCCAACACATCGAACAGCTACGGCCTTAGAAGTCGAGGCCAGAAGCATAAAATACAACATAAATACAACATTTTTTCCATCGTATATGATGTATATTTGGAATCAGAGTGAAAGTAAACGCCTTTTCTACGTTCCCGGCAACCTAGGCTTAACTGTAGGGTGTTGCTCCACCAGATCGCATAGTTAGGGAATTAGAATATAACGCCAGAAGCATAAAATACAATAAAATTTCAACAGCTTTTCCATCGTATAACAGGAATAATTGCAACCAGTGTGAAGTTAATGGTCTTTTCTACGTTCCGGGCAGCCTAGGCTTCACTACAGGGCGGTGCTCCACCCGATCAAATAGTTAGGGCCTAAGAAGTCAACGCCAGAAGCATAAAATACAATATAAATACAACAGCTTTTCCATTGTATATGATGTATATTTGGAAACAGTGTGAAAGTAAAGGTCATTTCTACGTTCCGGGCAACCTAGGATCAACTGTAGGGCGTTGCTCCATCAGATCGAATAGTTAGTGCCTTAGAAGTCAGCGCCCGAAGCATAAAATACAATAAAGATGCAACAGTTTTTCCATCGTATAACAGGAATAATTGCAAACAGTGTGAACGTAATGGTCTTTTCTATGTTCCGGGCAGCCTAGGCATCACTACAGGGCGGTGCTCCACCAGATCAAATAGTTGGGGACTTTGAATACAACGCCAGAAGCATTAAATACAATAAAAATGCAACAGTTTTTCCATCGTATAACAGGAAAGCTGCAACCAGTGTGAAAGTACTGGTCATTTCTATGTTCCGGGTGACCTAGTCTTCACTCTAGGGTATTGCTCCACCAGACCGAATAGCTAGGGACTTAGAATTCAACGCCAGAAGAACAAAATACAACATAAGTAAAACAGTTTTTCCATCGTATAGAATGTATAGTTGCAAGCAGTATGAAGGTAATGGTCATTTCTACGTTCCGGGCAACCTAGGCTTCACTCTAGAGCGTTGCTTCACCAGATCGAATAGTTAGGGCCTTGGATGTCAACGTCCGAAGCATAAAATGCAAAATAAATAGAACAGATTTTCCATTGTATAAAACGAATAATTGCAACCAGTGTGAAAGTTATGGCCATTTCTACGTTCGCGGCAACCTAGGCTTAACTGTAGGGCGTTGCTCCACCAGATCGAATAGTTGGGGACTTTGAATACAACGCCAGAAGCATTAAATACAATAAAAATGCAACAGTTTTTCCATCGTATAACAGGAAAGCTGCAACCAGTGTGAAAGCACTGGTCATTTCTATGTTCCGGGCATCCTAGGCCTCACTCTAGGGCATTGCTCCACCACATCCAATCGCTACGGCCTTAGGAGTCAACGCCATAACTATAAAAAAGAATATAAATACAACAGTTTTTCCGTTGTATAAAATGAATAATTGCAAACAGTGTGGAAGTAATGGTCATTTCTACTTTCCGGGCAACCTAGGCTACACTCTAGTGCGTTGCTCCACCACATCGAATAGCTACGGCCTTAGAAGTCAACGCCTGAAGCATAAAATACAATATAAATACAACAGCTTTTCCATCGTATGTAATGTATATTTGCAAACAGTGTGAAAGTAAAGGTCATTTCTACGTTCCGGGCAACCTAGGTTTCGCTGTAGGGCGTCGCACCACCAGAACGAATAGTTAGGGCCTAAGAAGTCAACGCCAGAAGCATAAAATACAATATAAATACAACAGCTTTTCCATCGTATATAATGTATATTTGCAAACAGTGTGAAAGTAACGGTGATTTCTACGTACCGGGCAGCCTAGGCTTCAATACAGGGCGGTGATTCACCAGATCAAATAGTCAGGGCCTAAGGAGTCAACGTCAGAAGCATAAAATACAATATAAATACAACAGCTTTTCCATCGTATAAAATGAATGATTGCGAACAGTGTGAAGGTTATGGTCATTTCTAAGTTCCGGGCAACCTAGGCTTAACTCCGGGGCGGTGCTCCACCAGATCGAATAGTTAGGGACTTTCAATACAACGCCAGAAGCATAAAATACAATAAAAATGCAACAGTTTTTCCATCGTATAACAGGAAAGCTGCAACCAGTGTGAAAGTACTGGTCATTTCTATGTTCCGGGTGACCTAGTCTTCACTCTAGGGCATTGCTCCACCAGACCGAATAGCTAGGGACTTAGAATTCAACGCCAGAAGAACAAAATACAACATAAGTACAACAGTTTTTCCATCGTATAGAATGTATAGTTGCAAGCAGTATGAAGGTAATGGTCATTTCTACGTTCCGGGCAACCTAGGCTTCACTCTAGAGCGTTGCTTCACCAGATCGAATAGTTAGGGCCTTAGATGTCAACGTCCGAAGCATAAAATGCAAAATAAATAGAACAGATTTTCCATTGTATAAAACGATTAATTGCAACCAGTGTGAAAGTTATGGCCATTTCTACGTTCGCGGCAACCTAGACTTAACTGTAGGGCGTTGCTCCACCAGATCGAATAGTTATGGACTTTGAATACAACACCAGAAGCATTAAATACAATAAAAATGCAACAGTTTTTCCATCGTATAACAGGAAAGCTGCAACCAGTGTGAAAGTACTGGTCATTTCTATGTTCCGGGCATCCTAGGCCTCACTCTAGGGCATTGCTCCACCACATCCAATAGCTACGGCTTTAGGAGTCAACGCCATAACTATAAAAAAGAATATAAATACAACAGTTTTTCCGTTGTATAAAATGAATAATTGCAAACAGTGTGGAAGTAATGGTCATTTCTACTTTCCGGGCAACCTAGGCTTCACTCTAGTGCGTTGCTCCACCACATCGAATAGCTACGGCCTTAGAAGTCAACGCCTGAAGCATAAAATACAATATAAATACAACAGCTTTTCCATCGTATGTAATGTATATTTGCAAGCAGTATGAAGGTAATGGTCATTTCTACGTTCCGGGCAACCTAGGCTTAACTCCAGGGCGTTGCTCCACCAGATCGAATAGTTAGGGACTTTGAATACAACACCAGAAGCACAAAATACAATAAAAATGCAACAGTTTTTCCATCGTATAACAGGAAAGCTGCAACCAGTGTGAAAGTACTGGTCATTTCTATGTTCCTGGTAACCTAGGCTTCACTCTAGGGCGTTGCTCCACCAGATCGAACTGCTAGGGACTTAGAATTCAACGCCAGAAGCATAAAATACAATATAAATACTACAGCTTTTCCATCGTATATGATGTATATTTGCAAACAGTGTGAAAGTAAAGGTCATTTCTACGTTCCGGTCAACATAAGCTTAACTGTAGGGCGTTGCTCCTCCAGATCGCATAGTTCGGTACTTAGAATTTAACGCCAGAAGCATAAAATACAATAAAAATGCAACAGTTTTCCTATCGTATAACAGGAATAATTGCAACCGGTGTGAAAGTTATGGTCATTTCTACGTTCCGGGCAACCTAGGCTTAATTCTAGGGCGGTACTCCACCAGATCGTATAACTAGGGACTTAGAAGTCAACGCCAGAAGCATAAAATACAATAAAAATGCGACAGTTTTTCCACCGTATAACAGGAATAACTGCAAACAGTGTGAAAGTACTGGTCATTTCTACGTTCCGGGCAACCTAGGCTTCACTCTAGGGCGGTGGTCCACCAGATCGAATAGTTAGGGCCTAAGAAGTCAACGCCAGAAGCATAAAATACAATATAAATACTACAGCTTTTCCATCGTATATGATGTATATTTGCAAACACTGTGAAAGTAAAGGTCATTTCTACGTTCCGGGCAACATAGGCTTCGCTTAAGGGCGTTGCTCCACCAGATCGAATAGCTAGGGACTTAGAAGTCGACGCCAGAAGCATAAAATACAATAAAAATATAACAGTATTCCATCGTATATAATGTATATTTGCAAACAGTGTGAAAGTAAACGTCATTTCTAGGTTCCGGGCAACCTAGGCTTAACTGTACGGCGGTTCTCCACCAGATCCCATAGCTAGGGACTTAAAATTTAACGCCAGAAGCATAAAATACAATAAAAATGCAACAGTTTTTCCATCGCATAACAGGAATAATTGCAACCAGTGTGAAAGTACAGGTCATTTTTACGTTCCGGGCAGCCTAGGTTTCGCTGTAGGGCGTTGCTCCACCAGATCGAATAGCTAGCGACTTAGAAGTCAACGCAAGAAGCATAGAACACAATAAAAATACAACAGTTTTTCCATCGTATAAACGGAATAATTGCAACCAGTATGAAAGTTATGGTCATTTCTACGTTCCGGGCAACCTAGGCTTAACTCCAGGGCGTTGCTCCACCAGATCGAATAGTTAAGGACTTTGAGTACAACAGCAGAAGCATAAAATACATTAAAAATGCAACAGTTTCTCCATTGTATAACAGGAACAACTGCAACCAGAGTGAAAGTACTGGTCATTTCTACGTTCCGAGCAACCTAAGCTTGACTCTAGGGCGGTGCTCCACCAGATCGAATAGTTAGGGCCTAAGAAGTGAACGCCCGAAGCATAAAATGCAATATAAATACAAGAGCTTCTCCATCGTATATGATGTATATATGCAAACAGTGTGAAAGTAAAGGTCATTTCTACGTTCCGGGCAGCATAGGCTTAACTGTAGGGCGTTGCTCCTCCAGATCGCATGGTTCGGTACATAGAATTTAACGCCAGAAGCATAAAATACAATAAAAATACAACAGTTTTTCCACCGTATAAAAGGAATAATTGCGACCAGTGTGAAAGTAATGGTCATTTCTACGTTCCGGGCAACCTAGGTTTCACTCTTGGGCGTTGCTCCACCACATCGAATAGCTACGGCCTTAGAAGTCAATTCCAGATGCATAAAGTACAATATAAATAGAACAGCTCTTCCATCGTAAAGTAGGAATAATTGCAACCAGAGTGAAAGTGATGGTCATAGGTCCGGGCGACCTAGGCTTCGCTCTGGGGTGTTGGTCCACCATATCGAATAGTTAGGGCCTAAGAAGTCAACGCCAGAAGCATAAAATACAATAAAAATGCAACAGTCTTTGCATCGTATAACAGGAATAATTGCAACCAGAGTGAAAGTGATGGTCATAGGTCCGGGCGACCTAGGCATCGCTCTGGGGTGTTGGTCCACCAGATCGAATAGTTAGGGCCTAAGAAGTCAACGCCAGAAGCATAAAATACAAAATTAGTACAACAGTTTTTCCATCGTATAAAACGAATAATTGCAACCACTGTGAAAGATATGGTCATTTCTACGTTACGGGCAACCTAGGCTCCACTCTAGGTCGTTGCTCCACCAAATCGAATAGCTAGGGCCTTAGAAGTCAACGCCAGAAGCATAAAATACAACATAAGTATAGCAGTTCTGCCATCGTATAAAATGTATAATTGCAAGCAGTGTGAAAGTAAAAGTCATTTCTACGTTCCGGGCAACCTAGGCTTCACTCTAGGGCTTTGTTCCACCCGATCGAATAGTTAGGGCCTAAGAAGTCAGCGCCAGAAGCGTAAAATACAATATAAATACAGCAGCTTTACCATCGTATATAATGTATATCTGCCAACAGTGTGAAGGTATAGGTCATTTCTACGTTCCGGGCAACCTAGGCTTAACTGTAGGGCGTTGCTCCACCAGATCGAATAGCTAGGGCCTTTGAAGTCAACGCCCGAAGCATGAAATACAAAATAGATAGAACAGTTTTTCCATTGTATAACAGGGATAACTGCAACCAGTGTGAAAGTACAGGTCATTTCTACGTTCCGGGCAACCTAGGCTTCACTGTAAGCCGTTGCTCCACCACATCGTATAGCTACGGCCTTAGAAGTCAACGCCAGAAGCATAAAATGCAATAAAAGTACAACAGCTTTTCCATCGTATTAGAGGAATAATAGCAACCAGAGTGAAAGTGATGGTCATATGTCCGGGCGACCTAGGCGACGCTCAGGGGTGTTGGTCCACCAGATCGAATAGCTAGGGCCTTAGAAGTCAACGCCAGAAGCATAAAATACAATATAGATACTACAGCTTTTTCATCGTATATGATGTATATTTGCAAACAGTGTGAAAGTAAAGGTCATTTCTACGTTCCCGGCAACATAGGCTTCGCTTAAGGGCGTTGCTCGACCAGATCGAATAGCTAGGGACTTAGAAGTCGACGCCAGAAGCATAAAATACAATAAAAATACAACAGCTTTTCCATCGTATATAATGTATATTTGCAAACAGTGTGAAGGTAAAGGTCATTTCTACGTTCCGGGCAACCTAGGCTTAACTGTAGGGCGTTGCTCCACCAGATCGAATAGCCATGTATTTTGAATACAACACCAGAAGCAAAAAATACAATAAAAATGCAACAGTTTTTCCATCGTATAACAGGAAGGCTGCAACCCGCGTGAAAGTACTGGTCATTTCTACGTTCCGGGCAACCTAGGCTTCACTCTAGGGCGGTGCTCCACCAGATCGAATAGTTAGGGCCTAAGAAGTCAACGCCAGAAGCATAAAATACAATATAAATACTACAGCTTTTCCATCGTATATGATGTATATTTGCAAACAGTGTGAAAGTAAAGGTCATTTCTACGTTCCGGGCAACATGGGCTTCGCTTAAGGGCGTTGCTCCACCAGATCGAATAGCTAGGGACTTAGAAGTCGACGCCAGAAGCATAAAATACAATAAAAATACAACAGTTTTTCCATCGTATATAATGTATATTTGCAAACAGTGTGAAGGTAAAGGTCATTTCTACGTTCCGGGCAACCTAAGCTTAAGTGTAGGGCGTTGCTCCACCAGGTCGAGTAGTTAGGGCCTTAGAAAACAACTTCAGACGCATAAAATACAATAAAAATACAAAAGTTTTTCCATCGTATAAAAAGAATATTTGCAAACAGTGTGAAGGTAAAGGTCATTTCTACGTTCCGGGCAACCTAAGCTTAACCGTAGGGCGTTGCTCCACCAGATCGAATAGTTAGGGCCTTAGAAGTCAACGCACGAAGCATAAAATACAAAATTAATACAACAGTTTCTCCATCGTATAAAAGGAATAATGGCGACCAGTGCGAAAGTAATGGTCATTTCTATGTTCCGGGCAACCTAGGTTTCACTCTTGGGCGTTGCTCCGCCACGTCGAATAGCTACGGCGTTAGAAGACAATTCCAGAAGCATAAAATACAATATAAATACAACAGCTTTTCCATCGTATAACAGGAATAATTGCAACCAGAGTGAAAGTGATGGTCATAGGTCCGGGCGACCTAGGCTTCGCTCTGGGGTGTTGGTCCACCATATCGAATAGTTAGGGCCTAAGAAGTCAACGCCAGAAGCATAAAATACAATAAAAATGCAACAGTTTTTGCATCGTATAACAGGAATAATTGCAACCAGAGTGAAAGTGATGGTCATAGGTCCGGGCGACCTAGGCATCGCTCTGGGGTGTTGGTCCACCAGATCGAATAGTTAGGGCCTAAGAAGACAACGCAAGAAGCATAAAATACAATATAAATACAACAGCTTTTCCGTCGTATATAATGTATATTTGCAAACAGTGTGAAAGTAAAGGTCATTTCTACGTTCCGGGCAACCTAGGGTTCACTCTAGGGCGTTCTTCCACCAGATCTAATAGTTAGGGCCTAAAAAGTCAACGCCAGAAGCATAAAAGCCAATATAAATACAACAGCTTTACCATCGTATATAATGTATATTTGCAAACAGTGTGAAGGTATAGGTCATTTCTACGTTCCGGGCAACCTAGGCTTAACTGTAGGGCGTTGCTCCACCAGATCGAATAGTTAGGGCCTTAGAAGTCAACGCCCGAAGCATGAAATACAAAATAAATAGAACAGTTTTTCCACCGTATAACAGGAATAACTGCAACCAGTGTGAAAGTACTGGTCATTTCTACGTTCCGGGCAACATAGGCTTCGCTTAAGGGCGTTGCTCGACCAGAACGAATAGCTAGGGACTTAGAAGTCGACGCCAGAAGCATAAAATACAATAAAAATACAACAGCTTTACCATCGTATATAATGTATATCTTCAAACAGTGTGAAGGTATAGGTCATTTCTACGTTCCGGGCAACCTAGGCTTAACTGTAGGGCGTTGCTCCACCAGATCGAATAGCTAGGGCCTTAGAAGTCAACGCCCGAAGCATGAAATACAAAATAAATAGAACAGTTTTTCCATCGTATAACAGGGATAACTGCAACCAGTGTGAAAGTACAGGTCATTTCTACGTTCCGGGCAACCTAAGCTTCACTGCAGGTCGTTGCTCCACCACATCGTATAGCTACGGCCTTAGAAGTCAACGCCAGAAGCATAAAATGCAATAAAAGTACAACAGCTTTTCCATCGTATAACAGGAATAATTGCAACCAGAGTGAAAGTGATGGTCATAGGTCCGGGCGACCTAGGCGACGCTCAGGCGTGTTGGTCCACCAGATCGAATAGCTAGGGCCTTAGAAGTCAACGCCAGAAGCATAAAATACAAAATAAATACAATAGTTTTTCCATCGTATAACAGGAATAATTGGAACCAGTGTGAAAGTAATGGTCATTTCTACGTTCCGGGCAACCTAGGCTTCGCTCTAGGGCCTTGCTCCACCAGATCGTATAGCTAGGGACTTAGAAGTCAACGCCAGAAGCATAAAATACAATAAAAATGCGACAGTTTTTCCACCGTATAACAGGAATAACTGCAACCAGTGTTAAAGTACTGGTCATTTCTACGTTCCGGGCAACCTAGGCTTCACTCTAGGGCGGTGCTCCACCAGATTGAATAGTTAGGGCCTAAGAAGTCAACGCCAGAAGCATAAAATACAATATAAATACTACAGCTTTTCCATCGTATATGATGTATATTTGCAAACAGTGTGAAAGTAAAGGCCATTTCTACGTTCCGGGCAACATAGGCTTCGCTTAAGGGCGTTGCTCCACCAGATCGAATAGCTAGGGACTTAGAAGTCGACGCCAGAATCATAAAATACAATAAAAATACAACAGTTTTTCCATCGTATATAATGTATATTTGCAAACAGTGTGAAGGTAAAGGTCATTTCTACGTTCCGGGCAACCTAAGCTTAAGTGTAGGGCGTTGCTCCACCAGATCGAATAGTTAGGGCCTTAGAAGTCAACGCACGGAGCATAAAATACAAAATTAATACAACAGTTTCTCCATCGTATAAAACGAATAATTGCAACCAGTGTGAAAGATATGGTCATTTCTACGTTACGGGCAACCTATGCTTCACTCTAGGTCGTTGCTCCACCAAATCGAATAGCTAGGGCCTTAGAAGTCATAGCCCGAAGCATAAAATACAAAATTAATACAACAGTTATTCCATCGTATAACAGGTATAATTACAACCAGGGTGAAAGTAATGGGCATTTCTACGTTCCGAGCAACCTAGGCTTCACTCTAGGGCGTTGCTCCACCAGGTCGAGTAGTTAGGGCCTTAGAAAACAACTTCAGACGCATAAAATACAATAAAAATACAACAGTTTTTCCATCGTATAAAATGAATATTTGCAAACAGTGTGAAGGTAAAGGTCATTTCTACGTTCCGGGCAACCTATGCTTCACTCTAGGTCGTTGCTCCACCAAATCGAATAGCTAGGGCCCTAGGAGTCATAGCCCGAAGCATAAAATACAAAATAAATACAACAGTTATTCCATCGTATAACAGGTATAATTACAACCAGGGTAAAAGTAATGGGCATTTCTACGTTCTGAGCAACCTAGGCATCACTCTAGGGCGTTGCTCCACCAGGTCGAGTAGTTATGGCCTTAGAAAACAACTCCAGACGCATAAAATACAATAAAAATACAACAGTTCTTCCATCGTATAAAAAGAATAATTGCAACCAGTGTGAAAGTAATGGTCATTTCTACGTTTCGGGCAACCTAGGCTTCACTCAAGAGCATTGCTCCACCAGACCGAATAGTTAGGGCCTTAGAAGTCAACGCGCGAAGCATAAAATACAAAATAAATACAACAGTTTCTCCATCGTATAAAAGGAATAATGGCGACCAGTGTGAAAGTAATGGTCATTTCTACGTTCCGGGCAACCTAGGTTTCACTCTTGGGCGTTGCTCCACCACGTCGAATAGCTACGGCGTTAGAAGTCAATTCCAGAAGCATAAAATACAATATAAATACAACAGCTTTTCCATCGTATAACAGGAATAATTGCAACTAGAGTGAAAGTGATGGTCATAGGTCCGGGCGACCTAGGCTTCGCTCTGGGGTGTTGGTCCACCAGATCGAATAGTTAGGGCCTAAGAAGTCAACGCCAGAAGCATAAAATACAATAAAAATGCAACAGTCTTTGCATCGTATAACAGGAATAATTGCAACCAGAGTGAAAGTGATGGTCATAGGTCCGGGCGACCTAGGCTTCGCTCTGGGGTGTTGGTCCACCAGATCGAATAGTTAGGGCCTAAGAAGTCAACGCCAGAAGCATAAAATACAAAATTAGTACAACAGTTTTTCCATCGTATAAAACGAATAATTGCAACCAGTGTGAAAGATATGGTCATTTCTACGTTACGGGCAACCTAGGCTACACTCTAGGTCGTTGCTCCACCACATCGAATAGCTAGGGCCCTAGAAGTCAACGCCCGAAACCTAAAATACAATAAAAATACAACTGTTTTTTCATCGTATAACGGGAATAACTGCAACAAATGTGAACGTGATGATCATTTCCACGTTCTGGGGAACCTAGGCTTCACTCTAGGGCGTTGGTTCACCAGATCCAATAGTTAGGGCCTAAGAAGTCAACGACAGAAGCATAAAATACAATAAAGATACAACAGCTTTTCCATCGTGTAACAGGAATAATTGCAGCCAGAGTGAAGGTGATGGTCATTTCTACGTTCCGGGCAACCTAGGCTTCACTACAGGGCGGTGCTCCACCAGATCGAATTGTTAGTGCCTTAGAAGTCAGCGCCCGAAGCATAAAATACAATAAAGATGCAACAGTTTGTCCATCGTATAGCATGAATAATTGCAACCAGAGTGAAAGTAATGGTCATTTCTACGTTTCGGGCGACCTAGGCTTCACTCTAGGGCGTTGATCCACCATATCGAATAGCTAGGGCCTTAGAAGCCAACGCCCGAAACATAAAATACAATAAAAATACAACTGTTTTTTCATCGTATAACGGGAATAACTGCAACAAATGTGAACGTGATGATCATTTCCACGTTCTGGGGAACCTAGGCTTCACTCTAGGGCGTTGGTTCACCAGATCCAATAGTTAGGGCCTAAGAAGTCAACGACAGAAGCATAAAATACAATAAAGATACAACAGCTTTTCCATCGTAAAGCAGGAATAATTGCAGCCAGAGTGAAGGTGATGGTCATTTCTACGTTCCGGGCAACCTAGGCTTCACTCTAGGGCGGTGCTCCACCAGATCGAATAGTTAGGGCCTAAGAAGTCAATGCCAGAAGCATAAAATACAATATAAATACAACAGTATTCCATCGTATATAATGTATATTTGCAAACAGTGTGAAAGTAAAGGTCATTTCTTGGTTCCGGGCAACCTAGGCTTAACTGTAGGGCGTTGCTCCACCAAATCGCATAGCTATGGACTTAAAATTTAACGCCAGAAGCATAAAATACAATAAAAATGCAACAGTTTTTCCATCGTATAACAGGAATAATTGCAACCAGTGTGAAAGTACAGGTCATTTCTACGTTCCGGGCAACCTAGGTTTCGCTGTAGGGCGTTGCTCCATAAGATCGAATAGCTAGCGACTAAGAAGTCAACGCCAGAAGCATAAAACACAATAAAAATACAACAGTTTTTCCATCGTATAACAGGAATAATTGCAACCGGTGTGAAAGTTATGGTCATTTCTACGTTCCGGGCAACCTAGGCTTAATTCTAGGGCGGTGCACCACCAGATCGTATAACTAGGGACTTAGAAGTCAACGCCAGAAGCATAAAATACAATAAAAATGCGACAGTTTTTCCACCGTATAACAGGAATAACTGCAAACAGTGTGAAAGTACTGGTCATTTCTACGTTCCGGGCAACCTAGGCTTCACTCTAGGGCGGTGGTCCACCAGATCGAATAGTTAGGGCCTAAGAAGTCAACGCCAGAAGCATAAAATACAATATAAATACTACAGCTTTTCCATCGTATATGATGTGTATTTGCAAACAGTGTGAAAGTAAAGGTCATTTCTACGTTCCGGGCAACATAGGCTTCGCTAAAGGGCGTTGCTCCACCAGATCGAACAGCTAGGGACTTAGAAGTCGACGCCAGAAGCATAAAATACAATAAAAATACAACAGTATTCCATCGTATATAATGTATATTTGCAAACAGTGTGAAAGTAAACGTCATTTCTAGGTTCCGGGCAACCTAGGCTTAACTGTAGGGCGTTGCTCCACCAGATCCCATAGCTAGGGACTTAAAATTTAACGCCAGAAGCATAAAATACAATAAAAATGCAACAGTTTTTCCATCGCATAACAGGAATAATTGCAACCAGTGTGAAAGTACAGGTCATTTTTACGTTCCGGGCAGCCTACGTTTCGCTGTAGGGCGTTGCTCCACCAGATCGAATAGCTAGCGACTTAGAAGTCAACGCCAGAAGCATAGAACACAATAAAAATACAACAGTTTTTCCATCGTATAAACGGAATAATTGCAACCAGTATGAAAGTTATGGTCATTTCTACGTTCCGGGCAACCTAGGCTTAACTCCAGGGCGTTGCTCCACCAGATCGAATAGTTAGGGACTTTGAGTACAACAGCAGAAGCATAAAATACATTAAAAATGCAACAGTTTCTCCATTGTATAACAGGAACAACTGCAACCAGAGTGAAAGTACTGGTCATTTCTACGTTCCGAGCAACCGAAGCTTGACTCTAGGGCGGTGCTCCACCAGATCGAATAGTTAGGGCCTAAGAAGTGAACGCCCGAAGCATAAAATGCAATATAAATACAACAGCTTCTCCATCGTATATGATGTATATATGCAAACAGTGTGAAAGTAAAGGTCATTTCTACGTTCCGGGCAGCATAGGCTTAACTGTAGGGCGTTGCTCCTCCAGATCGCATGGTTCGGTACATAGAATTTAACGCCAGAAGCATAAAATACAATAAAAATACAACAGTTTTTCCATCGTAAAAAAGGAATAATTGCGACCAGTGTGAAAGTAATGGTCATTTCTACGTTCCGGGCTACCTAGGTTTCACTCTTGGGCGTTGCTCCACCACATCGAATAGCTACGGCCATAGAAGTCAATTCCAGATGCATAAAGTACAATATAAATAGAACAGCACTTCCATCGTAAAGCAGGAATAATTGCAACCAGAGTGAAAGTGATGGTCATAGGTCCGGGCGACCTAGGCTTCGCTCTGGGGTGTTGGTCCACCAGATCGAATAGTTAGGGCCTAAGAAGTCAACGCCAGAAGCATAAAATACAATAAAAATGCAACAGTCTTTGCATCGTATAACAGGAATAATTGCAACCAGAGTGAAAGTGATGGTCATAGGTCCGGGCGACCTAGGCTTCGCTCTGGGGTGTTGGTCCACCAGATCGAATAGTTAGGTCCTAAGAAGACAACGCAAGAAGCATAAAATACAATATAAATACAACAGCTTTTCCGTCGTATATAATGTATATTTGCAAACAGTGTGAAAGTAAAGGTCATTTCTACGTTCCGGGCAACCTAGGGTTCACTCTAGGGCGTTCTTCCACCAGATCTAATAGTTAGGGCCTAAAAAGTCAACGCCAGAAGCATAAAATCCAATATAAATACAACAGCTTTACCATCGTATATAATGTATATTTGCAAACAGTGTGAAGGTATAGGTCATTTCTACGTTCCGGGCAACCTAGGCTTAACTGTAGGGCGTTGCTCCACCAGATCGAATAGTTAGGGCCTTAGAAGTCAACGCCCGAAGCATGAAATACAAAATAAATAGAACAGTTTTTCCACCGTATAACAGGAATAACTGCAACCAGTGTGAAAGTACTGGTCATTTCTACGTTCCGGGCAACATAGGCTTCGCTTAAGGGCGTTGCTCGACCAGATCGAATAGCTAGGGACTTAGAAGTCGACGCCAGAAGCATAAAATACAATAAAAATACAACAGCTTTACCATCGTATATAATGTATATCTTCAAACAGTGTGAAGGTATAGGTCATTTCTACGTTCCGGGCAACCTAGGCTTAACTGTAGGGCGTTGCTCCACCAGATCGAATAGCTAGGGCCTTAGAAGTCAACGCCCGAAGCATGAAATACAAAATAAATAGAACAGTTTTTCCATCGTATAACAGGGATAACTGCAACCAGTGTGAAAGTACAGGTCATTTCTACGTTCCGGGCAACCTAGGCTTCACTGCAGGTCGTTGCTCCACCACATCGTATAGCTACGGCCTTAGAAGTCAACGCCAGAAGCATAAAATGCAATAAAAGTACAACAGCTTTTCCATCGTATAACAGGAATAATTGCAACCAGAGTGAAAGTGATGGTCATAGGTCCGGGCGACCTAGGCGACGCTCAGGCGTGTTGGTCCACCAGATCGAATAGCTAGGGCCTTAGAAGTCAACGCCAGAAGCATAAAATACAAAATAAATACAATAGTTTTTCCATCGTATAACAGGAATAATTGGAACCAGTGTGAAAGTAATGGTCATTTCTACGTTCCGGGCAACCTAGGCTTCGCTCTAGGGCCTTGCTCCACCAGATCGTATAGCTAGGGACTTAGAAGTCAACGCCAGAAGCATAAAATACAATAAAAATGCGACAGTTTTTCCACCGTATAACAGGAATAACTGCAACCAGTGTTAAAGTACTGGTCATTTCTACGTTCCGGGCAACCTAGGCTTCACTCTAGGGCGGTGCTCCAGCAGATTGAATAGTTAGGGCCTAAGAAGTCAACGCCAGAAGCATAAAATACAATATAAATACTACAGCTTTTCCATCGTATATGATGTATATTTGCAAACAGTGTGAAAGTAAAGGCCATTTCTACGTTCCGGGCAACATAGGCTTCGCTTAAGGGCGTTGCTCCACCAGATCGAATAGCTAGGGACTTAGAAGTCGACGCCAGAATCATAAAATACAATAAAAATACAACAGTTTTTCCATCGTATATAATGTATATTTGCAAACAGTGTGAAGGTAAAGGTCATTTCTACGTTCCGGGCAACCTAAGCTTAAGTGTAGGGCGTTGCTCCACCAGATCGAATAGTTAGGGCCTTAGAAGTCAACGCACGGAGCATAAAATACAAAATTAATACAACAGTTTCTCCATCGTATAAAACGAATAATTGCAACCAGTGTGAAAGATATGGTCATTTCTACGTTACGGGCAACCTATGCTTCACTCTAGGTCGTTGCTCCACCAAATCGAATAGCTAGTGCCTTAGAAGTCATAGCCCGAAGCATAAAATACAAAATTAATACAACAGTTATTCCATCGTATAACAGGTATAATTACAACCAGGGTGAAAGTAATGGGCATTTCTACGTTCCGAGCAACCTAGGCTTCACTCTAGGGCGTTGCTCCACCAGGTCGAGTAGTTAGGGCCTTAGAAAACAACTTCAGACGCATAAAATACAATAAAAATACAACAGTTTTTCCATCGTATAAAATGAATATTTGCAAACAGTGTGAAGGTAAAGGTCATTTCTACGTTCCGGGCAACCTATGCTTCACTCTAGGTCGTTGCTCCACCAAATCGAATAGCTAGGGCCCTAGGAGTCATAGCCCGAAGCATAAAATACAAAATAAATACAACAGTTATTCCATCGTATAACAGGTATAATTACAACCAGGGTAAAAGTAATGGGCATTTCTACGTTCTGAGCAACCTAGGCATCACTCTAGGGCGTTGCTCCACCAGGTCGAGTAGTTATGGCCTTAGAAAACAACTCCAGACGCATAAAATACAATAAAAATACAACAGTTCTTCCATCGTATAAAAAGAATAATTGCAACCAGTGTGAAAGTAATGGTCATTTCTACGTTTCGGGCAACCTAGGCTTCACTCAAGAGCATTGCTCCACCAGACCGAATAGTTAGGGCCTTAGAAGTCAACGCACGAAGCATAAAATACAAAATTAATGCAACAGTTTCTCCATCGTATAAAACGAATAATTGCAACCAGTGTGAAAGATATGGTCATTTCTACGTTACGGGCAACCTATGCTTCACTCTAGGTCGTTGCTCCACCAAATCGAATAGCTAGGGCCTTAGAAGTCATAGCCCGAAGCATAAAATACAAAATTAATACAACAGTTATTCCATCGTATATCAGGTATAATTACAACCAGGGTGAAAGTAATGGGCATTTCTACGTTCCGAGCAACCTAGGCTTCACTCTAGGGCGTTGCTCCACCAGGTCGAGTAGTTAGGGCCTTAGAAAACAACTTCAGACGCATAAAATACAATAAAAATACAACAGTTTTTCCATCGTATAAAATGAATATTTGCAAACAGTGTGAAGGTAAAGGTCATTTCTACGTTCCGGGCAACCTAAGCTTAACTGTAGGGCGTTGCTCCACCAGATCCAATAGTTAGGGCCTTAGAAGTCAACGCACGAAGCATAAAATACAAAATTAATACAACAGTTTCTCCATCGTATAAAAGGAATAATGGCGACCAGTGTGAAAGTAATGGTCATTTCTACGTTCCGGGCAACCTATGCTTCACTCTAGGTCGTTGCTCCACCAAATCGAATAGCTAGGGCCCTAGGAGTCATAGCCCGAAGCATAAAATACAAAATAAATACAACAGTTATTCCATCGTATAACAGGTATAATTACAACCAGGGTAAAAGTAATGGGCATTTCTACGTTCTGAGCAACCTAGGCATCACTCTAGGGCGTTGATCCACCAGGTCGAGTAGTTATGGCCTTAGAAAACAACTCCAGACGCATAAAATACAATAAAAATACAACAGTTCTTCCATCGTATAAAAAGAATAATTGCAACCGGTGTGAAAGTAATGGTCATTTCTACGTTTCGGGCAACCTAGGCTTCACTCAAGAGCATTGCTCCACCAGACCGAATAGTTAGGGCCTTAGAAGTCAACGCGCGAAGCATAAAATACAAAATAAATACAACAGTTTCTCCATCGTATAAAAGGAATAATGGCGACCAGTGTGAAAGTAATGGTCATTTGTACGTTCCGGGCAACCTAGGTTTCACTCTTGGGCGTTGCTCCACCACGTCGAATAGCTACGGCGTTAGAAGTCAATTCCAGAAGCATAAAATACAATATAAATACAACAGCTTTTCCATCGTATAACAGGAATAATTGCAACCAGAGTGAAAGTGATGGTCATAGGTCCGGGCGACCTAGGCTTCGCTCTGGGGTGTTGGTCCACCAGATCGAATAGTTAGGTCCTAAGAAGACAACGCAAGAAGCATAAAATACAATATAAATACAACAGCTTTTCCGTCGTATATAATGTATATTTGCAAACAGTGTGAAAGTAAAGGTCATTTCTACGTTCCGGGCAACCTAGGGTTCACTCTAGGGCGTTCTTCCACCAGATCTAATAGTTAGGGCCTAAAAAGTCAACGCCAGAAGCATAAAATCCAATATAAATACAACAGCTTTACCATCGTATATAATGTATATTTGCAAACAGTGTGAAGGTATAGGTCATTTCTACGTTCCGGGCAACCTAGGCTTAACTGTAGGGCGTTGCTCCACCAGATCGAATAGTTAGGGCCTTAGAAGTCAACGCCCGAAGCATGAAATACAAAATAAATAGAACAGTTTTTCCACCGTATAACAGGAATAACTGCAACCAGTGTGAAAGTACTGGTCATTTCTACGTTCCGGGCAACATAGGCTTCGCTTAAGGGCGTTGCTCGACCAGATCGAATAGCTAGGGACTTAGAAGTCGACGCCAGAAGCATAAAATACAATAAAAATACAACAGCTTTACCATCGTATATAATGTATATCTTCAAACAGTGTGAAGGTATAGGTCATTTCTACGTTCCGGGCAACCTAGGCTTAACTGTAGGGCGTTGCTCCACCAGATCGAATAGCTAGGGCCTTAGAAGTCAACGCCCGAAGCATGAAATACAAAATAAATAGAACAGTTTTTCCATCGTATAACAGGGATAACTGCAACCAGTGTGAAAGTACAGGTCATTTCTACGTTCCGGGCAACCTAGGCTTAACTGTAGGGCGTTGCTCCACCAGATCCCATAGCTAGGGACTTAAAATTTAACGCCAGAAGCATAAAATACAATAAAAATGCAACAGTTTTTCCATCGCATAACAGGAATAATTGCAACCAGTGTGAAAGTACAGGTCATTTTTACGTTCCGGGCAGCCTAGGTTTCGCTGTAGGGCGTTGCTCCACCAGATCGAATAGCTAGCGACTTAGAAGTCAACGCCAGAAGCATAGAACACAATAAAAATACAACAGTTTTTCCATCGCATAAACGGAATAATTGCAACCAGTATGAAAGTTATGGTCATTTCTACGTTCCGGGCAACCTAGGCTTAACTCCAGGGCGTTGCTCCACCAGATCGAATAGTTAGGGACTTTGAGTACAACAGCAGAAGCATAAAATACATTAAAAATGCAACAGTTTCTCCATTGTATAACAGGAACAACTGCAACCAGAGTGAAAGTACTGGTCATTTCTACGTTCCGAGCAACCTAAGCTTGACTCTAGGGCGGTGCTCCACCAGATCGAATAGTTAGGGCCTAAGAAGTGAACGCCCGAAGCATAAAATGCAATATAAATACAACAGCTTCTCCATCGTATATGATGTATATTTGCAAACAGTGTGAAAGTAAAGGTCATTTCTACGTTCCGGGCAGCATAGGCTTAACTGTAGGGCGTTGCTCCTCCAGATCGCATGGTTCGGTACATAGAATTTAACGCCAGAAGCATAAAATACAATAAAAATACAACAGTTTTTCCATCGTATAAAAGGAATAATTGCGACCAGTGTGAAAGTAATGGTCATTTCTACGTTCCGGGCAACCTAGGTTTCACTCTTGGGCGTTGCTCCACCACATCGAATAGCTACGGCCTTAGAAGTCAATTCCAGATGCATAAAGTACAATATAAATAGAACAGCTCTTCCATCGTAAAGCAGGAATAATTGCAACCAGAGTGAAAGTGATGGTCGTAGGTCCGGGCGACCTAGGCTTCGCTCTGGGGTGTTGGTCCACCAGATCGAATAGTTAGGGCCTAAGAAGTCAACGCCAGAAGCATAAAATACAATAAAAATGCAACAGTCTTTGCATCGTATAACAGGAATAATTGCAACCAGAGTGAAAGTGATGGTCATAGGTCCGGGCGACCTAGGCTTCGCTCTGGGGTGTTGGTCCACCAGATCGAATAGTTAGGGCCTAAGAAGTCAACGCCAGAAGCATAAAATACAAAATTAGTACAACAGTTTTTCCATCGTATAAAACGAATAATTGCAACCAGTGTGAAAGATATGGTCATTTCTACGTTACGGGCAACCTAGGCTCCACTCTAGGTCGTTGCTCCACCAAATCGAATAGCTAGGGCCTTAGAAGTCAACGCCAGAAGCATAAAATACAACATAAGTATAGCAGTTCTGCCATCGTATAAAATGTATAATTGCAAGCAGTGTGAAAGTAAAAGTCATTTCTACGTTCCGGGCAACCTAGGCTTCACTCTAGGGCTTTGTTCCACCAGATCGAATAGTTAGGGCCTAAGAAGTCAGCGCCAGAAGCGTAAAATACAATATAAATACAACAGCTTTACCATCGTATATAATGTATATCTGCCAACAGTGTGAAGGTATAGGTCATTTCTACGTTCCGGGCAACCTAGGCTTAACTGTAGGGCGTTGCTCCACCAGATCGAATAGCTAGGGCCTTTGAAGTCAACGCCCGAAGCATGAAATACAAAATAGATAGAACAGTTTTTCCATCGTATAACAGGGATAACTGCAACCAGTGTGAAAGTACAGGTCATTTCTACGTTCCGGGCAACCTAGGCTTCACTGTAAGCCGTTGCTCCACCACATCGTATAGCTACGGCCTTAGAAGTCAACGCCAGAAGCATAAAATGCAATAAAAGTACAACAGCTTTTCCATCGTATAACAGGAATAATAGCAACCAGAGTGAAACTGATGGTCATATGTCCGGGCGATCTAGGCGACGCTCAGGGGTGTTGGTCCACCAGATCGAACAGCTAGGGCCTTAGAAGTCAACGCCAGAAGCATAAAATACAATATTGATACTACAGCTTTTCCATCGTATATGATGTATATTTGCAAACAGTGTGAAAGTAAAGGTCATTTCTACGTTCCCGGCAACATAGGCTTCGCTTAAGGGCGTTGCCCGACCAGATCGAATAGCTAGGGACTTAGAAGTCGACGCCAGAAGCATAAAATACAATAAAAATACAACAGCTTTTCCATCGTATATAATGTATATTTGCAAACAGTGTGAAGGTAAAGGTCATTTCTACGTTCCGGGCAACCTAGGCTTAACTGTAGGGCGTTGCTCCACCAGATCGAATAGCCATGTACTTTGAATACAACACCAGAAGCAAAAAATACAATAAAAATGCAACAGTTTTTCCATCGTATAACAGGAAGGCTGCAACCCGCGTGAAAGTACTGGTCATTTCTACGTTCCGGGCAACCTAGGCTTCACTCTAGGGCGTTCTTCCACCAGATCTAATAGTTAGGGCCTAAGAAGTCAACGCCAGAAGCATAAAATCCAATATAAATACAACAGCTTTACCATCGTATATAATGTATATCTTCAAACAGTGTGAAGGTATAGGTCATTTCTACGTTCCGGGCAACCTAGTCTTAACTGTAGGGCGTTGCTGCACCAGATCGAATAGCTAGGGCCTTAGAAGTCAACGCCCGAAGCATGAAATACAAAATAAATAGAACAGTTTTTCCATCGTATAACAGGGATAACTGCAACCAGTGTGAAAGTACAGGTCATTTCTACGTTCCGGGCAACCTAGGCTTCACTGTAGGCCGTTGCTCCACCACATCGTATAGCTACGGCCTTAGAAGTCAACGCCAGAAGCATAAAGTGCAATAAAAGTACAACAGCTTTTCCATCGTATAACAGGAATAATTGCAACCAGAGTGAAAGTGATGGTCATAGGTCCGGGCGTCCTAGGCGACGCTCAGGCGTGTTGGTCCACCAGATCGAATAGCTAGGGCCTTAGAGGTCAACGCCAGAAGCATAAAATACAAAATAAATACAATAGTTTTTCCATCGTATAACAGGAATAATTGGAACCAGTGTGAAAGTAATGGTCATTTCTACGTTCCGGGCAACCTAGGCTTCACTCTAGGGCGGTGCTCCACCAGATCGAATAGTTAGGGCCTTAGAAGTCAACGCACGAAGCATAAAATACAAAATTAATACAACAGTTTCTCCATCGTATAAAACGAATAATGGCAACCAGTGTGAAAGATATGGTCATTTCTACGTTACGGGCAACCTAGGCGTCACTCTAGGTCGTTGCTCCACCAAATCGAATAGCTAGGGCCTTAGAAGTCATAGCCCGAAGCATAGAATACAAAATTAATACAACAGTTATTCCATCGTATAACAGGTATAATTACAACCAGGGTGAAAGTAATGGGCATTTCTACGTTCCGAGCAACCTAGGCTTCACTCTAGGGCGTTGCTCCACCAGGTCGAGTAGTTAGGGCCTTAGAAAACAACTTCAGACGCATAAAATACAATAAAAATACAACAGTTTTTCCATCGTATAAAAAGAATATTTGCAAACAGTGTGAAGGTAAAGGTCATTTCTACGTTCCGGGCAACCTAAGCTTAACTGTAGGGCGTTGCTCCACCAGATCGAATAGTTAGGGCCTTAGAAGTCAACGCACGAAGCATAAAATACAAAATTAATACAACAGTTTCTCCATCGTATAACAGGAATAACTGCAACCAGTGTGAAAGTACTGGTCATTTCTACGTTCCGGGCAACCTAGGCTTCACTCTAGGGCGGTGCTCCACCAGATCGAATAGTTAGGGCCTAAGAAGTCAACGCCAGAAGCATAAAATACAATATAAATACTACAGCTTTTCCATCGTATATGATGTATATTTGCAAACAGTGTGAAAGTAAAGGCCATTTCTACGTTCCGGGCAACATAGGCTTCGCTTAAGGGCGTTGCTCCACCAGATCGAATAGCTAGGGACTTAGAAGTCGACGCCAGAAGCATAAAATACAATAAAAATACAACAGTTTTTCCATCGTATATAATGTATATTTGCAAACAGTGTGAAGGTAAAGGTCATTTCTACGTTCCGGGCAACCTAAGCTTAAGTGTAGGGCGTTGCTCCACCAGATCGAATAGTTAGGGCCTTAGAAGTCAACGCACGAAGCATAAAATAGAAAATTAATACAACAGTTTCTCCATCGTATAAAACGAATAATTGCACCCAGTGTTAAAGATATGGTCATTTCTACGTTACGGGCAACCTATGCTTCACTCTAGGTCGTTGCTCCACCAAATCGAATAGCTAGGGCCTTAGAAGTCATAGCCCGAAGCATAAAATACAAAATTAATACAACAGTTATTCCATCGTATAACAGGTATAATTACAACCAGGGTGAAAGTAATGGGCATTTCTACGTTCCGAGCAACCTAGGCTTCACTCTAGGGCGTTGCTCCACCAGGTCGAATAGCTAGGGACTTAGAAGTCAACGACAGAAGCATAAAATACAATAAAAATACAAGAGTTTTTCCATCATATAAAAGGAATAATTGCGACCAGTGTGAAAGTAATGGTCATTTCTACGTTCCGGGCAACCTAGGTTTCACTCTTGGGCGTTGCTCCACCACATCGAATAGCTACGGCCTTAGAAGTCAATTCCAGAAGCATAAAATACAATATAAATACAACAGCTTTTCCATCGTATATAATGTATATCTTCAAACAGTGTGAAGGTATAGGTCATTTCTACGTTCCGGGCAACCTAGTCTTAACTGTAGGGCGTTGCTGCACCAGATCGAATAGCTAGGGCCTTAGAAGTCAACGCCCGAAGCATGAAATACAAAATAAATAGAACAGTTTTTCCATCGTATAACAGGGATAACTGCAACCAGTGTGAAAGTACAGGTCATTTCTACGTTCCGGGCAACCTAGGCTTCACTGTAGGCCGTTGCTCCACCACATCGTATAGCTACGGCCTTAGAAGTCAACGCCAGAAGCATAAAGTGCAATAAAAGTACAACAGCTTTTCCATCGTATAACAGGAATAATTGCAACCAGAGTGAAAGTGATGGTCATAGGTCCGGGCGTCCTAGGCGACGCTCAGGCGTGTTGGTCCACCAGATCGAATAGCTAGGGCCTTAGAGGTCAACGCCAGAAGCATAAAATACAAAATAAATACAATAGTTTTTCCATCGTATAACAGGAATAATTGGAACCAGTGTGAAAGTAATGGTCATTTCTACGTTCCGGGCAACCTAGGCTTCACTCTAGGGCGGTGCTCCACCAGATCGAATAGTTAGGGCCTTAGAAGTCAACGCACGAAGCATAAAATACAAAATTAATACAACAGTTTCTCCATCGTATAAAACGAATAATGGCAACCAGTGTGAAAGATATGGTCATTTCTACGTTACGGGCAACCTAGGCGTCACTCTAGGTCGTTGCTCCACCAAATCGAATAGCTAGGGCCTTAGAAGTCATAGCCCGAAGCATAGAATACAAAATTAATACAACAGTTATTCCATCGTATAACAGGTATAATTACAACCAGGGTGAAAGTAATGGGCATTTCTACGTTCCGAGCAACCTAGGCTTCACTCTAGGGCGTTGCTCCACCAGGTCGAGTAGTTAGGGCCTTAGAAAACAACTTCAGACGCATAAAATACAATAAAAATACAACAGTTTTTCCATCGTATAAAAAGAATATTTGCAAACAGTGTGAAGGTAAAGGTCATTTCTACGTTCCGGGCAACCTAAGCTTAACTGTAGGGCGTTGCTCCACCAGATCGAATAGTTAGGGCCTTAGAAGTCAACGCACGAAGCATAAAATACAAAATTAATACAACAGTTTCTCCATCGTATAACAGGAATAACTGCAACCAGTGTGAAAGTACTGGTCATTTCTACGTTCCGGGCAACCTAGGCTTCACTCTAGGGCGGTGCTCCACCAGATCGAATAGTTAGGGCCTAAGAAGTCAACGCCAGAAGCATAAAATACAATATAAATACTACAGCTTTTCCATCGTATATGATGTATATTTGCAAACAGTGTGAAAGTAAAGGCCATTTCTACGTTCCGGGCAACATAGGCTTCGCTTAAGGGCGTTGCTCCACCAGATCGAATAGCTAGGGACTTAGAAGTCGACGCCAGAAGCATAAAATACAATAAAAATACAACAGTTTTTCCATCGTATATAATGTATATTTGCAAACAGTGTGAAGGTAAAGGTCATTTCTACGTTCCGGGCAACCTAAGCTTAAGTGTAGGGCGTTGCTCCACCAGATCGAATAGTTAGGGCCTTAGAAGTCAACGCACGAAGCATAAAATAGAAAATTAATACAACAGTTTCTCCATCGTATAAAACGAATAATTGCAACCAGTGTTAAAGATATGGTCATTTCTACGTTACGGGCAACCTATGCTTCACTCTAGGTCGTTGCTCCACCAAATCGAATAGCTAGGGCCTTAGAAGTCATAGCCCGAAGCATAAAATACAAAATTAATACAACAGTTATTCCATCGTATAACAGCTATAATTACAACCAGGGTGAAAGTAATGGGCATTTCTACGTTCCGAGCAACCTAGGCTTCACTCTAGGGCGTTGCTCCACCAGGTCGAATAGCTAGGGACTTAGAAGTCAACGACAGAAGCATAAAATACAATAAAAATACAAGAGTTTTTCCATCATATAAAAGGAATAATTGCGACCAGTGTGAAAGTAATGGTCATTTCTACGTTCCGGGCAACCTAGGTTTCACTCTTGGGCGTTGCTCCACCACATCGAATAGCTACGGCCTTAGAAGTCAATTCCAGAAGCATAAAATACAATATAAATACAACAGCTTTTCCATCGTATATAATGTATATCTTCAAACAGTGTGAAGGTATAGGTCATTTCTACGTTCCGGGCAACCTAGTCTTAACTGTAGGGCGTTGCTGCACCAGATCGAATAGCTAGGGCCTTAGAAGTCAACGCCCGAAGCATGAAATACAAAATAAATAGAACAGTTTTTCCATCGTATAACAGGGATAACTGCAACCAGTGTGAAAGTACAGGTCATTTCTACGTTCCGGGCAACCTAGGCTTCACTGTAGGCCGTTGCTCCACCACATCGTATAGCTACGGCCTTAGAAGTCAACGCCAGAAGCATAAAGTGCAATAAAAGTACAACAGCTTTTCCATCGTATAACAGGAATAATTGCAACCAGAGTGAAAGTGATGGTCATAGGTCCGGGCGTCCTAGGCGACGCTCAGGCGTGTTGGTCCACCAGATCGAATAGCTAGGGCCTTAGAGGTCAACGCCAGAAGCATAAAATACAAAATAAATACAATAGTTTTTCCATCGTATAACAGGAATAATTGGAACCAGTGTGAAAGTAATGGTCATTTCTACGTTCCGGGCAACCTAGGCTTCACTCTAGGGCGGTGCTCCACCAGATCGAATAGTTAGGGCCTTAGAAGTCAACGCACGAAGCATAAAATACAAAATTAATACAACAGTTTCTCCATCGTATAAAAGAATAATGGCAACCAGTGTGAAAGATATGGTCATTTCTACGTTACGGGCAACCTAGGCGTCACTCTAGGTCGTTGCTCCACCAAATCGAATAGCTAGGGCTTTAGAAGTCATAGCCCGAAGCATAGAATACAAAATTAATACAACAGTTATTCCATCGTATAACAGGTATAATTACAACCAGGGTGAAAGTAATGGGCATTTCTACGTTCCGAGCAACCTAGGCTTCACTCTAGGGCGTTGCTCCACCAGGTCGAGTAGTTAGGGCCTTAGAAAACAACTTCAGACGCATAAAATACAATAAAAATACAACAGTTTTTCCATCGTATAAAAAGAATATTTGCAAACAGTGTGAAGGTAAAGGTCATTTCTACGTTCCGGGCAACCTAAGCTTAACTGTAGGGCGTTGCTCCACCAGATCGAATAGTTAGGGCCTTAGAAGTCAACGCACGAAGCATAAAATACAAAATTAATACAACAGTTTCTCCATCGTATAACAGGAATAACTGCAACCAGTGTGAAAGTACTGGTCATTTCTACGTTCCGGGCAACCTAGGCTTCACTCTAGGGCGGTGCTCCACCAGATCGAATAGTTAGGGCCTAAGAAGTCAACGCCAGAAGCATAAAATACAATATAAATACTACAGCTTTTCCATCGTATATGATGTATATTTGCAAACAGTGTGAAAGTAAAGGCCATTTCTACGTTCCGGGCAACATAGGCTTCGCTTAAGGGCGTTGCTCCACCAGATCGAATAGCTAGGGACTTAGAAGTCGACGCCAGAAGCATAAAATACAATAAAAATACAACAGTTTTTCCATCGTATATAATGTATATTTGCAAACAGTGTGAAGGTAAAGGTCATTTCTACGTTCCGGGCAACCTAAGCTTAAGTGTAGGGCGTTGCTCCACCAGATCGAATAGTTAGGGCCTTAGAAGTCAACGCACGAAGCATAAAATAGAAAATTAATACAACAGTTTCTCCATCGTATAAAACGAATAATTGCAACCAGTGTTAAAGATATGGTCATTTCTACGTTACGGGCAACCTATGCTTCACTCTAGGTCGTTGCTCCACCAAATCGAATAGCTAGGGCCTTAGAAGTCATAGCCCGAAGCATAAAATACAAAATTAATACAACAGTTATTCCATCGTATAACAGGTATAATTACAACCAGGGTGAAAGTAATGGGCATTTCTACGTTCCGAGCAACCTAGGCTTCACTCTAGGGCGTTGCTCCACCAGGTCGAATAGCTAGGGACTTAGAAGTCAACGACAGAAGCATAAAATACAATAAAAATACAAGAGTTTTTCCATCATATAAAAGGAATAATTGCGACCAGTGTGAAAGTAATGGTCATTTCTACGTTCCGGGCAACCTAGGTTTCACTCTTGGGCGTTGCTCCACCACATCGAATAGCTACGGCCTTAGAAGTCAATTCCAGAAGCATAAAATACAATATAAATACAACAGCTTTTCCATCGTATATAATGTATATCTTCAAACAGTGTGAAGGTATAGGTCATTTCTACGTTCCGGGCAACCTAGTCTTAACTGTAGGGCGTTGCTGCACCAGATCGAATAGCTAGGGCCTTAGAAGTCAACGCCCGAAGCATGAAATACAAAATAAATAGAACAGTTTTTCCATCGTATAACAGGGATAACTGCAACCAGTGTGAAAGTACAGGTCATTTCTACGTTCCGGGCAACCTAGGCTTCACTGTAGGCCGTTGCTCCACCACATCGTATAGCTACGGCCTTAGAAGTCAACGCCAGAAGCATAAAGTGCAATAAAAGTACAACAGCTTTTCCATCGTATAACAGGAATAATTGCAACCAGAGTGAAAGTGATGGTCATAGGTCCGGGCGTCCTAGGCGACGCTCAGGCGTGTTGGTCCACCAGATCGAATAGCTAGGGCCTTAGAGGTCAACGCCAGAAGCATAAAATACAAAATAAATACAATAGTTTTTCCATCGTATAACAGGAATAATTGGAACCAGTGTGAAAGTAATGGTCATTTCTACGTTCCGGGCAACCTAGGCTTCACTCTAGGGCGGTGCTCCACCAGATCGAATAGTTAGGCCCTTAGAAGTCAACGCACGAAGCATAAAATACAAAATTAATACAACAGTTTCTCCATCGTATAAAAGAATAATGGCAACCAGTGTGAAAGATATGGTCATTTCTACGTTACGGGCAACCTAGGCGTCACTCTAGGTCGTTGCTCCACCAAATCGAATAGCTAGGGCCTTAGAAGTCATAGCCCGAAGCATAGAATACAAAATTAATACAACAGTTATTCCATCGTATAACAGGTATAATTACAACCAGGGTGAAAGTAATGGGCATTTCTACGTTCCGAGCAACCTAGGCTTCACTCTAGGGCGTTGCTCCACCAGGTCGAGTAGTTAGGGCCTTAGAAAACAACTTCAGACGCATAAAATACAATAAAAATACAACAGTTTTTCCATCGTATAAAAAGAATATTTGCAAACAGTGTGAAGGTAAAGGTCATTTCTACGTTCCGGGCAACCTAAGCTTAACTGTAGGGCGTTGCTCCACCAGATCGAATAGTTAGGGCCTTAGAAGTCAACGCACGAAGCATAAAATACAAAATTAATACAACAGTTTCTCCATCGTATAACAGGAATAACTGCAACCAGTGTGAAAGTACTGGTCATTTCTACGTTCCGGGCAACCTAGGCTTCACTCTAGGGCGGTGCTCCACCAGATCGAATAGTTAGGGCCTAAGAAGTCAACGCCAGAAGCATAAAATACAATATAAATACTACAGCTTTTCCATCGTATATGATGTATATTTGCAAACAGTGTGAAAGTAAAGGCCATTTCTACGTTCCGGGCAACATAGGCTTCGCTTAAGGGCGTTGCTCCACCAGATCGAATAGCTAGGGACTTAGAAGTCGACGCCAGAAGCATAAAATACAATAAAAATACAACAGTTTTTCCATCGTATATAATGTATATTTGCAAACAGTGTGAAGGTAAAGGTCATTTCTACGTTCCGGGCAACCTAAGCTTAAGTGTAGGGCGTTGCTCCACCAGATCGAATAGTTAGGGCCTTAGAAGTCAACGCACGAAGCATAAAATAGAAAATTAATACAACAGTTTCTCCATCGTATAAAACGAATAATTGCAACCAGTGTTAAAGATATGGTCATTTCTACGTTACGGTCAACCTATGCTTCACTCTAGGTCGTTGCTCCACCAAATCGAATAGCTAGGGACTTAGAAGTCAACGACAGAAGCATAAAATACAATAAAAATACAACAGCTTTTCCATCGTATAACAGGAATTATTGCAACCAGAGTGAAAGTGATGGTCATAGGTCCGGGCGATCTAGGCTTCGCTCTGGGGTGTTGGTCCACCAGATCGAATAGTTAGGGCCTAAGAAGTCAACGCTAGAAGCATAAAACACAATAAAAATACAACAGTTTCTCCATCGTATAAAAGAATAATGGCAACCAGTGTGAAAGATATGGTCATTTCTACGTTACGGGCAACCTAGGCGTCACTCTAGGTCGTTGCTCCACCAAATCGAATAGCTAGGGCCTTAGAAGTCATAGCCCGAAGCATAAAATACAAAATTAATACAACAGTTATTCCATCGTATAACAGGTATAATTACAACCAGGGTGAAAGTAATGGGCATTTCTACGTTCCGAGCAACCTAGGCTTCACTCTAGGGCGTTGCTCCACCAGGTCGAATAGCTAGGGACTTAGAAGTCAACGACAGAAGCATAAAATACAATAAAAATACAAGAGTTTTTCCATCATATAAAAGGAATAATTGCGACCAGTGTGAAAGTAATGGTCATTTCTACGTTCCGGGCAACCTAGGTTTCACTCTTGGGCGTTGCTCCACCACATCGAATAGCTACGGCCTTAGAAGTCAATTCCAGAAGCATAAAATACAATATAAATACAACAGCTTTTCCATCGTATAACAGGAATTATTGCAACCAGAGTGAAAGTGATGGTCATAGGTCCGGGCGATCTAGGCTTCGCTCTGGGGTGTTGGTCCACCAGATCGAATAATTAGGGCCTAAGAAGTCAACGCCAGAAGGATAAAATACAATAAAAATGCAACAGTTTATCCATCGTATAACAGGAATAATTGCAACCAGAGTGAAAGTGATGGTCATGGGTCCGGTCACCTAGGCTTCGCTCTGGGGTGTTGGTCCACCAGATCGAATAGTTAGGGCCTAAGAAGTCAACGCTAGAAGCATAAAACACAATAAAAATACAACAGTTTTTCCATCGTATAAAAGGAATAATTGCAACCAGTGTGAAAGATATGGTCATTTCTACGTTCCGGGCAACCTAGGCTTAATTCCAGGGCGTTGCTCCACCAGACCAAATAGTTAGGGACTTTGAATACTACACCAGAAGCATAAAATACAATAAAAATGCAACAGTTTTTCAATCGTATAACAGGAAAGCTTCAACCAGTGTGAAAGTACTGGTCATTTTTATGTTCCGGGTAACCTAGGCTTCACTCTAGGGCGTTGCTCCACCAGATCGAAAAGCTAGGGACTTAGAATTCAACGCCAGAAGAATAAAATACAACATAATTATAACAGTGTTTCCATCGTATAAAATGTATAATTGCAAGCAGTGTGAAGGTAATGGTCATTTCTACCTTCCGGGCAACCTAGGCTTTACTCTAGAGCATTGCTCCACCAGATCGAATAGTTAGGTCCTAAGAAGACAACGCAAGAAGCATAAAATACAATATAAATACAACAGCTTTTCCATCGTATATAATGTATATTTGCAAACAGTGTGAAAGTAAAGGACATTTCTACGTTCCTGGCAACCTAGGGTTTACTCTAGGGCGTTCTTCCACCAGATCTAATAGTTAGGGCCTAAAAAGTCAACACCAGAAGCATAAAATCCAATATAAATACAACAGCTTTTTCATCGTATATAATGTATATTTGCAAACAGTGTGAAGGTATAGGTCATTTCTACGTTCCGGGCAACCTAGGCTTAACTGTAGGGCGTTGCTCCACCAGATCGAATACTTAGGGCCTTAGAAGTCAACGCCCGAAGCATGAAATACAAAATAAATAGAACAGTTTTTCCATCGTATAACAGGGATAACTGCAACCAGTGTGGAAGTAAAGGTCATTTCTACGTTCCGGGCAACCTAGGCTTCACTGTAGGCCGTTGCTCCACCACATCGTATAGCTACGGCCTTAGAAGTCAACGCCAGAAGCATAAAATACAATAAAAGTACAACAGCTTTTCCATCGTATAACAGGAATAATTGCAACCAGAGTGAAAGTGATGGTCATAGGTCCGGGCGACCTAGGCGTCGCTCAGGGGTGTTGGTCCACCAGATCGAATAGTTAGGGACTTTGAATACAACGCCAGGAGCATAAAATACAATAAAAATGCAACAGTTTATCCATCGTATAACAGGAATAATTGCAACCAGTGTGAAAGTTATGGTCATTTCTACGTTCCGGGCAACCTAGGCCTAACTCCAGGGCGTTGCTCCACCAGATCGAATAGTTAGGGACTTTGAATACAACACCAGAAGCTTCAAATACAATAAAAATGCAACAGTTTTTCCATCGTATAACAGGAAAGCTGCAACCAGTGTGAAAGTACTGGTCATTTCTATGTTCCGGGTAACCTAGGCTTCACTCTATGGCGTTGCTCTACCAGATCGAACAGCTAGGGACTTAGAATTCAACGCCAGAAGAATAAAATACAACATAATTATAACAGTGTTTCCATCGTATAAAATGTATGATTGCAAGCAGTGTGAAGGTAATGGTCACCTCTACCTTCCGGGCAACCTAGGCTTTACTCTAGAGCATTGCTCCACCAGATCGAAGAGTTAGGTCCTAAGAAGACAACGCAAGAAGCATAAAATACAATATAAATACAACAGCTTTTCCATCGTATATAATGTATATTTGCAAACAGTGTGAAAGTAAAGGTCATTTCTACGTTCCGGGCAACCTAGGGTTAACTCTAGGGCGTTCTTCCACCAGATCTAATAGTCAGGGCCTAAAAAGTCAACGCCAGAAGCATAAAATCCAATATAAATACAACAGCTTTACCATCGTATATAATGTATATCTGCAAACAGTGTGAAGGTATAGGTCATTTCTACGTTCCGGGCAACCTAGGCTTAACTGTAGGGCGCTGCTCCACCAGATCGAATAGTTAGGGCCTTAGAAGTCAACGCCCGAAGCATGAAATGCAAAATAAATAGAACAGTTTTTCCATCGTACAACAGGGATAACTGCAACCAGTGTGGAAGTAAAGGTCATTTCTACGTTCCAGGAAACCTAGGCTTCACTGTAGGCCGTTGCTCCACCACATCGTATAGCTACGGCCTTAGAAGTCAACGCCAGAAGCATAAAATACAATAAAAGTACAACAGCGTTTCCATCGTATAACAGGAATAATTGCAACCGGAGTGAAAGTGATGGTCATAGGTCCGGGCGACCTAGGCGTCGCTCAGGGTTGTTGGTCCACCAGATCGAATAGTTAGGGACTTTGAATATAACGCCAGGAGCATAAAATACAATAAAAATGCAACAGTTTTTCCAGCGTATAACAGGAATAACTGCAACCAGTGTGAAAGTACTGGTCATTTCTATGTTCCCGGTAACCTAGGCTTCACTCTAGGGCGTTGCTGCACCAGACCGAATAGTTAGGGACTTAGAATTCAGCGCCAGAAGAATAAAATACAACATATGTACAACAGACTTTTCCATCGTATAATATGTATAATTGCAAGCAGTGTGAAGGTAATGGTCATTTCTACGTTCCGGGCAACCTTGGCTTAACTCCAGGGCGTTGCTCCACCAGATCGAATAGTTAGGGACTTTGAGTACAACGGCAGAAGCATAAAATACATTAAAAATGCAACACTTTCTCCATTGTATAACAGGAACAACTGCAACCAGGGTGAAAGTACTGGTCATTTCTAGGTTCCGGGCAACCTAGGCTTGACTCTAGGGCGGTGCTCCACCAGATCGAATAGTTAGGGGCTAAGAAGTCAACGCCCGAAGCATAAAATACAATATAAATACAACAGCTTTTCCATCGTATATGATGTATATTTGCAAACAGTGTGAAAGTAAAGGTCATTTCTACGTTCCGGGCAACATAGGCTTAACTGTAGGGCGTTGGTCCTCCAGATCGCATAGTTCGGTACATAGAATTTAACGCCAGAAGCATAAAGTACAATAAAAATGCAACAGTTTTTCCATCGTATAACAGGAATAATTGCAACCAGTGTGAAAGTTATGGTCATTTCTACGTTCCGGGCAACCTAGGCTTAACTCCAGGGTGTTGCTCCACCAGATCGAATAGTTAGGGACTTTGAATACAACACCAGAAGCATAAAATACAATAAAAATGCAACAGTTTTTCCATCGTATAACAGGAAAGCTGCAACCAGTGTGAAAGTACTGGCCATTTCTATGTTCCGGGTAACCTAGGCTTCACTCTAGAACGTTGCTCCACCAGATCGAACAGCTAGGGACTTAGAATTCAGCGCCAGAAGAATAAAATACGACATAATTATAACAGTGTTTCCATCACATAAAATGTATAATTGCAAGCAGTGTGAATGTAATGGTCATTTCTACCTTCCGGGCAACCTAGGCTTTACTCTAGAGCATTGCTCCACCAGATCGAATAGTTAGGGCCTACGAAGACAACGCCAGAAGCATAAAATACAGTATAAATACAACAGCTTTTCCATCGTATATAATGTATATTTGCAAACAGTGTGTAAGTAAAGGTCATTTCTACGTTCCGGGCAACCTAGGGTTCACTCTAGGGCGTTCTTCCACCAGATCTAATAGTTAGGGCCTAAGAATTCAACGCCAGAAGCATAAAATCCAATATAAATACAACAGCTTTACCATCGTATATAATGTATATCTGCAAACAGTGTGAAGGTATAGGTCATTTCTACGTTCCGGGCAACCTAGGCTTAACTGTAGGGCGTTGCTCCACCAGATCGAATAGCTAGGGCCTTAGAAGTCAACGCCCGAAGCATGAAATACAAAATAAATAGAACAGTTTTTCCATCGTATAACAGGGATAACTGCAACCAGTGTGAAAGTACAGGTCATTTCTACGTTCCGGGCAACCTAGGCTTCACTGTAGGCCGTTGCTCCACCACATCGCATAGCTACGGCCTTAGAAGTCAACGCCAGAAGCATAGAATGCAATAAAAGTACAACAGCTTTTCCATCGTATAACAGGAATGATTGCAACCAGAGTGAAAGTGATGGTCATAGGTCCGGGCTACCTAGGCGACGCTCAGAGGTGTTGGTCCACCAGATCGAATAGCTAGGGCCTTAGAAGTCAACGCCAGAAGCATAAAATACAAAATAAATACAATAGTTTTTCCATCGTATAACAGGAATAATTGCAACCAGTGTGAAAGTAATGGTCATTTCTACGTTCCGGGCAACCTACGCTTCGCTCTAGGGCCTAACTCCACCAGATCGTATAGCTAGGGACTTAGAAGTCAACGCCAGAAGCATAAAATACAATAAAAATGCGACAGTCTTTCCACCGTATAACAGGAATAACTGCAACCAGTGTGAAAGTACTGGTCATTTCTACGTTCCGGGCAACCTAGGCTTCACTCTAGGTCGGTGCTCCACCAGATCGAATAGTTAGGGCCTAAGAAGTCAACGCCAGAAGCATAAAATACAATATAAATACTACAGCTTTTCCATCGTATATGATGTATATTTGCAAACAGTGTGAAAGTAAAGGTCACTTCTACGATCCGGGCAACATAGGCTTAACTGTAGGGCGTTGCTCCTCCAGATCGCATAGTTCGGTACTTAGAATTTAACGCGAGAAGCATAAAATACAATAAAAATGCAACAGTTTTTCCATCGTATAACAGGAAAAATTGCAACCAGTGTGAAAGTACTGGTCATTTCTATGTTCCGGGCAACCTTGGCTTAACTCCAGGGCGTTGCTCCTCCAGATCGAATAGTTAGGGACTTTGAGTACAACGGTAGAATCATAAAATACATTAAAAATGCAACAGTTTCTCCATTGTATAACAGAAATAACTGCAACCAGAGTGAAAGTACTGGTCATTTCTACGTTCCGGGCAACCTAGGCTTCACTCTAGGGCGGTGCTCCACCAGATCGAATAGTTAGGGCCTAAGAAGTGAACGCCAGAAGCATAAAATACGATATAAATACAACAGCTTTTGCATCGTATATGATGTATATTTGCAAACAGTGTGAAAGTAAAGGTCATTTCTACGTTCCGGGCAACATAGGCTTAACTGTTGGGCGTTGCTCCTCCAGATCGCATAGTTCGGTACATAGAATTTAACGCCAGAAGCATAAAATACAATAAAAATGCAACAGTTTTTCCATCGTATAACAGGAATAATTGCAACCAGTGTGAAAGTTATGGTCATTTCTACGTTCCGGGCAACCTAGGCTTAACTCCAGGGCGTTGCTCCACCAGATCGAATAGTTAGGGACTTTGAATACAACACCAGAAGCATAAAATACAATAAAAATGTAACAGTTTTTCCATCGTATAACAGGAAAGCTGCAACCAGTGTGAAAGTACTGGTCATTTCTATGTTCCGGGTAACCTAGGCTTCACTCTAGGGCGTTGCTCCACCAGATCGAACAGCTAAGGGCTTAGAATTCAGCGCCAGAAGAATAACATACGACATAATTGTAACAGTGTTTCCATCACATAAAATGTATAATTGCAAGCAGTGTGAGTGTAATGGTCATTTCTACCTTCCGGGCAACCTAGGCTTTACTCTAGAGCATTGCTCCACCAGATCGAATAGTTAGGGCCTAGAAAGACAACGCCAGAAGCATAAAATACAATATAAATACAACAGCTTTTCCATCGGATATAATGTATATTTGCAAACAGTGTGTAAGTAAAGGTCATTTCTACGTTCCGGGCAACCTAGGGTTCACTCTAGGGCGTTCTTCCACCAGATCTAATAGTTAGGGCCTAAGAAGTCAACGCCAGAAGCATAAAATACAATAAAAATACAACAGTTTTTCCATCGTATAAAAAGATTAATTGCAACCAGTGTGAAAGTAATGGTCATTTCTACGTTTCGGGCAACCTAGGCTTCACTCAAGAGCGTTGCTCCACCAGATCGAATAGTTAGGGCCTTAGATGTCAACGCGCGAAGCATAAAATACAAAATAAATAGAACAGTTTTTCCATTGTATGAAAAGAATAATTGCAACCAGTGTGAAAGTTATGGTCATTTCTACGTTCCGGGCAACCTAGGCTTCACTCTAGGGCGTTGTTCCACCAGATCGAATAGTTAGGGCCTGAGAAGTCAACGTCAGAAGCATAAAATACAATATAAATACAACAGCTTTTCCATGGTATATAATGTATATTTGCAAACAGTGTGAAAGTAAACGTCATTTCTAGGTTCCGGGCAACCTAGGCTTAACTGTAGGGCGTTGCTCCACCAGATCGCATACCTACGGCCTTAGAAGTCAACTCCAGAAGCATGAAATACGATATAGATACAACAGCATTTCCAACGTATAAAATGAATGATTGCAAACAGTGTGAAAGTTATGGTCATTTCTACGTTCCGGGCAGCCTAGGCCTAACTCCAGGGCGTTGCTCCACCAGATCGAATAGTTAGCGACTTTGAATACAACGCCAGGAGCATAAAATACAATAAAAATGCAACAGTTTTTCCATCGTATAAAAGGAAGAATTGCAACCAGTGTGAAAGTACAGGTCATTTCTACGTTCCGGGCAACCTAGGTTTCGCTCTAGGGCGTTGCTCCACCAGATCGAATAGCTAGGGACTCAGAAGTCAACGCCAGAAGCATAAAATACAATAAAAATACAACAGCTTTTCCATCGTATAAAAGGAATAATTGCAACCAGTGTGAAAGTAATGGTCATTTCTACGTTCCGGGCAACCTAGGTTTCACTCTTGGGCGTTGCTCCACCACATCGAATAGCTACGGCCTTAGAAGTCAATTCCAGAAGCATAAAACACAATATAAATACAACAGCTTTTCCATCGTATAAAATGAATGATTGCAAACAGTGTGAAAGTTATGGTCATTTCTACGTTTCGGGCAACCTAGGCTTCACTCAAGAGCGTTGCTGCACCAAATCGAATAGTTAGGGCCTTAGAAGTCATAGCCCGAAGCATAAAATACAAAATTAATACAACAGTTATTCCATCGTATAACAGGTATAATTACAACCATGGTGAAAGTAATGGGCATTTCTACGTTCCGAGCAACCTAGGCTTCACTCTAGGGCGTTGCTCCACCAGGTCGAGTAGTTAGGGCCTTAGAAAACAACTCCAGACGCATAAAATACAGTAAAAATACAACAGCTTTTCCATCGTATAAAAAGAATAATCGCAACCAGTGTGAAACTAATGGTCATTTCTACGTTTCGGGCAACCTAGGCTTCACTCAAGAGCGTTGCTCCACCAGACCGAATAGTTAGGGCCTTAGATGTCAACGCGCGAAGCGTAAAATACAAAATAAATAGAACAGTCTTTCCATTGTATGAAACAAATAATTGCAACCAGTGTGAAAGTTATGGTCATTTCTACGTTCCGGGCAACCCAGGCTTCACTCTAGGGCGTTGTTCCACCAGATCGAATAGTTACGGCCTGAGAAGTCAACGTCAGAAGCATAAAATACAATATAAATACAACAGCTTTTCCATGGTATATAATGTATATTTGCAAACAGTGTGAAAGTAAACGTCATTTCTAGGTTCCGGGCAACCTAGGCGTAACTGTAGGGCGTTGCTCCACCAGATCGCATAGCTAGGGACTTAAAATTTAACGCCAGAAGCATAAAATACAATAAAAATGCAACAGTTTTTCCATCGCATAACAGGAGTAATTGCAGCCAGTGTGAAAGTACAGGTCATTTCTACGTTCCGGGCAACCTAGGTTTCGCTGTAGGGCGTTGCTCCACCAGATCGAATAGCTAGCGACTTAGAAGTCAACGCCAGAAGCATAAAACACAATAAAAATACAACAGTTTTTCCATCGTATAAAATGTATAATTGCAAGCAGTGTGAAGGTAATGGTCATTTCTACGTTCCGGGCAACCTTGGCTTAACTCCAGGGCGTTGCTCCAACAGATCGAATAGTTAGGGACTTTGAGTACAACGGTAGAAGCATAAAATACATTAAAAATGCAACAGTTTCTCCATTGTATAACAGGAACAACTGCAACCAGAGTGAAAGTGCTGGTCATTTCTACGTTCCGGGCAACCTCGGCTTGACTCTAGGGCGGTGCTCCACCAGATCGAATAGTTAGGGCCTTAGAAATCATAGCCCGAAGCATAAAATACAAAATTAGTACAACAGTTATTCCATCGTATAACAGGTATAATTACAACCAGGGTGAAAGTAATGGGCATTTCTACGTTCCGAGCAACCTAGGCATCACTCTAGGGCGTTGCTCCACTAGGTCGAGTAGTTAGGGCCTTAGAAAACAACTCCAGACGCATAAAATACAATAAAAATACAACAGTTTTTCCATCGTATAAAAAGAGTAATTGCAACCAGTGTGAAAGTAATGGTCATTTCTACGTTCCGGGAAACCCAGGCTTCACTCTAGGGCGTTGTTCCACCAGATCGAATAGTTAGGGCCTGAGAAGTCAACGTCAGAAGCATAAAATACAATATAAATACAACAGCTCATCCATGGTATATAATGTATATTTGCAAACAGTGTGTAAGTAAAGGTCATTTCTACGTTCCGGGCAAGCTAGGGTTCACTCTAGGGCGTTCTTCCACCAGATCTAATAGTTAGAGCCTAAGAAGTCAACGCCAGAAGCATAAAATCCAATATAAATACAACAGCTTTACCATCGTATATAATGTATATCTGCAAACAGTGTGAAGGTATAGGTCATTTCTACGTTTCGGGCAACCTAGGCGTAACTCAAGAGCGTTGCTCCACCAGATCGAACGGCTAGGGACTTAGAATTCAACGCCAAAAGAATAAAATACAACATAATTATAACAGTGTTTCCATCATATAAAATGTATAATTGCAAGCAGTGTGAATGTAATGGTCATTTCTACCTTCCGGGCAACCTTGGCTTTACTCTAGAGCATTGCTCCACCAGTTCGAATAGTTAGGGCCTAGGAAGACAACGCCAGAAGCATAAAATACAATATAAATACAACAGCTTTTCCATCGTATATAATGTATATTTGCAAACAGTGTGTAAGTAAAGGTCATTTCTACGTTCCGGGCAAGCTAGGGTTCACTCTAGGGCGTTCTTCCACCAGATCTAATAGTTAGAGCCTAAGAAGTCAACGCCAGAAGCATAAAATCCAATATAAATACAACAGCTTTACCATCGTATATAATGTATATCTGCAAACAGTGTGAAGGTATAGGTCATTTCTACGTTTCGGGCAACCTAGGCTTAACCGTAGGGCGTTGTTCCACCAGATCGAATAGCTAGGGCCTTAGAAGTCAACGCCCGAAGCATGAAATACAAAATAAATAGAACAGTTTTTCCATCGTATAAAACGAATAATTGCAACCAGTGTGAAAGATATGGTCATTTCTACGTTACGGGCAACCTAGGCTTCACTCTAGGTCGTTGCTCCACCAAATCGAATAGCTAGGGCCTTAGAAGTCATAGCCCGAAGCATAAAATACAAAATTAATACAACAGTTATTCCATCGTATAAAAGGTATAATTACAACCAGGGTGAAAGTAATGGGCATTTCTACGTTCCGAGCAACCTAGGCTTCACTCTAGGGCGTTGCTCCACCAGGTCGAGTAGTTAGGGCCTTAGAAAACAACGCCAGACGCATAAAATACAGTAAAAATACAACAGTTTTTCCATCGTATAAAAAGAATAATCGCAACCAGTGTGAAACTAATGGTCATTTCTACGTTTCGGGCAACCTAGGCTTCACTCAAGAGCGTTGCTCCACCAGACCGAATAGTTAGGGCCTTAGAAAACAACGCCAGACGCATAAAATACAGTAAAAATACAACAGTTTTTCCATCGTATAAAAAGAATAATCGCAACCAGTGTGAAACTAATGGTCATTTCTACGTTTCGGGCAACCTAGGCTTCACTCAAGAGCGTTGCTCCACCAGACCGAATAGTTAGGGCCTGAGAAGTCAACGCGCGAAGCGTAAAATACAAAATAAATAGAACAGTCTTTCCATTGTATGAAACAAATAATTGCAACCAGTGTGAAAGTTATGGTCATTTCTACGTTCCGGGCAACCCAGGCTTCACTCTAGGGCGTTGTTCCACCAGTTCGAATAGTTAGGGCCTGAGAAGTCAACGTCAGAAGCATAAAATACAATATAAATACAACAGCTTTTCCATGGTATATAATGTATATTTGCAAACAGTGTGAAAGTAAACGTCATTTCTAGGTTCCGGGCAACCTAGGCGTAACTGTAGGGCGTTGCTCCACCAGATCGCATAGCTAGGGACTTAAAATTTAACGCCAGAAGCATAAAATACAATAAAAATGCAACAGTTTTTCCATCGTATGACAGGAGTAATTGCAACCAGTGTGAAAGTACAGGTCATTTCAACGTTCCGGGCAACCTAGGTTTCGCTATAGGGCGTTGCTCCACCAGATCGAATAGCTAGGGACTTAGAAGTCAACGCCAGAAGCATAAAATACAATAAAAATACAACAGTTTTTCCATCGTATAAAAGGAATAATTGCGACCAGTGTGAAAGTAATGGTCATTTCTACGTTCCGGGCAACCTAGGTTTCACTCTTGGGCGTTGCTCCACCAAATCGAATAGCTAAGGCCTTAGAAATCATAGACAGAAGCATAAAATACAAAATTAATACAACAGTTATTACATCGTATAACAGGTATAATTACAACCAGGGTGAAAGTAATGGGCATTTCTACGTTCCGAGCAACCTAGGCATCACTCTAGGGCGTTGCTCCACCAGTTCGAGTAGTTAGGGCCTTAGAAAACAACTCCACACGCATAAAATATAATAAAAATACAACAGTTTTTCCATCGTATAAAAAGATTAATTGCAACCAGTGTGAAAGTAATGGTCATTTCTACGTTTCGGGCAACCTAGGCTTCACTCAAGAGCGTTGCTCCACCAGATCGAATAGTTAGGGCCTTAGATGTCAACGCGCGAAGCATAAAATACAAAATAAATAGAACAGTTTTTCCATTGTATGAAAAGAATAATTGCAACCAGTGTGAAAGTTATGGTCATTTCTACGTTCCGGGCAACCTAGGCTTCACTCTAGGGCGTTGTTCCACCAGATCGAATAGTTAGGGCCTGAGAAGTCAACGTCAGAAGCATAAAATACAATATAAATACAACAGCTTTTCCATGGTATATAATGTATATTTGCAAACAGTGTGAAAGTAAACGTCATTTCTAGGTTCCGGGCAACCTAGGCGTAACTGTAGGGCGTTGCTCCACCAGATCGCATAGCTAGGGACTTAAAATTTAACGCCAGAAGCATAAAATACAATAAAAATGCAACAGTTTTTCCATCGCATAACAGGAGTAATTGCAGCCAGTGTGAAAGTACAGGTCATTTCTACGTTCCGGGCAACCTAGGTTTCGCTGTAGGGCGTTGCTCCACCAGATCGATTAGCTAGCGACTTAGAAGTCAACGCCAGAAGCATAAAACACAGTAAAAATACAACAGTTTTTCCATCGTATAAAATGTATAATTGCAAGCAGTGTGAAGGTAATGGTCATTTCTACGTTCCGGGCAACCTTGGCTTAACTCCAGGGCGTTGCTCCAACAGATCGAATAGTTAGGGACTTTGAGTACAACGGTAGAAGCATAAAATACATTAAAAATGCAACAGTTTCTCCATTGTATAACAGGAACAACTGCAACCAGAGTGAAAGTACTGGTCATTTCTACGTTCCGGGCAACCTCGGCTTGACTCTAGGGCGGTGCTCCACCAGATCGAATAGTTAGGGCCTTAGAAATCATAGCCCGAAGCATAAAATACAAAATTAGTACAACAGTTATTCCATCGTATAACAGGTATAATTACAACCAGGGTGAAAGTAATGGGCATTTCTACGTTCCGAGCAACCTAGGCATCACTCTAGGGCGTTGCTCCACTAGGTCGAGTAGTTAGGGCCTTAGAAAACAACTCCAGACGCATAAAATACAATAAAAATACAACAGTTTTTCCATCGTATAAAAAGAGTAATTGCAACCAGTGTGAAAGTAATGGTCATTTCTACGTTCCGGGAAACCCAGGCTTCACTCTAGGGCGTTGTTCCACCAGATCGAATAGTTAGGGCCTGAGAAGTCAACGTCAGAAGCATAAAATACAATATAAATACAACAGCTCATCCATGGTATATAATGTATATTTGCAAACAGTGTGTAAGTAAAGGTCATTTCTACGTTCCGGGCAAGCTAGGGTTCACTCTAGGGCGTTCTTCCACCAGATCTAATAGTTAGAGCCTAAGAAGTCAACGCCAGAAGCATAAAATCCAATATAAATACAACAGCTTTACCATCGTATATAATGTATATCTGCAAACAGTGTGAAGGTATAGGTCATTTCTACGTTTCGGGCAACCTAGGCTTAACTCAAGAGCGTTGCTCCACCAGATCGAACAGCTAGGGACTTAGAATTCAACGCCAAAAGAATAAAATACAACATAATTATAACAGTGTTTCCATCATATAAAATGTATAATTGCAAGCAGTGTGAATGTAATGGTCATTTCTACCTTCCGGGCAACCTTGGCTTTACTCTAGAGCATTGCTCCACCAGTTCGAATAGTTAGGGCCTAGGAAGACAACGCCAGAAGCATAAAATACAATATAAATACAACAGCTTTTCCATCGTATATAATGTATATTTGCAAACAGTGTGTAAGTAAAGGTCATTTCTACGTTCCGGGCAAGCTAGGGTTCACTCTAGGGCGTTCTTCCACCAGATCTAATAGTTAGAGCCTAAGAAGTCAACGCCAGAAGCATAAAATCCAATATAAATACAACAGCTTTACCATCGTATATAATGTATATCTGCAAACAGTGTGAAGGTATAGGTCATTTCTACGTTTCGGGCAACCTAGGCTTAACCGTAGGGCGTTGTTCCACCAGATCGAATAGCTAGGGCCTTAGAAGTCAACGCCCGAAGCATGAAATACAAAATAAATAGAACAGTTTTTCCATCGTATAAAACGAATAATTGCAACCAGTGTGAAAGATATGGTCATTTCTACGTTACGGGCAACCTTGGCTTAACTCCAGGGCGTTGCTCCAACAGATCGAATAGTTAGGGACTTTGAGTACAACGGTAGAAGCATAAAATACATTAAAAATGCAACTGTTTCTCCATTGTATAACAGGAACAACTGCAACCAGAGTGAAAGTACTGGTCATTTCTACGTTCCGGGCAACCTCGGCTTGACTCTAGGGCGGTGCTCCACCAGATCGAATAGTTAGGGCCTTAGAAATCATAGCCCGAAGCATAAAATACAAAATTAGTACAACAGTTATTCCATCGTATAACAGGTATAATTACAACCAGGGTGAAAGTAATGGGCATTTCTACGTTCCGAGCAACCTAGGCATCACTCTAGGGCGTTGCTCCACTAGGTCGAGTAGTTAGGGCCTTAGAAAACAACTCCAGACGCATAAAATACAATAAAAATACAACAGTTTTTCCATCGTATAAAAAGAGTAATTGCAACCAGTGTGAAAGTAATGGTCATTTCTACGTTCCGGGAAACCCAGGCTTCACTCTAGGGCGTTGTTCCACCAGATCGAATAGTTAGGGCCTGAGAAGTCAACGTCAGAAGCATAAAATACAATATAAATACAACAGCTCATCCATGGTATATAATGTATATTTGCAAACAGTGTGTAAGTAAAGGTCATTTCTACGTTCCGGGCAAGCTAGGGTTCACTCTAGGGCGTTCTTCCACCAGATCTAATAGTTAGAGCCTAAGAAGTCAACGCCAGAAGCATAAAATCCAATATAAATACAACAGCTTTACCATCGTATATAATGTATATCTGCAAACAGTGTGAAGGTATAGGTCATTTCTACGTTTCGGGCAACCTAGGCTTAACTCAAGAGCGTTGCTCCACCAGATCGAACAGCTAGGGACTTAGAATTCAACGCCAAAAGAATAAAATACAACATAATTATAACAGTGTTTCCATCATATAAAATGTATAATTGCAAGCCGTGTGAATGTAATGGTCATTTCTACCTTCCGGGCAACCTTGGCTTTACTCTAGAGCATTGCTCCACCAGTTCGAATAGTTAGGGCCTAGGAAGACAACGCCAGAAGCATAAAATACAATATAAATACAACAGCTTTTCCATCGTATATAATGTATATTTGCAAACAGTGTGTAGGTAAAGGTCATTTCTACGTTCCGGGCAAGCTAGGGTTCACTCTAGGGCGTTCTTCCACCAGATCTAATAGTTAGAGCCTAAGAAGTCAACGCCAGAAGCATAAAATCCAATATAAATACAACAGCTTTACCATCGTATATAATGTATATCTGCAAACAGTGTGAAGGTATAGGTCATTTCTACGTTTCGGGCAACCTAGGCTTAACCGTAGGGCGTTGTTCCACCAGATCGAATAGCTAGGGCCTTAGAAGTCAACGCCCGAAGCATGAAATACAAAATAAATAGAACAGTTTTTCCATCGTATAAAACGAATAATTGCAACCAGTGTGAAAGATATGGTCATTTCTACGTTACGGGCAACCTAGGCTTCACTCTAGGTCGTTGCTCCACCAAATCGAATAGCTAGGGCCTTAGAAGTCATAGCCCGAAGCATAAAATACAAAATTAATACAACAGTTATTCCATCGTATAAAAGGTATAATTACAACCAGGGTGAAAGTAATGGGCATTTCTACGTTCCGAGCAACCTAGGCTTCACTCTAGGGCGTTGCTCCACCAGGTCGAGTAGTTAGGGCCTTAGAAAACAACGCCAGACGCATAAAATACAGTAAAAATACAACAGTTTTTCCATCGTATAAAAAGAATAATCGCAACCAGTGTGAAACTAATGGTCATTTCTACGTTTCGGGCAACCTAGGCTTCACTCAAGAGCGTTGCTCCACCAGACCGAATAGTTAGGGCCTTAGATGTCAACGCGCGAAGCGTAAAATACAAAATAAATAGAACAGTCTTTCCATGGTATGAAACAAATAATTGCAACCAGTGTGAAAGTTATGGTCATTTCTACGTTCCGGGCAACCCAGGCTTCACTCTAGGGCGTTGTTCCACCAGTTCGAATAGTTAGGGCCTGAGAAGTCAACGTCAGAAGCATAAAATACAATATAAATACAACAGCTTTTCCATGGTATATAATGTATATTTGCAAACAGTGTGAAAGTAAACGTCATTTCTAGGTTCCGGGCAACCTAGGCGTAACTGTAGGGCGTTGCTCCACCAGATCGGATAGCTAGGGACTTAAAATTTAACGCCAGAAGCATAAAATACAATAAAAATGCAACAGTTTTTCCATCGCATAACAGGAGTAATTGCAGCCAGTGTGAAAGTACAGGTCATTTCTACGTTCCGGGCAACCTAGGTTTCGCTGTAGGGCGTTGCTCCACCAGATCGAATAACTAGCGACTTAGAAGTCATCGCCAGAAGCATAAAACACAATAAAAATACAACAGTTTTTCCATCGTATAAAATGTATAATTGCAAGCAGTGTGAAGGTAATGGTCATTTCTACGTTCCGGGCAACCTTGGCTTAACTCCAGGGCGTTGCTCCAACAGATCGAATAGTTAGGGACTTTGAGTACAACGGTAGAAGCATAAAATACATTAAAAATGCAACAGTTTCTCCATTGTATAACAGGAACTGCTGCAACCAGAGTGAAAGTACTGGTCATTTCTACGTTCCGGGCAACCTCGGCTTGACTCTAGGGCGGTGCTCCACCAGATCGAATAGTTAGGGCGCAAGAAGTCAACGCCCGAAGCATAAAATACAATATATATAAAGAACAGCTTTTCCATCGTATATGATGTATATTTGCAAACAGTGTGAAAGTAAAGGTCATTTCTACGTTCCGGGCAGTATAGGCTTAACTGTAGGGCGTTGCTCCTCCAGATCGCATAGTTCGGTACATAGAATTTAACGCCAGAAGCATAAAATACAATAAAAATGCAACAGTTTTTCCATCGTATGACAGGAGTAATTGCAACCAGTGTGAAAGTACAGGTCATTTCAACGTTCCGGGCAACCTAGGTTTCGCTATAGGGCGTTGCTCCACCAGATCGAATAGCTAGGGACTTAGAAGTCAACGCCAGAAGCATAAAATACAATAAAAATACAACAGTTTTTCCATCGTATCAAAGGAATAATTGCGACCAGTGTGAAAGTAATGGTCATTTCTACGTTCCGGGCAACCTAGGTTTCACTCTTGGGCGTTGCTCCACTAGGTCGAGTAGTTAGGGCCTTAGAAAACAACTCCAGACGCATAAAATACAATAAAAATACAACAGTTTTTCCATCGTATAAAAAGAGTAATTGCAACCAGTGTGAAAGTAATGGTCATTTCTACGTTCCGGGAAACCCAGGCTTCACTCTAGGGCGTTGTTCCACCAGATCGAATAGTTAGGGCCTGAGAAGTCAACGTCAGAAGCATAAAATACAATATAAATACAACAGCTCATCCATGGTATATAATGTATATTTGCAAACAGTGTGTAAGTAAAGGTCATTTCTACGTTCCGGGCAAGCTAGGGTTCACTCTAGGGCGTTCTTCCACCAGATCTAATAGTTAGAGCCTAAGAAGTCAACGCCAGAAGCATAAAATCCAATATAAATACAACAGCTTTACCATCGTATATAATGTATATCTGCAAACAGTGTGAAGGTATAGGTCATTTCTACGTTTCGGGCAACCTAGGCTTAACTCAAGAGCGTTGCTCCACCAGATCGAACAGCTAGGGACTTAGAATTCAACGCCAAAAGAATAAAATACAACATAATTATAACAGTGTTTCCATCATATAAAATGTATAATTGCAAGCAGTGTGAATGTAATGGTCATTTCTACCTTCCGGGCAACCTTGGCTTTACTCTAGAGCATTGCTCCACCAGTTCGAATAGTTAGGGCCTAGGAAGACAACGCCAGAAGCATAAAATACAATATAAATACAACAGCTTTTCCATCGTATATAATGTATATTTGCAAACAGTGTGTAAGTAAAGGTCATTTCTACGTTCCGGGCAAGCTAGGGTTCACTCTAGGGCGTTCTTCCACCAGATCTAATAGTTAGAGCCTAAGAAGTCAACGCCAGAAGCATAAAATCCAATATAAATACAACAGCTTTACCATCGTATATAATGTATATCTGCAAACAGTGTGAAGGTATAGGTCATTTCTACGTTTCGGGCAACCTAGGCTTAACCGTAGGGCGTTGTTCCACCAGATCGAATAGCTAGGGCCTTAGAAGTCAACGCCCGAAGCATGAAATACAAAATAAATAGAACAGTTTTTCCATCGTATAAAACGAATAATTGCAACCAGTGTGAAAGATATGGTCATTTCTACGTTACGGGCAACCTTGGCTTAACTCCAGGGCGTTGCTCCAACAGATCGAATAGTTAGGGACTTTGAGTACAACGGTAGAAGCATAAAATACATTAAAAATGCAACTGTTTCTCCATTGTATAACAGGAACAACTGCAACCAGAGTGAAAGTACTGGTCATTTCTACGTTCCGGGCAACCTCGGCTTGACTCTAGGGCGGTGCTCCACCAGATCGAATAGTTAGGGCCTTAGAAATCATAGCCCGAAGCATAAAATACAAAATTAGTACAACAGTTATTCCATCGTATAACAGGTATAATTACAACCAGGGTGAAAGTAATGGGCATTTCTACGTTCCGAGCAACCTAGGCATCACTCTAGGGCGTTGCTCCACTAGGTCGAGTAGTTAGGGCCTTAGAAAACAACTCCAGACGCATAAAATACAATAAAAATACAACAGTTTTTCCATCGTATAAAAAGAGTAATTGCAACCAGTGTGAAAGTAATGGTCATTTCTACGTTCCGGGAAACCCAGGCTTCACTCTAGGGCGTTGTTCCACCAGATCGAATAGTTAGGGCCTGAGAAGTCAACGTCAGAAGCATAAAATACAATATAAATACAACAGCTCATCCATGGTATATAATGTATATTTGCAAACAGTGTGTAAGTAAAGGTCATTTCTACGTTCCGGGCAAGCTAGGGTTCACTCTAGGGCGTTCTTCCACCAGATCTAATAGTTAGAGCCTAAGAAGTCAACGCCAGAAGCATAAAATCCAATATAAATACAACAGCTTTACCATCGTATATAATGTATATCTGCAAACAGTGTGAAGGTATAGGTCATTTCTACGTTTCGGGCAACCTAGGCTTAACTCAAGAGCGTTGCTCCACCAGATCGAACAGCTAGGGACTTAGAATTCAACGCCAAAAGAATAAAATACAACATAATTATAACAGTGTTTCCATCATATAAAATGTATAATTGCAAGCCGTGTGAATGTAATGGTCATTTCTACCTTCCGGGCAACCTTGGCTTTACTCTAGAGCATTGCTCCACCAGTTCGAATAGTTAGGGCCTAGGAAGACAACGCCAGAAGCATAAAATACAATATAAATACAACAGCTTTTCCATCGTATATAATGTATATTTGCAAACAGTGTGTAAGTAAAGGTCATTTCTACGTTCCGGGCAAGCTAGGGTTCACTCTAGGGCGTTCTTCCACCAGATCTAATAGTTAGAGCCTAAGAAGTCAACGCCAGAAGCATAAAATCCAATATAAATACAACAGCTTTACCATCGTATATAATGTATATCTGCAAACAGTGTGAAGGTATAGGTCATTTCTACGTTTCGGGCAACCTAGGCTTAACCGTAGGGCGTTGTTCCACCAGATCGAATAGCTAGGGCCTTAGAAGTCAACGCCCGAAGCATGAAATACAAAATAAATAGAACAGTTTTTCCATCGTATAAAACGAATAATTGCAACCAGTGTGAAAGATATGGTCATTTCTACGTTACGGGCAACCTAGGCTTCACTCTAGGTCGTTGCTCCACCAAATCGAATAGCTAGGGCCTTAGAAGTCATAGCCCGAAGCATAAAATACAAAATTAATACAACAGTTATTCCATCGTATAAAAGGTATAATTACAACCAGGGTGAAAGTAATGGGCATTTCTACGTTCCGAGCAACCTAGGCTTCACTCTAGGGCGTTGCTCCACCAGGTCGAGTAGTTAGGGCCTTAGAAAACAACGCCAGACGCATAAAATACAGTAAAAATACAACAGTTTTTCCATCGTATAAAAAGAATAATCGCAACCAGTGTGAAACTAATGGTCATTTCTACGTTTCGGGCAACCTAGGCTTCACTCAAGAGCGTTGCTCCACCAGACCGAATAGTTAGGGCCTTAGATGTCAACGCGCGAAGCGTAAAATACAAAATAAATAGAACAGTCTTTCCATGGTATGAAACAAATAATTGCAACCAGTGTGAAAGTTATGGTCATTTCTACGTTCCGGGCAACCCAGGCTTCACTCTAGGGCGTTGTTCCACCAGTTCGAATAGTTAGGGCCTGAGAAGTCAACGTCAGAAGCATAAAATACAATATAAATACAACAGCTTTTCCATGGTATATAATGTATATTTGCAAACAGTGTGAAAGTAAACGTCATTTCTAGGTTCCGGGCAACCTAGGCGTAACTGTAGGGCGTTGCTCCACCAGATCGGATAGCTAGGGACTTAAAATTTAACGCCAGAAGCATAAAATACAATAAAAATGCAACAGTTTTTCCATCGCATAACAGGAGTAATTGCAGCCAGTGTGAAAGTACAGGTCATTTCTACGTTCCGGGCAACCTAGGTTTCGCTGTAGGGCGTTGCTCCACCAGATCGAATAACTAGCGACTTAGAAGTCATCGCCAGAAGCATAAAACACAATAAAAATACAACAGTTTTTCCATCGTATAAAATGTATAATTGCAAGCAGTGTGAAGGTAATGGTCATTTCTACGTTCCGGGCAACCTTGGCTTAACTCCAGGGCGTTGCTCCAACAGATCGAATAGTTAGGGACTTTGAGTACAACGGTAGAAGCATAAAATACATTAAAAATGCAACAGTTTCTCCATTGTATAACAGGAACTGCTGCAACCAGAGTGAAAGTACTGGTCATTTCTACGTTCCGGGCAACCTCGGCTTGACTCTAGGGCGGTGCTCCACCAGATCGAATAGTTAGGGCGCAAGAAGTCAACGCCCGAAGCATAAAATACAATATATATAAAGAACAGCTTTTCCATCGTATATGATGTATATTTGCAAACAGTGTGAAAGTAAAGGTCATTTCTACGTTCCGGGCAGTATAGGCTTAACTGTAGGGCGTTGCTCCTCCAGATCGCATAGTTCGGTACATAGAATTTAACGCCAGAAGCATAAAATACAATAAAAATGCAACAGTTTTTCCATCGTATGACAGGAGTAATTGCAACCAGTGTGAAAGTACAGGTCATTTCAACGTTCCGGGCAACCTAGGTTTCGCTATAGGGCGTTGCTCCACCAGATCGAATAGCTAGGGACTTAGAAGTCAACGCCAGAAGCATAAAATACAATAAAAATACAACAGTTTTTCCATCGTATCAAAGGAATAATTGCGACCAGTGTGAAAGTAATGGTCATTTCTACGTTCCGGGCAACCTAGGTTTCACTCTTGGGCGTTGCTCCACCACATCGAATAGTTAGGGCCTAGGAAGTCAACGCCAGAAGCATAAAATACAAAATAGATACAATAGTTTTTCCATCGTATAACAGGAATAATTGCAACCAGTGTGAAAGTTATGGTCATTTCTACGTTACGGGCAACCTAGGCTTCACTCTAGGTCGTTGCTCCACCAAATCGAATAGCTAAGGCCTTAGAAATCATAGACAGAAGCATAAAATACAAAATTAATACAACAGTTATTCCATCCTATAACAGGTATAATTACAACCAGGGTGAAAGTAATGGGCATTTCTACGTTCCGAGCAACCTAGGCATCACTCTAGGGCGTTGCTCCACCAGTTCGAGTAGTTAGGGCCTTAGAAAACAACTCCACACGCATAAAATATAATAAAAATACAACAGTTTTTCCATCGTATAAAAAGATTAATTGCAACCAGTGTGAAAGTAATGGTCATTTCTACGTTTCGGGCAACCTAGGCTTCACTCAAGAGCGTTGCTCCACCAGATCGAATAGTTAGGGCCTTAGATGTCAACGCGCGAAGCATAAAATACAAAATAAATAGAACAGTTTTTCCATTGTATGAAAAGAATAATTGCAACCAGTGTGAAAGTTATGGTCATTTCTACGTTCCGGGCAACCTAGGCTTCACTCTAGGGCGTTGTTCCACCAGATCGAATAGTTAGGGCCTGAGAAGTCAACGTCAGAAGCATAAAATACAATATAAATACAACAGCTTTTCCATGGTATATAATGTATATTTGCAAACAGTGTGAAAGTAAACGTCATTTCTAGGTTCCGGGCAACCTAGGCTTAACTGTAGGGCGTTGCTCCACCAGATCGCATACCTACGGCCTTAGAAGTCAACTCCAGAAGCATGAAATACAATATAGATACAACAGCATTTCCAACGTATAAAATGAATGATTGCAAACAGTGTGAAAGTTATGGTCATTTCTACGTTCCGGGCAGCCTAGGCCTAACTCCAGGGCGTTGCTCCACCAGATCGAATAGTTAGGGACTTTGAATACAACGCCAGGAGCATAAAATACAATAAAAATGCAACAGTTTTTCCATCGTATAAAAGGAAGAATTGCAACCAGTGTGAAAGTACAGGTCATTTCTACGTTCCGGGCAACCTAGGTTTCGCTCTAGGGCGTTGCTCCACCAGATCGAATAGCTAGGGACTCAGAAGTCAACGCCAGAAGCATAAAATACAATAAAAATACAACAGCTTTTCCATCGTATAAAAGGAATAATTGCAACCAGTGTGAAAGTAATGGTCATTTCTACGTTCCGGGCAACCTAGGTTTCACTCTTGGGCGTTGCTCCACCACATCCAATAGCTACGGCCTTAGAAGTCAATTCCAGAAGCATAAAACACAATATAAATACAACAGCTTTTCCATCGTATAAAATGAATGATTGCAAACAGTGTGAAAGTTATGGTAATTTCTACGTTTCGGGCAACCTAGGCTTCACTCAAGAGCGTTGCTCCACCAAATCGAATAGCTAGGGCCTTAGAAGTCATAGCCCGAAGCATAAAATACAAAATTAATACAACAGTTATTCCATCGTATAACAGGTATAATTACAACCATGGTGAAAGTAATGGGCATTTCTACGTTCCGAGCAACCTAGGCTTCACTCTAGGGCGTTGCTCCACCAGGTCGAGTAGTTAGGGCCTTAGAAAACAACTCCAGACGCATAAAATACAGTAAAAATACAACAGTTTTTCCATCGTATAAAAAGAATAATCGCAACCAGTGTGAAACTAATGGTCATTTCTACGTTTCGGGCAACCTAGGCTTCACTCAAGAGCGTTGCTCCACCAGACCGAATAGTTAGGGCCTTAGATGTCGACGCGCGAAGCGTAAAATACAAAATAAATAGAACAGTCTTTCCATTGTATGAAACAAATAATTGCAACCAGTGTGAAAGTTATGGTCATTTCTACGTTCCGGGCAACCCAGGCTTCACTCTAGGGCGTTGTTCCACCAGATCGAATAGTTAGGGCCTGAGAAGTCAACGTCAGAAGCATAAAATACAATATAAATACAACAGCTTTTCCATGGTATATAATGTATATTTGCAAACAGTGTGAAAGTAAACGTCATTTCTAGGTTCCGGGCATCCTAGGCGTAACTGTAGGGCGTTGCTCCACCAGATCGCATAGCTAGGGACTTAAAATTTAACGCCAGAAGCATAAAATACAATAAAAATGCAACAGTTTTTCCATCGCATAACAGGAGTAATTGCAGCCAGTGTGAAAGTACAGGTCATTTCTACGTTCCGGGCAACCTAGGTTTCGCTGTAGGGCGTTGCTCCACCAGATCGAATAGCTAGCGACTTAGAAGTCAACGCCCGAAGCATGAAATACAAAATAAATAGAACAGTTTTTCCATCGTATAAAACGAATAATTGCAACCAGTGTGAAAGATATGGTCATTTCTACGTTACGGGCAACCTAGGCTTCACTCTAGGTCGTTGCTCCACCAGATCGAACAGCTAGGGACTTAGAATTCAACGCCAAAAGAATAAAATACAACATAATTATAACAGTGTTTCCATCATATAAAATGTATAATTGCAAGCAGTGTGAATGTAATGGTCATTTCTACCTTCCGGGCAACCTTGGCTTTACTCTAGAGCATTGCTCCACCAGTTCGAATAGTTAGGGCCTAGGAAGACAACGCCAGAAGCATAAAATACAATATAAATACAACAGCTTTTCCATCGTATATAATGTATATTTGCAAACAGTGTGTAAGTAAAGGTCATTTCTACGTTCCGGGCAAGCTAGGGTTCACTCTAGGGCGTTCTTCCACCAGATCTAATAGTTAGAGCCTAAGAAGTCAACGCCAGAAGCATAAAATCCAATATAAATACAACAGCTTTACCATCGTATATAATGTATATCTGCAAACAGTGTGAAGGTATAGGTCATTTCTACGTTTCGGGCAACCTAGGCTTAACCGTAGGGCGTTGTTCCACCAGATCGAATAGCTAGGGCCTTAGAAGTCAACGCCCGAATCATGAAATACAAAATAAATAGAACAGTTTTTCCATCGTATAAAACGAATAATTGCAACCAGTGTGAAAGATATGGTCATTTCTACGTTACGGGCAACCTAGGCTTCACTCTAGGTCGTTGCTCCACCAAATCGAATAGCTAGGGCCTTAGAAGTCATAGCCCGAAGCATAAAATACAAAATTAATACAACAGTTATTCCATCGTATAAAAGGTATAATTACAACCAGGGTGAAAGTAATGGGCATTTCTACGTTCCGAGCAACCTAGGCTTCACTCTAGGGCGTTGCTCCACCAGGTCGAGTAGTTAGGGCCTTAGAAAACAACTCCAGACGCATAAAATACAGTAAAAATACAACAGTTTTTCCATCGTATAAAAAGAATAATCGCAACCAGTGTGAAACTAATGGTCATTTCTACGTTTCGGGCAACCTAGGCTTCACTCAAGAGCGTTGCTCCACCAGACCGAATAGTTAGGGCCTTAGATGTCAACGCGCGAAGCGTAAAATACAAAATAAATAGAACAGTCTTTCCATTGTATGAAACAAATAATTGCAACCAGTGTGAAAGTTATGGTCATTTCTACGTTCCGGGCAACCCAGGCTTCACTCTAGGGCGTTGTTCCACCAGTTCGAATAGTTAGGGCCTGAGAAGTCAACGTCAGAAGCATAAAATACAATATAAATACAACAGCTTTTCCATGGTATATAATGTATATTTGCAAACAGTGTGAAAGTAAACGTCATTTCTAGGTTCCGGGCAACCTAGGCGTAACTGTAGGGCGTTGCTCCACCAGATCGCATAGCTAGGGACTTAAAATTTAACGCCAGAAGCATAAAATACAATAAAAATGCAACAGTTTTTCCATCGCATAACAGGAGTAATTGCAGCCAGTGTGAAAGTACAGGTCATTTCTACGTTCCGGGCAACCTAGGTTTCGCTGTAGGGCGTTGCTCCACCAGATCGAATAACTAGCGACTTAGAAGTCATCGCCAGAAGCATAAAACACAATAAAAATACAACAGTTTTTCCATCGTATAAAATGTATAATTGCAAGCAGTGTGAAGGTAATGGTCATTTCTACGTTCCGGGCAACCTTGGCTTAACTCCAGGGCGTTGCTCCAACAGATCGAATAGTTAGGGACTTTGAGTACAACGGTAGAAGCATAAAATACATTAAAAATGCAACAGTTTCTCCATTGTATAACAGGAACTGCTGCAACCAGAGTGAAAGTACTGGTCATTTCTACGTTCCGGGCAACCTCGGCTTGACTCTAGGGCGGTGCTCCACCAGATCGAATAGTTAGGGCGCAAGAAGTCAACGCCCGAAGCATAAAATACAATATATATAAAGAACAGCTTTTCCATCGTATATGATGTATATTTGCAAACAGTGTGAAAGTAAAGGTCATTTCTACGTTCCGGGCAGTATAGGCTTAACTGTAGGGCGTTGCTCCTCCAGATCGCATAGTTCGGTACATAGAATTTAACGCCAGAAGCATAAAATACAATAAAAATGCAACAGTTTCTCCATCGTATGACAGGAGTAATTGCAACCAGTGTGAAAGTACAGGTCATTTCAACGTTCCGGGCAACCTAGGTTTCGCTATAGGGCGTTGCTCCACCAGATCGAATAGCTAGGGACTTAGAAGTCAACGCCAGAAGCATAAAATACAATAAAAATACAACAGTTTTTCCATCGTATAAAAGGAATAATTGCGACCAGTGTGAAAGTAATGGTCATTTCTACGTTCCGGGCAACCTAGGTTTCACTCTTGGGCGTTGCTCCACCACATCGAATAGCTACGGCCTTAGAAGTCAACGCCAGAAGCATAAAATACAATAAAAGTACAACAGCTTTTCCATCGGATAACAGGAATAATTGCAACCAGAGTGAAAGTGATGGTCATAGGTCCGGGCAACCTAGGCGTCGCTCAGGTGTGTTGGTCTACCAGATCGAATAGTTAGGGACTTTGAATACAACGCCAGGAGCATAAAATACAATAAAAATGCAACAGTTTTTCCAGCGTATAACAGGAATAACTGCAACCATTGTGAAAGTACTGGTCATTTCTACGTTCCGGGCAACCTAGGTTTCGCTCTAGGGCGTTGCTCCACCAGATCGAATAGCTAGGGACTTAGAAGTCAACGCCAGAAGCATAAAATACAATAAAAATATAACAGATTTCCATCGTATAAGAGGAGTAATTGCAACCAGTGTGAAAGTACAGGTCATTTCTACGTTCCGGGCAACCTAGGTTTCGTTCTAGGGCGTTGCTCCACCAGATCGAATAGCTAGGGACTTAGAAGTCAACGACAGAAGCATAAAATACAATAAAAATACAACAGTTTTTCCATCGTATAAAAGGAATAATTGCAACCAGAGTGAAAGTGATGGTCATAGGTCCGGGCGACCTAGGCTTCGCTCTGGGGTGTTGGTCCACCAGATCGAATAGTTAGGGCCAAAGAAGTCAACGCCAGAAGCATAAAATACAAAATAAATACAATAGTTTTTCCATCGTATAACAGGAATAATTGCAACCAGTGTGAAAGTTATGGTCATTTTTACGTTCCGGCCAACCTAGTCTTCACTCTAGGGCGATGGTCCACCAGATCGAATAGTTAGGGCCTTAGAAGTCAACGCACGAAGCATAAAATACAAAATTAATACAACAGTTTTTCCATCGTATAAAACGAATAATTGCAACCAGTGTGAAAGATATGGTCATTTCTACGTTACGGCCAACCTAGGCTTCACTCTAGGTCGTTGCTCCACCAAATCGAATAGCTAGGGCCTTAGAAATCATAGCCCGAAGCATAAAATACAAAATTAGTACAACAGTTATTCCATCGTATAACAGGTATAATTACAACCAGGGTGAAAGTAATGGGCATTTCTACGTTCCGAGCAACCTAGGCATCACTCTAGGGCGTTGCTCCACTAGGTCGAGTAGTTAGGGCCTTAGAAAACAACTCCAGACGCATAAAATACAATAAAAATACAACAGTTTTTCCATCGTATAAAAAGAATAATTGCAACCAGTGTGAAAGTAATGGTCATTTCTACGTTCCGGGCAACCCAGGCTTCACTCTAGGGCGTTGTTCCACCAGATCGGATAGTTAGGGCCTGAGAAGTCAACGTCAGAAGCATAAAATACAATATAAATACAACAGCTTTTCCATGGTATATAATGTATATTTGCAAACAGTGTGAAAGTAAACGTCATTTCTGGGTTCCGGGCAACCTAGGCGTAACTTTAGGGCGTTGCTCCACCAGATCGCATAGCTAGGGACTTAAAATTTAACGCCAGAAGCATAATATACAATAAAAATGCAACAGTTTTTCCATCGCATAACAGGAGTAACTGCAGGCAGTGTGAAAGTACAGGTCACTTCTACGTTCCGGGCAGCCTAGGCCTAACTCCAGGGCGTTGCTCCACCAGATCGAATAGTTAGGGACTTTGAATACAACGCCAGGAGCATAAAATACAATAAAAATGCAACAGTTTTTCCATCGTATAAAAGGAAGAATTGCAACCAGTGTGAAAGTACAGGTCATTTCTACCTTCCGGGCAACCTTGGCTTTACTCTAGAGCATTGCTCCACCAGATCGAATAGTTAGGGCCTAGGAAGTCAACGCCAGAAGCATAAAATACAAAATAAATACAATAGTTTTTCCATCGTATAACAGGAATAATTGCAACCAGTGTGAAAGTTATGGTCATTTCTACGTTACGGGCAACCTAGGCTTCACTCTAGGTCGTTGCTCCACCAAATCGAATAGCTAAGGCCTTAGAAATCATAGACAGAAGCATAAAATACAAAATTAATACAACAGTTATTCCATCCTATAACAGGTATAATTACAACCAGGGTGAAAGTAATGGGCATTTCTACGTTCCGAGCAACCTAGGCATCACTCTAGGGCGTTGCTCCACCAGTTCGAGTAGTTAGGGCCTTAGAAAACAACTCCACACGCATAAAATATAATAAAAATACAACAGTTTTTCCATCGTATAAAAAGATTAATTGCAACCAGTGTGAAAGTAATGGTCATTTCTACGTTTCGGGCAACCTAGGCTTCACTCAAGAGCGTTGCTCCACCAGATCGAATAGTTAGGGCCTTAGATGTCAACGCGCGAAGCATAAAATACAAAATAAATAGAACAGTTTTTCCATTGTATGAAAAGAATAATTGCAACCAGTGTGAAAGTTATGGTCATTTCTACGTTCCGGGCAACCTAGGCTTCACTCTAGGGCGTTGTTCCACCAGATCGAATAGTTAGGGCCTGAGAAGTCAACGTCAGAAGCATAATATACAATATAAATACAACAGCTTTTCCATGGTATATAATGTATATTTGCAAACAGTGTGAAAGTAAACGTCATTTCTAGGTTCCGGGCAACCTAGGCTTAACTGTAGGGCGTTGCTCCACCAGATCGCATACCTACGGCCTTAGAAGTCAACTCCAGAAGCATGAAATACAATATAGATACAACAGCATTTCCAACGTATAAAATGAATGATTGCAAACAGTGTGAAAGTTATGGTCATTTCTACGTTCCGGGCAGCCTAGGCCTAACTCCAGGGCGTTGCTCCACCAGATCGAATAGTTAGGGACTTTGAATACAACGCCAGGAGCATAAAATACAATAAAAATGCAACAGTTTTTCCATCGTATAAAAGGAAGAATTGCAACCAGTGTGAAAGTACAGGTCATTTCTACGTTCCGGGCAACCTAGGTTTCGCTCTAGGGCGTTGCTCCACCAGATCGAATAGCTAGGGACTCAGAAGTCAACGCCAGAAGCATAAAATACAATAAAAATACAACAGCTTTTCCATCGTATAAAAGGAATAATTGCAACCAGTGTGAAAGTAATGGTCATTTCTACGTTCCGGGCAAGCTAGGGTTCACTCTAGGGCGTTCTTCCACCAGATCTAATAGTTAGAGCCTAAGAAGTCAACGCCAGAAGCATAAAATCCAATATAAATACAACAGCTTTACCATCGTATATAATGTATATCTGCAAACAGTGTGAAGGTATAGGTCATTTCTACGTTTCGGCCAACCTAGGCTTAACTCAAGAGCGTTGCTCCACCAGATCGAACAGCTAGGGACTTAGAATTCAACGCCAAAAGAATAAAATACAACATAATTATAACAGTGTTTCCATCATATAAAATGTATAATTGCAAGCAGTGTGAATGTGATGGTCATTTCTACCTTCCGGGCAACCTTGGCTTTACTCTAGAGCATTGCTCCACCAGTTCGAATAGTTAGGGCCTAGGAAGACATCGCCAGAAGCATAAAATACAATATAAATACAACAGCTTTTCCATCGTATATAATGTATATTTGCAAACAGTGTGTAAGTAAAGGTCATTTCTACGTTCCGGGCAAGCTAGGGTTCACTCTAGGGCGTTCTTCCACCAGATCTAATAGTTAGAGCCTAAGAAGTCAACGCCAGAAGCATAAAATCCAATATAAATACAACAGCTTTACCATCGTATATAATGTATATCTGCAAACAGTGTGAAGGTATAGGTCATTTCTACGTTTCGGGCAACCTAGGCTTAACCGTAGGGCGTTGTTCCACCAGATCGAATAGCTAGGGCCTTAGAAGTCAACGCCCGAAGCATGAAATACAAAATAAATAGAACAGTTTTTCCATCGTATAAAACGAATAATTGCAACCAGTGTGAAAGATATGGTCATTTCTACGTTACGGGCAACCTAGGCTTCACTCTAGGTCGTTGCTCCACCAAATCGAATAGCTAGGGCCTTAGAAGTCATAGCCCGAAGCATAAAATACAAAATTAATACAACAGTTATTCCATCGTATAAAAGGTATAATTACAACCAGGGTGAAAGGAATGGGCATTTCTACGTTCCGAGCAACCTAGGCTTCACTCTAGGGCGTTGCTCCGCCAGGTCGAGTAGTTAGGGCCTTAGAAAACAACTCCAGACGCATAAAATACAGTAAAAATACAACAGTTTTTCCATCGTATAAAAAGAATAATCGCAACCAGTGTGAAACTAATGGTCATTTCTACGTTTCGGGCAACCTAGGCTTCACTCAAGAGCGTTGCTCCACCAGACCGAATAGTTAGGGCCTTAGATGTCAACGCGCGAAGCGTAAAATACAAAATAAATAGAACAGTCTTTCCATTGTATGAAACAAATAATTGCAACCAGTGTGAAAGTTATGGTCATTTCTACGTTCCGGGCAACCCAGGCTTCACTCTAGGGCGTTGTTCCACCAGTTCGAATAGTTAGGGCCTGAGAAGTCAACGTCAGAAGCATAAAATACAATATAAATACAACAGCTTTTCCATGGTATATAATGTATATTTGCAAACAGTGTGAAAGTAAACGTCATTTCTAGGTTCCGGGCAACCTAGGCGTAACTGTAGGGCGTTGCTCCACCAGATCGCATAGCTAGGGACTTAAAATTTAACGCCAGAAGCATAAAATACAATAAAAATGCAACAGTTTTTCCATCGCATAACAGGAGTAATTGCAGCCAGTGTGAAAGTACAGGTCATTTCTACGTTCCGGGCAACCTAGGTTTCGCTGTAGGGCGTTGCTCCACCAGATCGAATAACTAGCGACTTAGAAGTCATCGCCAGAAGCATAAAACACAATAAAAATACAACAGTTTTTCCATCGTATAAAATGTATAATTGCAAGCAGTGTGAAGGTAATGGTCATTTCTACGTTCCGGGCAACCTTGGCTTAACTCCAGGGCGTTGCTCCAACAGATCGAATAGTTAGGGACTTTGAGTACAACGGTAGAAGCATAAAATACATTAAAAATGCAACAGTTTCTCCATTGTATAACAGGAACTGCTGCAACCAGAGTGAAAGTACTGGTCATTTCTACGTTCCGGGCAACCTCGGCTTGACTCTAGGGCGGTGCTCCACCAGATCGAATAGTTAGGGCGCAAGAAGTCAACGCCCGAAGCATAAAATACAATATATATAAAGAACAGCTTTTCCATCGTATATGATGTATATTTGCAAACAGTGTGAAAGTAAAGGTCATTTCTACGTTCCGGGCAGTATAGGCTTAACTGTAGGGCGTTGCTCCTCCAGATCGCATAGTTCGGTACATAGAATTTAACGCCAGAAGCATAAAATACAATAAAAATGCAACAGTTTCTCCATCGTATGACAGGAGTAATTGCAACCAGTGTGAAAGTACAGGTCATTTCAACGTTCCGGGCAACCTAGGTTTCGCTATAGGGCGTTGCTCCACCAGATCGAATAGCTAGGGACTTAGAAGTCAACGCCAGAAGCATAAAATACAATAAAAATACAACAGTTTTTCCATCGTATAAAAGGAATAATTGCGACCAGTGTGAAAGTAATGGTCATTTCTACGTTCCGGGCAACCTAGGTTTCACTCTTGGGCGTTGCTCCACCACATCGAATAGCTACGGCCTTAGAAGTCAACGCCAGAAGCATAAAATACAATAAAAGTACAACAGCTTTTCCATCGGATAACAGGAATAATTGCAACCAGAGTGAAAGTGATGGTCATAGGTCCGGGCAACCTAGGCGTCGCTCAGGTGTGTTGGTCTACCAGATCGAATAGTTAGGGACTTTGAATACAACGCCAGGAGCATAAAATACAATAAAAATGCAACAGTTTTTCCAGCGTATAACAGGAATAACTGCAACCATTGTGAAAGTACTGGTCATTTCTACGTTCCGGGCAACCTAGGTTTCGCTCTAGGGCGTTGCTCCACCAGATCGAATAGCTAGGGACTTAGAAGTCAACGCCAGAAGCATAAAATACAATAAAAATATAACAGATTTCCATCGTATAAGAGGAGTAATTGCAACCAGTGTGAAAGTACAGGTCATTTCTACGTTCCGGGCAACCTAGGTTTCGTTCTAGGGCGTTGCTCCACCAGATCGAATAGCTAGGGACTTAGAAGTCAACGACAGAAGCATAAAATACAATAAAAATACAACAGTTTTTCCATCGTATAAAAGGAATAATTGCAACCAGAGTGAAAGTGATGGTCATAGGTCCGGGCGACCTAGGCTTCGCTCTGGGGTGTTGGTCCACCAGATCGAATAGTTAGGGCCAAAGAAGTCAACGCCAGAAGCATAAAATACAAAATAAATACAATAGTTTTTCCATCGTATAACAGGAATAATTGCAACCAGTGTGAAAGTTATGGTCATTTTTACGTTCCGGCCAACCTAGTCTTCACTCTAGGGCGATGGTCCACCAGATCGAATAGTTAGGGCCTTAGAAGTCAACGCACGAAGCATAAAATACAAAATTAATACAACAGTTTTTCCATCGTATAAAACGAATAATTGCAACCAGTGTGAAAGATATGGTCATTTCTACGTTACGGCCAACCTAGGCTTCACTCTAGGTCGTTGCTCCACCAAATCGAATAGCTAGGGCCTTAGAAATCATAGCCCGAAGCATAAAATACAAAATTAGTACAACAGTTATTCCATCGTATAACAGGTATAATTACAACCAGGGTGAAAGTAATGGGCATTTCTACGTTCCGAGCAACCTAGGCATCACTCTAGGGCGTTGCTCCACTAGGTCGAGTAGTTAGGGCCTTAGAAAACAACTCCAGACGCATAAAATACAATAAAAATACAACAGTTTTTCCATCGTATAAAAAGAATAATAGCAACCAGTGTGAAAGTAATGGTCATTTCTACGTTCCGGGCAACCCAGGCTTCACTCTAGGGCGTTGTTCCACCAGATCGAATAGTTAGGGCCTGAGAAGTCAACGTCAGAAGCATAAAATACAATATAAATACAACAGCTTTTCCATGGTATATAATGTATATTTGCAAACAGTGTGAAAGTAAACGTCATTTCTGGGTTCCGGGCAACCTAGGCGTAACTTTAGGGCGTTGCTCCACCAGATCGCATAGCTAGGGACTTAAAATTTAACGCCAGAAGCATAATATACAATAAAAATGCAACAGTTTTTCCATCGCATAACAGGAGTAACTGCAGGCAGTGTGAAAGTACAGGTCACTTCTACGTTCCGGGCAGCCTAGGCCTAACTCCAGGGCGTTGCTCCACCAGATCGAATAGTTAGGGACTTTGAATACAACGCCAGGAGCATAAAATACAATAAAAATGCAACAGTTTTTCCATCGTATAAAAGGAAGAATTGCAACCAGTGTGAAAGTACAGGTCATTTCTACCTTCCGGGCAACCTTGGCTTTACTCTAGAGCATTGCTCCACCAGATCGAATAGTTAGGGCCTAGGAAGTCAACGCCAGAAGCATAAAATACAAAATAAATACAATAGTTTTTCCATCGTATAACAGGAATAATTGCAACCAGTGTGAAAGTTATGGTCATTTCTACGTTACGGGCAACCTAGGCTTCACTCTAGGTCGTTGCTCCACCAAATCGAATAGCTAAGGCCTTAGAAATCATAGACAGAAGCATAAAATACAAAATTAATACAACAGTTATTCCATCCTATAACAGGTATAATTACAACCAGGGTGAAAGTAATGGGCATTTCTACGTTCCGAGCAACCTAGGCATCACTCTAGGGCGTTGCTCCACCAGTTCGAGTAGTTAGGGCCTTAGAAAACAACTCCACACGCATAAAATATAATAAAAATACAACAGTTTTTCCATCGTATAAAAAGATTAATTGCAACCAGTGTGAAAGTAATGGTCATTTCTACGTTTCGGGCAACCTAGGCTTCACTCAAGAGCGTTGCTCCACCAGATCGAATAGTTAGGGCCTTAGATGTCAACGCGCGAAGCATAAAATACAAAATAAATAGAACAGTTTTTCCATTGTATGAAAAGAATAATTGCAACCAGTGTGAAAGTTATGGTCATTTCTACGTTCCGGGCAACCTAGGCTTCACTCTAGGGCGTTGTTCCACCAGATCGAATAGTTAGGGCCTGAGAAGTCAACGTCAGAAGCATAATATACAATATAAATACAACAGCTTTTCCATGGTATATAATGTATATTTGCAAACAGTGTGAAAGTAAACGTCATTTCTAGGTTCAGGGCAACCTAGGCTTAACTGTAGGGCGTTGCTCCACCAGATCGCATACCTACGGCCTTAGAAGTCAACTCCAGAAGCATGAAATACAATATAGATACAACAGCATTTCCAACGTATAAAATGAATGATTGCAAACAGTGTGAAAGTTATGGTCATTTCTACGTTCCGGGCAGCCTAGGCCTAACTCCAGGGCGTTGCTCCACCAGATCGAATAGTTAGGGACTTTGAATACAACGCCAGGAGCATAAAATACAATAAAAATGCAACAGTTTTTCCATCGTATAAAAGGAAGAATTGCAACCAGTGTGAAAGTACAGGTCATTTCTACGTTCCGGGCAACCTAGGTTTCGCTCTAGGGCGTTGCTCCACCAGATCGAATAGCTAGGGACTCAGAAGTCAACGCCAGAAGCATAAAATACAATAAAAATACAACAGCTTTTCCATCGTATAAAAGGAATAATTGCAACCAGTGTGAAAGTAATGGTCATTTCTACGTTCCGGGCAACCTAGGTTTCACTCTTGGGCGTTGCTCCGCCACATCGAATAGCTACGGCCTTAGAAGTCAATTCCAGAAGCATAAAACACAATATAAATACAACAGCTTTTCCATCGTATAAAATGAATGATTGCAAACAGTGTGAAAGTTATGGTCATTTCTACGTTTCGGGCAACCTAGGCTTCACTCAAGAGCGTTGCTCCACCAAATCGAATAGCTAGGGCCTTAGAAGTCATAGCCCGAAGCATAAAATACAAAATTAATACAACAGTTATTCCATCGTATAACAGGTATAATTACAACCATGGTGAAAGTAATGGGCATTTCTACGTTCCGAGCAACCTAGGCTTCACTCTAGGGCGTTGCTCCACCAGGTCGAGTAGTTAGGGCCTTAGAAAACAACTCCAGACGCATAAAATACAGTAAAAATACAACAGTTTTTCCATCGTATAAAAAGAATAATCGCAACCAGTGTGAAACTAATGGTCATTTCTACGTTTCGGGCAACCTAGGCTTCACTCAAGAGCGTTGCTCCACCAGACCGAATAGTTAGGGCCTTAGATGTCGACGCGCGAAGCGTAAAATACAAAAGAAATAGAACAGTCTTTCCATTGTATGAAACAAATAATTGCAACCAGTGTGAAAGTTATGGTCATTTCTACGTTCCGGGCAACCCAGGCTTCACTCTAGGGCGTTGTTCCACCAGATCGAATAGTTAGGGCCTGAGAAGTCAACGTCAGAAGCATAAAATACAATATAAATACAACAGCTTTTCCATGGTATATAATGTATATTTGCAAACAGTGTGAAAGTAAACGTCATTTCTAGGTTCCGGGCATCCTAGGCGTAACTGTAGGGCGTTGCTCCACCAGATCGCATAGCTAGGGACTTAAAATTTAACGCCAGAAGCATAAAATACAATAAAAATGCAACAGTTTTTCCATCGCATAACAGGAGTAATTGCAGCCAGTGTGAAAGTACAGGTCATTTCTACGTTCCGGGCAACCTAGGTTTCGCTGTAGGGCGTTGCTCCACCAGATCGAATAGCTAGCGACTTAGAAGTCAACGCCAGAAGCATAAAACACAATAAAAATACAACAGTTTTTCCATCGTATAAAATGTATAATTGCAAGCAGTGTGAAAGTAATGGTCATTTCTACGTTCCGGGCAACCTTGGCTTAACTCCAGGGCGTTGCTCCAACAGATCGAATAGTTAGGGACTTTGAGTACAACGGTAGAAGCATAAAATACATTAAAAATGCAACAGTTTCTCCATTGTATAACAGGAACAACTGCAACCAGAGTGAAAGTACTGGTCATTTCTACGTTCCGGGCAACCACGGCTTGACTCTAGGGCGGTGCTCCACCAGATCGAATAGTTAGGGCCTTAGAAATCATAGCCCGAAGCATAAAATACAAAATTAGTACAACAGTTATTCCATCGTATAACAGGTATAATTACAACCAGGGTGAAAGTAATGGGCATTTCTACGTTCCGAGCAACCTAGGCATCACTCTAGGGCGTTGCTCCACTAGGTCGAGTAGTTAGGGCCTTAGAAAACAACTCCAGACGCATAAAATACAATAAAAATACAACAGCTTTTCCATGGTATATAATGTATATTTGCAAACAGTGTGTAAGTAAAGGTCATTTCTACGTTCCGGGCAAGCTAGGGTTCACTCTAGGGCGTTCTTCCACCAGATCTAATAGTTAGAGCCTAAGAAGTCAACGCCAGAAGCATAAAATCCAATATAAATACAACAGCTTTACCATCGTATATAATGTATATCTGCAAACAGTGTGAAGGTATAGGTCATTTCTACGTTTCGGGCAACCTAGGCTTAACTCAAGAGCGTTGCTCCACCAGATCGAACAGCTAGGGACTTAGAATTCAACGCCAAAAGAATAAAATACAACATAATTATAACAGTGTTTCCATCATATAAAATGTATAATTGCAAGCAGTGTGAATGTAATGGTCATTTCTACCTTCCGGGCAACCTTGGCTTTACTCTAGAGCATTGCTCCACCAGTTCGAATAGTTAGGGCCTAGGAAGACATCGCCAGAAGCATAAAATACAATATAAATACAACAGCTTTTCCATCGTATATAATGTATATTTGCAAACAGTGTGTAAGTAAAGGTCATTTCTACGTTCCGGGCAAGCTAGGGTTCACTCTAGGGCGTTCTTCCACCAGATCTAATAGTTAGAGCCTAAGAAGTCAACGCCAGAAGCATAAAATCCAATATAAATACAACAGCTTTACCATCGTATATAATGTATATCTGCAAACAGTGTGAAGGTATAGGTCATTTCTACGTTTCGGGCAACCTAGGCTTAACCGTAGGGCGTTGTTCCACCAGATCGAATAGCTAGGGCCTTAGAAGTCAACGCCCGAAGCATGAAATACAAAATAAATAGAACAGTTTTTCCATCGTATAAAACGAATAATTGCAACCAGTGTGAAAGATATGGTCATTTCTACGTTACGGGCAACCTAGGCTTCACTCTAGGTCGTTGCTCCACCAAATCGAATAGCTAGGGCCTTAGAAGTCATAGCCCGAAGCATAAAATACAAAATTAATACAACAGTTATTCCATCGTATAAAAGGTATAATTACAACCAGGGTGAAAGGAATGGGCATTTCTACGTTCCGAGCAACCTAGGCTTCACTCTAGGGCGTTGCTCCGACAGGTCGAGTAGTTAGGGCCTTAGAAAACAACTCCAGACGCATAAAATACAGTAAAAATACAACAGTTTTTCCATCGTATAAAAAGAATAATCGCAACCAGTGTGAAACTAATGGTCATTTCTACGTTTCGGGCAACCTAGGCTTCACTCAAGAGCGTTGCTCCACCAGACCGAATAGTTAGGGCCTTAGATGTCAACGCGCGAAGCGTAAAATACAAAATAAAGAGAACAGTCTTTCCATTGTATGAAACAAATAATTGCAACCAGTGTGAAAGTTATGGTCATTTCTACGTTCCGGGCAACCCAGGCTTCACTCTAGGGCGTTGTTCCACCAGTTCGAATAGTTAGGGCCTGAGAAGTCAACGTCAGAAGCATAAAATACAATATAAATACAACAGCTTTTCCATGGTATATAATGTATATTTGCAAACAGTGTGAAAGTAAACGTCATTTCTAGGTTCCGGGCAACCTAGGCGTAACTGTAGGGCGTTGCTCCACCAGATCGCATAGCTAGGGACTTAAAATTTAACGCCAGAAGCATAAAATACAATAAAAATGCAACAGTTTTTCCATCGCATAACAGGAGTAATTGCAGCCAGTGTGAAAGTACAGGTCATTTCTACGTTCCGGGCAACCTAGGTTTCGCTGTAGGGCGTTGCTCCACCAGATCGAATAGCTAGCGACTCAGAAGTCAACGCCAGAAGCATAAAACACAATAAAAATACAACAGTTTTTCCATCGTATAAAATGTATAATTGCAAGCAGTGTGAAGGTAATGGTCATTTCTACGTTCCGGGCAACCTTGGCTTAACTCCCGGGCGTTGCTCCAACAGATCGAATAGTTAGGGACTTTGAGTACAACGGTAGAAGCATAAAATACATTAAAAGTGCAACAGTTTCTCCATTGTATAACAGGAACAACTGCAACCAGAGTGAAAGTACTGGTCATTTCTACGTTCCGGGCAACCTCGGCTTGACTCTAGGGCGGTGCTCCACCAGATCGAATAGTTAGGGCGCAAGAAGTCAACGCCCGAAGCATAAAATACAATATATATAAAGAACAGCTTTTCCATCGTATATGATGTATATTTGCAAACAGTGTGAAGGTATAGGTCATTTCTACGTTCCGGGCAACCTAGGCTTAACTGTAGGGCGTTGCTCCACCAGATCGAATAGTTAGGGCCTTAGAAGTCAACGCCCGAAGCATGAAACACAAAATCAATAGAACAGTTTTTCCATCGTATAACAGGTATAACTGCAACCAGTGTGAAAGTAAAGGTCATTTCTACGTTCCGGGCAACCTGGGCTTCACTGTAGGCCGTTGCTTCACCACATGGTATAGCTACGGCCTTAGAAGTCAACGCCAGAAGCATAAAATACAATAAAAGTACAACAGTTTTTCCTTGGTATAACAGGAATAATTGCAACCAGAGTGAAAGTGATGGTCATAGGTCCGGGCGACCTAGGCGACGCTCAGGGGTGTTGCTCCACCAGATCGAATAGCTAGGGCCTTAGAAGTCAACGCCAGAAGCATAAAATACAATAAAAATGCGACAGTTTTTCCACCGTATAACAGGAATAACTGCAACCAGTGTGAAAGTACTGGTCATTTCTACGTTCCGGGCAACCTAGGCTTCACTCTAGTGTGTTCCTCCACCAGATCGAATAGTTAGGGCCTTAGAAGTCAACGCTAGAAGCATAAAATACGACATAAGTATAGCAGTTCTGCCATCGTATAAAATGTATAATTGCAAGCAGTGTGAAAGTAAAGGTCATTTCTACGTTCCGGGCAACCTAGGCTTCGCTTAAGGGCGTTGCACCACCAGATCGAATAGTTAGGGCCTTAGAAGTCAACGCACGAAGCATAAAATACAAAATTAATACAACAGTTTTTCCATCGTATAAAACGAATAATTGCAACCAGTGTGAAAGATATGGTCATTTCTACGTTACGGGCAACCTAGGCTTCACTCTAGGTCGTTGCTCCACCAAATCGAATAGCTAGGGCCTTAGAAATCATAGCCCGAAGCATAAAATACAAAATTAGTACAACAGTTATTCCATCGTATAACAGGTATAATTACAACCAGGGTGAAAGTAATGGGCATTTCTACGTTCCGAGCAACCTAGGCTTCACTCTAGGGCGTTGCTCCACCAGGTCGAGTAGTTAGGGCCTTAGAAAACAACTCCAGACGCATAAAATACAGTAAAAATACAACAGTTTTTCCATCGTATAAAAAAAATAATTGCAACCAGTGTGAAACTAATGGTCATTTCTACGTTTCGGGCAACCTAGGCTACACTCAAGAGCGTTGCTCCACCAGACCGAATAGTTAGGGCCTTAGAAGTCAACGCGCGAAGCGTAAAATACAAAATAAATAGAACAGTCTTTCCATTGTATGAAACAAATAATTGCAACCAGTGTGAAAGTTATGGTCATTTCTACGTTCCGGGCAACCCAGGCTTCACTCTAGGGCGTTGTTCCACCAGATCGAATAGTTAGGGCCTGAGAAGTCAACGTCAGAAGCATAAAATACAATATAAATACAACAGCTTTTCCATGGTATATAATGTATATTTGCAAACAGTGTGAAAGTAAACGTCATTTCTAGGTTCCGGGCAACCTAGGCGTAACTTTAGGGCGTTGCTCCACCAGATCGCATAGCTAGGGACTTAAAATTTAACGCCAGAAGCATAATATACAATAAAAATGCAACAGTTTTTCCATCGCATAACAGGAGTAATTGCAGCCAGTGTGAAAGTACAGGTCATTTCTACGTTCCGGGCAACCTAGGTTTCGCTGTAGGGCGTTGCTCCACCAGATCGAATAGCTAGCGACTTAGAAGTCAACGCCAGAAGCATAAAACACAATAAAAATACAACAGTTTTTCCATCGTATAAAATGTATAATTGCAAGCAGTGTGAAGGTAATGGTCATTTCTACGTTCCGGGCAACCTTGGCTTAACTCCAGGGCGTTGCTCCACCAGATCGAATAGTTAGGGACTTTGAGTACAACGGTAGAAGCATAAAATACATTAAAAATGCAACAGTTTCTCCATTGTATAACAGGAACAACTGCAACCAGGGTGAAAGTACTGGTCATTTCTACGTTCCGGGCAACCTAGGCTTGACTCTAGGGCGGTGCTCCACCAGATTGAATAGTTAGGGCCCAAGAAGTCAACGCCCGAAGCATAAAATACAATATATATAAAGAACAGTTTTTCCATCGTGTATGATGTATATTTGCAAACAGTGTGAAAGTAAAGGTCATTTCTACGTTCCGGGCAGTATAGGCTTAACTGTAGGGCGTTGCTCCTCCAGATCGCATAGTTCGGTACATAGAATTTAACGCCAGAAGCATAAAATACAATAAAAATGCAACAGTTTTTCCATCGTATAACAGGAGTAATTGCAACCAGTGTGAAAGTACAGGTCATTTCAACGTTCCGGGCAACCTAGGTTTCGCTATAGGGCGTTGCTCCACCAGATCGAATAGCTAGGGACTTAGAAGTCAACGCCAGAAGCATAAAATACAATAAAAATACAACAGTTTTTCCATCGTATAAAAGGAATAATTGCGACCAGTGTGAAAGTAATGGTCATTTCTACGTTCCGGGCAACCTAGGTTTCACTCTTGGGCGTTGCTCCACCACATCGAATAGCTACGGCCTTAGAAGTCAACGCCAGAAGCATAAAATACAATAAAAGTACAACAGCTTTTCCATCGGATAACAGGAATAATTGCAACCAGAGTGAAAGTGATGGTCATAGGTCCGGGCGACCTAGGCGTCGCTCAGGGGTGTTGGTCTACCAGATCGAATAGTTAGGGACTTTGAATACAACGCCAGGAGCATAAAATACAATAAAAATGCAACAGTTTTTCCAGCGTATAACAGGAATAACTGCAACCAGTGTGAAAGTACTGGTCATTTCTACGTTCCGGGCAACCTAGGTTTCGCTCTAGGGCGTTGCTCCACCAGATCGAATAGCTAGGGACTTAGAAGTCAACGCCAGAAGCATAAAATACAATAAAAATACAACAGATTTCCATCGTATAAAAGGAATAATTGCAACCAGTGTGAAAGTACAGGTCATTTCTACGTTCCGGGCAACCTAGGTTTCGTTCTAGGGCGTTGCTCCACCAGATCGAATAGCTAGGGACTTAGAAGTCAACGACAGAAGCATAAAATACAATAAAAATACAACAGTTTTTCCATCGTATAAAAGGAATAATTGCAACCAGTGTGAAAGTAATGGTCATTTCTACGTTCCGAGCAACCTAGGTTTCACTCTTGGGCGTTGCTCCACCACATCGAATAGCTACGGCCTTAGAAGTCAATTCCAGAAGCATAAAATACAATATAAATACAACGGCTTTTCCATCGTATAAAATGAATGATTGCAAACAGTGTGAGTGTTATGGTCATTTCTACGTTCCGGGCAACCTAGGTTTAACTCCAGGGCGTTGCTCTACCAGATCGAATAGTTAGGGACTTTGAATACAACGCCAGAAGCATGAAATACAACAAAAATGCAACAGTTTTTCCATCGTATAACAGGAAGAATTGCAACCAGAGTGAAAGTGATGGTCATAGGTCCGAGCGACCTAGGCTTCGCTCTGGGGTGTTGGTCCACCAGATCGAATAGTTAGGGCCTAAGAAGTCAACGCCAGAAGCATAAAATACAAAATAAATACAATAGTTTTTCCATCGTATAACAGGAATAATTGCAACCAGTGTGAAAGTTATGGTCATTTCTACGTTACGGGCAACCTAGGCTTCACTCTAGGTCGTTGCTCCACCAAATCGAATAGCTAGGGCCTTAGAAATCATAGCCCGAAGCATAAAATACAAAATTAGTACAACAGTTATTCCATCGTATAACAGGTATAATTACAACCAGGGTGAAAGTAATGGGCATTTCTACGTTCCGAGCAACCTAGGCATCACTCTAGGGCGTTGCTCCTCCAGGTCGAGTAGTTAGGGCCTTAGAAAACAACTCCAGACGCATAAAATACAATAAAAATACAACAGTTTTTCCATCGTATAAAAAGAATAATTGCAACCAGTGTGAAAGTAATGGTCATTTCTACGTTTCGGGCAACCTAGGCTTCACTCAAGAGCGTTGCTCCACCAGATCGAATAGTTAGGGCCTTAGAAGTCAACGCGCGAAGCATAAAATACAAAATAAATAGAACAGTTTTTCCATTGTATTAAACGATTAATTGCAACCAGTGTGAAAGTTATGGTCATTTCTACGTTCCGGGAAACCTAGGCTTCACTCTACGGCGTTGCTCCACCAGATCGTATAGTTAGGGACTTAGAATTCAACGCCAGAAACATAAAATACAACATAAGTACAACAGTTTTTCCATCGTATAACAGGAATGATTGCAACCAGTGTGAAAGTACAGGTCATTTCTACGTTCCGGGCAACCTAGGCTTCGCTTAAGGGCCTTGCTCCACCAGACCGAATAACAAGGGATTTAGAAGTCAACGCCAGAAGCATAAAATACAATAAAAATGCGACAGTTTTTCCACCGTATAACAGGAATAACTGCAACCAGTGTGAAAGTACTGGTCGTTTCTACGTTCCGGGCAACCTAGGCTTCACTCTAGGGCGGTGCTGCACCAGATCGAATAGTTAGGGCCTAAGAAGTCATTGCCAGAAGCATAAAATACAATATAAATACTACAGCTTTTCCATCGTATATGATGTATATTTGCAAACAGTGTGAAAGTAAAGGTCATTTCTACGTTCCGGGCAACATAGGCTTAACTGTAGGGCGTTGCTCCTCCAGATCGCATAGTTCGGTACTTAGAATTTAACGCCTGAAGCATAAAATACAATAAAAATGCAACAGTTTTTCCATCGTATAACAGGAATAATTGCAACCAGTGTGAAAGTACAGGTCATGTCTACGTTCCGGGTAACCTTGGCTTCACTCTAGGGTGTCCCTCCACCAGATCGAATAGTTAGGGCCTTAGAAGTCAACGCCAGAAGCATAAAATACATGATAAGTATAGCAGTTCTGCCATCGTATAAAATGTATAATTGCAAGCAGTGTGAAAGTAAAGGTCATTTCTACGTTCCGGGCAACCTAGGCTTCACTCTAGGGCTTTGTTCCACCAGATCGGATAGTTAGGGCCTAAGAAGTCAGCGCCAGAAGCATAAAATACAATATAAATACAATAGCTTTTCCATCGTATATAATGTATATTTGCAAACAGTGTGAAAGTAAAGGTAATGTCTACGTACCGGGCAACCTAGGCTTAACTGTAGGGCGTTGCTCCACCAGATCGAATAGTTAGGGCCTCAGAAGTCAACGCCTTAAGCATAAAATACAATAAAAATACAACAGTTTTTATATCGTATAAAAGGAATAATTGCAAACAGTGTGAAATAAAGGTCATTTCTACGTTGCGGGCAACCTAGGCTTAACTGTAGGGCGTTGCTCCTCCAGATCGCATAGTTCGGTACTTAGAATTTAACGCCTGAAGCATAAAATACAATAAAAATGCAACAGTTTTTCCATCGTATAACAGGAATAATTGCAACCAGTGTGAAGGTAATGGTCTATTCCACGTTCCGGGCAACCTAGGCTTCACTACAGGGCGGTGCTCCACCAGACCAAATAATTAGGGCCTAAGAAGTCAACGCCACAAGCATAAAATACAATATAAATACAACTGCTTTTCCATGATATATAATGTATATTTGGAAACATTGTGAAAGTAACGGTCATTTCTACGTTCCGGGCAACCTAGGCTTCACTCTACGGCGTTGCTCCACCAGATCGAATAGTTAGCGACTTAGAATTCAAAGCCAGAAACATAAAATACAACATAAGTACAACAGTTTTTCCATCGTATAACAGGAATGATTGCAACCAGTGTGAAAGTACAGGTCATTTCTACGTTCCGGGCAACCTAGGCTTCGCTTAAGGGAGTTGCTCCAACAGATCGAATAGCTAGGGACTTAGAAGTCGACGCCAGAAGCATAAAATACAATAAAAGTACAACAGTTTTTCCATCGTATATAATGTATATTTGCAAACAGTGTGAAGGTAAAGGTCATTTCTACGTTCCGGGCAACCTACGCTTAACTGTAGGGCGTTGCTCCACCAGATCGAATAGCTAGGGCCTTAGAAGTCAACGCACGAAGCATAAAACACAAAATTAGTACAACAGTTTCTCCATCGTATAAAACGAATAATTGCAGCCAGTGTGAAAGTACAGGTCATTTCTACGTTCCGGGCAACCTAGGTTTCGCTGTAGGGCGTTGCTCCACCAGATCGAATAGCTAGCGACTTAGAAGTCAACGCCAGAAGCATAAAACACAATAAAAATACAACAGTTTTTCCATCGTATAAAATGTATAATTGCAAGCAGTGTGAAGGTAATGGTCATTTCTACGTTCCGGGCAACCTTGGCTTAACTCCAGGGCGTTGCTCCACCAGATCGAATAGTTAGGGACTTTGAGTACAACGGTAGAAGCATAAAATACATTAAAAATGCAACAGTTTCTCCATTGTATAACAGGAACAACTGCAACCAGGGTGAAAGTACTGGTCATTTCTACGTTCCGGGCAACCTAGGCTTGACTCTAGGGCGGTGCTCCACCAGATTGAATAGTTAGGGCCCAAGAAGTCAACGCCCGAAGCATAAAATACAATATATATAAAGAACAGTTTTTCCATCGTGTATGATGTATATTTGCAAACAGTGTGAAAGTAAAGGTCATTTCTACGTTCTGGGCAGTATAGGCTTAACTGTAGGGCGTTGCTCCTCCAGATCGCATAGTTCGGTACATAGAATTTTACGCCAGAAGCATAAAATACAATAAAAATGCAACAGTTTTTCCATCGTATAACAGGAGTAATTGCAACCAGTGTGAAAGTACAGGTCATTTCAACGTTCCGGGCAACCTAGGTTTCGCTATAGGGCGTTGCTCCACCAGATCGAATAGCTAGGGACTTAGAAGTCAACGCCAGAAGCATAAAATACAATAAAAATACAACAGTTTTTCCATCGTATAAAAGGAATAATTGCGACCAGTGTGAAAGTAATGGTCATTTCTACGTTCCGGGCAACCTAGGTTTCACTCTTGGGCGTTGCTCCACCACATCGAATAGCTACGGCCTTAGAAGTCAACGCCAGAAGCATAAAATACAATAAAAGTACAACAGCTTTTCCATCGGATAACAGGAATAATTGCAACCAGAGTGAAAGTGATGGTCATAGGTCCGGGCGACCTAGGCGTCGCTCAGGGGTGTTGGTCTACCAGATCGAATAGTTAGGGACTTTGAATACAACGCCAGGAGCATAAAATACAATAAAAATGCAACAGTTTTTCCAGCGTATAACAGGAATAACTGCAACCAGTGTGAAAGTACTGGTCATTTCTACGTTCCGGGCAACCTAGGTTTCGCTCTAGGGCGTTGCTCCACCAGATCGAATAGCTAGGGACTTAGAAGTCAACGCCAGAAGCATAAAATACAATAAAAATACAACAGATTTCCATCGTATAAAAGGAATAATTGCAACCAGTGTGAAAGTACAGGTCATTTCTACGTTCCGGGCAACCTAGGTTTCGTTCTAGGGCGTTGCTCCACCAGATCGAATAGCTAGGGACTTAGAAGTCAACGACAGAAGCATAAAATACAATAAAAATACAACAGTTTTTCCATCGTATAAAAGGAATAATTGCAACCAGTGTGAAAGTAATGGTCATTTCTACGTTCCGAGCAACCTAGGTTTCACTCTTGGGCGTTGCTCCACCACATCGAATAGCTACGGCCTTAGAAGTCAATTCCAGAAGCATAAAATACAATATAAATACAACGGCTTTTCCATCGTATAAAATGAATGATTGCAAACAGTGTGAGTGTTATGGTCATTTCTACGTTCCGGGCAACCTAGGTTTAACTCCAGGGCGTTGCTCTACCAGATCGAATAGTTAGGGACTTTGAATACAACGCCAGAAGCATGAAATACAACAAAAATGCAACAGTTTTTCCATCGTATAACAGGAAGAATTGCAACCAGAGTGAAAGTGATGGTCATAGGTCCGAGCGACCTAGGCTTCGCTCTGGGGTGTTGGTCCACCAGATCGAATAGTTAGGGCCTAAGAAGTCAACGCCAGAAGCATAAAATACAAAATAAATACAATAGTTTTTCCATCGTATAACAGGAATAATTGCAACCAGTGTGAAAGTTATGGTCATTTCTACGTTACGGGCAACCTAGGCTTCACTCTAGGTCGTTGCTCCACCAAATCGAATAGCTAGGGCCTTAGAAATCATAGCCCGAAGCATAAAATACAAAATTAGTACAACAGTTATTCCATCGTATAACAGGTATAATTACAACCAGGGTGAAAGTAATGGGCATTTCTACGTTCCGAGCAACCTAGGCATCACTCTAGGGCGTTGCTCCTCCAGGTCGAGTAGTTAGGGCCTTAGAAAACAACTCCAGACGCATAAAATACAATAAAAATACAACAGTTTTTCCATCGTATAACAGGAATAATTGCAACCAGTGTGAAGGTAATGGTCTATTCCATGTTCCGGGCAACCTAGGTTTCACTACAGGTCGGTGCTCCACCAGACCAAATAATTAGGGCCTAAGAAGTCAACGCCACAAGCATAAAATACAATATAAATACAACTGCTTTTCCATGATATATAATGTATATTTGGAAACATTGTGAAAGTAACGGTCATTTCTACGTTCCGGGCAACCTAGGCTTCACTCTACGGCGTTGCTCCACCAGATCGTATAGTTAGGGACTTAGAATTCAACGCCAGAAACATAAAATACAACATAAGTACAACAGTTTTTCCATCGTATAACAGGAATGATTGCAACCAGTGTGAAAGTACAGGTCATTTCTACGTTCCGGGCAACCTAGGCTTCGCTTAAGGGCCTTGCTCCACCAGATCGAATAACAAGGGATTTAGAAGTCAACGCCAGAAGCATAAAATACAATAAAAATGCGACAGTTTTTCCACCGTATAACAGGAATAACTGCAACCAGTGTGAAAGTACTGGTCGTTTCTACGTTCCGGGCAACCTAGGCTTCACTCCAGGGCGGTGCTGCACCAGATCGAATAGTTAGGGCCTAAGAAGTCATTGCCAGAAGCATAAAATACAATATAAATACTACAGCTTTTCCATCGTATATGATGTATATTTGCAAACAGTGTGAAAGTAAAGGTCATTTCTACGTTCCGGGCAACATAGGCTTAACTGTAGGGCGTTGCACCTCCAGATCGCATAGTTCGGTACTTAGAATTTAACGCCTGAAGCATAAAATACAATAAAAATGCAACAGTTTTTCCATCGTATAACAGGAATAATTGCAACCAGTGTGAAAGTACAGGTCATGTCTACGTTCCGGGTAACCTTGGCTTCACTCTACGGCGTTGCTCGACCAGATCGAATAGTTAGGGACTTAGAATTCAACGCCAGAACCATAAAATACAACATAAGTACAACAGTTTTTCCATCGTATAACAGGAATGATTGCAACCAGTGTGAAAGTACAGGTCATTTCTACGTTCCGGGCAACCTAGGCTTCGCTTAAGGGCGTTGCTCAACCAGATCGAATAGCTAGGGACTTAGAAGTCGACGCCAGAAGCATAAAATACAATAAAAATACAACAGTTTTTCCATCGTATATAATGTATATTTGCAAACAGTGTGAAGGTAAAGGTCATTTCTACGTTCCGGGCAACCTAGGCTTAACTGTAGGGCGTTGGTCCACCAGATCGAATAGTCAGGTACTTTGAATACAACGCCAGAAGCAAAAAATACAATAAAAATGCAACAGTTTTTCCATCGTATAACAGGAAGGCTGCAACCCGCGTGAAAGTACTGGTCATTTCTATGTTCCGGGCAACCTAGGCTTCGCTCTAGGGCCTTGCTCCACCAGATCGAATAGCTAGGGATTTAGAAGTCAACGCCAGAAGCATAAAATACAATAAAAATGCGACAGTTTTTCCACCGTATAACAGGAATAACTGCAACCAGTGTGAAAGTACTGGTCATTTGTACGTTCCGGGCAACCTAGGCTTCACTCTAGGGCGGTGCTGCACCAGATCGAATAGTTAGGGCCTAAGAAGTCAACGCCAGAAGCATAAAATACAATATAAATACTACAGCTTTTCCATCGTATATGATGTATATTTGCAAACAGTGTGAAAGTAAAGGTCATTTCTACGTTCCGGGCAACATAGGCTTAACTGTAGGGCGTTGCACCTCCAGATCGCATAGTTCGGTACTTAGAATTTAACGCCTGAAGCATAAAATACAATAAAAATGCAACAGTTTTTCCAACGTATAACAGGAACAATTGCAACCAGTGTGAAAGTACCGGTCATTTCTACGTTCCGGGCAACCTAGGCTTCACTCTAGGGTGTTCCTCCACCAGATCGAATAGTTAGGGTCTTAGAAGTCAACGCCAGAAGCATAAAATGCAACATAAGTATAGCAGTTCTGCCATCGTATAACATGTATAATTGCAAGCAGTGTGAAAGTAAAGGTCATTTCTACGTTCCGGGCAACCTAGGCTTCACTCTAGGGCGGTGCTGCACCAGATCGAATAGTTAGGGCCTAAGAAGTCAGCGCCAGAAGCATAAAATACAATATAAATACTACAGCTTTTCCATCGTATATGATGTATATTTGCAAACAGTGTGAAAGTAAAGGTCATTTCTACGTTCCGGGCAACATAGGCTTAACTGTAGGGCGTTGCTCCTCCAGATCGCATAGTTCGGTACTTAGAATTTAACGCCTGAAGCATAAAATACAATAAAAATGCAACAGTTTTTCCATCGTATAACAGGAATAATTGCAGCCAGTGTGAAAGTACAGGTCATGTCTACGTTCCGGGTAACCTTGGCTTCACTCTAGGGTGTCCCTCCACCAGATCGAATAGTTAGGGCCTTAGAAGTCAACGCCAGAAGCATAAAATACATGATAAGTATAGCAGTTCTGCCATCGTATAAAATGTATAATTGCAAGCAGTGTGAAAGTAAAGGTCATTTCTACGTTCCGGGCAACCTAGGCTTCACTCTAGGGCTTTGTTCCACCAGATCGGATAGTTAGGGCCTAAGAAGTCAGCGCCAGAAGCATAAAATACAATATAAATACAATAGCTTTTCCATCGTATATAATGTATATTTGCAAACAGTGTGAAAGTAAAGGTAATGTCTACGTACCGGGCAACCTAGGCTTAACTGTAGGGCGTTGCTCCACCAGATCGAATAGTTAGGGCCTCAGAAGTCAACGCCTTAAGCATAAAATACAATAAAAATACAACAGTTTTTATATCGTATAAAAGGAATAATTGCAAACAGTGTGAAATAAAGGTCATTTCTACGTTGCGGGCAACCTAGGCTTAACTGTAGGGCGTTGCTCCTCCAGATCGCATAGTTCGGTACTTAGAATTTAACGCCTGAAGCATAGAATACAATAAAAATGCAACAGTTTTTCCATCGTATAACAGGAATAATTGCAACCAGTGTGAAGGTAATGGTCTATTCCACGTTCCGGGCAACCTAGGCTTCACTACAGGGCGGTGCTCCACCAGACCAAATAATTAGGGCCTAAGAAGTCAACGCCACCAGCATAAAATACAATATAAATACAACTGCTTTTCCATGATATATAATGTATATTTGGAAACATTGTGAAAGTAACGGTCATTTCTACGTTCCGGGCAACCTAGGCTTCACTCTACGGCGTTGCTCCACCAGATCGAATAGTTAGCGACTTAGAATTCAAAGCCAGAAACATAAAATACAACATAAGTACAACAGTTTTTCATCGTATAACAGGAATGATTGCAACCAGTGTGAAAGTACAGGTCATTTCTACGTTCCGGGCAACCTAGGCTTCGCTTAAGGGAGTTGCTCCAACAGATCGAATAGCTAGGGACTTAGAAGTCGACGCCAGAAGCATAAAATACAATAAAAGTACAACAGTTTTTCCATCGTATATAATGTATATTTGCAAACAGTGTGAAGGTAAAGGTCATTTCTACGTTCCGGGCAACCTACGCTTAACTGTAGGGCGTTGCTCCACCAGATCGAATAGCTAGGGCCTTAGAAGTCAACGCACGAAGCATAAAACACAAAATTAATACAACAGTTTCTCCATCGTATAAAACGAATAATTGCAACCAGTGTGAAAGATATGGTCATTTCTACGTTACGGGCAACCTAGGCTTCACTCTAGGTCGTTGCTCCACCAAATCGAATAGCTAGGGCCTTAGAAGTCATAGCCCGAAGCATAAAATACAAAATTAATGCAACAGTTATTCCATGGTATAAAAGGAATAATTGCAACCAGTGTGAAAGTTATGGTCATTTCTACGTTCCGGGCAACCTAGGCTTAACTCCAGGGCGTTGCTCCACCAGATCGAATAGTTAGGGACTTTGAATACAACACCAGAAGCATAAAATACAATAAAAATGCAACAGTTTTTCCATCGTATAACAGGAAAGCTGCAACCAGTGTTAGTGTACTGGTCATTTCTATGTTCCGGGCCACCTAGGCTTAACTGTAGGGCGTTGCTCCACCAGATAGAATAGTTAGGGCCTCAGAAGTCAACGCCAGAAGCATAAAATACAATAAAAATACAACAGTTTTTATATCGTATAAAAGGAATAATTGCAAACAGTGTGAAATAAAGGTCATTTCTACGTTCCGGGCAACCTAGGCTTAACTGTAGGGCGTTGCTCCAACAGATCGCATAGCTAGGGACATAGAATTTAACGCCAGAAGCATAAAATACAATAAAGATGCAACAGTGTTTCCATCGTATAACAGGAATAATTGCAACCAGTGTGAAGGTAATGGTCTATTCCACGTTCCGGGCAACCTAGGCTTCACTACAGGGCGGTGCTCCACCAGACCAAATAATTAGGGCCTAAGAAGTGAACGCCACAAGCATAAAATACAATATAAATACAACTGCTTTTCCATGATATATAATGTATATTTGGAAACATTGTGAAAGTAACGGTCATTTCTACGTTCCGGGCAACCTAGGCTTCACTCTACGGCGTTGCTCGACCAGATCGAATAGTTAGGGACTTAGAATTCAACGCCAGAACCATAAAATACAACATAAGTACAACAGTTTTTCCATCGTATAACAGGAATGATTGCAACCAGTGTGAAAGTACAGGTCATTTCTACGTTCCGGGCAACCTAGGCTTCGCTTAAGGGCGTTGCTCAACCAGATCGAATAGCTAGGGACTTAGAAGTCGACGCCAGAAGCATAAAATACAATAAAAATACAACAGTTTTTCCATCGTATATAATGTATATTTGCAAACAGTGTGAAGGTAAAGGTCATTTCTACGTTCCGGGCAACCTAGGCTTAACTGTAGGGCGTTGGTCCACCAGATCGAATAGTCGGGTACTTTGAATACAACGCCAGAAGCAAAAAATACAATAAAAATGCAACAGTTTTTCCATCGTATAACAGGAAGGCTGCAACCCGCGTGAAAGTACTGGTCATTTCTATGTTCCGGGCAACCTAGGCTTCGCTCTAGGTCCTTGCTCCACCAGATCGAATAGCTAGGGATTTAGAAGTCAACGCCAGAAGCATAAAATACAATAAAAATGCGACAGTTTTTCCACCGTATAACAGGAATAACTGCAACCAGTGTGAAAGTACTGGTCATTTCTACGTTCCGGGCAACCTAGGCTTCACTCTAGGGCTTTGTTCCACCAGATCGAATAGTTAGGGCCTCAGAAGTCAACGCCAGAAGCATAAAATACAATAAAAATACAACAGTTTTTATATCGTATAAAAGGAATAATTGCAAACAGTGTGAAATAAAGGTCATTTCTACGTTCCGGGCAACCTAGGCTTAACTCCAGGGCGTTGCTCCTCCAGATCGAATAGTTAGGGTCTTTGAATACAACACCAGAAGCATAAAGTACAATAAAAATGCAACAGTTTTTCGATCGTATAACAGGAAAGCTGCAACCAGTGTGACTGTACTGGTCATTTCTATGTTCCGGGTAACCTTGGCTTCACTCTAGGGCGTTGCTCCACCAGATCGAACAGCTAGGGACTTAGAATTCAACGCCAGAAGAATAAAATGCAATAAAAGTACAACAGCTTTTCCATCGTATAACAGGAATAATTGCAACCAGAGTGAAAGTGATGGTCATAGGTCCGGGCGACCTAGGCGTCGCTCAGGGGTGTTGGTCCACCAGATCGAATAGCTAGGGCATTAGAAGTCAAAGCCAGAAGTATAAAATACAAAATAAATACAATAGCTTTTCCATCATATAACAGGAATAATTGCAACCAGTGTGAAAGTAATGGTCATTTCTACGTTCCGGGCAACCTCGGCTTCACCCTAGGGCGTTGCTCCACCAAATCGAATAGTTAGGGCCTTAGAAGTAAGCGCCCGAAGCATAAAACAGAATAAAGATGCTACAGTTATTCCATCGTAGAACAGGTATAATTACAACCAGGGTGAAAGTAATGGGCATTTCTACGTTCCGAGCAAACTAGGCTTCACTCTAGGGCGTTGCTCCACCAGGTCGAGTAGTTAGCGACTTAGAATTCAAAGCCAGAAACATAAAATACAACATAAGTACAACAGTTTTTCCATCGTATAACAGGAATGATTGCAACCAGTGTGAAAGTACAGGTCATTTCTACGTTCCGGGCAACCTAGGCTTCGCTTAAGGGAGTTGCTCCACCAGATCGAATAGCTAGGGACTTAGAAGTCGACGCCAGAAACATAAAATACAATAAAAATACAACAGTTTTTCCATCGTATATAATGTATATTTGCAAACAGTGTGAAGGTAAAGGTCATTTCTACGTTCCGGGCAACCTAGCCTTCACTGTAGGCCGTTGCTCTAGCACATCGAATAGCTACGGCCTTAGAAATCAACGCCAGAAGCATAAAATACAATAAAAATACAACAGTTTCTCCATGGTATAAGGGGAATAATGGCAACCAGTGAGAAAGTGGTAGTTATTTCTACGTTCCGGGCAACCTGGGCCTGACTCTAGGGCGTTGTTATACCAGATCGAATAGTTAGCGACTACGGAGTCAATGCAAGAAGCATAAAATACAATATAAATACAACAGTTCTTCATTCGTATTAACGAATAATTGCATCCGGTGTGAAGGTAATGGCCATTTCTACGTTCCGGGCAACCTAGGCTACACTCTAGGGCGTTTCCCCACCAGATCGAATAGTTAGGGCCTAAGAGGCCAACGCCAGAAAGATAAAATACAATATAAATACAACAGTTTTCCCATCGTATAACAGGAATAATGGCAACCAGTGTGAAAGTACTGGTCATTTCTTCGTTCCGGGCAACCTAGGCTTCACTCTAGGGCGCTGCTCCACCAGATCGAATAGCTAGGGCCTAAGAAGTCTACGCCTGTAGCATAAAATACAAAATAAATACAACAGCTTTTCCATCTTATAAAACGAATAGTTGCAACCAGTGTGAAAGTTATGGTCATTTCTACGTTCCGGGCAACCTAATCTTCACTCTAGGGCGTTGCTCCACCACATCGAGTAGCTAGGGCCTTAGAAGTCAACGCCACAAGCATAAAATACAATATAAATACAACAGTTTCTCTATGGTGTAAGTGGAATAATTGCAACCAGTGTGAAATTGGTAGTCATTTCTACGTTCCGGGCAAACTCGGCTTGGTTCTAGGGCGTTGTTCCACCAGATCGAATAGTTAGGGCCTACGAAGTCAACGCCAGAAGAATAAAATACAATATAAATACAACGGTTTTTACATCGTATAATATGAATAATTTCAAACAGTGTGAAAGTTATGGTCATTCCTACGTTCCGGCAACCTAGCCTTCACTCTATGGAGTTGCTCCACCAGATCGAATAGTTAGCGCCTAAGAAGTCAACGCCAGAAGCATAAAACACAATATAAATACAACACCTTTTCCATCGTATAAAACGAATAATTGCAACCAGTGTGAAAGTGATGGCCATTTCTACGTTCCGGGAATCCTAGGTATAACTCTGAGGCGTTGCTCCACCAGATCGAATGGCTAGGAACTTACAATTCAACGCCAGAAGCAAAAAATACAATAAAATACAACAGTTTTTCATCGTATAACAGGAATAATTGCATCCAGTGTGAAAGTAATGGTCGTTTCTACGTTCCGGGCAAGCTAGGCTTCACTCTAGGGAGATGCTCCACCACATCCAATAGCTACGGCCTTAGAAGTCAACGCCAGAAGCATAAAATACAATAAAAATACAACAGTTTCTCCATGGTATAAGTGGAATAATTGCAACCAGTGTGAAAGTGGTAGTCATTTCTACGTTCCGGGCAACCTAGGCTTGACTATAGGGCGTTGTTATACCAGATCGAATAGCTAGCGCCTAAGGAGTCAATGCCAGAAGCATAAAATACAATATAAATACAACAGTTCTTCATTCGTATTAACGAATAATTGCAACCAGTGTGAAAGTAATGCCCATTTCTACGTTCCGGGTATCATAGACTTAACACTGAAGCATTGCTCCACCCAGATCGAATAGCTAGGGATTTAGAATTCAACGCCAGAAGCATAAAATACAGTAAAAATACAACAGTTTTTCATCGTATAACAGGAATAATTGCATCCAGTGTGAAAGTAATGGTCATTTCTACGTTCCGGGCAACCTAGGCTTCAACCTAGGGCGTTGTTCGTCCAGATCGAATAATTATGGCCTAATAAGTCAACGCCAGAAGCATAAAATAAAATATAAACACAACAGTTTTTCCATCGTATAACAGGAATAATCGCAAACAGTGTGAAAGTACTGGTCATTTCTACGTTCCGTGCAACGTAGGCTTCGCTCTAGGGGCTTGCTCCACCAGATCGAATAGCTAGGGACTTAGAAGTCAACCCCACAAGCATAAAATACAATAAAAATGCAACAGTTTTTCCATCGCATAACAGGAATAATTGCAACCAGTGTGAAAGTACAGGTCATTTCTACGTTCCGGGCAACCTAGGGTTCACTCTAGGGCGTTGCTCCAACAGATCGCATAGCTAGGGACTCAGAAGTCAACGCCAGAAGCATAAAACACAATAAAAATACTACAGTTTTTCCATCGTATAAAATGTATAATTGCAAGCAGTGTGAAGGTAATGGTCATTTCTACGTTCCGGGCAACCTTGGCTTAACTCCAGGGCGTTGCTCCAACAGATCGAATAGTTAGGGACTTTGAGTACAACGGTAGAAGCATAAAATACATTAAAAATGCAACAGTTTCTCCATTGTATAACAGGAACAACTGCAACCAGAGTGAAAGTACTGGTCATTTCTACGTTCCGGGCAACCTCGGCTTGACTCTAGGGCGGTGCTCCACCAGATCGAATAGTTAGGGCGCAAGAAGTCAACGCCCGAAGCATAAAATACAATATATATAAAGAACAGCTTTTCCATCGTATATGATGTATATTTGCAAACAGTGTGAAGGTATAGGTCATTTCTACGTTCCGGGCAACCTAGGCTTAACTGTAGGGCGTTGCTCCACCAGATCGAATAGTTAGGGCCTTAGAAGTCAACGCCCGAAGCATGAAACACAAAATCAATAGAACAGTTTTTCCATCGTATAACAGGGATAACTGCAACCAGTGTGAAAGTAAAGGTCATTTCTACGTTCCGGGCAATCTGGGCTTCACCGTAGGCCGTTGCTTCACCACATGGTATAGCTACGGCCTTAGAAGTCAACGCCAGAAGCATAAAATACAATAAAAGTACAACAGCTTTTCCTTGGTATAACAGGAATAATTGCAACCAGAGTGAAAGTGATGGTCATAGGTCCGGGCGACCTAGGCGACGCTCAGGGGTGTTGCTCCACCAGATCGAATAGCTAGGGCCTTAGAAGTCAACGCCAGAAGCATAAAATACAATAAAAATGCGACAGTTTTTCCACCGTATAACAGGAATAACTGCAACCAGTGTGAAAGTACTGGTCATTTCTACGTTCCGGGCAACCTAGGCTTCACTCTAGTGTGTTCCTCCACCAGATCGAATAGTTAGGGCCTTAGAAGTCAACGCTAGAAGCATAAAATACGACATAAGTATAGCAGTTCTGCCATCGTATAAAATGTATAATTGCAAGCAGTGTGAAAGTAAAGGTCATTTCTACGTTCCGGGCAACCTAGGCTTCGCTTAAGGGCGTTGCACCACCAGATCGAATAGTTAGGGCCTTAGAAGTCAACGCACGAAGCATAAAATACAAAATTAATACAACAGTTTTTCCATCGTATAAAACGAATAATTGCAACCAGTGTGAAAGATATGGTCATTTCTACGTTACGGGCAACCTAGGCTTCACTCTAGGTCGTTGCTCCACCAAATCGAATAGCTAGGGGCTTAGAAATCATAGCCCGAAGCATAAAATACAAAATTAGTACAACAGTTATTCCATCGTATAACAGGTATAATTACAACCAGGGTGAAAGTAATGGGCATTTCTACGTTCCGAGCAACCTAGGCATCACTCTAGGGCGTTGCTCCACTAGGTCGAGTAGTTAGGGCCTTAGAAAACAACTCCAGACGCATAAAATACAATAAAAATACAACAGTTTTTCCATCGTATAAAAAGAGTAATTGCAACCAGTGTGAACGTAATGGTCATTTCTACGTTCCGGGCAACCCAGGCTTCACTCTAGGGCGTTGTTCCACCAGATCGAATAGTTAGGGCCTGAGAAGTCAACGCCAGAAGCATAAAATCCAATATAAATACAACAGCCTTACCATCGTTTATAATGTATATCTGCAAACAGTGTGAAGGTATAGGTCATTTCTACGTTTCGGGCAACCTAGGCTTCACTCAAGAGCGTTGCTCCACCAGATCGAACAGCTAGGGACTTAGAATTCAACGCCAAGAGAATAAAATACAACATAAGTATAACAGTGTTTCCATCATATAAAATGTATAATTGCAAGCAGTGTGAATGTAATGGTCATTTCTACCTTCCGGGCAACCTTGGCTTTACTCTAGAGCATTGCTCCACCAGATCGAATAGTTAGGGCCTAGGAAGACAACGCCAGAAGCATAAAATACAATATAAATACAACAGCTTTTCCATCGTATATAATGTATATTTGCAAACAGTGTGTAAGTAAAGGTCATTTCTACGTTCCGGGCAAGCTAGGGTTCACTCTAGGGCGTTCTTCCACCAGATCTAATAGTTAGAGCCTAAGAAGTCAACGCCAGAAGCATAAAATCCAATATAAATACAAGAGCTTTACCATCGTATATAATGTATATCTGCAAACAGTGTGAAGGTATAGGTCATTTCTACGTTTCGGGCAACCTAGGCTTAACTGTAGGGCGTTGTTCCACCAGATCGAATAGCTAGGGCCTTAGAAGTCAACGCCCGAAGCATGAAATACAAAATAAATCGAACAGTTTTTCCATCGTATAACAGGGATAACTGCAACCAATGTGAAAGTAAAGGTCATTTCTACGTTCCGGGCAACCTAGGCTTCACTGTAGGCCGTTGCTCCACCACATCGTATAGCTACGGCCTTAGAAGTCAACGCCAGAAGCATAAAATGCAATAAAAGTACAACAGCTTTTCCATCGTATAACAGGAATAATTGCAACCAGAGTGAAAGTGATGGTCATAGGTCCGGGCGACCTAGGCTTCGCTCTGGGGTGTTGGTCCACCAGATCAAATAGTTAGGTCCTTAGAAGTCAACGCACGACGCATAAAATACAAAATTAATACAGCAGTTTCTCCATCGTATAAAACGAATAATTGCAACCAGTGTGAAAGATATGGTCATTTCTACGTTACGGGCAACCTAGGCTTCACTCTAGGTCGTTGCTCCACCAAATCGAATAGCTAGGGCCTTAGAAGTCATAGCCCGAAGCATAAAATACAAAATTAATACAACAGTTATTCCATCGTATAACAGGTATAATTACAACCAGGGTGAAAGTAATGGGCGTTTCTACGTTCCGAGCAACCTAGGCTTCACTCTAGGGCGTTGCTCCACCAGGTCGAGTAGTTAGGGCCTTAGAAAACAACTCCAGACGCATAAAATACAGTAAAAATACAACAGTTTTTCCATCGTATAAAAAGAATAATTGCAACCAGTGTGAAACTAATGGTCATTTCTACGTTTCGGGCAACCTAGGCTACACTCAAGAGCGTTGCTCCACCAGACCGAATAGTTAGGGCCTTAGAAGTCAACGCGCGAAGCGTAAAATACAAAATAAATAGAACAGTCTTTCCATTGTATGAAACAAATAATTGCAACCAGTGTGAAAGTTATGTTCATTTCTACGTTCCGGGCAACCCAGGCTTCACTCTAGGGCGTTGTTCCACCAGATCGAATAGTTAGGGCCTGAGAAGTCAACGTCAGAAGCATAAAATACAATATAAATACAACAGCTTTTCCATGGTATATAATGTATATTTGCAAACAGTGTGAAAGTAAACGTCATTTCTAGGTTCCGGGCAACCTAGGCGTAACTTTAGGGCGTTGCTCCACCAGATCGCATAGCTAGGGACTTAAAATTTAACGCCAGAAGCATAATATACAATAAAAATGCAACAGTTTTTCCATCGCATAACAGGAGTAATTGCAGCCAGTGTGAAAGTACAGGTCATTTCTACGTTCCGGGCAACCTAGGTTTCGCTGTAGGGCGTTGCTCCACCAGATCGAATAGCTAGCGACTTAGAAGTCAACGCCAGAAGCATAAAACACAATAAAAATACAACAGTTTTTCCATCGTATAAAATGTATAATTGCAAGCAGTGTGAAGGTAATGGTCATTTCTACGTTCCGGGCAACCTTGGCTTAACTCCAGGGCGTTGCTCCACCAGATCGAATAGTTAGGGACTTTGAGTACAACGGTAGAAGCATAAAATACATTAAAAATGCAACAGTTTCTCCATTGTATAACAGGAACAACTGCAACCAGGGTGAAAGTACTGGTCATTTCTACGTTCCGGGCAACCTAGGCTTGACTCTAGGGCGGTGCTCCACCAGATTGAATAGTTAGGGCCCAAGAAGTCAACGCCCGAAGCATAAAATACAATATATATAAAGAACAGTTTTTCCATCGTGTATGATGTATATTTGCAAACAGTGTGAAAGTAAAGGTCATTTCTACGTTCCGGGCAGTATAGGCTTAACTGTAGGGCGTTGCTCCTCCAGATCGCATAGTTCGGTACATAGAATTTAACGCCAGAAGCATAAAATACAATAAAAATGCAACAGTTTTTCCATCGTATAAAAGGAATAATTGCGACCAGTGTGAAAGTAATGGTCATTTCTACGTTCCGGGCAACCTAGGTTTCACTCTTGGGCGTTGCTCCATCACATCGAATAGCTACGGCCTTAGAAGTCAACGCCAGAAGCATAAAATACAATAAAAGTACAACAGCTTTTCCATCGGATAACAGGAATAATTGCAACCAGAGTGAAAGTGATGGTCATAGGTCCGGGCGACCTAGGCGTCGCTCAGGGGTGTTGGTCTACCAGATCGAATAGTTAGGGACTTTGAATACAACGCCAGGAGCATAAAATACAATAAAAATGCAACAGTTTTTCCAGCGTATAACAGGAATAACTGCAACCAGTGTGAAAGTACTGGTCATTTCTACGTTCCGGGCAACCTAGGTTCCGCTCTAGGGCGTTGCTCCACCAGATCGAATAGCTAGGGACTTAGAAGTCAACGCCAGAAGCATAAAATACAATAAAAATACAACAGATTTCCATCGTATAAAAGGAATAATTGCAACCAGTGTGAAAGTACAGGTCATTTCTACGTTCCGGGCAACCTAGGTTTCGTTCTAGGGCGTTGCTCCACCAGATCGAATAGCTAGGGACTTAGAAGTCAACGACAGAAGCATAAAATACAATAAAAATACAACAGTTTTTCCATCGTATAAAAAGAGTAATTGCAACCAGTGTGAACGTAATGGTCATTTCTACGTTCCGGGCAACCCAGGCTTCACTCTAGGGCGTTGTTCCACCAGATCGAATAGTTAGGGCCTGAGAAGTCAACGCCAGAAGCATAAAATCCAATATAAATACAACAGCCTTACCATCGTTTATAATGTATATCTGCAAACAGTGTGAAGGTATAGGTCATTTCTACGTTTCGGGCAACCTAGGCTTCACTCAAGAGCGTTGCTCCACCAGATCGAACAGCTAGGGACTTAGAATTCAACGCCAAGAGAATAAAATACAACATAAGTATAACAGTGTTTCCATCATATAAAATGTATAATTGCAAGCAGTGTGAATGTAATGGTCATTTCTACCTTCCGGGCAACCTTGGCTTTACTCTAGAGCATTGCTCCACCAGATCGAATAGTTAGGGCCTAGGAAGACAACGCCAGAAGCATAAAATACAATATAAATACAACAGCTTTTCCATCGTATATAATGTATATTTGCAAACAGTGTGTAAGTAAAGGTCATTTCTACGTTCCGGGCAAGCTAGGGTTCACTCTAGGGCGTTCTTCCACCAGATCTAATAGTTAGAGCCTAAGAAGTCAACGCCAGAAGCATAAAATCCAATATAAATACAAGAGCTTTACCATCGTATATAATGTATATCTGCAAACAGTGTGAAGGTATAGGTCATTTCTACGTTTCGGGCAACCTAGGCTTAACTGTAGGGCGTTGTTCCACCAGATCGAATAGCTAGGGCCTTAGAAGTCAACGCCCGAAGCATGAAATACAAAATAAATCGAACAGTTTTTCCATCGTATAACAGGGATAACTGCAACCAATGTGAAAGTAAAGGTCATTTCTACGTTCCGGGCAACCTAGGCTTCACTGTAGGCCGGTGCTCCACCACATCGTATAGCTACGGCCTTAGAAGTCAACGCCAGAAGCATAAAATGCAATAAAAGTACAACAGCTTTTCCATCGTATAACAGGAATAATTGCAACCAGAGTGAAAGTGATGGTCATAGGTCCGGGCGACCTAGGCTTCGCTCTGGGGTGTTGGTCCACCAGATCAAATAGTTAGGTCCTTAGAAGTCAACGCACGACGCATAAAATACAAAATTAATACAGCAGTTTCTCCATCGTATAAAACGAATAATTGCAACCAGTGTGAAAGATATGGTCATTTCTACGTTACGGGCAACCTAGGCTTCACTCTAGGTCGTTGCTCCACCAAATCGAATAGCTAGGGCCTTAGAAGTCATAGCCCGAAGCATAAAATACAAAATTAATACAACAGTTATTCCATCGTATAACAGGTATAATTACAACCAGGGTGAAAGTAATGGGCGTTTCTACGTTCCGAGCAACCTAGGCTTCACTCTAGGGCGTTGCTCCACCAGGTCGAGTAGTTAGGGCCTTAGAAAACAACTCCAGACGCATAAAATACAGTAAAAATACAACAGTTTTTCCATCGTATAAAAAGAATAATTGCAACCAGTGTGAAACTAATGGTCATTTCTACGTTTCGGGCAACCTAGGCTACACTCAAGAGCGTTGCTCCACCAGACCGAATAGTTAGGGCCTTAGAAGTCAACGCGCGAAGCGTAAAATACAAAATAAATAGAACAGTCTTTCCATTGTATGAAACAAATAATTGCAACCAGTGTGAAAGTTATGTTCATTTCTACGTTCCGGGCAACCCAGGCTTCACTCTAGGGCGTTGTTCCACCAGATCGAATAGTTAGGGCCTGAGAAGTCAACGTCAGAAGCATAAAATACAATATAAATACAACAGCTTTTCCATGGTATATAATGTATATTTGCAAACAGTGTGAAAGTAAACGTCATTTCTAGGTTCCGGGCAACCTAGGCGTAACTTTAGGGCGTTGCTCCACCAGATCGCATAGCTAGGGACTTAAAATTTAACGCCAGAAGCATAATATACAATAAAAATGCAACAGTTTTTCCATCGCATAACAGGAGTAATTGCAGCCAGTGTGAAAGTACAGGTCATTTCTACGTTCCGGGCAACCTAGGTTTCGCTGTAGGGCGTTGCTCCACCAGATCGAATAGCTAGCGACTTAGAAGTCAACGCCAGAAGCATAAAACACAATAAAAATACAACAGTTTTTCCATCGTATAAAATGTATAATTGCAAGCAGTGTGAAGGTAATGGTCATTTCTACGTTCCGGGCAACCTTGGCTTAACTCCAGGGCGTTGCTCCACCAGATCGAATAGTTAGGGACTTTGAGTACAACGGTAGAAGCATAAAATACATTAAAAATGCAACAGTTTCTCCATTGTATAACAGGAACAACTGCAACCAGGGTGAAAGTACTGGTCATTTCTACGTTCCGGGCAACCTAGGCTTGACTCTAGGGCGGTGCTCCACCAGATTGAATAGTTAGGGCCCAAGAAGTCAACGCCCGAAGCATAAAATACAATATATATAAAGAACAGTTTTTCCATCGTGTATGATGTATATTTGCAAACAGTGTGAAAGTAAAGGTCATTTCTACGTTCCGGGCAGTATAGGCTTAACTGTAGGGCGTTGCTCCTCCAGATCGCATAGTTCGGTACATAGAATTTAACGCCAGAAGCATAAAATACAATAAAAATGCAACAGTTTTTCCATCGTATAAAAGGAATAATTGCGACCAGTGTGAAAGTAATGGTCATTTCTACGTTCCGGGCAACCTAGGTTTCACTCTTGGGCGTTGCTCCATCACATCGAATAGCTACGGCCTTAGAAGTCAACGCCAGAAGCATAAAATACAATAAAAGTACAACAGCTTTTCCATCGGATAACAGGAATAATTGCAACCAGAGTGAAAGTGATGGTCATAGGTCCGGGCGACCTAGGCGTCGCTCAGGGGTGTTGGTCTACCAGATCGAATAGTTAGGGACTTTGAATACAACGCCAGGAGCATAAAATACAATAAAAATGCAACAGTTTTTCCAGCGTATAACAGGAATAACTGCAACCAGTGTGAAAGTACTGGTCATTTCTACGTTCCGGGCAACCTAGGTTCCGCTCTAGGGCGTTGCTCCACCAGATCGAATAGCTAGGGACTTAGAAGTCAACGCCAGAAGCATAAAATACAATAAAAATACAACAGATTTCCATCGTATAAAAGGAATAATTGCAACCAGTGTGAAAGTACAGGTCATTTCTACGTTCCGGGCAACCTAGGTTTCGTTCTAGGGCGTTGCTCCACCAGATCGAATAGCTAGGGACTTAGAAGTCAACGACAGAAGCATAAAATACAATAAAAATACAACAGTTTTTCCATCGTATAAAAGGAATAATTGCAACCAGTGTGAAAGTAATGGTCATTTCTACGTTCCGAGCAACCTAGGTTTCACTCTTGGGCGTTGCTCCACCACATCGAATAGCTACGGCCTTAGAAGTCAATTCCAGAAGCATAAAATACAATATAAATACAACGGCTTTTCCATCGTATCAAATGAATGATTGCAAACAGTGTGAGTGTTATGGTCATTTCTACGTTCCGGGCAACCTAGGTTTAACTCCAGGGCGTTGCTCTACCAGATCGAATAGTTAGGGACTTTGAATACAACGCCAGAAGCATGAAATACAACAAAAATGCAACAGTTTTTCCATCGTATAACAGGAAGAATTGCAACCAGAGTGAAAGTGATGGTCATAGGTCCGAGCGACCTAGGCTTCGCTCTGGGGTGTTGGTCCACCAGATCGAATAGTTAGGGCCTAAGAAGTCAACGCCAGAAGCATAAAATACAAAATAAATACAATAGTTTTTCCATCGTATAACAGGAATAATTGCAACCAGTGTGAAAGTTATGGTCATTTCTACGTTACGGGCAACCTAGGCTTCACTCTAGGTCGTTGCTCCACCAAATCGAATAGCTAGGGCCTTAGAAATCATAGCCCGAAGCATAAAATACAAACTTAGTACAACAGTTATTCCATCGTATAACAGGTATAATTACAACCAGGGTGAAAGTAATGGGCATTTCTACGTTCCGAGCAACCTAGGCATCACTCTAGGGCGTTGCTCCTCCAGGTCGAGTAGTTAGGGCCTTAGAAAACAACTCCAGACGCATAAAATACAATAAAAATACAACAGTTTTTCCATCGTATAAAAAGAATAATTGCAACCAGTGTGAAAGTAATGGTCATTTCTACGTTTCGGGCAACCTAGGCTTCACTCAAGAGCGTTGCTCCACCAGATCGAATAGTTAGGGCCTTAGAAGTCAACGCGCGAAGCATAAAATACAAAATAAATAGAACAGTTTTTCCATTGTATTAAACGATTAATTGCAACCAGTGTGAAAGTTATGGTCATTTCTACGTTCCGGGAAACCTAGGCTTCACTCTAGGGCGTTGTTCCACCAGATCGAATAGTTAGGGCCTGAAAAGTCAACGTCAGAAGCATAAAATACAATATAAATACAACAGCTTTTCCATCGTATATAATGTATATTTGCAAACAGTGTGAAAGTAAAGGTCATTTCTAGGTTCCGGGCAACCTAGGTTTCACTCTAGGGCGTTCTTCCACCAGATCTAATAGTTAGGGCCTAAGAAGTCAACGCCAGAAGCATAAAATACAATAAAGATGCAACAGTTTTTCCATCGTATAACAGGAATAATTGCAACCAGTGTGAAGGTAATGGTCTATTCCACGTTCCGGGCAACCTAGGTTTCACTACAGGTCGGTGCTCCACCAGACCAAATAATTAGGGCCTAAGAAGTCAACGCCACAAGCATAAAATACAATATAAATACAACTGCTTTTCCATGATATATAATGTATATTTGGAAACATTGTGAAAGTAACGGTCATTTCTACGTTCCGGGCAACCTAGGCTTCACTCTACGGCGTTGCTCCACCAGATCGTATAGTTAGGGACTTAGAATTCAACGCCAGAAACATAAAATACAACATAAGTACAACAGTTTTTCCATCGTATAACAGGAATGATTGCAACCAGTGTGAAAGTACAGGTCATTTCTACGTTCCGGGCAACCTAGGCTTCGCTTAAGGGCCTTGCTCCACCAGATCGAATAACAAGGGATTTAGAAGTCAACGCCAGAAGCATAAAATACAATAAAAATGCGACAGTTTTTCCACCGTATAACAGGAATAACTGCAACCAGTGTGAAAGTACTGGTCGTTTCTACGTTCCGGGCAACCTGGGCTTCACTCTAGGGCGGTGCTGCACCAGATCGAATAGTTAGGGCCTAAGAAGTCATTGCCAGAAGCATAAAATACAATATAAATACTACAGCTTTTCCATCGTATATGATGTATATTTGCAAACAGTGTGAAAGTAAAGGTCATTTCTACGTTCCGGGCAACATAGGCTTAACTGTAGGGCGTTGCTCCTCCAGATCGCATAGTTCCGTACTTAGAATTTAACGCCTGAAGCATAAAATACAATAAAAATGCAACAGTTTTTCCATCGTATAACAGGAATAATTGCAACCAGTGTGAAAGTACAGGTCATGTCTACGTTCCGGGTAACCTTGGCTTCACTCTAGGGTGTCCCTCCACCAGATCGAATAGTTAGGGCCTTAGAAGTCAACGCCAGAAGCATAAAATACATGATAAGTATAGCAGTTCTGCCATCGTATAAAATGTATAATTGCAAGCAGTGTGAAAGTAAAGGTCATTTCTACGTTCCGGGCAACCTAGGCTTCACTCTAGGGCTTTGTTCCACCAGATCGGATAGTTAGGGCCTAAGAAGTCAGCGCCAGAAGCATAAAATACAATATAAATACAATAGCTTTTCCATCGTATATAATGTATATTTGCAAACAGTGTGAAAGTAAAGGTAATGTCTACGTACCGGGCAACCTAGGCTTAACTGTAGGGCGTTGCTCCACCAGATCGAATAGTTAGGGCCTCAGAAGTCAACGCCTTAAGCATAAAATACAATAAAAATACAACAGTTTTTATATCGTATAAAAGGAATAATTGCAAACAGTGTGAAATAAAGGTCATTTCTACGTTGCGGGCAACCTAGGCTTAACTGTAGGGCGTTGCTCCTCCAGATCGCATAGTTCGGTACTTAGAATTTAACGCCTGAAGCATAAAATACAATAAAAATGCAACAGTTTTTCCATCGTATAACAGGAATAATTGCAACCAGTGTGAAGGTAATGGTCTATTCCACGTTCCGGGCAACCTAGGCTTCACTACAGGGCGGTGCTCCACCAGACCAAATAATTAGGGCCTAAGAAGTCAACGCCACAAGCATAAAATACAATATAAATACAACAGTTTTTCCATCGTATAAAAAGAATAATTGCAACCAGTGTGAAAGTAATGGTCATTTCTACGTTTCGGGCAACCTAGGCTTCACTCAAGAGCGTTGCCCCACCAGATCGAATAGTTAGGGCCTTAGAAGTCAACGCGCGAAGCATAAAATACAAAATAAATAGAACAGTTTTTCCATTGTATTAAACGATTAATTGCAACCAGTGTGAAAGTTATGGTCATTTCTACGTTCCGGGAAACCTAGGCTTCACTCTAGGGCGTTGTTCCACCAGATCGAATAGTTAGGGCCTGAAAAGTCAACGTCAGAAGCATAAAATACAATATAAATACAACAGCTTTTCCATCGTATATAATGTATATTTGCAAACAGTGTGAAAGTAAAGGTCATTTCTAGGTTCCGGGCAACCTAGGTTTCACTCTAGGGCGTTCTTCCACCAGATCTAATAGTTAGGGCCTAAGAAGTCAACGCCAGAAGCATAAAATACAATAAAGATGCAACAGTTTTTCCATCGTATAACAGGAATAATTGCAACCAGTGTGAAGGTAATGGTCTATTCCACGTTCCGGGCAACCTAGGTTTCACTACAGGTCGGTGCTCCACCAGACCAAATAATTAGGGCCTAAGAAGTCAACGCCACAAGCATAAAATACAATATAAATACAACTGCTTTTCCATGATATATAATGTATATTTGGAAACATTGTGAAAGTAACGGTCATTTCTACGTTCCGGGCAACCTAGGCTTCACTCTACGGCGTTGCTCCACCAGATCGTATAGTTAGGGACTTAGAACTCAACGCCAGAAACATAAAATACAACATAAGTACAACAGTTTTTCCATCGTATAACAGGAATGATTGCAACCAGTGTGAAAGTACAGGTCATTTCTACGTTCCGGGCAACCTAGGCTTCGCTTAAGGGCCTTGCTCCACCAGATCGAATAACAAGGGATTTAGAAGTCAACGCCAGAAGCATAAAATACAATAAAAATGCGACAGTTTTTCCACCGTATAACAGGAATAACTGCAACCAGTGTGAAAGTACTGGTCGTTTCTACGTTCCGGGCAACCTAGGCTTCACTCTAGGGCGGTGCTGCACCAGATCGAATAGTTAGGGCCTAAGAAGTCATTGCCAGAAGCATAAAATACAATATAAATACTACAGCTTTTCCATCGTATATGATGTATATTTGCAAACAGTGTGAAAGTAAAGGTCATTTCTACGTTCCGGGCAACATAGGCTTAACTGTAGGGCGTTGCTCCTCCAGATCGCATAGTTCGGTACTTAGAATTTAACGCCTGAAGCATAAAATACAATAAAAATGCAACAGTTTTTCCATCGTATAACAGGAATAATTGCAACCAGTGTGAAAGTACAGGTCATGTCTACGTTCCGGGTAACCTTGGCTTCACTCTAGGGTGTCCCTCCACCAGATCGAATAGTTAGGGCCTTAGAAGTCAACGCCAGAAGCATAAAATACATGATAAGTATAGCAGTTCTGCCATCGTATAAAATGTATAATTGCAAGCAGTGTGAAGGTAAAGGTCATTTCTACGTTCCGGGCAACCTAGGCTTCACTCTAGGGCTTTGTTCCACCAGATCGGATAGTTAGGGCCTAAGAAGTCAGCGCCAGAAGCATAAAATACAATATAAATACAATAGCTTTTCCATCGTATATAATGTATATTTGCAAACAGTGTGAAAGTAAAGGTAATGTCTACGTACCGGGCAACCTAGGCTTAACTGTAGGGCGTTGCTCCACCAGATCGAATAGTTAGGGCCTCAGAAGTCAACGCCTTAAGCATAAAATACAATAAAAATACAACAGTTTTTATATCGTATAAAAGGAATAATTGCAAACAGTGTGAAATAAAGGTCATTTCTACGTTGCGGGCAACCTAGGCTTAACTGTAGGGCGTTGCTCCTCCAGATCGCATAGTTCGGTACTTAGAATTTAACGCCTGAAGCATAAAATACAATAAAAATGCAACAGTTTTTCCATCGTATAACAGGAATAATTGCAACCAGTGTGAAGGTAATGGTCTATTCCACGTTCCGGGCAACCTAGGCTTCACTACAGGGCGGTGCTCCACCAGACCAAATAATTAGGGCCTAAGAAGTCAACGCCACAAGCATAAAATACAATATAAATACAACTGCTTTTCCATGATATATAATGTATATTTGGAAACATTGTGAAAGTAACGGTCATTTCTACGTTCCGGGCAACCTAGGCTTCACTCTACGGCGTTGCTCCACCAGATCGAATAGTTAGCGACTTAGAATTCAAAGCCAGAAACATAAAATACAATATAAGTACAACAGTTTTTCCATCGTATAACAGGAATGATTGCAACCAGTGTGAAAGTACAGGTCATTTCTACGTTCCGGGCAACCTAGGCTTCGCTTAAGGGAGTTGCTCCAACAGATCGAATAGCTAGGGACTTAGAAGTCGACGCCAGAAGCATAAAATACAATAAAAATACAACAGTTTTTCCATCGTATATAATGTATATTTGCAAACAGTGTGAAAGTAAAGGTCATTTCTAGGTTCCGGGCAACCTAGGTTTCACTCTAGGGCGTTCTTCCACCAGATCTAATAGTTAGGGCCTAAGAAGTCAACGCCAGAAGCATAAAATACAATAAAGATGCAACAGTTTTTCCATCGTATAACAGGAATAATTGCAACCAGTGTGAAGGTAATGGTCTATTCCACGTTCCGGGCAACCTAGGTTTCACTACAGGTCGGTGCTCCACCAGACCAAATAATTAGGGCCTAAGAAGTCAACGCCACAAGCATAAAATACAATATAAATACAACTGCTTTTCCATGATATATAATGTATATTTGGAAACATTGTGAAAGTAACGGTCATTTCTACGTTCCGGGCAACCTAGGCTTCACTCTACGGCGTTGCTCCACCAGATCGTATAGTTAGGGACTTAGAATTCAACGCCAGAAACATAAAATACAACATAAGTACAACAGTTTTTCCATCGTATAACAGGAATGATTGCAACCAGTGTGAAAGTACAGGTCATTTCTACGTTCCGGGCAACCTAGGCTTCGCTTAAGGGCCTTGCTCAACCAGATCGAATAACAAGGGATTTAGAAGTCAACGCCAGAAGCATAAAATACAATAAAAATGCGACAGTTTTTCCACCGTATAACAGGAATAACTGCAACCAGTGTGAAAGTACTGGTCGTTTCTACGTTCCGGGCAACCTAGGCTTCACTCTAGGGCGGTGCTGCACCAGATCGAATAGTTAGGGCCTAAGAAGTCATTGCCAGAAGCATAAAATACAATATAAATACTACAGCTTTTCCATCGTATATGATGTATATTTGCAAACAGTGTGAAAGTAAAGGTCATTTCTACGTTCCGGGCAACATAGGCTTAACTGTAGGGCGTTGCTCCTCCAGATCGCATAGTTCGGTACTTAGAATTTAACGCCTGAAGCATAAAATACAATAAAAATGCAACAGTTTTTCCATCGTATAACAGGAATAATTGCAACCAGTGTGAAAGTACAGGTCATGTCTACGTTCCGGGTAACCTTGGCTTCACTCTAGGGTGTCCCTCCACCAGATCGAATAGTTAGGGCCTTAGAAGTCAACGCCAGAAGCATAAAATACATGATAAGTATAGCAGTTCTGCCATCGTATAAAATGTATAATTGCAAGCAGTGTGAAAGTAAAGGTCATTTCTACGTTCCGGGCAACCTAGGCTTCACTCTAGGGCTTTGTTCCACCAGATCGGATAGTTAGGGCCTAAGAAGTCAGCGCCAGAAGCATAAAATACAATATAAATACAATAGCTTTTCCATCGTATATAATGTATATTTGCAAACAGTGTGAAAGTAAAGGTAATGTCTACGTACCGGGCAACCTAGGCTTAACTGTAGGGCGTTGCTCCACCAGATCGAATAGTTAGGGCCTCAGAAGTCAACGCCTTAAGCATAAAATACAATAAAAATACAACAGTTTTTATATCGTATAAAAGGAATAATTGCAAACAGTGTGAAATAAAGGTCATTTCTACGTTGCGGGCAACCTAGGCTTAACTGTAGGGCGTTTCTCCTCCAGATCGCATAGTTCGGTACTTAGAATTTAACGCCTGAAGCATAAAATACAATAAAAATGCAACAGTTTTTCCATCGTATAACAGGAATAATTGCAACCAGTGTGAAGGTAATGGTCTATTCCACGTTCCGGGCAACCTAGGCTTCACTACAGGGCGGTGCTCCACCAGACCAAATAATTAGGGCCTAAGAAGTCAACGCCACAAGCATAAAATACAATATAAATACAACTGCTTTTCCATGACATATAATGTATATTTGGAAACATTGTGAAAGTAACGGTCATTTCTACGTTCCGGGCAACCTAGGCTTCACTCTACGGCGTTGCTCCACCAGATCGAATAGTTAGCGACTTAGAATTCAAAGCCAGAAACATAAAATACAATATAAGTACAACAGTTTTTCCATCGTATAACAGGAATGATTGCAACCAGTGTGAAAGTACAGGTCATTTCTACGTTCCGGGCAACCTAGGCTTCGCTTAAGGGAGTTGCTCCAACAGATCGAATAGCTAGGGACTTAGAAGTCGACGCCAGAAGCATAAAATACAATAAAAATACAACAGTTTTTCCATCGTATATAATGTATATTTGCAAACAGTGTGAAGGTAAAGGTCATTTCTACGTTCCGGGCAACCTACGCTTAACTGTAGGGCGTTGCTCCACCAGATCGAATAGCTAGGGCCTTAGAAGTCAACGCACGAAGCATAAAACACAAAATTAATACAACAGTTTCTCCATCGTATAAAACGAATAATTGCAACCAGTGTGAAAGATATGGTCATTTCTACGTTACGGGCAACCTAGGCTTCACTCTAGGTCGTTGCTCCACCAAATCGAATAGCTAGGGCCTTAGAAGTCATAGCCCGAAGCATAAAATACAAAATTAATACAACAGTTATTCCATGGTATAAAAGGAATAATTGCAACCAGTGTGAAAGTTATGGTCATTTCTACGTTCCGGGCAACCTAGGCTTAACTCCAGGGCGTTGCTCCACCAGATCGAATAGTTAGGGACTTTGAATACAACACCAGAAGCATAAAATACAATAAAAATGCAACAGTTTTTCCATCGTATAACAGGAAAGCTGCAACCAGTGTTAGTGTACTGGTCATTTCTATGTTCCGGGCCACCTAGGCTTAACTGTAGGGCGTTGCTCCACCAGATCGAATAGTTAGGGCCTCAGAAGTCAACGCCAGAAGCATAAAATACAATAAAAATACAACAGTTTTTATATCGTATAAAAGGAATAATTGCAACCAGTGTGAAATAAAGGTCATTTCTACGTTCCGGGCAACCTAGGCTTAACTGTAGGGCGTTGCTCCAACAGATCGCATAGCTAGGGACTTGGAATTTAACGCCAGAAGCATAAAATACAATAAAGATGCAACAGTTTTTCCACCGTATAACAGGAATAATTGCAACCAGTGTGAAGGTAATGGTCTATTCCACGTTCCGGGCAACCTAGGCTTCACTACAGGTCGGTGCTCCACCAGACCAAATAATTAGGGCCTAAGAAGTCAACGCCACAAGCATAAAATACAATATAAATACAACTGCTTTTCCATGATATATAATGTATATTTGGAAACATTGTGAAAGTAACGGTCATTTCTACGTTCCGTGCAACCTAGGCTTCACTCTACGGCGTTGCTCCACCAGATCGAATAGTTAGGGACTTGGAATTCAACGCCAGAAGCATAAAATACAACATAAGTATAGCAGTTCTGCCATCCTATAAAATGTATAATTGCAAGCAGTGTGAAAGTAAAGGTCATTTCTACGTTCCGGGCAACCTAGGCTTCACTCTAGGGCTTTGTTCCACCAGATCGGATAGTTAGGGCCTCAGAAGTCAACGCCAGAAGCATAAAATACAATAAAAATACAGCAGTTTTTATATCGTATAAAAGGAATAATTGCAAACAGTGTGAAATAAAGGTCATTTCTACGTTCCGGGCAACCTAGGCTTAACTGTAGGGCGTTGCTCCAACAGATCGCATAGCTAGGGACATAGAATTTAACGCCAGAAGCATAAAATACAATAAAGATGCAACAGTGTTTCCATCGTATAACAGGAATAATTGCAACCAGTGTGAAGGTAATGGTCTATTCCACGTTCCGGGCAACCTAGGCTTCACTACAGGGCGGTGCTCCACCAGACCAAATAATTAGGGCCTAAGAAGTGAACGCCACAAGCATAAAATACAATATAAATACAACTGCTTTTCCATGATATATAATGTATATTTGGAAACATTGTGAAAGTAACGGTCATTTCTACGTTCCGGGCAACCTAGGCTTCACTCTACGGCGTTGCTCGACCAGATCGAATAGTTAGGGACTTAGAATTCAACGCCAGAACCATAAAATACAACATAAGTACAACAGTTTTTCCATCGTATAACAGGAATGATTGCAACCAGTGTGAAAGTACAGGTCATTTCTACGTTCCGGGCAACCTAGGCTTCGCTTAAGGGCGTTGCTCAACCAGATCGAATAGCTAGGGACTTAGAAGTCGACGCCAGAAGCATAAAATACAATAAAAATACAACAGTTTTTCCATCGTATATAATGTATATTTGCAAACAGTGTGAAGGTAAAGGTCATTTCTACGTTCCGGGCAACCTAGGCTTAACTGTAGGGCGTTGGTCCACCAGATCGAATAGTCAGGTACTTTGAATACAACGCCAGAAGCAAAAAATACAATAAAAATGCAACAGTTTTTCCATCGTATAACAGGAAGGCTGCAACCCGCGTGAAAGTACTGGTCATTTCTATGTTCCGGGCAACCTAGGCTTCGCTCTAGGGCCTTGCTCCACCAGATCGAATAGCTAGGGATTTAGAAGTCAACGCCAGAAGCATAAAATACAATAAAAATGCGACAGTTTTTCCACCGTATAACAGGAATAACTGCAACCAGTGTGAAAGTACTGGTCATTTCTACGTTCCGGGCAACCTAGGCTTCACTCTAGGGCGGTGCTACACCAGATCGAATAGTTAGGGCCTAAGAAGTCAACGCCAGAAGCATAAAACACAATATAAATACAACAGTTCTTCATTCGTATTAACGAATAATTGCAACCAGTGTGAAAGTAATGCCCATTTCTACGTTCCGGGTATCATAGACTTAACACTGAAGCATTGCTCCACCCAGATCGAATGGCTAGGGACTTAGAATTCAACGCCAGAAGCATAAAATACAATAAAAATACAACAGCTTTTCATCGTATAACAGGAATAATTGCATCCAGTGTGAAAGTAATGGTCATTTCTACGTTCCGGGCAACCTAGGCTTCAACCTAGGGCGTTGTTCCTCCAGATCGAATAATTATGGCCTAATAAGTCAACGCCAGAAGCATAAAATAAAATATAAACACAACAGTTTTTCCATCGCATAACAGGAAAAATCGCAAACAGTGTGAAAGTAATGGTCATTTCTACGTTCCGGGCAACCTAGGCTTCACTCTAGGGCGTTGCCCCACCAGATCGAATAGTTAGGGCTTTCGAAGTCAACGCCAGAAGCATAAAATACAACATAAGTATACCAGTTCTGCCATCGTATAAAATGTATAATTGCAAGCAGTGTGAAGGTAATGGTCATTTCTACGTTCCGGGCAACCTAGGCTTTACTCTAGAGCATTGCTCCACCAGATCGAATAGCTACTGCCTAAGAAGACAACGCCACAAGCATAAAATACAATATAAATACAACAACTTTTCCATCGTATATAATGTATATTTGCAAACAGTGTGAAAGTAAAGGTCATTTCTACGTTCCGGGCAACCTAGGCTTCACTCTAGGGCTTTGTTCCACCAGATGGCATAGTTAGGGCCTAAGAAGTCAGCGCCAGAAGCATAAAATACAATATAAATACAATAGCTTTTCCATCGTATATAATGTATATTTGCAAACAGTGTGAAAGTAAAGGTCATTTCTACGTTCCGGGCAACCTAGGCTTAACTGTAGGGCATTGCTCCACCAGATCGAATAGTTAGGGCCTTAGAAGTCAACGCCCGAAGCATGAAATACAAAATAAATATAACAGTTTTTCCATCGTATAACAGGGATAACTGCAACCAGTGTGAAAGTAATGGTCATTTCTACGTTCCGGGCAACCTAGGTTTCGCTCTAGGGCCTTGCTCCACCAGATCGAATAGCTAGGGACTTAGAAGTCAACCCCACAAGCATAAAATACAATAAAAATGCAACAGTTTTTCATCGTATAACAGGAATAATTGCATCCAGTGTGAAAGTAATGGTCGTTTCTACGTTGCGGGCAAGCTAGGCTTCACTCTAGGGAGTTGCTCCACCACATCTAATAGCTACGGCCTTAGAAGTCAACGCCAGAAGCATAAAATACAATAAAAATACAACAGTTTCTCCATGGTATAAGTGGAATAATTGCAACCAGTGTGAAAGTGGTAGTCATTTCTACGTTCCGGGCAACGTAAGCTTGACTATAGGGCGTTGTTATACCAGATCGAATAGCTAGCGCCTAAGGAGTCAATGCCAGAAGCATAAAATACAATATAAATACAACAGTTCTTCATTCGTATTAACGAATAATTGCAACCAGTGTGAAAGTAATGCCCATTTCTACGTTCCGGGTATCATAGACTTAACACTGAAGCATTGCTCCACCCAGATCGAATAGCTAGGGACTTAGAATTCAACGCCAGAAGCATAAAATACAATAAAAATACAACAGCTTTTCATCGTATAACAGGAATAATTGCATCCAGTGTGAAAGTAATGGTCATTTCTACGTTCCGGGCAACCTAGGCTTCAACCTAGGGCGTTGTTCCTCCAGATCGAATAATTATGGCCTAATAAGTCAACGCCAGAAGCATAAAATAAAATATAAACACAACAATTTTTCCATCGTATAACAGGAAAAATCGCAAACAGTGTGAAAGTACTGGTCATTTCTACGTTCCGTGCAACGTAGGCGTTCGCTCTAGGGGCTTGCTCCACCAGATCGAATAGCTAGGGACTTAGAAGTCAACCCCACAAGCATAAAATACAATAAAAATGCAACAGTTTTTCCATCGTATAACAGGAATAATTGCAACCAGTGTGAAAGTTATGGTCATTTCTACGATCCCGGGCAACCTAGGCTTAACTCCAGGGCGTTGCTCCACCAGATCGAATAGCCATGGACTTTGAATACAACACCAGAAGCATAAAATACAATAAAAATGCAACAGTTTTTCCATCGTATAAAAGGATTAATTGCAATCAGTGTGAAAGTTATGGTCATTTCTACGATCCCGGGCAACCTAGGCTTAACTCCAGGGCGTTGCTCCACCAGATCGAATAGCCAGGGACTTTGAATACAACACCAGAAGCATAAAATACAATAAAAATGCAACAGTTTTTCCATCGTATAACAGGAAGGCTGCAACCCGTGTGAAAGTAACGGTCATTTCTATGTTCCCGGTAACCTAGGCTTCGCTCTAGGGCCTTGCTCCACCAGATCGAATAGCTAGGGACTTAGAAGTCAACGCCAGAAGCATAAAATCACAATAAAAATGCAACAGTTTTTCCACCGTATAACAGGAATAACTGCAACCAGTGTGAAAGTACAGGTCATTTCTACGTTCCGGGCAACCTAGGCCTTACTCTAGAGCATTGCTCCACCAGATCCAATAGTTTCTGCCTAAGAAGACAACGCCAGAAGCATAAAACACAATATAAATACAACAGCTTTTCCATCGTATAAAAAGAATAATTGCAACCAGTGTGAAAGTAATGGTCATTTCTACGTTCCGGGAAACCTAGGCTTCACTCCAGGGCGTTGCTTCACCAGATCGAATATCTAGGGCCTTAGAAGTCTACGCCCGGAGCATAAAATACAAAATAAATAAAACAGTTTTTCCGTCGTATAAAACGAGCAATTTGCAACCAGTGTGCAAGTTATGCTCACTTCTACGTTCCGCGCAACCTAGGCTTGACTCTAGGGCGTTGCTCCACCAGATCGAATAGTTAGGGCCTATGAAGTCAACGCCAGAAGCATAAAACACAATAAAGATACAACAGTTTTTCCATCGCATTACAGGAGTAATTACAACCAGTGTGAAAGTTATGGTTATTTCTACGTTCCAGGCAACCTAGGCTTCACTGTAGGGTGTTGCTCTACCAAATCGAATAGTTAGGGCCTTAGAAGTCAACGCCCGAAGCATAAAATACAATAAAAATACAATAGTTTTTCCATCGTATAAAATGGATAATTGCAATCAGTGTGAAGGTACTGGTCATCTCTACGTTCCGGGCAACCTAGGCTTCACTCTAGGGCGTTGCTCCACCAGATCGAATAGTTAGGGCCTAGGAAGTCAACACCAGGTGCATAACATACAATAAGAATACAACAGTTTTTCCATCATATAACAGGAATAACTGCAACCAGTGTGAAGGTAATGGTCATTTCTACGTTCCGGGCAACCTAGCCTTCACTCTAGGGCGTTGCTCCACCAGATCGAATAGTTAGGGACTAAGAAGTCAACGCCAGAAGCATAAAATACAATGCAAATACAACAGTTCTTGCATCGTATAATATGAATAATTGCAAACAGTGAAAAGTAATGGTCATTTCTACGTTCCGTGCAGCCTGGGCTTCACTCTAGGGCGTTTGTCCACCAGATCGAATAGTTAGGGCCTAAGGAGTCAACGCCAGAAGCATAAAATACAATGTAAATACAACAGTTTTTCCATCGTATAAAACGAATAATTGCATCCAGTGTGAAAGTTATGGTCAGTTCTACGTTCCGGTCAACCCAGGCTTCACTCTAGGGCGTTGCTCCACCAGATAGAATCGTTAGGGCCTTAGATGTCAACGCCCGAAGCATAAAATACAATGAAAATGCAACGGTTTTTCCATCGTATGACACGAATAATTGCGACCCGTGCGAAAGTGATAGCCATTTCTACGTTCCCGGCAACCTAGGCTTCACTGTAGGGTGTTGCTCTACCAAATCGAATAGATAGGGCCTTAGAAGTCTACGCCCGGAGCATAAAATACAATAAAAATACAACAGTTTTTCCATCGTATAAAACGAATAATTGCATCCAGTGTGAAAGTTATGTTCATTTCTACGTTACAGGCAACCTAGGCTTCACTGTAGGGTATTGCTCTACCAAATCGAATAGATAGGGCCTTAGCAGTCTACGCCCGGAGCATAAAATACAATAAAAATACAACAGTTTTTCCATCGTATAAAATGAGTAATTGCCATCAGTGTGAAGGTAATGGACATTTCTGCGTTCCGTTCAACCTAGGATTCACTCTAGGGCGTTGCTGCACCAGATCGAATAATTAGGGCCTGGGAAGTCAACGCCCGAAGCATATAATACAATAAAAATACAACAGTTTTTCCTTCGTATAACAGGAATAACAGCAACCAGTGTGATGGTAATGGTCATTTCTACGTTCCGGGCACCCTAGGCTCCACTCTAGGGCGTTGTTCCACCAGATCCAATAGTAAGGGCCTTAGAAGTCAACGCCAGAAGCATAAAATACAAAATAAATTCAACAGTTTTTCCATCGTATAATTCGAATAATTGGAACCAGTGTTAAAGTTATGGCCATTTCTACGTTCCGGCCATCCTAGATATAACTCTGAGGCGTTGCTCCACCAGATCGAATAGTTAGGGCCTAGGAAGTCAACACCAGGTGCATGAAATACAATAAGAATACAACAGCTTTTCCATCATATAACAGGAATAACTGCAACCAGTGTGAAGGTAATGGTCATTTCTACGTTCCGGGCAACCTAGGCTTCACTCTAGGGCGTTGCTCCACCAGATCGAATGGTCAGGGCCTAAGAAGTCAACGCCAGGAGCATAAAATACAGTGTAAATACAACAGTTTTTCCATCGTATAAAGCGAATAATTGCATCCAGTGTGAAAGTTATGGTCATTTCTACGTTCCAGGCAACCTAGGCTTCACGGTAGGGTGTTGCTGTACCAAATCGAATAGTTAGGGCCTTAGAAGTCAACGCCCGAAGCATAAAATACAATAAAAATACAATAGTTTTTCCATCGTATAAAATGGATAATTGCAATCAGTGTGAAGGTACTGGTCATCTCTACGTTCCGGGCAACCTAGGCTTCACTCTAGGGCGTTGCTCCACCAGATCGAATAGTTAGGGCCTGGGAAGTCAACGCCCGAAGCATATAATACAATAAAAATACAACAGTTTTTCCTTCGTATAACAGGAATAACAGCAACCAGTGTGATGGTAATGGTCATTTCTACGTTCCGGGCACCCTAGGCTCCACTCTAGGGCGTTGTTCCACCAGATCCAATAGTAAGGGCCTTAGAAGTCAACGCCAGAAGCATAAAATACAAAATAAATTCAACAGTTTTTCCATCGTATAATTCGAATAATTGGAACCAGTGTTAAAGTTATGGCCATTTCTACGTTCCGGCCATCCTAGATATAACTCTGAGGCGTTGCTCCACCAGATCGAATAGTTAGGGCCTAGGAAGTCAACACCAGGTGCATAACATGCAATAAGGATACAACAGTTTTTCCATCATATAACAGGAATAACTGCAACCAGTGTGAAGGTAATGATCATTTCTACGTTCCGGGCAACCTAGCCTTCACTCTAGGGCGTTGCTCCACCAGATCGAATAGTTAGGGACTAAGAAGTCAACGCCAGAAGCATAAAATACAATGCAAATACAACAGTTCTTGCATCGTATAATATGAATAATTGCAAACAGTAAGAAAGTAATGGTCATTTCTACGTTCCGTGCAGCCTAGGCTTCACTCTAGGGCGTTTGTCCACCAGATCGAATAGTTAGGGCCTAAGAAGTCAACGCCAGAAGCATAAAATACAATGTAAATACAACAGTTTTTCCATCGTATAAAATGGATAATTGCAATCAGTGTGAAGGTACTGGTCATCTCTACGTTCCGGGCAACCTAGGCTTCACTCTAGGGCGTTGCTCCACCAGATCGAATGGTCAGGGCCTAAGAAGTCAACGCCAGGAGCATAAAATACAGTGTAAATACAACAGTTTTTCCATCGTATAAAACGAATAATTGCATCCAGTGTGAAAGTTATGGTCATTTCTACGTTCCAGGCAACCTAGGCTTCACTGTAGGGTGTTGCTGTACCAAATCGAATAGTTAGGGCCTTAGAAGTCAACGCCCGAAGCATAAAATACAATAAAAATACAATAGTTTTTCCATCGTATAAAATGGATAATTGCAATCAGTGTGAATGTACTGGTCATCTCTACGTTCCGGGCAACCTAGGCTTCACTCTAGGGCGTTGCTCCACCAGATCGAATAGTTAGGGCCTAGGAAGTCAACACCAGGTGCATAACATACAATAAGAATACAACAGTTTTTCCATCATATAACAGGAATAACTGCAACCAGTGTGAAGGTAATGATCATTTCTACGTTCCGGGCAACCTAGCCTTCACTCTAGGGCGTTGCTCCACCAGATCGAATAGTTAGGGACTAAGAAGTCAACGCCAGAAGCATAAAATACAATGCAAATACAACAGTTCTTGCATCGTATAATATGAATAATTGCAAACAGTGAGAAAGTAATGGTCATTTCTACGTTCCGTGCAGCCTAGGCTTCACTCTAGGGCGTTTGTCCACCAGATCGAATAGTTAGGGCCTAAGAAGTCAACGCCGGAAGCATAAAATACAATGTAAATACAACAGTTTTTCCATCGTATAAAACGAATAATTGCATCCAGTGTGAAAGTTATGGTCAGTTATACGTTCCGGTCAACCTAGGCTTCACTCTAGGGCGTTGCTCCACCAGATAGAGTCGTTAGGGCCTTAGATGTCAACGCCCGAAGCATAAAATACAATGAAAATGCAACGGTTTTTCCATCGTATGACACGAATAATTGCGACCCGTGTGAAAGTGATAGCCATTTCTACGTTCCAGGCAACCTAGGCTTCACTGTAGGGTGTTGCTGTACCGAATCGAATAGTTAGGGCCTTAGAAGTCAACGCCCGAATCATAAAATACAATAAAAATACATTAGTTTTTCCATCGTATAAAATGGATAATTGCAATCAGTGTGAAGGTACTGGTCATCTCTACGTTCCGGGCAACCTAGGCTTCACTCTAGGGCGTTGCTCCACCAGATCGAATAGTTAGGGCCTAGGAAGTCAACACCAGGTGCATAACATACAATAAGAATACAACAGTTTTTCCATCATATAACAGGAATAATTGCAACCAGTGTGAAGGTAATGATCATTTCTACGTTCCGGGCAACCTAGCCTTCACTCTAGGGCGTTGCTCCACCAGACCGAATAGTTAGGGACTAAGAAGTCAACGCCAGAAGCATAAAATACAATGCAAATACAACAGTTCTTGCATCGTATAATATGAATAATTGCAAACAGTGAGAAAGTAATGGTCATTTCTACGTTCCGTGCAGCCTAGGCTTCACTCTAGGGCGTTTGTCCACCAGATCGAATAGTTAGGGCCTAAGAAGTCAACGCCAGAAGCATAAAATACAATGTAAATACAACAGTTTTTCCATCGTATAAAACGAATAATTGCATCCAGTGTGAAAGTTATGGTCAGTTCTACGTTCCGGTCAACCCAGGCTTCACTCTAGGGCGTTGCTCCACCAGATCGATTAGTTACGGCCTTAGATGTCAACGCCCGAAGCATAAAATACAATGAAAATGCAACGGTTTTTCCATCGTATGACACGAATAATTGCGACCCGTGCGAAAGTGATAGCCATTTCTACGTTCCCGGCAACCTAGGCTTCACTGTAGGGTGTTGCTCTACCAAATCGAATAGATAGGGCCTTAGAAGTCTACGCCCGGAGCATAAAATACAATAAAAATACAACAGTTTTTCCATCGTATAAAACGAATAATTGCATCCAGTGTGAAAGTTATGTTCATTTCTACGTTACAGGCAACCTAGGCTTCACTGTAGGGTATTGCTCTACCAAATCGAATAGATAGGGCCTTAGCAGTCTACGCCCGGAGCATAAAATACAATAAAAATACAACAGTTTTTCCATCGTATAAAATGAGTAATTGCCATCAGTGTGAAGGTAATGGACATTTCTGCGTTCCGTTCAACCTAGGATTCACTCTAGGGCGTTGCTGCACCAGATCGAATAATTAGGGCCTGGGAAGTCAACGCCCGAAGCATATAATACAATAAAAATACAACAGTTTTTCCTTCGTATAACAGGAATAACAGCAACCAGTGTGATGGTAATGGTCATTTCTACGTTCCGGGCACCCTAGGCTCCACTCTAGGGCGTTGTTCCACCAGATCCAATAGTAAGGGCCTTAGAAGTCAACGCCAGAAGCATAAAATACAAAATAAATTCAACAGTTTTTCCATCGTATAATTCGAATAATTGGAACCAGTGTTAAAGTTATGGCCATTTCTACGTTCCGGCCATCCTAGATATAACTCTGAGGCGTTGCTCCACCAGATCGAATAGTTAGGGCCTAGGAAGTCAACACCAGGTGCATGAAATACAATAAGAATACAACAGCTTTTCCATCATATAACAGGAATAACTGCAACCAGTGTGAAGGTAATGGTCATTTCTACGTTCCGGGCAACCTAGGCTTCACTCTAGGGCGTTGCTCCACCAGATCGAATGGTCAGGGCCTAAGAAGTCAACGCCAGGAGCATAAAATACAGTGTAAATACAACAGCTTTTTCCATCGTATAAAACGAATAATTGCATCCAGTGTGAAAGTTATGGTCATTTCTACGTTCCAGGCAACCTAGGCTTCACTGTAGGGTGTTGCTGTACCAAATCGAATAGTTAGGGCCTTAGAAGTCAACGCCCGAAGCATAAAATACAATAAAAATACAATAGTTTTTCCATCGTATAAAATGGATAATTGCAATCAGTGTGAAGGTACTGGTCATCTCTACGTTCCGGGCAACCTAGGCTTCACTCTAGGGCGTTGCTCCACCAGATCGAATAGTTAGGGCCTAGGAAGCCAACACCAGGTGCATAACATACAATAAGAATACAACAGTTTTTCCACCATATAACAGGAATAACTGCAACCAGTGTGAAGGTAATGATCATTTCTACGTTCCGGGCAACCTAGCCTTCACTCTAGGGCGTTGCTCCACCAGATCGAATAGTTAGGGACTAAGAAGTCAACGCCAGAAGCATAAAATACAATGCAAATACAACAGTTCTTGCATCGTATAATATGAATAATTGCAAACAGTAAGAAAGTAATGGTCATTTGTACGTTCCGTGCAGCCTAGGCTTCACTCTAGGGCGTTTGTCCACCAGATCGAATAGTTAGGGCCTAAGAAGTCAACGCCAGAAGCATAAAATACAATGTAAATACAACAGTTTTTCAATCGTATAAAACGAATAATTGCATCCAGTGTGAAAGTTATGGTCAGTTCTACGTTCCGGTCAACCTAGGCTTCACTCTAGGGCGTTGCTCCACCAGATCGAATAGTTAGGGCCTAGGAAGTCAACACCAGGTGCATGAAATACAATAAGAATACAACAGCTTTTCCATCATATAACAGGAATAACTGCAACCAGTGTGAAGGTAATGGTCATTTCTACGTTCCGGGCAACCTAGGCTTCACTCTAGGGCGTTGCTCCACCAGATCGAATGGTCAGGGCCTAAGAAGTCAACGCCAGGAGCATAAAATACAGTGTAAATACAACAGTTTTTCCATCGTATAAAACGAATAATTGCATCCAGTGTGAAAGTTATGGTCATTTCTACGTTCCAGGCAACCTAGGCTTCACTGTAGGGTGTTGCTGTACCAAATCGAATAGTTAGGGCCTTAGAAGTCAACGCCCGAAGCATAAAATACAATAAAAATACAATAGTTTTTCCATCGTATAAAACGAATAATTGCATCCAGTGTGAAAGTTATGGTCAGTTCTACGTTCCGGTCAACCCAGGCTTCACTCTAGGGCGTTGCTCCACCAGATAGAATCGTTAGGGCCTTAGATGTCAACGCCCGAAGCATAAAATACAATGAAAATGCAACGGTTTTTCCATCGTATGACACGAATAATTGCGACCCGTGCGAAAGTGATAGCCATTTCTACGTTCCCGGCAACCTAGGCTTCACTGTAGGGTGTTGCTCTACCAAATCGAATAGATAGGGCCTTAGAAGTCTACGCCCGGAGCATAAAATACAATAAAAATACAACAGTTTTTCCATCGTATAAAACGAATAATTGCATCCAGTGTGAAAGTTATGTTTATTTCTACGTTACAGGCAACCTAGGCTTCACTGTAGGGTATTGCTCTACCAAATCGAATAGATAGGGCCTTAGCAGTCTACGCCCGGAGCATAAAATACAATAAAAATACAACAGTTTTTCCATCGTATAAAATGAGTAATTGCCATCAGTGTGAAGGTAATGGACATTTCTGCGTTCCGTTCAACCTAGGATTCACTCTAGGGCGTTGCTGCACCAGATCGAATAATTAGGGCCTGGGAAGTCAACGCCCGAAGCATATAATACAATAAAAATACAACAGTTTTTCCTTCGTATAACAGGAATAACAGCAACCAGTGTGATGGTAATGGTCATTTCTACGTTCCGGGCACCCTAGGCTCCACTCTAGGGCGTTGTTCCACCAGATCCAATAGTAAGGGCCTTAGAAGTCAACGCCAGAAGCATAAAATACAAAATAAATTCAACAGTTTTTCCATCGTATAATTCGAATAATTGGAACCAGTGTTAAAGTTATGGCCATTTCTACGTTCCGGCCATCCTAGATATAACTCTGAGGCGTTGCTCCACCAGATCGAATAGTTAGGGCCTAGGAAGTCAACACCAGGTGCATAACATGCAATAAGGATACAACAGTTTTTCCATCATATAACAGGAATAACTGCAACCAGTGTGAAGGTAATGATCATTTCTACGTTCCGGGCAACCTAGCCTTCACTCTAGGGCGTTGCTCCACCAGATCGAATAGTTAGGGACTAAGAAGTCAACGCCAGAAGCATAAAATACAATGCAAATACAACAGTTCTTGCATCGTATAATATGAATAATTGCAAACAGTGAGAAAGTAATGGTCATTTCTACGTTCCGTGCAGCCTAGGCTTCACTCTAGGGCGTTTGTCCACCAGATCGAATAGTTAGGGCCTAAGAAGTCAACGCCGGAAGCATAAAATACAATGTAAATACAACAGTTTTTCCATCGTATAAAACGAATAATTGCATCCAGTGTGAAAGTTATGGTCAGTTATACGTTCCGGTCAACCTAGGCTTCACTCTAGGGCGTTGCTCCACCAGATAGAGTCGTTAGGGCCTTAGATGTCAACGCCCGAAGCATAAAATACAATGAAAATGCAACGGTTTTTCCATCGTATGACACGAATAATTGCGACCCGTGTGAAAGTGATAGCCATTTCTACGTTCCAGGCAACCTAGGCTTCACTGTAGGGTGTTGCTGTACCGAATCGAATAGTTAGGGCCTTAGAAGTCAACGCCCGAATCATAAAATACAATAAAAATACATTAGTTTTTCCATCGTATAAAATGGATAATTGCAATCAGTGTGAAGGTACTGGTCATCTCTACGTTCCGGGCAACCTAGGCTTCACTCTAGGGCGTTGCTCCACCAGATCCAATAGTAAGGGCCTTAGAAGTCAACGCCAGAAGCATAAAATACAAAATAAATTCAACAGTTTTTCCATCGTATAATTCGAATAATTGGAACCAGTGTTAAAGTTATGGCCATTTCTACGTTCCGGCCATCCTAGATATAACTCTGAGGCGTTGCTCCACCAGATCGAATAGTTAGGGCCTAGGAAGTCAACACCAGGTGCATAACATGCAATAAGGATACAACAGTTTTTCCATCATATAACAGGAATAACTGCAACCAGTGTGAAGGTAATGATCATTTCTACGTTCCGGGCAACCTAGCCTTCACTCTAGGGCGTTGCTCCACCAGATCGAATAGTTAGGGACTAAGAAGTCAACGCCAGAAGCATAAAATACAATGCAAATACAACAGTTCTTGCATCGTATAATATGAATAATTGCAAACAGTGAGAAAGTAATGGTCATTTCTACGTTCCGTGCAGCCTAGGCTTCACTCTAGGGCGTTTGTCCACCAGATCGAATAGTTAGGGCCTAAGAAGTCAACGCCGGAAGCATAAAATACAATGTAAATACAACAGTTTTTCCATCGTATAAAACGAATAATTGCATCCAGTGTGAAAGTTATGGTCAGTTATACGTTCCGGTCAACCTAGGCTTCACTCTAGGGCGTTGCTCCACCAGATAGAGTCGTTAGGGCCTTAGATGTCAACGCCCGAAGCATAAAATACAATGAAAATGCAACGGTTTTTCCATCGTATGACACGAATAATTGCGACCCGTGTGAAAGTGATAGCCATTTCTACGTTCCAGGCAACCTAGGCTTCACTGTAGGGTGTTGCTGTACCGAATCGAATAGTTAGGGCCTTAGAAGTCAACGCCCGAATCATAAAATACAATAAAAATACATTAGTTTTTCCATCGTATAAAATGGATAATTGCAATCAGTGTGAAGGTACTGGTCATCTCTACGTTCCGGGCAACCTAGGCTTCACTCTAGGGCGTTGCTCCACCAGATCGAATAGTTAGGGCCTAGGAAGTCAACACCAGGTGCATAACATACAATAAGAATACAACAGTTTTTCCATCATATAACAGGAATAACTGCAACCAGTGTGAAGGTAATGATCATTTCTACGTTCCGGGCAACCTAGCCTTCACTCTAGGGCGTTGCTCCACCAGATCGAATAGTTAGGGACTAAGAAGTCAACGCCAGAAGCATAAAATACAATGCAAATACAACAGTTCTTGCATCGTATAATATGAATAATTGCAAACAGTGAGAAAGTAATGGTCATTTCTACGTTCCGTGCAGCCTAGGCTTCACTCTAGGGCGTTTGTCCACCAGATCGAATAGTTAGGGCCTAAGAAGTCAACGCCCGAAGCATAAAATACAATGAAAATGCAACGGTTTTTCCATCGTATGACACGAATAATTGCGACCCGTGTGAAAGTGATAGCCATTTCTACGTTCCGGGCAACCTAGGCTTCACTCTAGGGCGTTGCTCCACCAGATCCAATAGTAAGGGCCTTAGAAGTCAACGCCAGAAGCATAAAATACAAAATAAATTCAACAGTTTTTCCATCGTATAATTCGAATAATTGGAACCAGTGTTAAAGTTATGGCCATTTCTACGTTCCGGCCATCCTAGATATAACTCTGAGGCGTTGCTCCACCAGATCGAATAGTTAGGGCCTAGGAAGTCAACACCAGGTGCATAACATGCAATAAGGATACAACAGTTTTTCCATCATATAACAGGAATAACTGCAACCAGTGTGAAGGTAATGATCATTTCTACGTTCCGGGCAACCTAGCCTTCACTCTAGGGCGTTGCTCCACCAGATCGAATAGTTAGGGACTAAGAAGTCAACGCCAGAAGCATAAAATACAATGCAAATACAACAGTTCTTGCATCGTATAATATGAATAATTGCAAACAGTGAGAAAGTAATGGTCATTTCTACGTTCCGTGCAGCCTAGGCTTCACTCTAGGGCGTTTGTCCACCAGATCGAATAGTTAGGGCCTAAGAAGTCAACGCCGGAAGCATAAAATACAATGTAAATACAACAGTTTTTCCATCGTATAAAACGAATAATTGCATCCAGTGTGAAAGTTATGGTCAGTTATACGTTCCGGTCAACCTAGGCTTCACTCTAGGGCGTTGCTCCACCAGATAGAGTCGTTAGGGCCTTAGATGTCAACGCCCGAAGCATAAAATACAATGAAAATGCAACGGTTTTTCCATCGTATGACACGAATAATTGCGACCCGTGTGAAAGTGATAGCCATTTCTACGTTCCAGGCAACCTAGGCTTCACTGTAGGGTGTTGCTGTACCGAATCGAATAGTTAGGGCCTTAGAAGTCAACGCCCGAATCATAAAATACAATAAAAATACATTAGTTTTTCCATCGTATAAAATGGATAATTGCAATCAGTGTGAAGGTACTGGTCATCTCTACGTTCCGGGCAACCTAGGCTTCACTCTAGGGCGTTGCTCCACCAGATCGAATAGTTAGGGCCTAGGAAGTCAACACCAGGTGCATAACATACAATAAGAATACAACAGTTTTTCCATCATATAACAGGAATAACTGCAACCAGTGTGAAGGTAATGATCATTTCTACGTTCCGGGCAACCTAGCCTTCACTCTAGGGCGTTGCTCCACCAGATCGAATAGTTAGGGACTAAGAAGTCAACGCCAGAAGCATAAAATACAATGCAAATACAACAGTTCTTGCATCGTATAATATGAATAATTGCAAACAGTGAGAAAGTAATGGTCATTTCTACGTTCCGTGCAGCCTAGGCTTCACTCTAGGGCGTTTGTCCACCAGATCGAATAGTTAGGGCCTAAGAAGTCAACGCCCGAAGCATAAAATACAATGAAAATGCAACGGTTTTTCCATCGTATGACACGAATAATTGCGACCCGTGTGAAAGTGATAGCCATTTCTACGTTCCAGGCAACCTAGGCTTCACTGTAGGGTGTTGCTGTACCGAATCGAATAGTTAGGGCCTTAGAAGTCAACGCCCGAATCATAAAATACAATAAAAATACATTAGTTTTTCCATCGTATAAAATGGATAATTGCAATCAGTGTGAAGGTACTGGTCATCTCTACGTTCCGGGCAACCTAGGCTTCACTCTAGGGCGTTGCTCCACCAGATCGAATAGTTAGGGCCTAGGAAGCCAACACCAGGTGCATAACATACAATAAGAATACAACAGTTTTTCCACCATATAACAGGAATAACTGCAACCAGTGTGAAGGTAATGATCATTTCTACGTTCCGGGCAACCTAGCCTTCACTCTAGGGCGTTGCTCCACCAGATCGAATAGTTAGGGACTAAGAAGTCAACGCCAGAAGCATAAAATACAATGCAAATACAACAGTTCTTGCATCGTATAATATGAATAATTGCAAACAGTAAGAAAGTAATGGTCATTTCTACGTTCCGTGCAGCCTAGGCTTCACTCTAGGGCGTTTGTCCACCAGATCGAATAGTTAGGGCCTAAGAAGTCAACGCCAGAAGCATAAAATACAATGTAAATACAACAGTTTTTCAATCGTATAAAACGAATAATTGCATCCAGTGTGAAAGTTATGGTCAGTTCTACGCTCCGGTCAACCTAGGCTTCACTCTAGGGCGTTGCTCCACCAGATCGAATAGTTAGGGCCTAGGAAGTCAACACCAGGTGCATGAAATACAATAAGAATACAACAGCTTTTCCATCATATAACAGGAATAACTGCAACCAGTGTGAAGGTAATGGTCATTTCTACGTTCCGGGCAACCTAGGCTTCACTCTAGGGCGTTGCTCCACCAGATCGAATGGTCAGGGCCTAAGAAGTCAACGCCAGGAGCATAAAATACAGTGTAAATACAACAGTTTTTCCATCGTATAAAACGAATAATTGCATCCAGTGTGAAAGTTATGGTCATTTCTACGTTCCAGGCAACCTAGGCTTCACTGTAGGGTGTTGCTGTACCAAATCGAATAGTTAGGGCCTTAGAAGTCAACGCCCGAAGCATAAAATACAATAAAAATACAATAGTTTTTCCATCGTATAAAATGGATAATTGCAATCAGTGTGAAGGTACTGGTCATCTCTACGTTCCGGGCAACCTAGGCTTCACTCTAGGGCGTTGCTCCAACAGATCGAATAGTTAGGGCCTAGGAAGTCAACACCAGGTGCATAACATACAATAAGAATACAACAGTTTTTCCATCATATAACAGGAATAACTGCAACCAGTGTGAAGGTAATGATCATTTCTGCGTTCCGGGCAACCTAGCCTTCACTCTAGGGCGTTGCTCCACCAGATCGAATAGTTAGGGACTAAGAAGTCAACGCCAGAAGCATAAAATACAATGCAAATACAACAGTTCTTGCATCGTATAATATGAATAATTGCAAACAGTGAGAAAGTAATGGTCATTTCTACGTTCCGTGCAGCCTAGGCTTCACTCTAGTGCGTTTGTCCGCCAGATCGAATAGTTAGGGCCTAAGAAGTCAACGCCAGAAGCATAAAATACAATGTAAATACAACAGTTTTTCCATCGTATAAAACGAATAATTGCATCCAGTGTGACAGTTATGGTCAGTTCTACGTTCCGGTCAACCTAGGCTTCACTCTAGGGCGTTGCTCCACCAGATCGAATAGTTAGGGCCTTAGATGTCAACGCCCGAAGCATAAAATACAATGAAAATGCAACGGTTTTTCCATCGTATGACACGAATAATTGCGACCCGTGCGAAAGTGATAGCCATTTCTACGTTCCCGGCAACCTAGGCTTCACTGTAGGGTGTTGCTCTACCAAATCGAATAGATAGGGCCTTAGAAGTCTACGCCCGGAGCATAGAATACAATAAAAATACAACAGTTTTTCCATCGTATAAAACGAATAATTCCATCCAGTGTGAAAGTTATGGTCATTTCTACGTTACAGGCAACCTAGGCTTCACTGTAGGGTATTGCTCTACCAAATCGAATAGATAGGGCCTTAGCAGTCTACGCCCGGAGCATAAAATACAATAAAAATACAACAGTTTTTCCATCGTATAAAATGAGTAATTGCCATCAGTGTGAAGGTAATGGTCATTTCTACGTTCCTGGCAACCTAGGCTTGACTCTAGGGCGTTGCTCCACCAGATCGAATAGTTAGGGCCTTAGAAGTCAACGCCCGAAGCATAAAATACAATAAAAATACAATAGTTTTTCCATCGTCTAAAATGGATAATTGCTATCAGTGTGAAGGTAATGGTCATTTCTACGTTCCGTGCAACCTAGGCTTCACACTAGGGCGTTGGCCCACCAGATCGAATAGCTAGGGCCTATGAAGTCAACGCCAGAAGCATAAAATACAAAAGAAATTCAACAGTTTTTCCATCGTATAACAGGAATAATTGCAACCAGTGTGAAGCTAATGGTCATTCCCACGTTCCGGGCAACCTAGGCTTCACTCTAGGGCGTTGGCCCACCAGATCGAATAGCTAGGGCCTATGAAGTCAACGCCAGAAGCATAAAATACAAAAGAAATTCAACAGTTTTTCCATCGTATAAAACGAATAATTGCAACCAGTGTGAAAGTTATGGTCATTTCTACGTTCCTGGCAACCTAGGCTTGACTCTAGGGCGTTGCTCCACCAGATCGAATAGTTAGGGCCTTAGAAGTCAACGCCCGAAGCATAAAATACAATAAAGATACAACAGTTTTTGCATCGTATAATATGAATAATTGCAAACAGTGTGAAAGTAATGGTCACTTCTACGTTCCGTGCAACCTAGGCTTCACTCTAGGGCGTTTGTCCAACAGATCGAATTGTTCGGGCCTAAGAAGTCAACGCGAGAAGCACAAAATACAATAAAAATACAACAGTTCTTCCATCGTATAACAGGAATAATTGCAACCAGTGTGAAGCTAATGGTCATTCCTACGTTCCGGGCAACCTAGGTTTCACTCTAGGGCGTTGGCCCACCAGATCGAATAGTTAGGGCCTATGAAGTCAACGCCAGAAGCATAAAATACAAAATAAATACAACAATTTTTCCATCGTATAAAACGAATAATTGCAACCAGTGTGAAAGTTATGGACATTTCTACGTTCCTGGCAACCTAGGCTTGACCGTAGGTCGTTGCTCCACCAGATCGAATAGTTAGGGCCTTAGAAGTCAACGCCCGAAGCATAAAATACAATAAAAATACAATAGTTTTTCCGTCGTATAAAATGGATAATTGCAATCAGTGTGAAGGTAATGGTCATTTCTTCGTTCGGGGCAACCTAGGCTTCACTCTAGGGCGTTGCTCCACCAGATCGAATAGTTAGGGCCTAAGAAGTCAACGCCAGAAGCATAAAATACAATGCAAATACAACAGTTTTTGCATCGTATAATATGAATAATTGCAAACAGTGAGAAAGCAATGGTCATTTGTACGTTCCGTGCAGCCTAGGCTTCACTCTAGGGCGTTTGTTCACCAGGTCGAATAGTTAGGGCCTAAGAAGTCAACGCCGGAAGCATAAAATACAATGTAAATACAACAGTTTTTCCATCGTATAAAACGAATAATTGCATCCAGTGTGAAAGTTATGGTCAGTTATACGTTCCGGTCAACCTAGGCTTCACTCTAGGGCGTTGCACCACCAGATAGAGTCGTTAGGGCCTTAGATGTCAACGCCCGAAGCATAAAATACAATGAAAATGCAACGGTTTTTCCATCGTATGACACGAATAATTGCGACCCGTGTGAAAGTGGTAGCCATTTCTACGTTCCAGGCAACCTAGGCTTCACTGTAGGGTGTTGCTGTACCGAATCGAATAGTTAGGGCCTTAGAAGTCAACGCCCGAATCATAAAATACAATAAAAATACATTAGTTTTTCCATCGTATAAAATGGATAATTGCAATCAGTGTGAAGGTACTGGTCATCTCTACGTTCCGGGCAACCTAGGCTTCACTCTAGGGCGTTGCTCCACCAGATCGAATAGTTAGGGCCTAGGAAGTCAACACCAGGTGCATAACATACAATAAGAATACAACAGTTTTTCCATCATATAACAGGAATAACTGCAACCAGTGTGAAGGTAATGATCATTTCTACGTTCCGGGCAACCTAGCCTTCACTCTAGGGCGTTGCTCCAACAGATCGAATAGTTAGGGACTAAGAAGTCAACGCCAGAAGCATAAAATACAATGCAAATACAACAGTTCTTGCATCGTATAATATGAATAATTGCAAACAGTGAGAAAGTAATGGTCATTTCTACGTTCCGTGCAGCCTAGGCTTCACTCTAGGGCGTTTGTCCACCAGATCGAATAGTTAGGGCCTAAGAAGTCAACGCCAGAAGCATAAAATACAATGTAAATACAACAGTTTTTCCATCGTATAAAACGAATAATTCCATCCAGTGTGAAAGTTATGGTCAGTTATACGTTCCGGTCAACCTAGGCTTCACTCTAGGGCGTTGCTTCACCAGATAGAGTCGTTAGGGCCTTAGATGTCAACGCCCGAAGCATAAAATACAATGAAAATGCAACGGTTTTTCCATCGTATGACACGAATAATTGCGACCCGTGTGAAAGTGATAGCCATTTCTACGTTCCAGGCAACCTAGGCTTCACTGTAGGGTGTTGCTCTACCAAATCGAACAGATAGGGCCTTAGCAGTCTACGCCCGGAGCATAAAATACAATAAAAATACAACAGTTTTTCCATCGTATAAAATGAGTAATTGCCATCAGTGTGAAGGTAATGGACATTTCCGCGTTCCGTTCAACCTAGGATTCACTCTAGGGCGTTGCTGCACCAGATCGAATAATTAGGGCCTGGGAAGTCAACGCCCGAAGCATATAATACAATAAAAATACAACAGTTTTTCCTTCGTATAACAGGAATAACAGCAACCAGTGTGATGGTAATGGTCATTTCTACGTTCCGGGCACCCTAGGCTCCACTCTAGGGCGTTGTTCCACCAGATCCAATAGTAAGGGCCTTAGAAGTCAACGCCCGAAGCATAAAATACAAAAGAAATTCAACTGTTTTTCCATCGTATAAAGCGAATAATTGCAACCAGTTTGAAAGTTATGGTCATTTCTACGTTCCGGGTAACTTAGGCTTGACTCTAGGGCGTTCCTCCACCAGATCGAATAGTTAGGGCCTATGAAGTCAACGCCAGAAGCATAAAATACAAAATAAATTCAACAGTTTTTCCATCGTATAATTCGAATAATTGGAACCAGTGTTAAAGTTATGGCCATTTCTACGTTCCGGCCATCCTAGATATAACTCTGAGGCGTTGCTCCACCAGATCGAATAGTTAGGGCCTAGGAAGTCAACACCAGGTGCATGAAATACAATAAGAATACAACAGCTTTTCCATCATATAAAAGGAATAACTGCAACCAGTGTGAAGGTAATGGTCATTTCTACGTTCCGGGCAACCTAGGCTTCACTCTAGGGCGTTGCTCCACCAGATCGAATGGTCAGGGCCTAAGAAGTCAACGCCAGGAGCATAAAATACAGTGTAAATACAACAGTTTTTCCATCGTATAAAACGAATAATTGCACCCAGTGTGAAAGTTATGGTCATTTCTACGTTCCGGTCAACCTAGGCTTCACTCTAGGGCGTTGCTCCAACAGATAGAATCGTTAGGGCCTTACATGTCAACGCCCGAAGCATAAAATACAATGAAAATGCAACGGTTTTTCCATCGTATAACACGAATAATGGCGAGCCGTGTGAAAGTGATAGCCATTTCTACGTTCCAGGCAACGTAGGCTTCACAGTAGGGTGTTGCTCTACCAAATCGAATAGATGGGGCCTTAGAAGCCTACGCCCGGAGCATAAAATACAATAAAAATACAACAGTCTTTCCATCGTATAGAATGAGTAATTGCCATCAGTGTGAATGTGATGGTCATCTCTGCGTTCCGTTCAACCTAGGATTCACTCTAGGGCGTTGCTGCATCAGAGCGAATAGTTAGGGCCTGAGAAGTCAACGCCCGAAGCATATAATACAATAAAAATACAACAGTTTTTCCATCGTATAACAGGAGTAACTGCAACCAGTGTCAAGGTAATGGTCATTTCTACGTTCCGGGCAACCTAGGCTCCACTCTAGGGCGTTGTTCCACCAGATCCGATAGTAAGGGCCTTAGAAGTCAACGCCCGAAGCATAAAATACAAAATAAATACAACAGTTTTTCCATCGTATAAAACGAATAATTGCAACCAGTGTTAAAGTTATGGCCATTTCTACGTTCCGGCCATCCTAGATATAACTCTGAGGCGTTGCTCCACCAGATCGAATAGTTAGGGCCTAGGAAGTCAACACCAGGTGCATAAAATACAATAAGAATACAACAGCTTTTCCATCATATAACAGGAATAACTGCAACCAGTGTGAAGGTAATGGTCATTTCTACGTTCCGGGCAACCTAGGCTTCACTCTAGGGCGTTGCTCCACCAGATCGAATGGTCAGGGCCTAAGAAGTCAACGCCAGAAGCATAAAACACAAAAAAAGATACAACACTTTTTCCATCGCATGACAGGAGTAATTACAACCACTGTGAAAATGATGGTCATTTCTACGTTCCGGGCAACCTAGCCTTCACTCTGGGGCGTTGCTCCACCAAATCGAATAGTTAGGGCCTAAGAAGTCAACGCCAGGAGCATAAAATACAGTGTAAATACAACAGTTTTTCCATCGTATAAAACGAATAATTGCATCCAGTGTGAAAGTTATGGTCATTTCTACGTTCCAGGCAACCTAGGCTTCACTGTAGGGTGTTGCTGTACCAAATCGAATAGTTAGGGCCTTAGAAGTCAACGCCCGAAGCATAAAATACAATAAAAATACAATAGTTTTTCCATCGTATAAAATGGATAATTGCAATCAGTGTGAAGGTACTGGTCATCTCTACGTTCCGGGCAACCTAGGCTTCACTCTAGGGCGTTGCTCCACCAGATCGAATAGTTAGGGCCTAGGAAGTCAACACCAGGTGCATAACATACAATAAGAATACAACAGTTTTTCCATCATATAACAGGAATAACTGCAACCAGTGTGAAGGTAATGATCATTTCTACGTTCCGGGCAACCTAGCCTTCACTCTAGGGCGTTGCTCCACCAGATCGAATAGTTAGGGACTAAGAAGTCAACGCCAGAAGCATAAAATACAATGCAAATACAACAGTTCTTGCATCGTATAATATGAATAATTGCAAACAGTGAGAAAGTAATGGTCATTTCTACGTTCCGTGCAGCCTAGGCTTCACTCTAGGGCGTTTGTCCACCAGATCGAACAGTTAGGGCCTAAGAAGTCAACGCCAGAAGCATAAAATACAATGTAAATACAACAGTTTTTCCATCGTATAAAACGAATAATTGCATCCAGTGTGAAAGTTATGGTCAGTTCTACGTTCCGGTCAACCCAGGCTTCACTCTAGGGCGTTGCTCCACCAGATCGAATAGCTACGGCCTTAGATGTCAACGCCCGAAGCATAAAATACAATGAAAATGCAACGATTTTTCCATCGTATGACACGAATAATTGCGACCCGTGCGAAAGTGATAGCCATTTCTACGTTCCCGGCAACCTAGGCTTCACTGTAGGGTGTTGCTCTACCAAATCGAATAGATAGGGCCTTAGAAGTCTACGCCCGGAGCATAGAATACAATAAAAATACAACAGTTTTTCCATCGTATAAAACGAATAATTGCATCCAGTGTGAAAGTTATGGTCATTTCTACGTTACAGGCAACCTAGGCTTCACTGTAGGGTATTGCTCTGCCAAATCGAATAGATAGGGCCTTAGCAGTCTACGCCCGGAGCATAAAATACAATAAAAATACAACAGTTTTTCCATCGTATAAAATGAGTAATTGCCATCAGTGTGAAGGTAATGGACATTTCTGCGTTCCGATCAACCTAGGATTCACTCTAGGGCGTTGCTGCACCAGATCGAATAGTTAGGGCCTGGGAAGTCAACGCCCGAAGCATATAATACAATAAAAATACAACAGTTTTTCCATCGTATAACAGGAATAACAGCAACCAGTGTGATGGTAATGGTCATTTCTACGTTCCGGGCACCCTAGGCCCGACTCTAGGGCGTTGTTCCACCAGATCCAATAGTAAGGGCCTTAGAAGTCAACGCCCGAAGCATAAAATAGAAAATATGTACAACAGTCTTTCCATCGTATAAAACGAATAATTGCAACCAGTGGGAAAGTTATGGTCATTTCTACGTTCCGGGCAACCTAGCCTTCGCTCTAGGGCGTTGCTCCACCAGATCGAATAGTTAGGGCCTAAGAAGTCAACGCCAGAAGCATAAAATACAATAAAAATACAACAGTCTTTCCATCGTATAGAATGAGTAATTGCCATCAGTGTGAATGTGATGGTCATCTCTGCGTTCCGTTCAACCTAGGATTCACTCTAGGGCGTTGCTGCATCAGAGCGAATAGTTAGGGCCTGAGAAGTCAACGCCCGAAGCATATAATACAATAAAAATACAACAGTTTTTCCATCGTATAACAGGAGTAACTGCAACCAGTGTCAAGGTAATGGTCATTCCTACGTTCCGGGCAACCTAGGCTCCACTCTAGGGCGTTGTTCCACCAGATCCGATAGTAAGGGCCTTAGAAGTCAACGCCCGAAGCATAAAATACAAAATAAATACAACAGTTTTTCCATCGTATAAAACGAATAATTGCAACCAATGTGAAAGTTATGGTCATTTCTACGTTCCTGGCAACCTAGGCTTGACTCTAGGGCGTTGCTCCACCAGATCGAATAGTTAGGGCCTTAGAAGTCACCGCCCGAAGCATAAAATACAATAAAAATACAATAGTTTTTCCATCGTCTAAAATGGATAATTGCTATCAGTGTGAAGGTAATGGTCATTTCTACGTTCCGTGCAACCTAGGCTTCACACTAGGGCGTTTGTCCACCAGATCGAATTGTTCGGGCCGAAGAAGTCAACGCGAGAAGCATAGAATACAATAAAAATACAACAGTTCTTCCATCGTATAACAGGAATAATTGCAACCAGTGTGAAGCTAATGGTCATTCCCACGTTCCGGGCAACCTAGGCTTCACTCTAGGGCGTTGGCCCACCAGATCGAATAGCTAGGGCCTATGAAGTCAACGCCAGATGCATAAAATACAAAAGAAATTCAACAGTTTTTCCATCGTATAAAACGAATAATTGCAACCAGTGTGAAAGTTATGGTCATTTCTACGTTCCTGGCAACCTAGGCTTGACTCTAGGGCGTTGCTCCACCAGATCGAATAGTTAGGGCCTTAGAAGTCAACGCCCGAAGCATAAAATACAATAAAGATACAACAGTTTTTGCATCGTATAATATGAATAATTGCAAACAGTGTGAAAGTAATGGTCACTTCTACGTTCCGTGCAACCTAGGCTTCACTCTAGGGCGTTTGTCCAACAGATCGAATTGTTCGGGCCTAAGAAGTCAACGCGAGAAGCATAAAATACAATAAAAATACAACAGTTCTTCCATCGTATAACAGGAATAATTGCTACCAGTGTGAAGCTAATGGTCATTCCTACGTTCCGGGCAACCTAGGTTTCACTCTAGGGCGTTGGCCCACCAGATCGAATAGTTAGGGCCTATGAAGTCAACGCCAGAAGCATAAAATACAAAATAAATACAACAATTTTTCCATCGTATAAAACGAATAATTGCAACCAGTGTGAAAGTTATGGACATTTCTACGTTCCTGGCAACCTAGGCTTGACCGTAGGTGGTTGCTCCACCAGATCGAATAGTTAGGGCCTTAGAAGTCAACGCCCGAAGCATAAAATACAATAAAAATACAATAGTTTTTCCGTCGTATAAAATGGATAATTGCAATCAGTGTGAAGGTAATGGTCATTTCTTCGTTCGGGGCAACCTAGGCTTCACTCTAGGGCGTTGCTCCACCAGATCGAATAGTTAGGGCCTAAGAAGTCAACGCCAGAAGCATAAAATACAATGCAAATACAACAGTTTTTGCATCGTATAATATGAATAATTGCAAACAGTGAGAAAGCAATGGTCATTTGTACGTTCCGTGCAGCCTAGGCTTCACTCTAGGGCGTTTGTTCACCAGGTCGAATAGTTAGGGCCTAAGAAGTCAACGCCGGAAGCATAAAATACAATGTAAATACAACAGTTTTTCCATCGTATAAAACGAATAATTGCATCCAGTGTGAAAGTTATGGTCAGTTATACGTTCCGGTCAACCTAGGCTTCACTCTAGTGCGTTGCTCCACCAGATAGAGTCGTTAGGGCCTTAGATGTCAACGCCCGAAGCATAAAATACAATGAAAATGCAACGGTTTTTCCATCGTATGACACGAATAATTGCAACCCGTGTGGAAGTGATAGCCATTTCTACGTTCCAGGCAACCTAGGCTTCACTGTAGGGTGTTGCTGTACCGAATCGAATAGTTAGGGCCTTAGAAGTCAACGCCCGAATCATAAAATACAATAAAAATACATTAGTTTTTCCATCGTATAAAATGGATAATTGCAATCAGTGTGAAGGTACTGGTCATCTCTACGTTCCGGGCAACCTAGGCTTCACTCTAGGGCGTTGCTCCACCAGATCGAATAGTTAGGGCCTAGGAAGTCAACACCAGGTGCATAACATACAATAAGAATACAACAGTTTTTCCATCATATAACAGGAATAACTGCAACCAGTGTGAAGGTAATGATCATTTCTACGTTCCGGGCAACCTAGCCTTCACTCTAGGGCGTTGCTCCAACAGATCGAATAGTTAGGGACTAAGAAGTCAACGCCAGAAGCATAAAATACAATGCAAATACAACAGTTCTTGCATCGTATAATATGAATAATTGCAAACAGTGAGAAAGTAATGGTCACTTCTACGTTCCGTGCAACCTAGGCTTCACTCTAGGGCGTTTGTCCAACAGATCGAATTGTTCGGGCCTAAGAAGTCAACGCGAGAAGCATAAAATACAATAAAAATACAACAGTTCTTCCATCGTGTAACAGGAATAATTGCAACCAGTGTGAAGCTAATGGTCATTCCTACGTTCCGGGCAACCTAGGTTTCACTCTAGGGCGTTGGCCCACCAGATCGAATAGTTAGGGCCTATGAAGTCAACGCCAGAAGCATAAAATACAAAATAAATACAACAATTTTTCCATCGTATAAAACGAATAATTGCAACCAGTGTGAAAGTTATGGACATTTCTACGTTCCTGGCAACCTAGGCTTGACCGTAGGTCGTTGCTCCACCAGATCGAATAGTTAGGGCCTTAGAAGTCAACGCCCGAAGCATAAAATACAATAAAAATACAATAGTTTTTCCGTCGTATAAAATGGATAATTGCAATCAGTGTGAAGGTAATGGTCATTTCTTCGTTCGGGGCAACCTAGGCTTCACTCTAGGGCGTTGCTCCACCAGATCGAATAGTTAGGGCCTAAGAAGTCAACGCCAGAAGCATAAAATACAATGCAAATACAACAGTTTTTGCATCGTATAATATGAATAATTGCAAACAGTGAGAAAGCAATGGTCATTTGTACGTTCCGTGCAGCCTAGGCTTCACTCTAGGGCGTTTGTTCACCAGGTCGAATAGTTAGGGCCTAAGAAGTCAACGCCGGAAGCATAAAATACAATGTAAATACAACAGTTTTTCCATCGTATAAAACGAATAATTGCATCCATTGTGAAAGTTATGGTCAGTTATACGTTCCGGTCAACCTAGGCTTCACTCTAGTGCGTTGCTCCACCAGATAGAGTCGTTAGGGCCTTAGATGTCAACGCCGGAAGCATAAAATACAATGAAAATGCAACGGTTTTTCCATCGTATGACACGAATAATTGCAACCCGTGTGAAAGTGATAGCCATTTCTACGTTCCAGGCAACCTAGGCTTCACTGTAGGGTGTTGCTGTACCGAATCGAATAGTTAGGGCCTTAGAAGTCAACGCCCGAATCATAAAATACAATAAAAATACATTAGTTTTTCCATCGTATAAAATGGATAATTGCAATCAGTGTGAAGGTACTGGTCATCTCTACGTTCCGGGCAACCTAGGCTTCACTCTAGGGCGTTGCTCCACCAGATCGAATAGTTAGGGCCTAGGAAGTCAACACCAGGTGCATAACATACAATAAGAATACAACAGTTTTTCCATCATATAACAGGAATAACTGCAACCAGTGTGAAGGTAATGATCATTTCTACGTTCCGGGCAACCTAGCCTTCACTCTAGGGCGTTGCTCCAACAGATCGAATAGTTAGGGACTAAGAAGTCAACGCCAGAAGCATAAAATACAATGCAAATACAACAGTTCTTGCATCGTATAATATGAATAATTGCAAACAGTGAGAAAGTAATGGTCATTTCTACGTTCCGTGCAGCCTAGGCTTCACTCTAGGGCGTTTGTCCACCAGATCGAATAGTTAGGGCCTAAGAAGTCAACGCCAGAAGCATAAAATACAATGTAAATACAACAGTTTTTCCATCGTATAAAACGAATAATTCCATCCAGTGTGAAAGTTATGGTCAGTTATACGTTCCGGTCAACCTAGGCTTCACTCTAGGGCGTTGCTCCACCAGATAGAGTCGTTAGGGCCTTAGATGTCAACGCCCGAAGCATAAAATACAATGAAAATGCAACGGTTTTTCCATCGTATGACACGAATAATTGCGACCCGTGTGAAAGTGATAGCCATTTCTACGTTCCAGGCAACCTAGGCTTCACTGTAGGGTGTTGCTGTACCAAATCGAATAGTTAGGGCCTTAGAAGTCAACGCCCGAAGCATAAAATACAATAAAAATACAATAGTTTTTCCATCGTATAAAATGGATAATTGCAATCAGTGTGAAGGTACTGGTCATCTCTACGTTCCGGGCAACCTAGGCTTCACTCTAGGGCGTTGCTCCACCAGATCGAATAGTTAGGGCCTAAGAAGTCAACGCCAGAAGCATAAAATACAATGCAAATACAACAGTTTTTCCATCGTATAAAACGAATAATTGCATCCAGTGTGAAAGTTATGGTCATTTCTACGTTACAGGCAACCTAGGCTTCACTGTAGGGTATTGCTCTACCAAATCGAACAGATAGGGCCTTAGCAGTCTACGCCCGGAGCATAAAATACAATAAAAATACAACAGTTTTTCCATCGTATAAAATGAGTAATTGCCATCAGTGTGAAGGTAATGGACATTTCTGCGTTCCGTTCAACCTAGGATTCGCTCTAGGGCGTTGCTGCACCAGATCGAATAATTAGGGCCTGGGAAGTCAACGCCCGAAGCATATAATACAATAAAAATACAACAGTTTTTCCTTCGTATAACAGGAATAACAGCAACCAGTGTGATGGTAATGGTCATTTCTACGTTCCGAGCACCCTAGGCTCCACTCTAGGTCGTTGTTCCACCAGATCCAATAGTAAGGGCCTTAGAAGTCAACGCCCGAAGCATAAAATACAAAAGAAATTCAACTGTTTTTCCATCGTATAAAGCGAATAATTGCAACCAGTTTGAAAGTTATGGTCATTTCTACGTTCCGGGTAACTTAGGCTTGACTCTAGGGCGTTCCTCCACCAGATCGAATAGTTAGGGCCTATGAAGTCAACGCCAGAAGCATAAAATACAAAATAAATTCAACAGTTTTTCCATCGTATAATTCGAATAATTGGAACCAGTGTTAAAGTTATGGCCATTTCTACGTTCCGGCCATCCTAGATATAACTCTGAGGCGTTGCTCCACCAGATCGAATAGTTAGGGCCTAGGAAGTCAACACCAGGTGCATGAAATACAATAAGAATACAACAGCTTTTCCATCATATAACAGGAATAACTGCAACCAGTGTGAAGGTAATGGTCATTTCTACGTTCCGGGCAACCTAGGCTTCACTCTAGGGCGTTGCTCCACCAGATCGAATGGTCAGGGCCTAAGAAGTCAACGCCAGGAGCATAAAATACAGTGTAAATACAACAGTTTTTCCATCGTATAAAACGAATAATTGCATCCAGTGTGAAAGTTATGGTCATTTCTACGTTCCAGGCAACCTAGGCTTCACTGTAGGGTGTTGCTGTACCAAATCGAATAGTTAGGGCCTTAGAAGTCAACGCCCGAAGCATAAAATACAATAAAAATACAATAGTTTTTCCATCGTATAAAATGGATGATTGCAATCAGTGTGAAGGTACTGGTCATCTCTACGTTCCGGGCAACCTAGGCTTCACTCTAGGGCGTTGCTCCACCAGATCGAATAGTTAGGGCCTAGGAAGTCAACACCAGGTGCATAACATACAATAAGAATACAACAGTTTTTCCATCATATAACAGGAATAACTGCAACCAGTGTGAAGGTAATGATCATTTCTACGTTCCGGGCAACCTAGCCTTCACTCTAGGGCGTTGCTCCACCAGATTGAATAGTTAGGGACTAAGAAGTCAACGCCAGAAGCATAAAATACAATGCAAATACAACAGTTCTTGCATCGTATAATATGAATAATTGCAAACAGTGAGAAAGTAATGGTCATTTCTACGTTCCGTGCAGCCTAGGCTTCACTCTAGGGCGTTTGTCCACCAGATCGAATAGTTAGGGCCTAAGAAGTCAACGCCAGAAGCATAAAATACAATGTAAATACAACAGTTTTTCCATCGTATAAAACGAATAATTGCATCCAGTGTGAAAGTTATGGTCAGTTCTACGTTCCGGTCAACCTAGGCTTCACTCTAGGGCGTTGCTCCACCAGATCGAATAGTTAGGGCCTTAGATGTCAACGCCCGAAGCATAAAATACAATGAAAATGCAACGGTTTTTCCATCGTATGACACGAATAATTGCGACCCGTGCGAAAGTGATAGCCATTTCTACGTTCCCGGCAACCTAGGCTTCACTGTAGGGTGTTGCTCTACCAAATCGAATAGATAGGGCCTTAGAAGTCTACGCCCGGAGCATAAAATACAATAAAAATACAACAGTTTTTCCATCGTATAAAACGAATAATTGCATCCAGTGTGAAAGTTATGGTCATTTCTACGTTACAGGCAACCTAGGCTTCACTGTAGGGTATTGCTCTACCAAATCGAATAGATAGGGCCTTAGCAGTCTACGCCCGGAGCATAAAATACAATAAAAATACAACAGTTTTTCCATCGTATAAAATGAGTAATTGCCATCAGTGTGAAGGTAATGGACATTTCTGCGTTCCGTTCAACCTAGGATTCACTCTACGGCGTTGCTGCACCAGATCGAATTATTAGGGCCTGGGAAGTCAACGCCCGAAGCATATAATACAATAAAAATACAACAGTTTTTCCATCGTATAACAGGAATAACAGCAACCAGTGTGATGGTAATGGTCATTTCTACGTTCCGGGCACCCTAGGCTCCACTCTGGGGCGTTGTTCCACCAGATCCAATAGTAAGGGCCTTAGAAGTCAACGCCCGAAGCATAAAATACAAAATAAGTACAACAGTTTTTCCATCGTATAAAACAAATAATTGCAACCAGTGGGAAAGTTATGGTCATTTCTACGTTCCGGGCAACCTAGCCTTCGCTCTAGGGCGTTGCTCCACCAGATCGAATAGTTAGGGCCTAAGAAGTCAACGCCAGAAGCATAAAATACAATGTAAATACAACAGTTTTTCCATCGTATAAAACGAATAATTGCACCCAGTGTGAAAGTTATGGTCATTTCTACGTTCCGGTCAACCTAGGCTTCACTCTAGGGCGTTGCTCCAACAGATAGAATCGTTAGGGCCTTACATGTCAACGCCCGAAGCATAAAATACAATGAAAATGCAACGGTTTTTCCATCGTATAACACGAATAATGGCGAGCCGTGTGAAAGTGATAGCCATTTCTACGTTCAGGCAACCTAGGCTTCACAGTAGGGTGTTGCTCTACCAAATCGAATAGATGGGGCCTTAGAAGCCTACGCCCGGAGCATAAAATACAATAAAAATGCAATAGATTTTCCATCGTATAAGATGGATAATTGCAATCAGTGTGAAGGTAATGGTCATTTCTACGTTCCGGGCAACCTAGGCTTCACTCTAGGGCGTTGCTCCACCAGATAGAATATTTAGGGCCTTAGAAGTCAACGCCCGAAGCATAAAATACAGAATAAATACAACAGTTTTTCCATCGTATAAAACGAATAATTGCATCCAGTGTGAAAGTAATGGCCATATCTACGTTCCGGGCAACCTAGGCTTGGCTCTAGGGCGTTGCTCCACCAGATCGAATAGTTAGGGCCTTAGAAGTCAACGCCCGAAGCATAAAATACAATAAAGATACAACAGTTTTTCCATCGTATAACAGGAGTAATTGCAACCAGTTTGAAAGTGATGGTCATTTCTAGGTTCCGGGCAACCTAGGCTTCACACTAGGGCGTTGTTCCACCAGATCCAATAGTAAGGGACTGAGAAGTCAACGCCAGAAGCATAAAATACAAAACAAGTACAACAGTTTTTCCTTCGTATAACACGAATAATTGCAACCGGTGTGAAGGTGATGGTCATTTCTACGTTCCTGGCAACCTAGGCTTGGCTCTAGGGCGTTGCTCCACCAGATCGAATAGCTAGGACCTTAGAAGTCAACGCCCGAAGCATAAAATACAAAATAAATACAACAGTCTTTCCATCGTATAAAACGAATAATTGCAACCAGTGTGAAAGTTATGGCCATATCTACGATCCGCGCAACGTAGGCTTGAATCTAGGGCGTTGCTCCATGAGATCGAATAGCTAGGAGCTTAGAAGTCAACGCCAGAAGCATAAAATACAATAAAAATACAACCGGTTTTCCATCGTATAGCATGAATAATTGCAACCAGTTTGAAAGTAATGGTCATTCCTACATTTCGGGCAACCTAGGCTTCACTCTAGGGCGTTGCTGTACCTGATCGAATACCCACGGCCTTAGAAGTCAACTCCAGAATCATAAAATACAATATAAATACAACAGTTTTTCCATCGTATAAAATGAGTAATTGCAAACATTGTGAATGTAACGGTCATTACTACGTTCCGGGCAACCTAGGCTTCACTCTAGGGCGTTGCTCCACCAGATCGAATAGTTAGGGCCTAAGAAGTCAAAGCCGGAAGCATAAAATACAATAAAGGTATAACAGATTTTCCATTGTATAACATTAATAATTGCAACCAATGTGAAGGTGACGGACAATTCTACGTTGCGGGCAACCTAGGCTTCACTATAGGGCGGTGTTCCACCAGATCACATAGTTTGGGCCTAAGAAGTCAACGCCAGAAGCATAAAATACAATATAAATACAACAGCTTTTCCATCGTATAACAGGAATAATTGCAACCAGTGTGAAAGTAATGATCATTTCGACGTTTCGGGCATTCTAGACTTAACTCTGAGGCATTGCTCCAACAGATAGAAGAGTTAGGACCTTAGAAGTCAACGCCAGAAGCATAAAATACAAAATAAATACAACAGTCTTTCCATCGTATAAAACGAATAATTGCAACCAGTGTGAAAGTTATGGTCATATCTACGTTCCGGGCAACTTAGGCTTCACTCTAGCGCATTGCTCTACCACATCGAATAGCTACGGCCTTAGAAGTCAACGCCAGAAGCATAAAATACAATATAAATACAACAGTTTTGCCATCGTATAAAATGAATAATTGCAAACATTGTGAATGTAACGGTCATTACTACGTTCCGGGCAACCTAGGCTTCACTCTAGGGCGTTCCTCCACCAGATCGGATAGCTAGGGCCTTAGAAGTCAACGCCAGAAACATAAAATACAATAAAAATACAACAGTTTGTCCATCGTATAAAACGAATAATTGCAACCAGTGTGAAAGTAATGGTCATATCTACGATCCGGGCAACGTAGGCTTGACTCTAGGGCGTTGCTCCACGAGATCGAATAGCTAGGAGCTTAGAAGTCAACGCCAGAAGCGTAAAATACAATAAAAACACAACAGGTTTTCCATCGTATAGCATGAATAATTGCAACCAGTGTGAAAGTGATGGTCATTCCTACGTTTCGGGCAACCGAGGCTTCACTCTAGGGCGTTGCTCCACCAGATCGAATAGCCACGGCCTTAGAAGTCAACTCCAGAAGCGTAAAATACAATAAAGATACAACAGTTTTTCCTCCGTATAACAGGAATAATTGCAACCACAGTGAAGGTGATGGTCGTTTCTACGTTGCGGGCAACCTAGGCTTCACTCTAGGGCATCGGTCCACCACATCGAATAGCTACGGCCTAAGAAGTCAACGCCAGAAGCATAAAATACAATAAAAGTGCAACAGCTTTTCCATCGCATTGCTTGAATAATTGCAACGAGAGTGAATGTAATGGTCATTTATACGATTCGGGCAGCATAGGCTTCACTCTTGGTCGTTGCCCCACCAGATCGAAAAGTTAGGGCCTAAGAAGTCAACTCTAGAAGCATAAAATAAAATAAAATTACAACAGTTTTTCCATCGTATAACAGGAGTAACTGCAACCAGTGAGAAAGTGATGGTCATTTCTACGTTCCGTGCAACCTAGGATTCACCCTTGGGCTTTGCTCCACCAGATCCAATAGTTAGGGGCATAGAAGTCAACGCCAGAAGCATAAAATAAAATATAAATACAACAGTTTTTCCATCGTATAAAACGAATAATTGCAACCAGTGTGAAAGTAATGGTCATTTCTACGTTCCGGGCAACCTAGGCTTCACTCTAGGGCGTTGCTCCACCAGGTCGAATGGTTAGGGCCTTAGAAAACAACGCCGGACGCATAAAATACAATAAAAATACAACAGCTTTTCAATCGTATAAAAGGTATAATTGCAACCAATGTGAAAGTAATGGTCACTTCTACGTTCGGGGCAACATAGGCTTCACTCCTGGACGTTGCCCCACCAGATCGAAAAGTTAGGGCCTAAGAAGTCAACGCCAGAAGCATAAAATACAATAAAATTACAACAGTTTTTCCATCGTATAACAGGAATAATTGCAACCAGTGTGAAAGTGATGGTCATTTCAACGCTCTGGGCTACCTAGGCATCACTCTAGGGTGTTGCTCCGCCAGATCGAATAGCTAGGGACTTAGAATTCAACGCCAGACGCATAAAATACAATAAAAATACAATAGCTTTTTCATCGTATAACAGGTATAATTGCAACCAGTGTGAAAGTGATGGTCATTTCTACGTTGCGGGCAACCTAGGCATCACTCTAGGGCGTTGGTCCACCAGATCCAATAGTTAGGGCCTAAGAAGCCGACGCCAGGAGCATCAAATACAAAATAAATACAACAGTTTTTCCATCGTAAAACAGGAATAATTGCAACCAGTGTGAAAGAAATGGTCATTTCTACGTTCCGGGCAACATAGGCTTCACTCTTGGACGTTGCTCCATGAGATCGAATAGCTAGGACCTTAGAAGTCAAGGCCAGAAGCATAGAATACAATATAAATACAACAGTCTTTCCATTGTATAAAATGAATAATTGCAAACAGTGTGAAAGTAATGGTCATTTCTACGTTCCGGGCAACCTAGGCTTCACTCTAGGGCGTTGCTCCACCAGATCGAAAAGTTAGGGCCTAAGAAGTCAACGCCAGAAGCATAACAAACAATAAAAATCCAACAGTTTGACCATGGTATAACAGTAATAATTGCAACCAGTGTCAAAGTGATGGTCATTTCTACGTTCCGTGCAACCTAGGCTTCACTCTGGGGCGTTGCTCCACCAGATCCAATAGTTAGGGCCAAAGAAGTCAACGCCAGAAGCATAAAATAAAATAGAAATACAACAGTTTTTCCATCGTATAAAACGAATAATTGGAACCAGTGTGAAAGTAATGGTCATTTCTACGTTCCGGGCAACCTAGATTTCGCTCTAGGGCGTTGCTCCACCACGTCGAATGGTTAGGGCCTTAGAAGTCAACGCCAGAAGCATAAAATACAATATAAATACAACAGTTTTTCCATTGTATAAAATGAATAATTGCAAACAGTGTGAAAGTAATGGTCATTTCGACGTTCCGGGCAACCTAGGCTTGACTCTAGGGCGTTGCTCCACGAGATCGAATAGCTCGGACCTTAACAAGTCAACGACAGAAGCATAAAATACAATAAAAATACAACAGTTTTTCCATGGTATAGCATGAATAATTGCAACCAGTGTGAAAGTAATGGTCTTTTCTAGGTTCCGGACGACCTAGGCTTCACTCTAGGGCGTTCTTCCATCAGATCGAATAGTTAGCGCCTAAGAAGTCGACGCCAGAAGAATAAAATACCATATAAGTACAGCAGTTTTTCCATCGTATAAAACGAATAATAGCAACCAGTGTGAAAGTTATGGTCATTTCTACTTTCCGGCAACGTAGGCTCCACTCTAGGGCGTTGCTCCACCAGATCGAATAGCTAGGGCCTTAGAAGTCAACGCCAGAAGCATAAAATGCAATAAAAATACAACAGTCTTTCCATCGTATAACAGGAATAATTGCAACCAGTATGAAGGTAATAGTCATTTCTACGTTTCGGGCAACATAGGCTTCACTCTTGGACGTTGCCTCACGAGACCGAATAGATAGGGCCTTAGAAGTTAACGCCAGACGCATTAAATACATTAAAAATACAACAGTTATTCCATCGTGTAACAGGAATGGTTGCAACCAGAGTGAAGGTGATGGACATTTCTACGGTCAAGGCAACCTAGGCTTCACTCTAGGGCGTTGGTCCACCAGATCGAATAGCTAGGGCCTTAGAAGTCAACGCCAGAAGCATAAAATACAATAAAAATACAAAATTCTTTCCATCGTATAGCATGAATAATTGCAACCAGTGTGAAAGTAATGATCATTTCTACGTTCCGTGCAACCTAGGCTTCACTCTGGGGCGTTGCTCCACCAGATCCAATAGTTAGGGCCAAAGAAGTCAACGCCAGAAGCATAAAATAAACTAGAAATACAACAGTTTTTCCATCGTATAAAACGAATAATTGCAACCAGTGTGAAAGAAATGGTCATTTCAACGTTCCGGGCAACATAGGCTTCACTCTTGGACGTTGCTCCAAAGAGATCGAATAGCTAGGACCTTAGAAGTCAACGCCAGAAGCAAAAAATACAATATAAATACAATAGTTTTTCCATTGTATAAAATCAATAATTGCAAACAGTGTGAAAGTAATGGTCATTTCTACGTTCCGGGCAACCTAGGCTTCACTCTAGGGCGTTGCTCCACCAGATCACATAGTTTGGGCCTAAGAAGTCAACGCCAGAAGCATAAAATACAATATAAATACAACAGCTTTTCCATCGTATAACAGGAATAATTGCAACCAGTGTGAAAGTAATGATCATTTCGACGTTTCGGGCATTCTAGACTTAACTCTGAGGCATTGCTCCAACAGATCGAAGAGTTAGGACCTTAGAAGTCAACGCCAGAAGCATAAAATACAAAATAAATACAACAGTCTTTCCATCGTATAAAACGAATAATTGCAACCAGTGTGAAAGTTATGGTCATATCTACGTTCCGGGCAACTTAGGCTTCACTCTAGCGCATTGCTCTACCACATCGAATAGCTACGGCCTTAGAAGTCAACGCCAGAAGCATAAAATACAATATAAATACAACAGTTTTGCCATCGTATAAAATGAATAATTGCAAACATTGTGAATGTAACGGTCATTACTACGTTCCGGGCAACCTAGGCTTCACTCTAGGGCGTTCCTCCACCAGATCGGATAGCTAGGGCCTTAGAAGTCAACGCCAGAAACATAAAATACAATAAAAATACAACAGTTTGTCCATCGTATAAAACGAATAATTGCAACCAGTGTGAAAGTAATGGTCATATCTACGATCCGGGCAACGTAGGCTTGACTCTAGGGCGTTGCTCCACGAGATCGAATAGCTAGGAGCTTAGAAGTCAACGCCAGAAGCGTAAAATACAATAAAAACGCAACAGGTTTTCCATCGTATAGCATGAATAATTGCAACCAGTGTGAAAGTGATGGTCATTCCTACGTTTCGGGCAACCGAGGCTTCACTCTAGGGCGTTGCTCCACCAGATCGAATAGCCACGGCCTTAGAAGTCAACTCCAGAAGCGTAAAATACAATAAAGATACAACAGTTTTTCCTCCGTATAACAGGAATAATTGCAACCACAGTGAAGGTGATGGTCGTTTCTACGTTGCGGGCAACCTAGGCTTCACTCTAGGGCATCGGTCCACCACATCGAATAGCTACGGCCTAAGAAGTCAACGCCAGAAGCATAAAATACAATAAAAGTGCACAGCTTTTCCATCGCATTGCTTGAATAATTGCAACGAGAGTGAATGTAATGGTCATTTATACGATTCGGGCAGCATAGGCTTCACTCTTGGTCGTTGCCCCACCAGATCGAAAAGTTAGGGCCTAAGAAGTCAACTCTAGAAGCATAAAATAAAATAAAATTACAACAGTTTTTCCATCGTATAACAGGAGTAACTGCAACCAGTGAGAAAGTGATGGTCATTTCTACGTTCCGTGCAACCTAGGATTCACCCTTGGGCTTTGCTCCACCAGATCCAATAGTTAGGGGCATAGAAGTCAACGCCAGAAGCATAAAATAAAATATAAATACAACAGTTTTTCCATCGTATAAAACGAATAATTGCAACCAGTGTGAAAGTAATGGTCATTTCTACGTTCCGGGCAACCTAGGCTTCACTCTAGGGCGTTGCTCCACCAGGTCGAATGGTTAGGGCCTTAGAAAACAACGCCGGACGCATAAAATACAATAAAAATACAACAGCTTTTCAATCGTATAAAAGGTATAATTGCAACCAATGTGAAAGTAATGGTCACTTCTACGTTCGGGGCAACATAGGCTTCACTCCTGGACGTTGCCCCACCAGATCGAAAAGTTAGGGCCTAAGAAGTCAACGCCAGAAGCATAAAATACAATAAAATTACAACAGTTTTTCCATCGTATAACAGGAATAATTGCAACCAGTGTGAAAGTGATGGTCATTTCAACGCTCTGGGCTACCTAGGCATCACTCTAGGGTGTTGCTCCGCCAGATCGAATAGCTAGGGACTTAGAATTCAACGCCAGACGCATAAAATACAATAAAAATACAATAGCTTTTTCATCGTATAACAGGTATAATTGCAACCAGTGTGAAAGTGATGGTCATTTCTACGTTGCGGGCAACCTAGGCATCACTCTAGGGCGTTGGTCCACCAGATCCAATAGTTAGGGCCTAAGAAGCCGACGCCAGGAGCATCAAATACAAAATAAATACAACAGTTTTTCCATCGTAAAACAGGAATAATTGCAACCAGTGTGAAAGAAATGGTCATTTCTACGTTCCGGGCAACATAGGCTTCACTCTTGGACGTTGCTCCATGAGATCGAATAGCTAGGACCTTAGAAGTCAAGGCCAGAAGCATAGAATACAATATAAATACAACAGTCTTTCCATTGTATAAAATGAATAATTGCAAACAGTGTGAAAGTTATGGTCATTTCTACGTTCCGGGCAACCTAGGCTTCACTCTAGGGCGTTGCTCCACCAGATCGAAAAGTTAGGGCCTAAGAAGTCAACGCCAGAAGCATAACAAACAATAAAAATCCAACAGTTTGACCATGGTATAACAGTAATAATTGCAACCAGTGTCAAAGTGATGGTCATTTCTACGTTCCGTGCAACCTAGGCTTCACTCTGGGGCGTTGCTCCACCAGATCCAATAGTTAGGGCCAAAGAAGTCAACGCCAGAAGCATAAAATAAAATAGAAATACAACAGTTTTTCCATCGTATAAAACGAATAATTGGAACCAGTGTGAAAGTAATGGTCATTTCTACGTTCCGGGCAACCTAGATTTCGCTCTAGGGCGTTGCTCCACCACGTCGAATGGTTAGGGCCTTAGAAGTCAACGCCAGAAGCATAAAATACAATATAAATACAACAGTTTTTCCATTGTATAAAATGAATAATTGCAAACAGTGTGAAAGTAATGGTCATTTCGACGTTCCGGGCAACCTAGGCTTGACTCTAGGGCGTTGCTCCACGAGATCGAATAGCTCGGACCTTAACAAGTCAACGACAGAAGCATAAAATACAATAAAAATACAACAGTTTTTCCATGGTATAGCATGAATAATTGCAACCAGTGTGAAAGTAATGGTCTTTTCTAGGTTCCGGACGACCTAGGCTTCACTCTAGGGCGTTCTTCCATCAGATCGAATAGTTAGCGCCTAAGAAGTCGACGCCAGAAGAATAAAATACCATATAAGTACAGCAGTTTTTCCATCGTATAAAACGAATAATAGCAACCAGTGTGAAAGTTATGGTCATTTCTACTTTCCGGCAACGTAGGCTCCACTCTTGGACGTTGCTCCACGAGATCGGATAGTTAGGGCCTTAGGAGTCAACGCCAGAAGAATAAAATGCAATATAAATACAATAGTTTTTCCACCGTATAAAAAGAATAATTGCAACCAGTGTGAAAGTAATGGTCATTTCTACGTTCCGGTCGACCTAGGCTTCACTCTGGGGCGTTGGTCCACCAGATCGAATAGTTAGGGCCTAAGAAGTCAACGCCAGAGGCATAATATACAAAATAAATACAATAGTTTTTCCATCGTCTAAAACGAATAATGGCACGAGTGTGAAAGGTATGGTCATTTCTACGTTCAGGGCGACCTAGGTTTCACTCTAGGGCGTTGCTCCACCAGATCGAATAGCTAGGGCCTTAGAAGTCAACGCCAGAAGCATAAAATGCAATAAAAATACAACAGTCTTTCCATCGTATAACAGGAATAATTGCAACCAGTATGAAGGTAATAGTCATTTCTACGTTTCGGGCAACATAGGCTTCACTCTTGGACGTTGCCTCACGAGACCGAATAGATAGGGCCTTAGAAGTTAACGCCAGACGCATTAAATACATTAAAAATACAACAGTTATTCCATCGTGTAACAGGAATGGTTGCAACCAGAGTGAAGGTGATGGACATTTCTACGGTCAAGGCAACCTAGGCTTCACTCTAGGGCGTTGGTCCACCAGATCGAATAGCTAGGGCCTTAGAAGTCAACGCCAGAAGCATAAAATACAATAAAAATACAAAATTCTTTCCATCGTATAGCATGAATAATTGCAACCAGTGTGAAAGTAATGATCATTTCTACGTTCCGTGCAACCTAGGCTTCACTCTGGGGCGTTGCTCCACCAGATCCAATAGTTAGGGCCAAAGAAGTCAACGCCAGAAGCATAAAATAAACTAGAAATACAACAGTTTTTCCATCGTATAAAACGAATAATTGCAACCAGTGTGAAAGAAATGGTCATTTCAACGTTCCGGGCAACATAGGCTTCACTCTTGGACGTTGCTCCAAAGAGATCGAATAGCTAGGACCTTAGAAGTCAACGCCAGAAGCAAAAAATACAATATAAATACAATAGTTTTTCCATTGTATAAAATCAATAATTGCAAACAGTGTGAAAGTAATGGTCATTTCTACGTTCCGGGCAACCTAGGCTTCACTCTAGGGCGTTGCTCCACCAGGTCGAATAGTTAGGGCCTTCGAAAACAACGCCAGAAGCATAAAATACAATATGAATACAACACTTTTTCCATTGTATAAAATGAATAGTTGCAAACAGTGTGAAAGTAATGGTCATTTCTACGTTCCGGGCAACGTAGGCTTCACTCTTGGACGTTGCCCCACCAGATCGAAAAGTTAGGGCCTAAGAAGTCAACGCTAGAAGCATAAAATAAAATAAAATTACAACAGTTTTTCCATCGTATAACAGGAGTAACTGCAACCAGTGAGAAAGTGATGGTCATTTCTACGTTCCGTGCAACCTAGGATTCACCCTTGGGGTTTGCTCCACCAGATCCAATAGTTAGGTCCATAGAAGTCAACGCCAGAAGCATAAAATAAAATATAAATACAACAGTTTTTCCATCGTATAAAACGAATAATTGCAACCAGTGTGAAAGTAATGGTCATTTCTACGATCCGGGCAACCTAGGCTTCACTCTAGGGCGTTGCTCCACCAGGTCGAATGGTTAGGGCCTTAGAAAACAACGCCGGACGCATAAAATACAATAAAAATACAACAGCTTTTCAATCGTATAAAAGGTATAATTGCAAACAATGTGAAAGTAATGGTCACTTCTACGTTCGGGGCAACATAGGCTTCACTCCTGGACGATGCCCCACCAGATCGAAAAGTTAGGGCCTAAGAAGTCCATGCCAGAAGCATAAAATACAAAATAAATACAACATTTTTTCCATCGTATAACAGGAATAATTGCAACCAGTCTGAAAGAAATGGTCATTTCAACGTTCCGGGCAACATAGGCTTCACTCTTGGACGTTGCTCCAAGAGATCGAATAGCTAGGACCTTAGAAGTCAACTACAGAAGCATAGAATACAATATAAATACAACAGTCTTTCCATTGTATAAAATGAATAATTGCAAACAGTGTGAAAGTAATGGTCATTTCTACGTTCCGGGCAACCTTGGCTTCACTCTAGGGCGTTGCTCCACCAGGTCGAATAGTTAGGGCCTTTGAAAACAACGCCAGACGCTTAAAATACAATAAAATTACAACAGTTTTTCCATCGTATAACAGGAATAATTGCAACCAGTGTGAAAGTGATGGTCATTTCTACGTTCCGGGCAACATAGGCTGCACTCTTGGACGTTGCTCCAAGAGATCGAATAGCTAGGACCTTAGAAGTCAACGCCAGAAGCAAAAAATACAATATAAATACAATAGTTTTTCCATTGTATAAAATGAATAATTGCAAACAGTGTGAAAGTAATGGTCATTTCTACGTTCCGGGCAACCTAGGTTTCACTCTAGGGCGTTGCTCCACCAGGTCGAGTAGTTAGGGCCTTAGAAAACAACTTCAGACGCATAAAATACAATAAAAATACAACAGCTTTTCCATCGTATTAAAGGTATAATTGCAACCAGTGTGAAAGTAATGGTCATTTCTACGTTCCGGGCAACATAGGCTTCACTCTTGGACGTTGCCCCACCAAATCGAAAGGTTAGGGCCTAAGAGGTCAACGCCAGAAGCATAAAATAAAATAAAATTGCAACAGTTTTTCCTTCGTATAACAGGAGTAACTGCAACCAGTGATCAAGTGATGGTCATTTTTACGTTCCGTGCAACCTATTCATCACTCTAGGGCGTTGGTCCACCAGATCCAATAGTTAGTGCCTAAGAAGCCGACGCCAGGAGCATCAAATACAAAATAAATACAACAGTTTTTCCATCGTAAAACAGGAATAATTGCAACCAGTGTGAAAGAAATGGTCATTTCTACGTTCAGGGCAACCTAGGCTTCACTTTAGGGCGTTGCTCCACCAGGTCGAATAGTTAGGGCCTAAGAAATCAACGCCAGAAGCATAAAATAAAATAAAATTACAACAGTTTTTCCATCGTATGACTGGAATAATTGCAACCAGTGTGAAAGTGATGGTCATTTCTACGTTCCGGACAACCTAGGCATCACTCTAGGGCGCTGCTCCACCAGATCCAATAGCTAGGGCCTAAGAAGCCGACGCCAGGAGCATCGAATACAAAATAAATACAACAGTTTTTCCATCGTAAAACAGGAATAATTGCAACCAGTGTGAAAGTAATGGTCATTTCTACGTTCCGGGCAACATAGGCTTCACTCTTGGACGTTGCTCCATGAGATCGAATAGCTAGGACCTTAGAAGTCAACGCCAGACGCATAAAATACAATAAAAATACAACAGCTTTTCCATCGTATAAAAGGTATAATTGCAACCAATGTGAAAGTAATTGTCACTTCTACGTTCCAGGCAACATAGGCTTCACTCTTGGACGTTACCCACCAGATCGAAAAGTTAGGGCCTAAGAAGTCAACGCTAGAAGCATAAAATAAAATAAAATTGCAACAGTTTTTCCTTCGTATAACAGGAGTAACTGCAACCAGTGATCAAGTGATGGTCATTTTTACGTTCCGTGCAACCTAGGCTTCACTCTGGGGCGTTGCGCCACCAGATCCAATAGTTAGGGCCTAGAAGTCAACGCCAGAAGCATAAAATACCATAAAAATCCAACAGTTTGTCCATCGTATAAAATGAACAATTGCAAACAGTGTGAAAGTAATGGTCATTTCTACGTTCCGGGCAACCTAGGCTTCACTCTAGGGCCGTGCTCCACCAGGTCGAATAGTTACGGCCTTTGAAAACAACGCCAGACGCATAAAATACAATAAAGTTACTACAGTTTTTCGATCGTATAACAGGAATAATTGCAACCAGTGTGAAAGTGATGGTCATTTCTACGTTCGGGGCAACCTATTCATCACTCTAGGGCGTTGGTCTACCGGATCCAATAGTTAGGGCCTAAGAAGCCAACGCCAGGAGCATCAAATACAAAATAAATACAACAGTTTTTCCATCGTAAAACAGGAATAATTGCAACCAGTGTGAAAGAAATGGTCATTTCTACGTTCCGGGCAACATAGGCTTCACTCTTGGACGTTGCTCCAAGAGATCGAATAGCTAGGACCTTAGAAGTCAACTACAGAAGCATAGAATACAATATAAATACAACTGTCTTTCCATTGTATAAAATGAATAATTGCAAACAGTGTGAAAGAAATGGTCATTTCTACGATCCGGGCAACCTAGGCTTCACTCTAGGCCGGTGCTCCACCAGGTCGAATAGTTAGGGCCTTTGAAAACAACGCCAGACGCTTAAAATACAATAAAATTACAACAGTTTTTCCATCGTATAACAGGAATAATTGCAACCAGTGTGAAAGTGATGGTCATGTCAACGCTCTGGGCTACCTGGGCATCAATCTAGGGCGTTGCTCCACCAGATCGAATAGCTAGGGACTTAGAATTCCACGCCAGAAGCATAAAAAACAATAAAAATCCAACAGTTTGACCATGGTATAACAGGAATAATTGCAACCAGTGTCAAAGTGATGGTCATTTCTACGTTCCGTGCAACCTAGGCTTCACTCTGGGGCGTTGCTCCACCAGATCCAATAGTTAGGGCCAAAGAAGTAAACGTCAGAAGCATAAAATAAAATAGAAATACAGCAGTTTTTCCATCGTATAAAACGAATAATTGCAACCAGTGTGAAAGTAATGGTCATTTCTACGTTCCAGGCAACCTAGGTTTCGCTCTAGGGCGTTTCTCCACCACGTCGAATGGTTAGGGCCATAGAAGTCAACGCCAGAAGCATAAAATACAATATAAATACAACAGTTTTTCCATTGTATAAAATGAATAATTGCAAACAGTGTGAAAGTAATGGTCATTTCTACGTTCCAGGCAACATAATCTTCACTCTTGGACGTTGCTCCATGAGATCAAATAGCTAGGACCTTAGAAGTCAACGCCAGAAGCATAGAATACAATATAAATACAACAGTCTTTCCATTGTATTAAATGAATAATTGCAAACAGTGTGAAGGTAATGGTCATTTCTACGTTCCAGGCAACCTAGGCTTCACTCTAGGGCGTTGCTCCACCAGGTCGAATAGTTAGGGCCTTAGAAAACAACGCCAGACGCTTAAAGTACAAGAAAATTACAACAGTTTTTCCATCGTATAAGAGGAATAAATGCAACCAGTGTGAATGTAATGGTCATTTCTACGTTCCGGGCTACCTAGGTTTCGCTCTAGGGCGTTGCCTCAGCACGTCGAATGGTTAGGGCCTTAGAAGTCAACGCCAGAAGCATAAAATACAATATAAATACAACAGTTTTTCCATTGTATAAAAAGAATAGTTGCAAACAGTGTGAAAGTAATGGTCATTTCTACGTTCCGGCAACGTAGGCTTCACTCTTGGACGTTGACCCACCAGATCGAAAAGTTAGGGCCTAAGAAGTCAACGCTAGAAGCATAAAATAAAATAAAATTGCAACAGTTTTTCCTTCGTATAACAGGAGTAACTGCAACCAGTGAGAAAGTGATGGTCATCTTTACGTTCCGTGCAACCTAGCCTTCACTCTGGGGCGTTGCGCCACCAGATCCAATAGTTAGGGCCTAAGAAGTCAACGCCAGAAGCATAAAATACAATAAAAATCCAACAGTTTGTCCATCGTATAAAATGAATAATTGCAAACAGTGTGAAAGTAATGGTCATTTCTACGTTCCGGGCAACCTAGGCTTCACTCTAGGGCCGTGCTCCACCAGGTCGAATAGTTACGGCCTTTGAAAACAACGCCAGACGCTTAAAATACAATAAAGTTACTACAGTTTTTCGATCGTATAACAGGAATAATTGCAACCAGTGTGAAAGTGATGGTCATTTCTACGTTCGGGGCAACCTATTCATCACTCTAGGGCGTTGGTCTACCGGATCCAATAGTTAGGGCCTAAGAAGCCAACGCCAGGAGCATCAAATACAAAATAAATACAAAAGTTTTTCCATCGTAAAACAGGAATAATTGCAACCAGTATGAATGTTATCGTCATTTCTACGTTCCGGGCAACCTAGGCTTCACTCTAGGGCGTTGGTCCACCAGATCGAATGGCTAGGGACTTAGAAGTCAACTCCAGAAGCATAAAATACAATATAAATACAACAGCTTTTCCATCGCATAAAACGAATGATTGCAAACATTGTGCAAGTTATGGTCATTTCTACTTTCCGGGCAACCTGGGCTTAACTCCAGGACGTTGCTCCACCAGATCGAATAGTTAGGGACTGTGAATACAACGCCAGAAGCATAAAATACAATAAAAATGCAACAGTTTTTCTATCGAATAACAGGAAAGCTGCAACCAGTGTGAAAATACTGGTCATTTCTATGTTCCGGGTAACCTAGGCTTCACTCTAGGGCGTTGCTCCACCAGAACGAATAGTTAGGGCCTAAGAAGTCAACGCCAGAAGCATAAAATACAATTTAAATACAACAGTTTTTCCCTTGTATAACAGGAATAATTGCAACCAGTGTGAAAGCTATGGTCATTTCTACGTTCCGGGCAACCTAGGCTTCACTCTAGGGCGTTGCTCCAACACATCGAATAGTTAGGGCCTTACAAGTCAATGCCAGAAGCATAAAATACAATATAAATACAACAGTTTTTCCGCTGTATAATATGAATAATTGCATACAGTGTGGAAGTAATGGTCATGTCTACGTTCCGGGCAACCTAGGCTTGACTCTAGGGTGTTGCTCCACCACATCGAATAGCTACGGCCTTAGAAGTCAACGCCCGGAGCATAAAATACAAAATAAATACAACAGCTTTTCCATCGTATAAAACGAATAGTTGCAACCAGTGTGAAAGTTATTGTCATTTCTACGTTCCGGGCAACCTAGGCTTGACTCTTGGGCGTTGCTCCACCAGATCGAATAGTTAGCGCCAACGGAGTGAACGCCAGAAGCATAAAATACAATATAAATACAACAGTTCTTCATTCGTATTAACGAATAATTGCATCCGGTGTGAACGGGCAACCTAGGCTTCACTCTAGGGCGTTGCCCCACCAGATCGAATAGTAAGGGCCTAAGAAGTCAACGCCGGAAACATAAAATACAATATAAATACAACAGTTTTACATCGTGTAACAGGAATAATGGCAACCAGTGCGAAAGTACTGGTCATTTCTACGTTCCGGGCAACCTAGGCTTCACTCTAGGGCGTTGCTCCACCAGATCGAATAGCTAGGGCCTTAGAAGTCAAAGCACGAAGCATAAAATACAATAAAGATACATCAGTTTTTCCAGGGTATAACTGGAATAATTGCAACCAGTGTGAAAGTGGTAGTCATTTCTACGTTCCCGGCAACCTAGGCTTCAACCTAGGGCGTTGTTCCACCAGATCGAATAGTTAGGGCCTACGAAGTCAACGCCAGAAGAATAAAAGACAATATAAATACAACGGTTTTTCCCTCGTATAAAATGGATAATTGCAAACAGTGTGAAAGTTATGGTCATTTCTACGTTCCGGGCAACATAGTCGTCACTCTAGGGCGTTGCTCCACGACATCGAACAGCTACGTCCTTAGAAGTCAACGCCAGAAGCATAAAATACAATATAAATACAACAGTTTCTCCATGGTATAGGTGGAATAATTGCAACCAGTTTGAAAGTGGTAGTCATTTCTACGTTCCGGGCAATCTAGGCTCGACTCTAGCGCGTTGGCCCACCAGATTGAATAGTTAGGGCCTAACAAGTCAACGCCAGAAACATTAAATACAATATAAATACAACAGTCTTTCCATCGTATAACAGGAATAATGGCAACCAGTGTGAAAGTACTGGTCATTTCTACGTTCCGGGCAACATAGGTTTCGCTCTGGGGCGTTGATCCACCAGATCGAATAGCTAGGGACTTCGTAGTCAACGGCAGAAGCATAAAATACAATAAAAATGCAACAGTTTTTCCATTGTATAACAGGAATAATTGCTACCAGTGTGAAAGTAATGGTCATTTCTACGTTCCGCTCAACCTAGGCTTCACTCTAGGGCGTTGCTCCACCTGATCGAATGGTTAGGGCCTTAGGAGTCAACGCCCGAAGCATAAAATACAGTAAAGATACAACAGTTTTCCCATCGTATAACCGGAATAATGGCAACCAGTGTGAAGCTACTGGTCATTTCTACGTTCCGGGCAACCTAGTCTTCACTCTAGGGCGTTGCTCTACCACATCGAATATCTACGGCCTTAGAAGTCAACGCCAGAAGCATAAAGTACAATATAAAAACAACAGTTTCTCCATGGTATAAGAGGAATAATTGCAACCAGTGTGAAAGTGGTAGTCATTTCTACGTTCCGGGCAACCTAGGCTTCAACCTAGGGCGTTGTTCCACCAGATCGAATAGTTAGGGCCTACGAAGTCAACGCCAGAAGAATAAAAGACAATATAAATACAACGGTTTTTCCCTCGTATAAAATGGATAATTGCAAACAGTGTGAAAGTTATGGTCATTTCTACGTTCCGGGCAACATAGTCGTCACTCTAGGGCGTTGCTCCACGACATCGAACAGCTACGTCCTTAGAAGTCAACGCCAGAAGCATAAAATACAATATAAATACAACAGTTTCTCCATGGTATAGGTGGAATAATTGCAACCAGTTTGAAAGTGGTAGTCATTTCTACGTTCCGGGCAATCTAGGCTCGACTCTAGCGCGTTGCCCCACCAGATTGAATAGTTAGGGCCTAACAAGTCAACGCCAGAAACATTAAATACAATATAAATACAACAGTCTTTCCATCGTATAACAGGAATAATGGCAACCAGTGTGAAAGTACTGGTCATTTCTACGTTCCGGGCAACATAGGTTTCGCTCTGGGGCGTTGATCCACCAGATCGAATAGCTAGGGACTTCGTAGTCAACGGCAGAAGCATAAAATACAATAAAAATGCAACAGTTTTTCCATTGTATAACAGGAATAATTGCTACCAGTGTGAAAGTAATGGTCATTTCTACGTTCCGCTCAACCTAGGCTTCACTCTAGGGCGTTGCTCCACCTGATCGAATGGTTAGGGCCTTAGAAGTCAACGCCCGAAGCATAAAATACAGTAAAGATACAACGGTTTTCCCATCGTATAACCGGAATAATGGCAACCAGTGTGAAGCTACTGGTCATTTCTACGTTCCGGGCAACCTAGTCTTCACTCTAGGGCGTTGCTCTACCACATCGAATATCTACGGCCTTAGAAGTCAACGCCAGAAGCATAAAGTACAATATAAAAACAACAGTTCTTCATTCGTATTAACGAATAATTGCATCCGTTGTGAAGGTAATGGCCATTTCTACGTTCCGGGCAACCTAGGCTTCACTCTAGGGCGTTGCCCCACCAGATGGAATAGTTAGGGCCTAAGAACTCAACGCCAGAAACATAAAATACATAATAAATGCAACTGTTTTCCCATCGTATAACCGGAATAATGGCAACCAGTGTGAAGGTCCTGGTCATTTCTACGTTCCGGGCAACCTAGGCTTCACTCTAGGGTGTTCCTCGACCAGTTCGAATAGTTGGGGCCCTAGAAGTCTACGCCCGGAGCATAAAATACAATATAAATACAACAGTTCTTCCATCGTATAAAACGAATAATTGCAACCGGTGTGAAAGTTATTGTCATTTCTCCGTTCCGGGCATCCTAGGCTTCACTCTAGGGCGTTGTTCCACCAGATCCAATAGTTAGGGCCTTAGAAGTCAACGCCCGACGCATAAAATACAATAAAAATACGACAGTTTTTTCATCGTACAACAGGAATAATTGCAACCAGAGTGAAGGTGATGGACATTTCTACGTTCCGGGCAACCTAGGATTCACTCTAGGGCGTTGCTCCACCAGATCGAATAGTTAGGGCCTAAGAAGTCTACGCCAGAAGCATAAAATACAATAAAAATACAACAGTTTTTCCATCGTATAGCATGAATAATTGCAGCCAGAGTGAGAGTAATGGACATGTCTACGTTTCGGGCATCCTAGGCTACACTCTAGGGCGTTGCTCAACCAGATCGAATAGCTAGGGCCTTAGAAGTCGACGCCCGAATCATAAAATACAGTAAAAATACAACAGTTTTTCCAGCGTATAACGGGAATAATTGCAACCAGTGTAAAAGTAACGGTCATTTCTACGTTCCGGGCAACCTTGGCTTCACTCTAGGGCGTTGGTCCACCAGATCCAATAGTTAGGGCCTAAGAAGTCAAGGCCCGAAGCATTAAATACAAAATTAATAGAACAGTTTTTCCATTGCATGAAACTGATAATTACAACCAGTGTGAATGTTATGGTCATATCTACGTTCCGTGCAACCTTGGCTTCACTCTAGGGCGTGGCTCCACCAGATCGAATAGCTACGGCCTTAGAAGTCAACGCCAGAAGCATAAAAAGCAATATAAATACAACACCTTTTTCCATCGTATAAAATGAATAATTGCAAACATTGTGAAAGTAACGGTCATTTCTACGTTCCGGGCAACCTTGGCTTCACTCTAGGGCGTTGGTCCACCAGATCCAATAGTTAGGGCCTAAGAAGTCAAGGCCCGAAGCATTAAATACAAAATTAATGGAACAGTTTTTCCATTGCATGAAACTAATAATTACAACCAGTGTGAATGTTATGGTCATATCTACGTTCCGTGCAACCTTGGCTTCACTCTAGGGCGTTGCTCCACCAGATCGAATAGCTACGGCCTTAGAAGTCAACGCCAGAAGCATAAAAAGCAATATAAATACAACAGCTTTTTCCATCGTATAAAATAAATAATTGCAAACATTGTGAAAGTAACGGTTATTTCTACGTTCCGGGCAACCTTGGCTTCACTCTAGGGCGTTGGTCCACCAGATCCAATAGCTAGGGCCTACGAAGTCAACGCTTGAAGCACCAAATACAAAATAAATACAACAGTTTTTGCATCGTATAAAACGTAAAATTGCAGCCAGTGTGAAAGTAATGGCCATTTCTACGTTGCGTGCAACCTAGGCTTCACTCTAGGGCGTTGCTCCACCACATCGAATAGCTACGGCCTTAGAGGTCAACGCCTGAAGCATAAAATACAATAGAAATACCACAGTTTTTCCATCGCATAAAATGAATAATTGCAAACAGTGTGAAAGTAATGGTCATTTCTACGTTCCGGGCAACCTAGGCTTCACTCTAGGGCGTTGCTCCGCCAAATCGAACAGCTAAGGCCTTAGCAGTCAACGGCAGAAGCATAAAATACAATATAAATACAACAGCATTTCCATCGTATAAAATGACTAATTGCAAACAGTGTGAAAGTAATGGTCAGTTCTACGTTCCAGGCAACCTAGTCTTCACTCTAGGGCGTTGCTCCACCAGATCGAATAGTTAGGGCACGAGAAGTTAACGCCAGAAGCATAAAGTACAATAAAAATACAACAGCTTTTCCATCGTATATAAGGGATAATTGCAACCGGTGTGAAAGTTATGGTCATTTCTACGTTCCGGGCAACCTAGGCTTCACTCTAGGGCGTTGCTCCGCTAGACCGAATAGCTAGGGCCTTAGCAGTCAACGCCAGAATCATAAAATACAACATAAGTACAACAGCTTTTCCATTGTATAAAATGAATAATTGCAAACAGTGGTAAAGTAATGGTCATTTCTACGTTCCGTGCAATCTAGGCTTCACTCTAGGGCGTTGCTCCACCAGATCGAATAGTTAGGGCACGAGAAGTTAACGCCAGAAGCATAAAGTACAATAAAAATACAACAGCTTTTCCATTGTATAAAACGAATAATTGCAACCACTGTGAAAGTTATGGCCATTTCTACGTTCCGGGCAACCTAGGTTTCACTCTTGGGCGTTGTTCCACCACATCGGATAGCTACGGCCTTAGAATTCAACGACAGAAGCATAAAATACTACAAAAATGCAACAGTTTTTCCATCGTATACAGGAATAACTGTAACCAGTGTGAAAGTACAGGTCATTTCTACGTTCCGGGCAACCTAGGCTTCACTACAGGGCGGTGCTCCACCAGATCGAATTGTTAGTGCCTTAGAAGTCAGCACCCGAAGCATAAAATACAATAAAGATGCAACAGTTTTTCCATTGTATAACAGGAATAATTGCTACCAGTGTGAAAGTAATGGTCATTTCTACGTTCCGCTCAACCTAGGCTTCACTCTAGGGCGTTGCTCCACCTGATCGAATGGTTAGGGCCTTAGAAGTCAACGCCCGAAGCATAAAATACAGTAAAGATACAACAGTTTTTCCATTGTATAAAACGAATAATTTCAGCCGGTGTGAAGGTTATGGTCATTTCTACGTTCCGGGCAACCTAGGCTTCACTCTAGGGCGTTGCACCACCAGATCGAATAGTTAGGGCCATAGAAGTCAACGCCCGAAGCATAAAATACAATAAAGATACAACAGTTTTTCCGTCGTATAACAGGAGTAATTGCAACCAGTGTGAAGGTGATGGTCATTTCTACGTTCCGGGCAACCTAGGCTTCACTGTGTGGCGTTGCTCCACCAGATCGAATAGCTAGGGTCCAAGAAGTCAACGCCAGAAGCATAAAATACAATATAAGTAGATCAGTTTTTCCATCGTATAAAACGAATAATTGCAAACAGTGTGAAAGTGATAGACATTCCTACGTTCCGGGCAACCTAGGCTTCAATCTAGGGCGTTGTTCCATCAGATCGAATAGTAAGGGCCTAAGAAGCCAACGCCAGAAGCATAAAATACAATATAAGTAGATCAGTTTTTCCATCGTATAAAACGAATAATTGCATCCAGTGTGAATGTAATGGCCATTTCTACGTTCCGGGAAACCTAGGCTTGACGCTAGGGCTTTGCGGCACCAGATCGAATAGTTAGGGCCTTAGAAGTCAACGCCAGAAGCATAAAATACATTATAAGTACAACAGCTTTTGCATCCTATAATATGAATAATTGCAAACAGTGTGAAAGTAATGGTCATTCCTACGTTCCGTGCAACCTAGGCTTGACACTAGGGCTTTGCGGCACCAGATCGAATAGTTAGGGCCTTAGAAGTCAACGCACGAAGCGTAAAATACAATAAAGATACAACAGTTTTTCCATCGTATAACTAGAATAAATGCAACCAGTGTGAAAGTGATAGTCATTTCTACGTTCCGGGCAACGGAGGCTTCAATCTAGGGCATTGTTCCATCAGATCGAATAGTAAGGGCCTTAGAAGTCAACGCCCGAAGCATAAAATACAGTAAAGATACAACAGTATTTCCATCGTATAAAACGAATAATTGCAACCGGTGTAATAATTATTGTCATTTCTACGTTCCGGGTAACCTAGGCTTCACTCTAGGGCGTTGTTCCACCAGAACGAATAATTAGGGCCTAAGAAGTCAACGCCAGAAGCATAAAATACCATATAAATACAACAGATTTTCCATCGTATAACAGGAATAATTGCAACCAGTGTGAAAGTAATGGTCATTTCGGCGTTCCGGGAATCCTAGGCATCACTCTAGGGCGTTGCTCCACCAGATCGAATAGCTAGGGACTCAGAATTCAACGCCAGAAGCATTAAATACAATAAAGATACAACAGTTTTTCATCGTATAACAGGAATCATTGCATCCAGTGTGAAAGTAATGGTCGTTACTACGTTCCGGGCAAGCTAGGCTTCACTCTAGGGAGTTGCTCCACAACATCCAATAGCTACGGCCTTAGTAGTCAACGCCAGGAGCATAAAATACAATAAAAATACAACAGTTTTTCTTAGTGTAACAGGAATAACTACAACCAGTGTGTAGGTACTGGTCATTTCTACGTTCCGGGCAACAAAGGCTTCACTCTAGGGCGTTGCTCCACCAGATCGAATAGCTAGGGCCTTAGAAGTCAACGTCAGAAGCATAAAATACATTATAAATACAACAGTTTTTGCATCGTATAAAATGAATAATTGTAAACAGTGTGAAAGTAATGGTCATTTCTACGTTCCGGGCAACCTAGGCTTCACTCTAGGGCTTTGCTCCGCCAGATCGAATACTTAGGGCCTACGAAGTCAACTGCAGAAACGTAAAACACATTACAAATACAAGAGTTTTTGCATCATATAAAATCAATAATTGCAAACAGTGTGAAGGTAACGGTCATTTCTACATTCCAGGCAACCTAGGCTTCAATCTATGGCGTTGTTCCACCAGATCGAATAATTAGTGCTAAAGAAGTCAACGCCAGAAGCATAAAAAACAATATAAATACAACAGTTTTTCCAACGTATAACAGGAATAATTGCAACCAGTGTGAAAGTAATAGTCATTTATACGATCCGGGCAACCTAGGCTTCACTCTAGGGCGTCGCTCCACCAGATCGAATAGCTAGGGCCTTAGAAGTCTACGCCCGGAGCATAAAATACAATAAAAATACACCAGTTTTTCCATCTTATAAAACGAATAATTGCATCCAGTGGGAAAGTAATGGTCATTTCTACGTTCCGTGCAACCTAGGCCCGACTCTAGGGCGTTGCCCCACCAGATCGAATACTTAGGGCCTTAGAAGTCAACGCACGAAGCATAAAATACAGTAAAGATACAACAGTTTTCCCATCGTATAACCGGAATAATGGCAACCAGTGTGAAGCTACTGGTCATTTCTACGTTCCGGGCAACCTAGTCTTCACTCTAGGGCGTTGCTCTACCACATCGAATATCTACGGCCTTAGAAGTCAACGCCAGAAGCATAAAGTACAATATAAAAACAACAGTTTCTCCATGGTATAAGAGGAATAATTGCAACCAGTGTGAAAGTGGTAGTCATTTCTACGTTCCGGGCAACCTAGGCTTGACTCTAGGGCGTTGTTCCACCAGATCGAATAGTTAGCACCTACGGAGTCAACGCCAGAAGCATAAAATACAATATAAATACAACAGTTCTTCATTCGTATTAACGAATAATTGCATCCGTTGTGAAGGTAATGGCCATTTCTACGTTCCGGGCAACCTAGGCTTCACTCTAGGGCGTTGCCCCACCAGATGGAATAGTTAGGGCCTAAGAACTCAACGCCAGAAACATAAAATACATAATAAATGCAACAGTTTTCCCACCGTATAACCGGAATAATGGCAACCAGTGTGAAGGTCCTGGTCATTTCTACGTTCCGGGCAACCTAGGCTTCACTCTAGGGTGTTCCTCGACCAGTTCGAATAGTTGGGGCCCTAGAAGTCTACGCCCGGAGCATAAAATACAATATAAATACAACAGTTCTTCCATCGTATAAAACGAATAATTGCAACCGGTGTGAAAGTTATTGTCATTTCTCCGTTCCGGGCATCCTAGGCTTCACTCTAGGGCGTTGTTCCACCAGATCCAATAGTTAGGGCCTTAGAAGTCAACGCCCGACGCATAAAATACAATAAAAATACGACAGTTTTTTCATCGTACAACAGGAATAATTGCAACCAGAGTGAAGGTGATGGACATTTCTACGTTCCGGGCAACCTAGGATTCACTCTAGGGCGTTGCTCCACCAGATCGAATAGTTAGGGCCTAAGAAGTCTACGCCAGAAGCATAAAATACAATAAAAATACAACAGTTTTTCCATCGTATAGCATGAATAATTGCAGCCAGAGTGAGAGTAATGGACATGTCTACGTTTCTGGCATCCTAGGCTACACTCTAGGGCGTTGCTCAACCAGATCGAATAGCTAGGGCCTTAGAAGTCGACGCCCGAATCATAAAATACAGTAAAAATACAACAGTTTTTCCAGCGTATAACGGGAATAATTGCAACCAGTGTAAAAGTAACGGTCATTTCTACGTTCCGGGCAACCTTGGCTTCACTCTAGGGCGTTGGTCCACCAGATCCAATAGTTAGGGCCTAAGAAGTCAAGGCCCGAAGCATTAAATACAAAATTAATAGAACAGTTTTTCCATTGCATGAAACTGATAATTACAACCAGTGTGAATGTTATGGTCATATCTACGTTCCGTGCAACCTTGGCTTCACTCTAGGGCGTGGCTCCACCAGATCGAATAGCTACGGCCTTAGAAGTCAACGCCAGAAGCATAAAAAGCAATATAGATACAACAGCTTTTTCCATCGTATAAAATGAATAATTGCAAACATTGTGAAAGTAACGGTCATTTCTACGTTCCGGGCAACCTTGGCTTCACTCTAGGGCGTTGGTCCACCAGATCCAATAGTTAGGGCCTAAGAAGTCAAGGCCCGAAGCATTAAATACAAAATTAATGGAACAGTTTTTCCATTGCATGAAACTAATAATTACAACCAGTGTGAATGTTATGGTCATATCTACGTTCCGTGCAACCTTGGCTTCACTCTAGGGCGTTGCTCCACCAGATCGAATAGCTACGGCCTTAGAAGTCAACGCCAGAAGCATAAAAAGCAATATAAATACAACAGCTTTTTCCATCGTATAAAATAAATAATTGCAAACATTGTGAAAGTAACGGTCATTTCTACGTTCCGGGCAACCTTGGCTTCACTCTAGGGCGTTAGTCCACCAGATCCAATAGCTAGGGCCTACGAAGTCAACGCTTGAAGCACCAAATACAAAATAAATACAACAGTTTTTGCATCGTATAAAACGTATAATTGCAGCCAGTGTGAAAGTAATGGCCATTTCTACGTTGCGGGCAACCTAGGCTTCACTCTAGGGCGTTGCTCCACCACATCGAATAGCTACGGCCTTAGAGGTCAACGCCTGAAGCATAAAATACAATAGAAATACCACAGTTTTTCCATCGCATAAAATGAATAATTGCAAACAGTGTGAAAGTAATGGTCATTTCTACGTTCCGGGCAACCTAGGCTTCACTCTAGGGCGTTGCTCCGCTAAATCGAATAGCTAAGGCCTTTGCAGTCAACGGCAGAAGCATAAAATACAATATAAATACAACAGCATTTCCATCGTATAAAATGACTAATTGCAAACAGTGTGAAAGTAATGGTCACTTCTACGTTCCAGGCAACCTAGGCTTCACTCTAGGGCGTTGCTCCACCAGATCGAATAGCTAGGGCACGAGAAGTTAACGCCAGAAGCATAAAATACAACATAAGTACAACAGCTTTTCCATTGTATAAAATGAATAATTGCAAACAGTGGTAAAGTAATGGTCATTTCTACGTTCCGTGCAATCTAGGCTTCACTCTAGGGCGTTGCTCCACCAGATCGAATAGTTAGGGCACGAGAAGTTAACGCCAGAAGCATAAAGTACAATAAAAATACAACAGCTTTTCCATTGTATAAAACGAATAATTGCAACCACTGTGAAAGTTATGGCCATTTCTACGTTCCGGGCAACCTAGGTTTCACTCTTGGGCGTTGTTCCACCACATCGGATAGCTACGGCCTTAGAATTCAACGACAGAAGCATAAAATACTATAAAAATGCAACAGTTTTTCCATCGTATACAGGAATAACTGTAACCAGTGTGAAAGTACAGGTCATTTCTACGTTCCGGGCAACCTAGGCTTCACTACAGGGCGGTGCTCCACCAGATCGAATCGTTAGTGCCTTAGAAGTCAGCACCCGAAGCATAAAATACAATAAAGATGCAACAGTTTTTCCATCGTATAACAGGAATAATTGCAACCAGAGTGAAAGTAATGGCCATTTCTGCGTTCCGGGCAACGTAGGCTTCACTCTAGGGCGTTGTTCCACCACATCGAATAGCTACGGCCTTAGATGTCAACGCCAGAAGCATAAAGTACAATATAAAAACTACAGTTTCTCCATGGTATAAGAGGAATAATTGCAACCAGTGTGAAAGTGGTAGTCATTTCTACGTTCCGGGCAACCTAGGCTTGACTCTAGGGCGTTGTTCCACCAGATCGAATAGTTAGCACCTACGGAGTCAACGCCAGAAGCATAAAATACAATATAAATACAACAGTTCTTCATTCGTATTAACGAATAATTGCATCCGTTGTGAAGGTAATGGCCATTTCTACGTTCCGGGCAACCTAGGCTTCACTCTAGGGCGTTGCCCCACCAGATGGAATAGTTAGGGCCTAAGAACTCAACGCCAGAAACATAAAATACATAATAAATGCAACAGTTTTCCCACCGTATAACCGGAATAATGGCAACCAGTGTGAAGGTCCTGGTCATTTCTACGTTCCGGGCAACCTAGGCTTCACTCTAGGGTGTTCCTCGACCAGTTCGAATAGTTGGGGCCCTAGAAGTCTACGCCCGGAGCATAAAATACAATATAAATACAACAGTTCTTCCATCGTATAAAACGAATAATTGCAACCGGTGTGAAAGTTATTGTCATTTCTCCGTTCCGGGCATCCTAGGCTTCACTCTAGGGCGTTGTTCCACCAGATCCAATAGTTAGGGCCTTAGAAGTCAACGCCCGACGCATAAAATACAATAAAAATACGACAGTTTTTTCATCGTACAACAGGAATAATTGCAACCAGAGTGAAGGTGATGGACATTTCTACGTTCCGGGCAACCTAGGATTCACTCTAGGGCGTTGCTCCACCAGATCGAATAGTTAGGGCCTAAGAAGTCTACGCCAGAAGCATAAAATACAATAAAAATACAACAGTTTTTCCATCGTATAGCATGAATAATTGCAGCCAGAGTGAGAGTAATGGACATGTCTACGTTTCGGGCATCCTAGGCTACACTCTAGGGCGTTGCTCAACCAGATCGAATAGCTAGGGCCTTAGAAGTCGACGCCCGAATCATAAAATACAGTAAAAATACAACAGTTTTTCCAGCGTATAACGGGAATAATTGCAACCAGTGTAAAAGTAACGGTCATTTCTACGTTCCGGGCAACCTTGGCTTCACTCTAGGGCGTTGGTCCACCAGATCCAATAGTTAGGGCCTAAGAAGTCAAGGCCCGAAGCATTAAATACAAAATTAATAGAACAGTTTTTCCATTGCATGAAACTGATAATTACAACCAGTGTGAATGTTATGGTCATATCTACGTTCCGTGCAACCTTGGCTTCACTCTAGGGCGTGGCTCCACCAGATCGAATAGCTACGGCCTTAGAAGTCAACGCCAGAAGCATAAAAAGCAATATAGATACAACAGCTTTTTCCATCGTATAAAATGAATAATTGCAAACATTGTGAAAGTAACGGTCATTTCTACGTTCCGGGCAACCTTGGCTTCACTCTAGGGCGTTGGTCCACCAGATCCAATAGTTAGGGCCTAAGAAGTCAAGGCCCGAAGCATTAAATACAAAATTAATGGAACAGTTTTTCCATTGCATGAAACTAATAATTACAACCAGTGTGAATGTTATGGTCATATCTACGTTCCGTGCAACCTTGGCTTCACTCTAGGGCGTTGCTCCACCAGATCGAATAGCTACGGCCTTAGAAGTCAACGCCAGAAGCATAAAAAGCAATATAAATACAACAGCTTTTTCCATCGTATAAAATAAATAATTGCAAACATTGTGAAAGTAACGGTCATTTCTACGTTCCGGGCAACCTTGGCTTCACTCTAGGGCGTTAGTCCACCAGATCCAATAGCTAGGGCCTACGAAGTCAACGCTTGAAGCACCAAATACAAAATAAATACAACAGTTTTTGCATCGTATAAAACGTATAATTGCAGCCAGTGTGAAAGTAATGGCCATTTCTACGTTGCGGGCAACCTAGGCTTCACTCTAGGGCGTTGCTCCACCACATCGAATAGCTACGGCCTTAGAGGTCAACGCCTGAAGCATAAAATACAATAGAAATACCACAGTTTTTCCATCGCATAAAATGAATAATTGCAAACAGTGTGAAAGTAATGGTCATTTCTACGTTCCGGGCAACCTAGGCTTCACTCTAGGGCGTTGCTCCGCTAAATCGAATAGCTAAGGCCTTTGCAGTCAACGGCAGAAGCATAAAATACAATATAAATACAACAGCATTTCCATCGTATAAAATGACTAATTGCAAACAGTGTGAAAGTAATGGTCACTTCTACGTTCCAGGCAACCTAGGCTTCACTCTAGGGCGTTGCTCCACCAGATCGAATAGCTAGGGCACGAGAAGTTAACGCCAGAAGCATAAAATACAACATAAGTACAACAGCTTTTCCATTGTATAAAATGAATAATTGCAAACAGTGGTAAAGTAATGGTCATTTCTACGTTCCGTGCAATCTAGGCTTCACTCTAGGGCGTTGCTCCACCAGATCGAATAGTTAGGGCACGAGAAGTTAACGCCAGAAGCATAAAGTACAATAAAAATACAACAGCTTTTCCATTGTATAAAACGAATAATTGCAACCACTGTGAAAGTTATGGCCATTTCTACGTTCCGGGCAACCTAGGTTTCACTCTTGGGCGTTGTTCCACCACATCGGATAGCTACGGCCTTAGAATTCAACGACAGAAGCATAAAATACTATAAAAATGCAACAGTTTTTCCATCGTATACAGGAATAACTGTAACCAGTGTGAAAGTACAGGTCATTTCTACGTTCCGGGCAACCTAGGCTTCACTACAGGGCGGTGCTCCACCAGATCGAATCGTTAGTGCCTTAGAAGTCAGCACCCGAAGCATAAAATACAATAAAGATGCAACAGTTTTTCCATCGTATAACAGGAATAATTGCAACCAGAGTGAAAGTAATGGCCATTTCTGCGTTCCGGGCAACGTAGGCTTCACTCTAGGGCGTTGCTCCACCAGATCGAATAGTTAGGGACATAGAATTCGACGCCACAAGCATAAAATACAACATAAGTGCAACAGTTTTTCCATCGTATTACAGGAATAATTGCAACCAGTGTGAATGTACAGCTCATTTTTACGTTCCGGGCAACCTAGGCTTCACTCTAGGGCTTTGCTCCGCCAGATCGAATACTTAGGGCCTACGAAGTCAACTGCAGAAACGTAAAACACATTACAAATACAAGAGTTTTTGCATCATATAAAATCAATAATTGCAAACAGTGTGAAGGTAACGGTCATTTCTACATTCCGGGCAACCTAGGCTTCAATCTATGGCGTTGTTCCACCAGATCGAATAATTAGTGCTAAAGAAGTCAACGCCAGAAGCATAAAAAACAATATAAATACAACAGTTTTTCCAACGTATAACAGGAATAATTGCAACCAGTGTGAAAGTAATAGTCATTTATACGTTCCGGGCAACCTAGGCTTCACTCTAGGGCGTCGCTCCACCAGATCGAATAGCTAGGGCCTTAGAAGTCTACGCCCGGAGCATAAAATACAATAAAAATACACCAGTTTTTCCATCTTATAAAACGAATAATTGCATCCAGTGGGAAAGTAATGGTCATTTCTACGTTCCGTGCAACCTAGGCCCGACTCTAGGGCGTTGCCGCACCAGATCGAATACTTAGGGCCTTAGAAGTCAACGCACGAAGCATAAAATACAGTAAAGATACAACAGTTTTCCCATCGTATAACCGGAATAATGGCAACCAGTGTGAAGCTACTGGTCATTTCTACGTTCCGGGCAACCTAGTCTTCACTCTAGGGCGTTGCTCTACCACATCGAATATCTACGGCCTTAGAAGTCAACGCCAGAAGCATAAAGTACAATATAAAAACAACAGTTTCTCCATGGTGTAAGAGGAATAATTACAACCAGTGTGAAAGTGGTAGTCATTTCTACGTTCCGGGCAACCTAGGCTTGACTCTAGGGCGTTGTTCCACCAGATCGAATAGTTAGCACCTACGGAGTCAACGCCAGAAGCATAAAATACAATATAAATACAACAGTTCTTCATTCGTATTAACGAATAATTGCATCCGTTGTGAAGGTAATGGCCATTTCTACGTTCCGGGCAACCTAGGCTTCACTCTAGGGCGTTGACCCACCAGATGAAATAGTTAGGGCCTAAGAACTCAACGCCAGAAACATAAAATACAATAAAAATCCGACAGTTTTTCCATCTTATAACAGGAATAATTGCAAACAGTGTCAAGGTAATGGTCATTCCTACGCTCCGGGCAACCTAGGCTACAGTCAAGGGCGTTGATCTACCACATCGAATAGCTATGGCCTTAGAAGTCAACGCCCGAAGCATAAAATGCAATATATATACAACAGTTCTTCCATCGTATAACAGGAATAATTGCAAACAGTGTGAAAGTGATGGTCATTTCTACGTTTCTGGCAACCTACGCTGCAGTCTAGGGCGTTTGTCCACCAGATCCAATAGTTAGGGCCTTAGAAGTCAACGCCCGACGCATAAAATACAATAAAAATACGACAGTTTTTCCATCGTACAACAGGAATAATTGCAACCAGAGTGAAGGTGATGGACATTTCTACGTTCCGGGCAACCTAGGATTCACTCTAGGGCGTTGCTCCACCAGATCGAATAGTTAGGGCCTAAGAAGTCTACGCCAGAAGCATAAAATACAATAAAAATACAACAGTTTTTCCATCGTATAGCATGAATAATTGCAGCCAGAGTGAAAGTAATGGACATGTCTACGTTTCGGGCATCCTAGGCTTCACTCTAGTGCGTTGCTCAACCAGATCGAATAGCTAGGGCCTTAGAAGTCGACGCCCGAATCATAAAATACAGTAAAAATAGAACAGTTTTTCCAGCGTATAACGGGAATAATTGCAACCAGTGTCAAAGTGATGGTCATTTCCACGTTCCGGGCAACCTTGGCTTCACTCTAGGGCGTTGGTCCACCAGATCCAATAGTTAGGGCCTAAGAAGTCAAGGCCCGAAGCATTAAATACAAAATTAATGGAACAGTTTTTCCATTGCATGAAACTAATAATTAGAACCAGTGTGAATGTTATGGTCATATCTACGTTCCGTGCAACCTTGGCTTCACTCTAGGGCGTTGCTCCACCAGATCGAATAGCTACGGCCTTAGAAGTCAACGCCAGAAGCATAAAAAGCAATATAAATACAACAGCTTTTTCCATCGTATAAAATAAATAATTGCAAACATTGTGAAAGTAACGGTCATTTCTACGTTCCGGGCAACCTTGGCTTCACTCTAGGGCGTTGGTCCACCAGATCCAATAGCTAGGGCCTACGAAGTCAACGCTTGAAGCACCAAATACAAAATAAATACAACAGTTTTTGCATCGTATAAAACGTATAATTGCAGCCAGTGTGAAAGTAATGGCCATTTCTACGTTGCGGGCAACCTAGGCTTCACTCTAGGGCGTTGCTCCACCACATCGAATAGCTACGGCCTTAGAGGTCAACGCCTGAAGCATAAAATACAATAGAAATACCACAGTTTTTCCATCGCATAAAATGAATAATTGCAAACAGTGTGAAAGTAATGGTCATTTCTACGTTCCGGGCAACCTAGGCTTCACTCTAGGGCGTTGCTCCGCCAAATCGAATAGCTAAGGCCTTTGCAGTCAACGGCAGAAGCATAAAATACAATATAAATACAACAGCATTTCCATCGTATAAAATGACTAATTGCAAACAGTGTGAAAGTAATGGTCACTTCTACGTTCCAGGCAACCTAGGCTTCACTCTAGGGCGTTGCTCCACCAGATCGAATAGCTAGGGCACGAGAAGTTAACGCCAGAAGCATAAAATACAACATAAGTACAACAGCTTTTCCATTGTATAAAATGAATAATTGCAAACAGTGGTAAAGTAATGGTCATTTCTACGTTCCGTGCAATCTAGGCTTCACTCTAGGGCGTTGCTCCACCAGATCGAATAGTTAGGGCACGAGAAGTTAACGCCAGAAGCATAAAGTACAATAAAAATACAACAGCTTTTCCATTGTATAAAACGAATAATTGCAACCACTGTGAAAGTTATGGCCATTTCTACGTTCCGGGCAACCTAGGTTTCACTCTTGGGCGTTGTTCCACCACATCGGATAGCTACGGCCTTAGAATTCAACGACAGAAGCATAAAATACTATAAAAATGCAACAGTTTTTCCATCGTATACAGGAATAACTGTAACCAGTGTGAAAGTACAGGTCATTTCTACGTTCCGGGCAACCTAGGCTTCACTACAGGGCGGTGCTCCACCAGATCGAATCGTTAGTGCCTTAGAAGTCAGCACCCGAAGCATAAAATACAATAAAGATGCAACAGTTTTTCCATCGTATAACAGGAATAATTGCAACCAGAGTGAAAGTAATGGCCATTTCTGCGTTCCGGGCAACGTAGGCATCACTCTAGGGCGTTGTTCCACCACCTCGAATAGCTACGGCCTTAGATGTCAACGCCAGAAGCATAAAATACAATATAAATACAACAGCTTTTCCATAGTATATGATGTATATTTGCAAACAGTGTGAAAGTAAAGGCCATTTCTACGTTCCGGTCAACCTAGGCTTCACTATAGGGCGTTGCTCCACCAGATCGAATAGTTAGGGACATAGAATTCGACGCCACAAGCATAAAATACAACATAAGTGCAACAGTTTTTCCATCGTATTACAGGAATAATTGCAACCAGTGTGAATGTACAGCTCATTTTTACGTTCCGGGCAACCTAGGCTTCACTCTAGGGCTTTGCTCCGCCAGATCGAATACTTAGGGCCTACGAAGTCAACTGCAGAAACGTAAAACACATTACAAATACAAGAGTTTTTGCATCATATAAAATCAATAATTGCAACAGTGTGAAGGTAACGGTCATTTCTACATTCCAGGCAACCTAGGCTTCAATCTATGGCGTTGTTCCACCAGATCGAATAATTAGTGCTAAAGAAGTCAACGCCAGAAGCATAAAAAACAATATAAATACAACAGTTTTTCCAACGTATAACAGGAATAATTGCAACCAGTGTGAAAGTAATAGTCATTTATACGTTCCGGGCAACCTAGGCTTCACTCTAGGGCGTCGCTCCACCAGATCGAATAGCTAGGGCCTTAGAAGTCTACGCCCGGAGCACAAAATACAATAAAAATACACCAGTTTTTCCATCTTATAAAACGAATAATTGCATCCAGTGCGAAAGTAATGGTCATTTCTACGTTCCGTGCAACCTAGGCCCGACTCTAGGGCGTTGCCGCACCAGATCGAATACTTAGGGCCTTAGAAGTCAACGCACGAAGCATAAAATACAGTAAAGATACAACAGTTTTCCCATCGTATAACCGGAATAATGGCAACCAGTGTGAAGCTACTGGTCATTTCTACGTTCCGGGCAACGTAGTCTTCACACTAGGGCGTTGCTCTACCACATCGAATATCTACGGCCTTAGAAGTCAACGCCAGAAGCATAAAGTACAATATAAAAACAACAGTTTCTCCATGGTATAAGAGGAATAATTGCAACCAGTGTGAAAGTGGTAGTCATTTCTACGTTCCGGGCAACCTAGGCTTGACTCTAGGGCGTTGTTCCACCAGATCGAATAGTTAGCACCTACGGAGTCAACGCCAGAAGCATAAAATACAATATAAATACAACAGTTCTTCATTCGTATTAACGAATAATTGCATCCGTTGTGAAGGTAATGGCCATTTCTACGTTCCGGGCAACCTAGGCTTCACTCTAGGGCGTTGCCCCACCAGATGGAATAGTTAGGGCCTAAGAACTCAACGCCAGAAACATAAAATACAATAAAAATCCGACAGTTTTTCCATCTTATAACAGGAATAATTGCAAACAGTGTCAAGGTAATGGTCATTCCTACGCTCCGGGCAACCTAGGCTACAGTCAAGGGCGTTGATCTACCACATCGAATAGCTATGGCCTTAGAAGTCAACGCCCGAAGCATAAAATGCAATATATATACAACAGTTCTTCCATCGTATAACAGGAATAATTGCAAACAGTGTGAAAGTGATGGTCATTTCTACGTTTCTGGCAACCTACGCTGCAGTCTAGGGCGTTTGTCCACCAGATCCAATAGTTAGGGCCTTAGAAGTCAACGCCCGACGCATAAAATACAATAAAAATACGACAGTTTTTCCATCGTACAACAGGAATAATTGCAACCAGAGTGAAGGTGATGGACATTTCTACGTTCCGGGCAACCTAGGATTCACTCTAGGGCGTTGCTCCACCAGATCGAATAGTTAGGGCCTAAGAAGTCTACGCCAGAAGCATAAAATACAATAAAAATACAACAGTTTTTCCATCGTATAGCATGAATAATTGCAGCCAGAGTGAAAGTAATGGACATGTCTACGTTTCGGGCATCCTAGGCTTCACTCTAGTGCGTTGCTCAACCTGATCGAATAGCTAGGGCCTTAGAAGTCGACGCCCGAATCATAAAATACAGTAAAAATAGAACAGTTTTTCCAGCGTATAACGGGAATAATTGCAACCAGTGTCAAAGTGATGGTCATTTCCACGTTCCGGGCAACCAAGGCTTCACTCTAGGGCGTTGGTCCACCAGATCCAATAGTTAGGGCCCAAGAAGTCAACGCCCGAAGCATTAAATACAAAATTAAAAGAACAGTTTTTCCATTGCATGAAACGAATAATTCGAACCAGTGTGAATGTTATGGTCATATCTACGTTCCGTGCAACCTTGGCTTCACTCTAGGGCGTTGCTCCACCAGATCGAATAGCTACGGCCTCAGAACTCAACGCCAGAAGCATAAAAAGCAATATAAATACAACAGCTTTTTCCATCGTATAAAATGAATAATTGCAAACATTGTGAAAGTAACGGTCATTTCTACGTTCCGGGCAACCTTGGCTTCACTCTAGAGCGTAGCTACACCAGATCGAACTGTTAGGGCCTAAGAAGTCAACGCCAGAAGCATAAAATACAATATAAATACAACAGCTTTTCCATCGTATACAATGAATAATTGCAAACAGTGTGAAAGTAATGGTCATACCTACGTTCCGGGCAACCTAGGCTTCACTCTGGGGCGTTGGTCCACCACATCGAATAGTTAGGGCCTTAGCAGTCAACGCAAGAAGCATAAAGTACAATAAAAAACCAACAGTTTTTCCATCGTATAACAGGAATAATTGCAAACAGTGTGAAGGTAATAGTCAGTTCTACGCTCCGGTCAACCTAGGCTTCACGGTAGGGCGTTGCTCCACTAGATCGAATAGTTAGGGCCTTAGAAGTCAACGCCAGAAGCATAAAATAAAATAAAGATACAACAGTTGTTCCATCGTATAACAGGAATAATTTCAACCTGTGTGAAAGTAATGGGCATTTCTACGTTCCGTGCAACCTAGGCTTCACTCTAGGGCGTTGCTCGACCAGGTCGGATAGTTAGAGCCTTAGAAAACAACTCCAGACGCATAAAATACAATAAAAATACATCAGTTTTTCCATTGTATAACAGGAATAATTGCAACCAGAGTGAAAGTGATGGTCATTTCTACGTTCCGGGCGACCTAGGCTACACTCTAGGGCGTTGATCCACCAGATCGAATAGCTAGGGCCTTAGAAGTCAACGCCCGAAACATAAAATACAAAATTAATAGAACAGTTTTTCGGCCTTAGTAGTCAACGCCAGAAGCATATAATGCAATATAAATACAACAGTTAGTCCATCGTATAAAATGAATAATAGCAAGCATTGTGAAAGTAACGGTCACTTCTACGTTCCGGGCTACCTAGGCTTCACTCTAGGGCGTTGCTCCACCAGATCGAATAGTTAGGACCTTAGAAGTCAATGCCTGAAGCATAAACTACAATAAACATACAACAGCTTTTCCATCGTATAACAGGATTAATTCCAACCAGTGTGAATGTAATGGTCATTTCTACGTTCCGCGCATCCAAGGCTTCACTCTAGGGCGTTGGTCCACCAGATCCAATAGTTAGGGCCTAAGAAGTCAACGCCAGAAGCACCAAATATAAAATAAATACAACAGTATTTCCATCATATAAAACGAATAATAACAACCAGTGTGAAAGTAATGGTCATTTCTACGTTTCGGGGAACCTAGGTTTCACTCTAGGGCGTTGCTCCACCAGATCGAATAGTCTGGGCCTTAGAAGTCAACGCCCGAAGCATAAAATACAAAATTAATAGAACAGCTTTTCCATTGTATAAAACGAATAATTGCAATTAGTGTGAAAATAATGGTCATATGTACGTTCCAGGCATCCTAGGCTTGACTCTAGGGCGTTGCTCCACAAGATCGAATAGTTAGGGCCTAAGAAGTCAACGCCAGAAGCATAAAATACAAAATAAATACAATAGTTTTTCCATCGTGTAAAACGAATAATTGCACGAGTATGAAAGTTATTGTCATTTCTACGTTCCGGGCAACCTAGGCTTCACTCTAGGGCGTTGCTCCACCGGATCGAATATTTAGGTCCTAAGAAGTCAACGCCAGAAGCATAAAACACAATAAAAATACAACAGTTTTTCCACCGTATAGCATGAATAATTGAAACCAGAGTGAAAGTGATGGCCATTTCTACGTTCCGAGCAACCTTGGCTTCATTCTAGATCGTTGTTCTACCAGAACGAACAGTTAGGGCCTAAAGAAGTCAACGCCAGAAGCATAAAATACAATATAAATACAACAGCTTTTCCATCGTCTAAAACGAATAATTGCAACCAGTGTGAAAGTAATGGCCATTTCAACGTTACGGGCATCCTAGACTTAACTCTGAGGCATTGCTCCACCAGATCGAATAGTTGGGGCATTAGAAGTGAACGCCAGAAGCATAAAGTACAATAAAAATCCAACAGTTTTTCCATCGTATAACAGGAATAATTGCAAACAGTGTGAAGGTAATAGTCAGTTCTACGCTCCGGTCAACGTAGGTTTCACTCTAGGGCGTTGCTCCACCAGATCGAATAGTTAGGGCCTTAGAAGTCAACGCCAGAAGCATAAAATAAAATAAAAATACAACAGTTGTTCCATCGTATAACAGGAATAATTTCAACCAGTGTGAAAGCTACGGTCATTTCTACGTTCCGAGCAACCTAGGTTTCGCACTATGGCGTAGCTCCACCAGATCGAATAGTTAGGGCCTAAGAAGTCACCGCCAGAAGCACCAAATACAAAATTAATACAACAGTAATTCCATCGTATAGAACGAATAATTGCAACCAGGATGAAAGTTATGGTCATTTCTACGTTCGGGGCAACCTAGGCTTCACCCTAGGGCGTTGCTCCACCTGATCGAATAGTTAGGGCCTAAGATGTCAACGCCAGAAGCATAAAATACGATATATGTACAACAGTTTTACCATCGTATAAAATGAATAATCGCAAACAGTGCGAAGGTAATGGTCACTTTTACGTTCCGGGCAACCTAGGCTTCACACTAGGGCGCTGTTCCACCAGAGCGAATAGTTAGGGCCTAAGAAGCCAACGCCTGAAGCATAAAATACAATATAAATACAACAGTTTTTCCATCGTATAAAACGAATAATTGAAACCAGTGTGAAAGCTATGGTCATTTCTACGTTCCGCGCAACCTAGGCTTCACCCAAGGGCGTTGCTCCACCTGATCGAACAGTTAGGGTCTAAGAAGTCAACGCCAGAAGCATAAAATACAATATAAATACAACAGCTTTTCCATCGTATATAATGTACATTTGCAAACAGTGTGAAAGTAACGGTCATCTCTACGTTCCGGGCAACCTAGGCTTCACTCTAGGGCGTTGCTCCACCAAATCGAATATTTGGGGCCTTAGCAGTCAACGGCCGAAGCATAAAATACAAAATAAGTAGAACAGTTTTTCCATTGTATAAAACGAATAATTGAAACCAGTGTGAAAGTTATGGTCATTTCTACGTTCCGCGCAACCTAGGCTTCACCCAAGGGCATTGCTCCACCTGATCGAATAGTTAGGGCCCAGGAAGTCAACGCCAGAAGCATAAAATACAATATACATACAACAGTTTTTCCCTTGTATAACAGGAATAATTGCAACCAGTGTGAAAGGTATGGTCATTTCTACGTTTCGGGCAACCTAGGCTTCACTCTAGGGCGTTGCTCCACCACATCGAATAGCTGCGGCCTTAGAAGTCAACGCCAGAAGCATAAAATACAAAATAAATACAACAGTTTCTCCATCGTATAACAAGAATAATTGCAACCAGTGTGAAAGTGATGGTCATTTCTACATTCCGGGCAACCTAGGCTTCACTCTAGGGCGTTGCTCCACCAGATCGAATAGTTAGGGCCTAAGAAGTCAACGCCAGAAGCACCAAATACAAAATTAATACAACAGTAATTCCATCGTATAAAACGAATAATTGCAAACAGGATGAAAGTTATGGTCATTTCTACGTTCGGGGCAACCTAGGCTTCACCCTAGGGCGTTGCTCCACCTGATCAAATAGTTAGGGCCTAAGATGTCAACGCCAGAAGCATAAAATACGATATATGTACAACAGTTTTTCCATCGTGTAAAACGAATAATTGCAACCAGTCTGATAGTTATGGTCATTTCTACGTTCCGGGCAATCTAGGCTTCTCTCTAGGGCGTTGCTCCACCAGATCGAATAGTTAGGGCCTAACAAGTCAACGCCAGAAGCATAAATTACAATAGAAATACAACAGTTTTACCATCGTATAACAGGAATAATTGCAACCAGTGTGAAAGATATGGTCATTTCTACGATACGGGCAACCTAGGCTGCACTCTAGGGCGTCGTTCCACCAGATCGAATAGTTAGGGCCTAAGAAGTCTACGCCAGAAGCATAAAATACAATACAAATACAACAGCTTTTCCATCGTATAACAGGAATAATTGCAACCAGTGTGAAAGGTATGGTCATTTCTACTTTCCGGGCAATCTAGGCTTCACTCTAGGGCGTTTCTCCACCACATCGACTAGTTACGGCCTTAGAAGTCAACGCCAGAGGCATAAAATACAATATAAATACAACAGTTCTTCCATCGTATAAAACGAATAATTGCAACCAGTGTGAAAGATATGGTCATTTCTACTTTCCGGGCAACCTAGGCTTCACTCTAGGACGTTGCTCCACCAGATGGAATAGTTAGATCCTAAGAAGGCATCGCCAGAAACATAAAATACAATATAGATACAACAGTTTTTCCATCGTATAAAATGAATAATTGCAACCAGTGTGAAGCTAATGGTCATTTCTACGTTCCGGGCAACCTAGGCTTCACTCTAGGGCGTTGCTCCACCAGATCGAATAGTTAGGTCCTTAAAAGACAATGCCAGAAGAATAAAATACAATATAAATACAACAGATTTTCCATCGTATAAAATGAATAATTGCAAACAGTGTGATAGTAATGGTCATTTCTACGGCTCGGGCAACTGAGGCATCACTCTATGGCGTTGTCCTACCAGATCGAATAGCTACGGCCTTAGAAGTCAACGCCAGAAGCATAAAATACAATATAAATACAACAGCTTTTCCATCGTCTAAAACGAATAATTGCAACCAGTGTGAATGTAATGGCCATTTCAACGTTACGGGCATCCTAGACTTAACTCTGAGGCATTGCTCCACCAGATCGAATAGTTGGGGCATTAGAAGTGAACGCCAGAAGCATAAAGTACAATAAAAATACAACAGTTTTTCCATCGTATAAAATGTATAATTGCAAACAGTGGTGAAAGTAATGGTCACTTCTACGTTCCTGGCAACCTAGGCTTCACTCTGGGGCGTTGCTCCACAACATCGAATAGCTACGACATTAGAAGTCAACGCTAGAAGCATAAAATACAATAAAAATGCAACAGTTTTTCCATAGTATAGCATGAATAATCGTAACCAGTGTGAAAGTAATGGTCATTTCTACGTTCCGGGCAACCTAGGCGTCACCCTAGAGCGTTCCTCCACCAGATCGAATAATGAGGGCCTTAGAAGTCGACGACAGAAGCACCAAATACAGTATAAATACAACAGTTTTTCCATCATATAAAACGAATAATTGCAACCAGTGTGAAAGTGATGGTCATTTCTACGTTCCGGCCAACCTAGGCTTCACTCTAGGACGTTGCTCCACCACATCGAATAGTTAGGGCCTTAGAAGTCAATGCCAGAAGCATAAAATGCAATATAAATACAACAGTTTTTCCAACGTATAAAACAAACAATTGCAACCAGTGTGAAAGTAATGGTCATTTCTACGTTCCGGGCAATCCAGGCTTCACTTTAGGGCGTTGCTCAACTGCATCGAATAGCCACGGCCTTAGATGCCAACGACAGAAGCATAAAATACAATATAAATACTACAGTTTTTCCATCGTATGAAACGAATAATTGCAACCAGTATGAAAGTTATGGTGATTTCTACGTTCCGGGCAACCTAGGCTTCACTCTAGGGCGTTGGTCCACCACATCGAATAGCTACGGTCTTAGAAGTCAACGCCAGAAGCATAAAATACAATATAAATACAACAGCTTTTCCATCGTATAAAACGAATAATCGCAACCAGTGTGAAGATTATGGTCATTTCTACGATTCGGTCAACCTAGGCTTCACACTAAGGCGTTGCTCCACCAGATCGAATAGTTAGGGCCTTAGAAGTCAACGCCAGAAGCATAAAATACAGTATAAATTCAACAGTTCTTCCATCTTATAACAGGAATAATTGCAACCAGAGTGAAAGTGATGGTCATTTCTACGTTCCGGGCGACGAAGGCTTCACTCTGGGACGTTGGTCCAACAGATCGAATAGTTAGGGCCTAAGAAGTCTACGCCAGAAGCATAAAATACAAAATAAATACAATAGTTCTTTCATCGTATAAAACAAACAATTGCAACCAGTGTGAAAGTAATGGTCATTTCTACGTTCCGGGCAATCTAGGCTTCACTTTAGGGCTTTGCACAACCACATCGAATAGCCACGGACTTAGAAGTCTACGCCTGAAGCATAAACTACAATAAACATACAACAGCTTTTCCATCGTATAACAGGAATAATTCCAACCAGTGTGAATGTAATGGTAATTTCTACGTTCCGCGCATCCAAGGCTTCACTCTAGGGCGTTGGTCCACCAGATCCAATAGTTAGGGCCTAAGAAGTCAACGCCAGAAGCATAAAATACAGTATAAATACAACAGTTTTTCCATCATATAAAGCGGATAATTGCAACCAGTGTGAAAGTGAAGGACATTTCCACCTTCCGGGCAACCTAGGCTTCACTCTAGGGCGTTGGTCCACCAGATCCAATAGTTAGGGCCTAAGAAGTCAACGCCAGAAGCACCAAATACAGTATAAATACAACAGTTCTTCCATCATATAAAACGAATAATTGCAACCAGTGTGAAAGTGATGGTCATTTCTACGATTCGGTCAACCTAGGCTTCACACTAAGGCGTTGCTCCACCAGATCGAATAGTTAGGGCCTTAGAAGTCAACGCCAGAAGCATAAAATACAGTATCAATACTACAGTTTTTCCATCGTAAAACAGGAATAATTGCAACCAGTGTGAAAGATATGGTCATTTCTACGTTCCGGGCAACCTAGGCTTCTCTCTAGGGGGATGTTCCACCACATCGAATAGCTACGGTCTTAGAAGTCAACGCCAGAAGCATAAAATACAATATAAATACAACAGTTTTTCCATCGTATAAAACAAACAATTGCAACCAGTTGCGAAAGTAATGGTCATTTCTACGTTCCGGGCAATCTAGGCTTCACTTTAGGGCTTTGCACAACCACATCGAATAGCCACGGACTTAGAAGTCTACGCCTGAAGCATAAACTACAATAAACATACAACAGCTTTTCCATCGTATAACAGGAATAATTCCAACCAGTGTGAATGTAATGGTCATTTCTACGTTCCGCGCAACCAAGGCCTCACTCTAGGGCGTTGTTCCACCAGATCGAATAGTTAGGGCCTAAGAAGTCAACGGCAGAAGCATAAAATACGATATAAGTACAACAGTTTTTCCATCATATAAAGCGGATAATTGCAACCAGTGTAAAAGTGATGGACATTTCCACGTTCCGGGCAACCTAGGCTTCACTCTAGGGCGTTGGTCCACCAGATCCAATAGTTAGGGCCTAAGAAGTCAACGCCAGAAGCACCAAATACCAAATAAATACAATAGTATTTCCATCATATAAAACGAATAATAGCAACCAGTGTGATAGTAATGGTCATTTCTACGTTTTGGGGAACCTAGGCTTCACTCTAGGGCGTTGCTCCACCAGATCGAATAGTTAGGGCCTTAGAAGTCAACGCCCGAAGCATAAAATACAAAATTAATAGAACAACTTTTCCATTGTATAAAACGGATAATTGTAATCAGTGTGAAAATAATGGTCATATATACGTTCCAGGCGACCTAGGCTTGACTCTAGGGCGTTGCTCCACAAGATCGAATAGCTAGGCCCTAAGAAGTCAACGCCAGAATCATAAAATGCAAAATAAATACAATTGCTTTTCCAACGTCTAAAACGAATAATTGCACGAGTGTGAAAGTAATGGTCATTTCTACGTTCCGGGCAACCTAGGCTTCATTCTAGGGCGTTGTTCCAGCAGATCGAATAGTTCGGGCCTTAGAAGTCAACGCCCGAAGCATAAAATGCAATAAAAATACAGCAGTTTTTCCATTGTATAAAATGAATAATTACAAACAGTGTGGAAGTAATGGTCATTTCTACGTTCCGGGCAACCTAGGCTTTACTCTAGGGCGTTGCTCCACCGCATCGAATAGCTACGGCCTTAGAAGTCAACGCCTGAAGCATAAATTACAATGAAAGTACAGCAGCTTTTTCATCGAATAACAGGAAAAGTTTCAACAAGCGTAAAGGTAATGTTCATTTCTACGTTCCGGGCAATCTAGGCTTCACTCTAGGCCGTTGCTCTACTAGATCCAATAGTTAGGGCCTAAGAAGTCAACGCCAGAAGCATAATATACAATATAAATACAACAGTTTTTCCATCGTATAAAACGAATAATTGCAACCAGTATGAAAGTTATGGTCATTTCTACGTTCCCGGCAACCTAGGCTACACCCTAGGTCGTTGATCCACCAGATACAATAGTTAGGGCCTAAGAAGTCCATGCCAGAAGCATAAAATACAAAATAAATACAACATTTTTTCCATCGTATAACAGGAATAATTGCAACCAGTCTGAAAGTAATTGTCATTTCTACGTTCCGGGCAACATAGGCCTCACTCTAGGGCGTTGCTCCACCACATCGAATAGCTACGGCCTCAGAAGTCAACGCCAGAAGCAAAAAATATAATATAAATACAACAGTTTTTCCATCGTATAACAGGAATAATTGCAAACAGTGTGAAAGTGATGGTCATTTCTACGTTCCTGGCAACCTACACTTCACTCCAGAGCGTTGGTCCACCAGATCCAATAGTTAGGGCCTTAGAAGTCAACGCCCGAAGCATAAAATACAAAATAAATACAACACTTTTTCCATCGTATAACAGGAATAATTGCAACCTGTGTGAAAGTAATGGTCATTTCTACGTTCCGGGCAACATAGGCTTCACTCTAGGGCGTTGTTCCACCACATCGTATAGCTACGGCCTTAGAAGTCAACGCCAGAAGCATAAAATAGAAAATAAATACAACAGCTTTTCCATCGTATAGCAGGAATAATTGCAACCAGTGTGAAAGCTATGGTCATTTCTACGTTCCGGGCAACCTAGGCTTCACTCTAGGGCGTTGCTCCACCACATCGAATAGTTAGGGCCTTAGAAGTCAATGCCAGAAGCATAAAATGCCATATAAATACAACACCTGTTCCACTGTATAATACGTATAATTCTAAACAGTGTGGAAGTAATGGTCATTTCTACGTTCCGGGCAACCTAGGCTTCACTCTAGGGCGTTGCTAAACCACATCGAACAGCTACGGCCCTAGAAGACAACGCCATAACTATAAAATACAATATAAATACAACAGTCTATGCATCGTAAAAAACGAATAATTGCAACCAGTCTGATAGTTATGGTCATTTCTACGTTCCGGGCAACCTAGACTTCACCCTAGGGCGTTTCTCCACCAGATCGAATAGTTAGGGCCTAAGAAGTCAATGCCAGGAGCATAAAATACAAAATAAATACAACAGTTTTTCCATCGTATAAAACGAATAATTGCATCCAGTGTGCAAGTAATGGTCATTTCTACTATCCGGGAGACCTAGGCATCACTCTAGGGCGTTGGTCCACCAGAGCGAATAGTTAGGGCCTAGGAAGTCAACGCCAGAAGCATAAAATACAATATAAATACAACAGTTTTTCCCTTGTATAGCAGGAATAATTGCAACCAGTGTGAAAGCTATGGTCATTTCTACGTTCCGGGCAACCTAGGCTTCACCCTAGGGCGTTGCTACACCACATCGAATAGTTAGGGCCTTAGACGTCAATGCCAGAAGCATAAAATGCCATATAAATACAACAGTTGTTCCACTGTATAATACGTATAATTGCAAACAGTGTGGAAGTAATGGTCATTTCTACGTTCCGGGCAACCTAGACTTCACCCTAGGGCGTTTCTCCACCAGATCGAATAGTTAAGGCCTAAGAAGTCAATGCCAGAAGCATAAAATACAAAATAAATACAACAGTTTTTCCATCGTATAAAACGGATAATTGCATCCAGTGTGCAAGTAATGGTCATTTCTACGATCCGGGCGACCAAGGCATCACTATAGGGCGTTGTTCCACCAGAGCGAATAGTTAGGGCCTAAGAAGTCAACGCCAGAAGCATAAAATACGATATATGTACAACAGTTTTTCCATCGTATAAAACGAATAATTGCAACCAGTGTGAAAGTAATAGACATTTCTACATTGCGGGCATCCTAGACTTAACTCTGAGGCATTGCTACACCAGATCGAATACATAGGGCCTTAGAAGTCAACGCCAGAAGTATAAAGTACATACAAAATCCAACAGTTTGTCCATCGTATAGCTGGAATAACTGCAACCAGAGTGAAAGTAATGATCATTTCTACGTTTCGGGCGACCTAGGCTCCACTCTAGGGCGTAGCTCCACCAGATAGAATAGTTAGGGCCTTAGAGGTCAATGCCAGAAGCATTAAATACAAAATAAATACAACAGTTTTTCCATCATATAACAAGAATAATTGCAACCAGTGTGAAAGTGATGGTCATTTCTACATTCCGGGCAACCTAGGCTTCACTCTAGGGCGTTGCTCCACCAGATCGAATAGCTAGGGCCTAAGAAGTCAACGCCAAAAGCATAAAATACAATATAAATAAAACAGTTTTTCCCTTGTATAACAGAAATAATTTCAACCAGTGTGAAAGCTACGGTCATTTCTACGTTCCGAGCAACCTAGGTTTCGCACTATGGCGTAGCTCCACCAGATCGAATAGTTAGGGCCTAAGAAGTCACCGCCAGAAGCACCAAATACAAAATTAATACAACAGTAATTCCATCGTATAGAACGAATAATTGCAACCAGGATGAAAGTTATGGTCATTTCTACGTTCGGGGCAACCTAGGCTTCACCCTAGGGCGTTGCTCCACCTGATCGAATAGTTAGGGCCTAAGATGTCAACGCCAGAAGCATAAAATACGATATATGTACAACAGTTTTACCATCGTATAAAATGAATAATCGCAAACAGTGCGAAGGTAATGGTCACTTTTACGTTCCGGGCAACCTAGGCTTCACACTAGGGCGCTGTTCCACCAGAGCGAATAGTTAGGGCCTAAGAAGCCAACGCCTGAAGCATAAAATACAATATAAATACAACAGTTTTTCCATCGTATAAAACGAATAATTGAAACCAGTGTGAAAGCTATGGTCATTTCTACGTTCCGCGCAACCTAGGCTTCACCCAAGGGCGTTGCTCCACCTGATCGAACAGTTAGGGTCTAAGAAGTCAACGCCAGAAGCATAAAATACAATATAAATACAACAGCTTTTCCATCGTATATAATGTACATTTGCAAACAGTGTGAAAGTAACGGTCATCTCTACGTTCCGGGCAACCTAGGCTTCACTCTAGGGCGTTGCTCCACCAAATCGAATATTTGGGGCCTTAGCAGTCAACGGCCGAAGCATAAAATACAAAATAAGTAGAACAGTTTTTCCATTGTATAAAACGAATAATTGAAACCAGTGTGAAAGTTATGGTCATTTCTACGTTCCGCGCAACCTAGGCTTCACCCAAGGGCATTGCTCCACCTGATCGAATAGTTAGGGCCCAGGAAGTCAACGCCAGAAGCATAAAATACAATATACATACAACAGTTTTTCCCTTGTATAACAGGAATAATTGCAACCAGTGTGAAAGGTATGGTCATTTCTACGTTTCGGGCAACCTAGGCTTCACTCTAGGGCGTTGCTCCACCACATCGAATAGCTGCGGCCTTAGAAGTCAACGCCAGAAGCATAAAATACAAAATAAATACAACAGTTTCTCCATCGTATAACAAGAATAATTGCAACCAGTGTGAAAGTGATGGTCATTTCTACATTCCGGGCAACCTAGGCTTCACTCTAGGGCGTTGCTCCACCAGATCGAATAGTTAGGGCCTAAGAAGTCAACGCCAGAAGCACCAAATACAAAATTAATACAACAGTAATTCCATCGTATAAAACGAATAATTGCAAACAGGATGAAAGTTATGGTCATTTCTACGTTCGGGGCAACCTAGGCTTCACCCTAGGGCGTTGCTCCACCTGATCAAATAGTTAGGGCCTAAGATGTCAACGCCAGAAGCATAAAATACGATATATGTACAACAGTTTTTCCATCGTGTAAAACGAATAATTGCAACCAGTCTGAAAGTAATTGTCATTTCTACGTTCCGGGCAACATAGGCCTCACTCTAGGGCGTTGCTCCACCACATCGAATAGCTACGGCCTCAGAAGTCAACGCCAGAAGCAAAAAATATAATATAAATACAACAGTTTTTCCATCGTATAACAGGAATAATTGCAAACAGTGTGAAAGTGATGGTCATTTCTACGTTCCTGGCAACCTACACTTCACTCCAGAGCGTTGGTCCACCAGATCCAATAGTTAGGGCCTTAGAAGTCAACGCCCGAAGCATAAAATACAAAATAAATACAACACTTTTTCCATCGTATAACAGGAATAATTGCAACCTGTGTGAAAGTAATGGTCATTTCTACGTTCCGGGCAACATAGGCTTCACTCTAGGGCGTTGTTCCACCACATCGTATAGCTACGGCCTTAGAAGTCAACGCCAGAAGCATAAAATAGAAAATAAATACAACAGCTTTTCCATCGTATAGCAGGAATAATTGCAACCAGTGTGAAAGCTATGGTCATTTCTACGTTCCGGGCAACCTAGGCTTCACTCTAGGGCGTTGCTCCACCACATCGAATAGTTAGGGCCTTAGAAGTCAATGCCAGAAGCATAAAATGCCATATAAATACAACACCTGTTCCACTGTATAATACGTATAATTCTAAACAGTGTGGAAGTAATGGTCATTTCTACGTTCCGGGCAACCTAGGCTTCACTCTAGGGCGTTGCTAAACCACATCGAACAGCTACGGCCCTAGAAGACAACGCCATAACTATAAAATACAATATAAATACAACAGTCTATGCATCGTAAAAAACGAATAATTGCAACCAGTCTGATAGTTATGGTCATTTCTACGTTCCGGGCAACCTAGACTTCACCCTAGGGCGTTTCTCCACCAGATCGAATAGTTAGGGCCTAAGAAGTCAATGCCAGGAGCATAAAATACAAAATAAATACAACAGTTTTTCCATCGTATAAAACGAATAATTGCATCCAGTGTGCAAGTAATGGTCATTTCTACTATCCGGGAGACCTAGGCATCACTCTAGGGCGTTGGTCCACCAGAGCGAATAGTTAGGGCCTAGGAAGTCAACGCCAGAAGCATAAAATACAATATAAATACAACAGTTTTTCCCTTGTATAGCAGGAATAATTGCAACCAGTGTGAAAGCTATGGTCATTTCTACGTTCCGGGCAACCTAGGCTTCACCCTAGGGCGTTGCTACACCACATCGAATAGTTAGGGCCTTAGACGTCAATGCCAGAAGCATAAAATGCCATATAAATACAACAGTTGTTCCACTGTATAATACGTATAATTGCAAACAGTGTGGAAGTAATGGTCATTTCTACGTTCCGGGCAACCTAGACTTCACCCTAGGGCGTTTCTCCACCAGATCGAATAGTTAAGGCCTAAGAAGTCAATGCCAGAAGCATAAAATACAAAATAAATACAACAGTTTTTCCATCGTATAAAACGGATAATTGCATCCAGTGTGCAAGTAATGGTCATTTCTACGATCCGGGCGACCAAGGCATCACTATAGGGCGTTGTTCCACCAGAGCGAATAGTTAGGGCCTAAGAAGTCAACGCCAGAAGCATAAAATACGATATATGTACAACAGTTTTTCCATCGTATAAAACGAATAATTGCAACCAGTGTGAAAGTAATAGACATTTCTACATTGCGGGCATCCTAGACTTAACTCTGAGGCATTGCTACACCAGATCGAATACATAGGGCCTTAGAAGTCAACGCCAGAAGTATAAAGTACATACAAAATCCAACAGTTTGTCCATCGTATAGCTGGAATAACTGCAACCAGAGTGAAAGTAATGATCATTTCTACGTTTCGGGCGACCTAGGCTCCACTCTAGGGCGTAGCTCCACCAGATAGAATAGTTAGGGCCTTAGAGGTCAATGCCAGAAGCATTAAATACAAAATAAATACAACAGTTTTTCCATCATATAACAAGAATAATTGCAACCAGTGTGAAAGTGATGGTCATTTCTACATTCCGGGCAACCTAGGCTTCACTCTAGGGCGTTGCTCCACCAGATCGAATAGCTAGGGCCTAAGAAGTCAACGCCAAAAGCATAAAATACAATATAAATAAAACAGTTTTTCCCTTGTATAACAGAAATAATTTCAACCAGTGTGAAAGCTACGGTCATTTCTACGTTCCGAGCAACCTAGGTTTCGCACTATGGCGTAGCTCCACCAGATCGAATAGTTAGGGCCTAAGAAGTCACCGCCAGAAGCACCAAATACAAAATTAATACAACAGTAATTCCATCGTATAGAACGAATAATTGCAACCAGGATGAAAGTTATGGTCATTTCTACGTTCGGGGCAACCTAGGCTTCACCCTAGGGCGTTGCTCCACCTGATCGAATAGTTAGGGCCTAAGATGTCAACGCCAGAAGCATAAAATACGATATATGTACAACACTTTTACCATCGTATAAAATGAATAATCGCAAACAGTGCGAAGGTAATGGTCACTTTTACGTTCCGGGCAACCTAGGCTTCACACTAGGGCGCTGTTCCACCAGAGCGAATAGTTAGGGCCTAAGAAGCCAACGCCTGAAGCATAAAATACAATATAAATACAACAGTTTTTCCATCGTATAAAACGAATAATTGAAACCAGTATGAAAGCTATGGTCATTTCTACGTTCCGCGCAACCTAGGCTTCACCCAAGGGCGTTGCTCCACCTGATCGAACAGTTAGGGTCTAAGAAGTCAACGCCAGAAGCATAAAATACAATATAAATACAACAGCTTTTCCATCGTATATAATGTACATTTGCAAACAGTGTGAAAGTAACGGTCATCTCTACGTTCCGGGCAACCTAGGCTTCACTCTAGGGCGTTGCTCCACCAAATCGAATATTTGGGGCCTTAGCAGTCAACGGCCGAAGCATAAAATACAAAATAAGTAGAACAGTTTTTCCATTGTATAAAACGAATAATTGAAACCAGTGTGAAAGTTATGGTCATTTCTACGTTCCGCGCAACCTAGGCTTCACCCAAGGGCATTGCTCCACCTGATCGAATAGTTAGGGCCCAGGAAGTCAACGCCAGAAGCATAAAATACAATATACATACAACAGTTTTTCCCTTGTATAACAGGAATAATTGCAACCAGTGTGAAAGGTATGGTCATTTCTACGTTTCGGGCAACCTAGGCTTCACTCTAGGGCGTTGCTCCACCACATCGAATAGCTGCGGCCTTAGAAGTCAACGCCAGAAGCATAAAATACAAAATAAATACAACAGTTTCTCCATCGTATAACAAGAATAATTGCAACCAGTGTGAAAGTGATGGTCATTTCTACATTCCGGGCAACCTAGGCTTCACTCTAGGGCGTTGCTCCACCAGATCGAATAGTTAGGGCCTAAGAAGTCAACGCCAGAAGCACCAAATACAAAATTAATACAACAGTAATTCCATCGTATAAAACGAATAATTGCAAACAGGATGAAAGTTATGGTCATTTCTACGTTCGGGGCAACCTAGGCTTCACCCTAGGGCGTTGCTCCACCTGATCAAATAGTTAGGGCCTAAGATGTCAACGCCAGAAGCATAAAATACGATATATGTACAACAGTTTTTCCATCGTGTAAAACGAATAATTGCAACCAGTCTGATAGTTATGGTCATTTCTACGTTCCGGGCAATCTAGGCTTCTCTCTAGGGCGTTGCTCCACCAGATCGAATAGTTAGGGCCTAACAAGTCAACGCCAGAAGCATAAATTACAATAGAAATACAACAGTTTTACCATCGTATAACAGGAATAATTGCAACCAGTGTGAAAGATATGGTCATTTCTACGATACGGGCAACCTAGGCTGCACTCTAGGGCGTCGTTCCACCAGATCGAATAGTTAGGGCCTAAGAAGTCTACGCCAGAAGCATAAAATACAATACAAATACAACAGCTTTTCCATCGTATAACAGGAATAATTGCAACCAGTGTGAAAGGTATGGTCATTTCTACTTTCCGGGCAATCTAGGCTTCACTCTAGGGCGTTTCTCCACCACATCGACTAGCTGCGGCCTTAGAAGTCAACGCCAGAAGCATAAAACACAATATAGATAAAACAGTTTTTCAATCGTATAACAGGAATAATTGCAAACAGTGTGAAAGATATGGTCATTTCTACGTTGCGGGCTTCCTAGGCTTCACTCTAGGGCATTGCTCTACCACATCGAATAGCTACGGCCTTAGAAGCCAACGCCATAACTATAAAAAACAATATAAATACAACAGTTCTTCCATTGTATAAAATGAATAATTGCAAACAGTGTGGAGGTAATGGTCATTTCTACTTTCCGGGCAACCTAGGCTTCACCCTAGGGCGTTGCTCCACCACATCGAATAGCTACGGCCTTAGGAGTCAACGCCAGAGGCATAAAATACAAAATAAATACAACAGTTTTTCCATCGTATAACAAGAATAATTGCTACCAGTGTGAAAGTGATGGTCATTTCTACATTCCGGGCAACCTAGGCTTCACTCTGGGGCCATGCTCCACCAGATCGAATAGTTAGGGCCTAAGAAGTCAACGCCAGAAGCATAAAATACAATATAAATACTACAGTTTTTCCCTTGTATAACAGGAATAATTGCAACCAGTGTGAAAGACATGGTCATTTCTACGTGCCGGGCAACCTAGGCTTCACTCTAGGGCGTTGATCCACCACATCGAATAGTTAGGGCCTTAGAAGTCAGTGCCAGAAGCATAAGATGCCATATAATTACAACACCTGTTCCACTGTATAATACGTATAATTGCAAACAGTGTGGAAGTAATGGTCATTTCTACGTTCCGGGCAACCTAGGCTTCACTCTAGGGCGTTGCTCAACCACATCGAATAGCTGCGGCCCTAGAAGACAACACCATAACTATAAAATACAATATAAATACAACAGTTTTTCCATTGTATAAAATGAATAATTGCAAACAGTGTGGAGGTAATGGTCATTTCTACTTTCCGGGCAACCTAGGCTTCACTCTGGAGCCATGCTCCACCAGATCGCATAGTTAGGGCCTAAGAAGTCAACGCCAGAAGCATAAAATACAATATAAATACTACAGTTTTTCCCTTGTATAACAGGAATAATTGCAACCAGTGTGAAAGACATGGTCATTTCAACGTTCCGGGCAACCTAGGCTTCACTCTAGGGCGTTGATCCTCCACATCGAATAGTTAGGGCCTTAGAAGTCAGTGCCAGTAGCATAAAATGCCATATAAATACAACACCTGTTCCACTGTATAATACGTATAATTGCAAACAGTGTGGAAGTAATGGTCATTTCTACGTTCCGGGCAACCTAGGCTTCACTCTAGGGCGTTGCTCAACCACATCGAATAGCTACGGCCCTAGAAGACAACGCCATAACTATAAAATACAATATAAATACAACAGTCTATGCATCGTATAAAACGAATAATTGGAACCAGTCTGATAGTTATGGTCATTTCTACGTTCCGGGCAACCTAGACTTCACCCTAGGGCGTTTCTCCACCAGATCGAATAGTTAGGGCCTAAGAAGTCAATGCCAGGAGCATAAAATACAAAATAAATACAACAGTAATTCCATCGTATAAAACGAATAATTGCAAACAGGATGAAAGTTATGGTCATTTCTACGTTCGGGGCAACCTAGGCTTCACCCTAGGGCGTTGCTCCACCTGATCAAATAGTTAGGGCCTAAGATGTCAACGCCAGAAGCATAAAATACGATATATGTACAACAGTTTTTCCATCGTATAACAGGAATAATTGCAACCAGTGTGAAAGGTATGGTCATTTCTACTTTCCGGGCAATCTAGGCTTCACTCTAGGGCGTTTCTCCACCACATCGAATAGCTGCGGCCTTAGAAGTCAACGCCAGAAGCATAAAACGCAATATAGATAAAACAGTTTTTCAATCGTATAACAGTAATAATTGCAAACAGTGTGAAAGATATGGTCATTTCTACGTTGCGGGCATCCTAGGCTTCACTCTAGGGCATTGCTCCACCACATCGAATAGCTACGGCCTTAGAAGCCAACGCCATAACTATAAAAAACAATATAAATACAACAGTTTTTCCATTGTATAAAATGAATAATTGCAAACAGTGTGAAAGCTATGGTCATTTCTACGTTCCGGGCAACCTAGGCTTCACTCTAGGGCGTTGCTCCACCACATCGAATAGTTAGGGCCTTAGAATCCAATGCCAGAAGCATAAAATGCCATATAAATACAACACCTATTCCACTGTATAATACGTATAATTGCAAACAGTGTGGAAGTAATGGTCATTTCTACGTTCCGGGCAACCTAGGCTTCACTCTAGGGCGTTGCTCAACCACATCGAATAGTTACGGCCCTAGAAGACAACGCCATAACTATAAAATACAATATAAATACAACAGTCTATGCATCGTATAAAACGAATAATTGCAACCAGTGTGAAAGTGATGTTCATTTCAGCATTCCGGGCAACCTAGGCTTCACTCTAGGGCGTTGCTCCTCCAGATAGAATAGTTAGGGCCCAGGAAGTCAACGCCAGAAGCATAAAATACAATATAAATACAACAGTTTTTCCCTTGTATAACAGGAATAATTGCAACCAGTGTGAAAGGTATGGTCATTTCTACGTTCCGGGCAACCTAGGCTTCACTCTAGGGCGTTGCTCCACCACATCGAATAGCTGCGGCCTTAGAAGTCAACGCCAGAAGCATAAAATACAATATAAAAACAACAGTTTTTCAATCGTATAAAACGAATAATTGCAACCAGTATGAAAGTTATGGTCATTTCTACGTTTCGGGCAACCTAGGCATCACACTAGGGCGTTGCTCCACCTGATCGAATAGTTAGGGCCTAAGAAGTCAACGCCAGAAGCATAAAATACGATGTATGTCCAACAGTTTTACCATCGTATAAAATGAATAATCGCAAACAGTGTGAAGGTAATGGTCATTTCTTCGTTCCGGGCAACCTAGGCTTCACTCTAGGGCGTTGCTCCACCAGATCGAATAGTTGGGGCGTTAGGAGTCAACGACAGAAGCACCAAATACAAAATAAATACAACAATTTTTCCATTGTATAAAACGAGTAATTGCAACCAGTGTGAAAGTTATGGTCATTTCTACGTTCCGGGCATCCTAGGCTTCACCCTAGGGCGTTGCTCCACCTGATCGAATAGTTAGGGCCCAAGAAGTCAGCGCCAGAAGCATAAAATACGATATATGTACAACAGTTTTACCATCGTATAGAATGAATAATCGCAAACAGTGTGAAGGTAATGGTCATTTCTACGTTCCGGGCAACCTAGGCTTCACTCTAGGGCGTTGCTCCACCAGATCGAATAGTTAGGGCCTTAGAAGTCAACGCCCGAAGCATAAAATACAAAATAAATAGAACAGTTTTTCCATTGTATAAAACGAACAATTGAAACCAGTGTGAAAGTTATGGTCATTTCTACGTTCCAGGCAACGCCGGCTTCACTCTAGGGCGGTGCTCCATCAGGTCGAATAGTTAGGGCCTAAGAAGTGAACGCAAGAAGCATAAAATACAATATAAATACAACAGATTTTCCATCGTATAAAACGAATAATTGCAACCAGTGTGAAGGTAATGGTCATTTCTACGTTCCAGGCAACCTCGGCTTCACTCTAGGGCGGTGCTCCATCAGGTCGAATAGTTAGGGCCTAAGAAGTGAACGCAAGAAGCATAAAATACAATATAAATACAACAGATTTTCCATCGTATAACTTGAGTAATTGCAACCAGCGTGAAAGTAATGGTCATTTCTACGTTCCGGGCAACCTAGGCTTCACTCTAGGGCGCTGTTCCACAAGATCGGATAGTTAGGGCCTAAGAAGTTAACGCCAGAAGCATAAAATGCTATATACGTACAACAGTTTTTCCATCGTATAAAACGACTAATTGCAACCAGTGTGAAAGTAATAGACATTTCTACGTTGCGGGCATCCTAGACTTAACTCTGTGGCATTGCTACAACAGATCGAATACATAGGGTCTTAGAAGTCAACGCCAGAAGTATAAAGTACAATCAAAATCCAACAGTTTGTCCATCGTATAGCTGGAATAATTGCAACCAGAGTGAAAGTAATGGTCATTTCCACGTGTCGGGCGACCTAGGCTCCACTCTAGGGCGTTGCTCCACCAGATGGAATAGCTAGGGCCTAAGAAGTCAACGCCAGAAGCACCAAATACAAAATTAATACAGCAGTTCTTCCATCGTATAAAACGAATAATTGCAACCAGTATGAAAGTTATGGTCATTTCTACGTTCCGGGCAACCTAGGCTTCACCCTAGGGCGTTGCTCCACCTGATCAAATAGCTACGGCCTGAGAAGTCAGCTCCAGAAGCATAAAATACAATATAAATACAACAGCTTTTCCATCGTATAAAATGACTGATTGCAAACAGTGTGAAAGTTATGGTCATTTCTACGTTCCGGGCAACCTAGCCTTAACTCCAGGGCGTTGCTCCACCAGATCGAATAGTTAGGGGCTTCGAATACAACGCCAGAAGCATAAAACACAATAAAAATGCAACAGTTTTTCCATCGTATAACAGGAGAGCTGCAATCAGTGTAAATGTACTGGACATTTCTATGTTCCGCGTATCCTAGGCTTCACTCTAGGGCGTTGCTCCGCCAGATCGAGTAGCTAGGGACTTAGAATTCAACGCCAGAAGAATAAAATACAACACAAGTACAACAGTTTTTCCATCGTATAAAATGTATAATTGCAAGCAGTGTGAAGGTAACGGTCATTTCTACGTTCCGGGTAACCTAGGCTTCACTCAAGAGCGTTCCACCACCAGTTCGAATAGTTAGCGCCTTAGAAGTCAACGCCCGAAGCATAAAATACAATAAAAATACAACAGTCTTCCATCGTATAAAATGTATAATTGCAAGCAATGTGAAGGTAATGGTCATTTCTACGTTCCGGGCAACCTAGGCTTCACTCTAGAGCGTTGCGCCACCGGATCGAATAGTTAGGGCTTTAGAAGTCAACGCCGAAGCATAAAATACAAAATAAATAGGACAGTTTTTCCATTGTATAAATCGAATAATTGCAACCAGTGTGAAAGTTGTGGTCATTTCTACGTACCGGGCAACCTAGGCTTAACACTAGGGCGTTGCTCCACCAGGTCGAATAGTTCGGGTCTTAGAATTTAACGCCAGAAGCATAAAATACAATAAAAACGCAACAGTTTTTCCATCGTATAACAGGAATAATTGCAACCAGTGTGAAAGTACAGGTCATTTCTACGTTCCGGGCAACCTAGGTTTCGCTCTAGGGCGTTGCTCCACCTGATCGAATAGTTAGGGCCTAAGAAGTCAACGCCAGAAGCATAAAATACGATGTATGTACAACAGTCTTACCATCGTATAAAATGAATAATCGAAAACTGTGTGAAGGTAATTGTCATTTCTACGTTCCGGGCTACCTAGGCTTCTCTCTAGGGCGTTGTTCCACCAGATCGAATAGTTAGGGCCATAGAAGTCAACGCCCGAAGCATAAAATACGATATATGTACAACAGTTTTTCCATCGTATAAAACGAATAATTGCAACCAGTGTGAAAGTAATAGCCATTTCTACGTTGCGGGCATCCTAGACTTAACTCTGAGGCATTGCTACACCAGATCGAATACATAGGGCCTTTGAAGTCAACGCCAGAAGTATAAAGTACAATCAAAATCCAACAGTTTGTCCATCGTATAGCTGGAATAATTGCAACCAGAGTGAAAGTAATGGTCATTTCTACGTTTCGGGCGACCTAGGGTCCACTCTAGGGCGTTGCTCCACCAGATGGAATAGCTAGGGCCTTAGAAGTCAATGCCAGAAGCATAAAATACAATAAAAATGCACCAGTTTTTCCATCGTATAACAGGAATAACTGCAACCAGTGTGAAAGTACAGGTCTTTTCTACGTTCAGGGCAACCTAGGCTACACCCTAGGGCGTTGCTCCACCTGATCGAATAGTTAGGGCCTAAGAAGTCAACGCCAGAAGCATAAAATACGATATATGTACAACAGTTTTACCATCGTATAAAATGAATAATCGCAAACAGTGTGAAGGTAATGGTCATTTCTACGTTCCGGGCAACCTAGGCTTCACCCTAGGGCGTTGTTCAACAAGAGCGAATAGTTAGGGCCTAAGAAGTCAACGCCTGAAGCATAAACTACAATCAAAATCCAACAGTTTGTCGATCGTATAGCTGGAATAATTGCAACCACAGTGAAAGTAATGGACATTTCTACGTTCCGCGCAACCTAGGTTTCACTCTTGGGCGTTGCTCCACCAGATGGAATAGCTAGGGCCTAAGAAGTCAACGCCAGAAGCACCAAATACAAAATAAATACAACAGTTTTTCCATTGTATAAAACGAATAATTGAAACCAGTGTGAAAGTTATGGTCATTTCTACGTTCCGCGCAACCTAGGCTTCACTCTAGGGCGTTGCTCCACCAGGTCGAATAGTTAGGGCCTAAGATGTCAACGCCAGAAGCATAAAATACAATATAAATACACCAGCTTTTACATCGTATATGATGTATATTTGCATACAGTGCGAAAGTAAAGGTCATTTCTACTTTCCGGGCAGCCTAGGCTTCCCTCTAATGCGTTGCTCCGCCAGGTCGAATAGTTAGTGCCTTAGAAGTCAGCGCCAGAAGCATAAAATACAATATAAATACAACAGCTTTTATATCGTATAAAAGGAGTAATTGCAACCAGTGTGAAAGTAATGGACATTTCTACGTTCCGCGCAACCTAGGTTTCACTCTTGGGCGTTGCTCCACCACATCGAATAGCTACGGCCTTAGAAGTCAACTCCAGAAGCATAAAATACAATATAAATACAACAGCTTTTCCATCGTATAAAATGATTGATTGCAAACAGTGTGAAAGTAATGGTCATTTCTACGTTCCGGGCAACCTAGGCTTAACTCCAGGGTGTTGCTTCACCAGATCGAATAGTTAGGGACTTTGAATACAACGCCAGAAGCATAAAATACAACAAAAATGCAACAGTTTTTCCATCGTATAACAAGAAAGCTGCAACCAGTGTCAAAGTACTGGTCATTTCTATGTGCCGGGTAACCTAGGCTTCACTCTAAGGCGTTGCTCCACCAGATCGAATAGCTAGGGCCTTAGAAGTCAACGCCAGAAGCATAAAGTTCAATCAAAATCCAACAGTTTGCCCATCGTATAACAGGAATAATTGCAACAAACGTGAAGGTAATGGTCATTTCTACGTTCCGGGTAACCTAGGCTTCACTCTAGTGCGTTGCTCCACCGGATCGAATACATAGGGCCTTAGAAGTCAACGCCAGAAGCATAAAGTACAATCAAAATCCAACAGTTTGTAAATCGTATAACAGGAATAATTGCAACAAGCGTGAATGTAATGGTCATTTCTACGTTCCGGGCAACCTAGGTTTTGCTCTAGAGCGTTGCTCCACCGCATCGAATGGTTAGGGCCTTGGAAGTCAACGCCTGAATCATAAAACACAATAAAAATACAACATTTTTTTCATCGTATATCAGGAATAATTGCAACCAGTCTGAAAGGTATGGTCTTTTCTACGTTCCGGGCAACCTAGGCTTTACTCTAGGGCGTTGGTCCACCACATCCAACAGTTAGGGCCTAAGAAGTCAACGCCAGAAGCACCACATGCAAAATAAATGCATCAGCTTTTCCATCGTATAAAACGAATAATTACAACCAGTATGAAAGTTATGGTCATTTCTACGTTCCGGGCACCCTAGGCTTCACCGTAGGGCGACCCTCCACCTGATCGAATAGTTAGGGCCTAAGAAATCAACGCCAGTAGCATAAAATACGATATATGTACAACAGTTTTAAGATCGTATAAAATGAATAATCGCAAACAGTCTGAAAGGTATGGTCTTTTCTACGTTCCGGGCAACCTAGGCCTTACTCTAGGGCGTTGGTACACCACATCCAACAGTTAGGGCCTAAGAAGTCAACGCCAGAAGCATAAAATACAATATAAATACAACAGCTTTTCCATCGTATATAATGTACATTTGCAAACAGTGTGAAAGTAACGGTCATTTCTACGTTCCGGGCAACCTAGGCTTCACTCTAGGGCGTTGCTCCACCAGATCGAATAGTTAGGGACTTAGAATTCGACGCCAGAAGCATGAAATACAACATGAGTACAACAGTTTTTTCATCGTGTAACAGGAATAATTGCAACCAGTCTGAAAGATATGGTCATTTCTACGTTCCGGGCAACCTAGGCTTCACTCTAGGGCGTTGGCCCTCCACATTTAACAGTTAGGGCCTAAGAAGTCAACGCCAGAAGCACCAAATACAAAATAAATACAACAGTTTTTCCATTGTATAAAACGAATAATTGAAACCAGTGTGAAAGTTATGGTCATTTCTACGTTCCGCGCAACCTAGGCTTCACTCTAGGGCGTTGCTCCACCAGGTCGAATAGTTAGGGCCTAAGATGTCAACGCCAGAAGCATAAAATACAATATAAATACACCAGCTTTTACATCGTATATGATGTATATTTGCATACAGTGCGAAAGTAAAGGTCATTTCTACTTTCCGGGCAGCCTAGGCTTCCCTCTAATGCGTTGCTCCACCAGATCGAATAGTTAGTGCCTTAGAAGTCAGCGCCAGAAGCATAAAATACAATATAAATACAACAGCTTTTATGTCGTATAAAAGGAGTAATTGCAACCAGTGTGAAAGTAATGGACATTTCTACGTTCCGCGCAACCTAGGTTTCACTCTTGGGCGTTGCTCCACCACATCGAATAGCTACGGCCTTAGAAGTCAACTCCAGAAGCATAAAATACAATATAAATACAACAGCTTTTCCATCGTATAAAATGATTGATTGCAAACAGTGTGAAAGTAATGGTCATTTCTACGTTCCGGGCAACCTAGGCTTAACTCCAGGGTGTTGCTTCACCAGATCGAATAGTTAGGGACTTTGAATACAACGCCAGAAGCATAAAATACAACAAAAATGCAACAGTTTTTCCATCGTATAACAAGAAAGCTGCAACCAGTGTCAAAGTACTGGTCATTTCTATGTGCCGGGTAACCTAGGCTTCACTCTAAGGCGTTGCTCCACCAGATCGAATAGCTAGGGCCTTAGAAGTCAACGCCAGAAGCATAAAGTTCAATCAAAATCCAACAGTTTGCCCATCGTATAACAGGAATAATTGCAACAAACCTGAAGATAATGGTCATTTCTACGTTCCGGGTAACCTAGGCTTCACTCTAGTGCGTTGCTCCACCGGATCGAATACATAGGGCCTTAGAAGTCAACGCCAGAAGCATAAAGTACAATCAAAATCCAACAGTTTGTAAATCGTATAACAGGAATAATTGCAACAAGCGTGAATGTAATGGTCATTTCTACGTTCCGGGCAACCTAGGTTTTGCTCTAGGGCGTTGCTCCACCGCATCGAATGGTTAGGGCCTTGGAAGTCAACGCCTGAATCATAAAACACAATAAAAATACAACATTTTTTTCATCGTATATCAGGAATAATTGCAACCAGTCTGAAAGGTATGGTCTTTTCTACGTTCCGGGCAACCTAGGCTTTACTCTAGGGCGTTGGTCCACCACATCCAACAGTTAGGGCCTAAGAAGTCAACGCCAGAAGCACCTCATGCAAAATAAATGCATCAGCTTTTCCATCGTATAAAACGAATAATTACAACCAGTATGAAAGTTATGGTCATTTCTACGTTCCGGGCACCCTAGGCTTCACCCTAGGGCGTCCCTCCACCTGATCGAATAGTTAGGGCCTAAGTAATCAACGCCAGTAGCATAAAATACGATATATGTACAACAGTTTTAAGATCGTATAAAATGAATAATCGCAAACAGTCTGAAAGGTATGGTCTTTTCTACGGTCCGGGCAACCTAGGCCTTACTCTAGGGCGTTGGTACACCACATCCAACAGTTAGGGCCTAAGAAGTCAACGCCCGAAGCATAAAATACAGAATAACTAGAACAGATTTTCCATTGCATAAAACCAATAATTGAAACCAGTGTGAAAGTTATGGTCATTTCTACGTTCCGCGCAACCTAGGCTTCACCCGTGGGCGTTGCTCCACCAGATCCAATAGTTAGGACCTAAGAAGTCAGTGCCAGAAGCATAAAATACAAAATAGATACAACAGTTTTTCTATCGTATATAATGTATAATTGCAAACAGTGTGAAAGTAAAGGTCATTTCTACGTTCCGGGCAACCTAGGCTTAGCTGTAGGGTGTTTCTCCACAAGATCGCATAGTTAGGGACTTAGAATTCAACGACAGAAGCACAAAATACAATAAAAATGCAACAGTTTTTCCATCGTATAACAGGAATAACTGCAACCAGTGTGAAAGTACAGGTCATTTCTACGTTCCGGGCAACCTAGCCTTCACTACAGGACGGTGCTCCAACAGATCGAATAGTTAGTGCCTTAGAAGTCAGCGCCCGAAGCATAAAATACAATAAAGATGCAACAGTTTTTCCATCGTATAACAGGAATAATTGCAACCAGTGTGAATGTGATGGTCTAAACCACGTCCCGGGCAACCTAGGGTTCACTCTGGGGCGTTGGTCCACCAGATCCAATAGTTAGGGCCTAAGAAGTCAACGACAGAAGCACCAAATACAAACTAAATACAACAGTTTTTCCATCGTATTAAACGAATAATTGCAACCAGTGTGAAAGTAATGGCCATTTCTGCGTTCCGGGCAACCTAGGCTTCACTCTAGGGCGTTGCTCCACCAGATCGAATAGCTAGGGCCCTAGAAGTCAACGGCCGAAATCTAAAATACAATAAAAATACAACAGTTTTTCCATCGTGTAACGGGAATAATTGCAACAAATGTGATAGTGATGGTCATTACCACGTTCCGGGCAACCTAGGGTTCACTCTAGGGCGTTGGTCCACCAGATCCAATAGATAGGGCCTAAGAAGTCAACGACAGAAGCACCAAATACAAAATAAATACAACAGTTTTTCCATTGTATAAAACGAATAATTGAAACCTGTTTGAAAGTAATGGCCATTTCTACGTTTCGGGCATCCTAGACTTAACTCTGAGGCATTGCTCCACCAGATCGAATACATAGGGACTTAGAAGTCAACGCCAGAAGCATAAAGTACAATCAAAATCCAACAGTTTGTCCATCGTATAACAGGAATAATTGCAACAAGCGTGAAGGTAATCGTCATTTCTACGTTCCGGGCAACCTAGGTTTTGCTCTAGGGCGTTGCTCCACCACATCGAATAGTTAGGGCCTTGGAAGTCAACGAGTGAATCATAAAATACAATAAAAATACAACATCTTTTCCATCGTATAACAGGAATAATTGCAACCATTGTGAAGGTAATGGTCTTTTCTACGTTCCGGGCAACCTAGGCATCACTACAGGGCGGCCCTCCACCAACTCAAATAGTTAGGGCCTAAGACGTCAACGCCAGAAGCATAAAATACAATATAAATACAACAGCTTTTCCATCGTATATAACGTATATTTGCAAACATTATGAAAGTAATGGTCATTTCTACGTTCCGGGCAACCTAGGTTTCGCTCCAGGGCGTTGCTCCACCAGATCGAATAGTTAGGGCCTTAGAAGTCAACGCCAGAAGCATAAAATACAATATAAATACAATAGTTTTTCCATCGTATAAAACGAGTAATTGCAACCAGTGTGAAAGTTATGGCCATTTCTACGTTCCGGGCATCCTAGACTTAACTCTGAGGCATTGCTCCGCCAGATCGAATACATAGGGCCTTAGAAGTCAACGCCAGAAGCATAAAGTACAATCAAAATCCAACAGTATGTCGATCGTATAACAGGAATAATTGCAGCAAGCGTGAAGGTAATGATCATTACTACGTTCCCGGCAACCTAGATTTTGCTCTAGGGCGTTGCTCCACCACATCGAATAGCTAGGGCCTTGGAAGTCAACGCCTGAATCATAAAATACAATAAAAATACAACATTTTTTTCATCGTATATCAGGAATAATTGCAACCAGTCTGAAAGGTATGGTCTTTTCTACGTTCCGGGCAACCTAGGCTTTACTCTAGGGCGTTGGTCCACCATATCCAACAGCTAGGGCCTAAGAAGTCAACGCCAGAAGCACCACATACAAAATAAATACAACAGCTTTTCCATCGTATAAAACGAATAATTGCAACCAGTATGAAAGTTATGGTCACTTCTACGTTCCGGGCAACCTAGGCTTCACCCTAGGGCGTTGCTCCACCTGATCGAATAGATACGGCCTAAGAAGTCAACGCCAGAAGCGTAAAATACAGAATAGATACAACAGTTTTTCTATCGTACATAATGTATATTTGCAAACAGTGTGAAAGTAAGGGTCATTTCTACGTTCCGGGCAACCTAGGCTTAACTACAGGGCGGTGCTCCACCAGATCAAATAGATAGGGCCTAGGAAGTCAGCGCCCGAAAAATAAAATACAATAAAGATGCAACAGTTTTTCCATAGTATAACAGGAATAATTGCAACCAGTGTGAAGGTAATGGTCTTTTCTACGTTCCGGGCAACCTAGGCTTCACTACAGGGCGGTGCTCCACCAGATCAAATAGTTAGGGCCTAAGAATTCAACGCCAGGAGCATAAAATACAATATAAATACAACAGCTTTTCCATCGTATATAATGTATATTTGCAAACAGTGTGAAAGTAACGGTCATTTCTACGTTCCGGGCAGCCTAGGCTCCACTACAGGGCGGTGCTCCACCAGGTCAAATAGTTAGAGCGTAAGAAGTCAACGCCAGAAGCTTAAAATACAATATAAAGACAACAGCTTTTCCATCGTATATAATGTATATTTGCAAACAGTGTGAAAGTAGCGGTCATTTCTACGTTCCGGGTAACCTAGGCTTCACTCTAGGGCGTTGTTCCACCAGGTCGAATAGTCAGGGCATACGAAGTCAACGCCAGAAGCATAAAATACAATATAAATACACCAGCTTTTACATCGTATATGATGTATATTTGCATACAGTGTGAAAGTAAAGGTCATTTCTACGTTCGGGTCAACCTAGGCTTAACTGTACGGCGTTGCTCCACCAGATCGCATAGTTCGGGGCTTAGAATTTAACGGCAGAAGAATAAAATACAATAAAAATGCAACAGTTTTTCCATCGTATAAAACGAATATTTGCGACCAGTGTGAAAGTTATGGCCATTTCTACGTTCCGGGCAACCTAGGTTTCACTCTTGGGCGTTGCTCCACCACATCGAATAGCTACGGCCTTAGAAGTCAACTCCAGAAGCATAAAATACAAAATAAATACAACAGCTTTTCCATCGTATAAAATGAATGATTGCAAACAGTTTGAAAGCTATGGTCATTTCTACGTTCCGGGCAACCTAGGCTTCACTTTAGGGCGTTGCTCCACCAGATCGAATAGTTAGGGACTTAGAATTCGACGCCAGAAGCATAAAATACAACATAAGTACAACAGTTTTTCCATCGTATTACAGTAATAATTGCAACCAGTCTGAATGTACAGCTCATTTTTACGTTCCGGGCATCCTAGGCTTCGCTCAAGGGCGTTGCTCCACCAGACCGAATAGCAAGGAATTTAGAAGTCAATGCCAGAAGCATAAAATACAATAAAAATACAACAGATTTTCCATCGTATAACAGGAAAGCTGCAACCAGTATGAAAGTACTGGTCATTTCTATGTTCCGGGTAACCTAGTCTTCACTCTAGGGCGTTGCTCCACCAGATCGAATAGCTAGGGACTTACAATTCAACGCCAGAAGAATAAAATACAAAATAAATAGAACAGTTTTTCCATCGTATAAAACGAATATTTGCAACCAGTGTGAAAGTTATGGCCATTTCTACGTTCCGGGCAACCTAGGCTTCGCTCTAGGGCGTTGTTCCACCACATCGAATAGCTACGGCCTTAGAAGTCAACGCCAGAAGCACCAAATACAAAATAAATACAACAGTTTTTCCATTGTATAAAACGAATAATTGAAACCAGTGTGAAAGTTATGGTCATTTCTACGTTCCGCGCAACCTAGGCTTCACTCTAGGGCGTTGCTCCACCAGGTCGAATAGTTAGGGCCTAAGATGTCAACGCCAGAAGCATAAAATACAATATAAATACACCAGCTTTTACATCGTATATGATGTATATTTGCATACAGTGCGAACGTAAAGGTCATTTCTACTTTCCGGGCAGCCTAGGCTTCCCTCTAATGCGTTGCTCCACCAGATCGAATAGTTAGTGCCTTAGAAGTCAGCGCCAGAAGCATAAAATACACTATAAATACAACAGCTTTTATATCGTATAGTAGGAGTAATTGCAACCAGTGTGAAAGTAATGGACATTTCTACGTTCCGCGCAACCTAGGTTTCACTCTTGGGCGTTGCTCCACCACATCGAATAGCTACGGCCTTAGAAGTCAACTCCAGAAGCATAAAATACAATATAAATACAACAGCTTTTCCATCGTATAAAATGATTGATTGCAAACAGTGTGAAAGTAATGGGCATTTCTACGTTCCGGGCAACCTAGGCTTAACTCCAGGGTGTTGCTTCACCAGATCGAATAGTTAGAGACTTTGAATACAACGCCAGAAGCATAAAATACAACAAAAATGCAACAGTTTTTCCATCGTATAACAAGAAAGCTGCAACCAGTGTCAAAGTACTGGTCATTTCTATGTGCCGGGTAACCTAGGCTTCACTCTAAGGCGATGCTCCACCAGATCGAATAGCTAGGGCCTTAGAAGTCAACGCCAGAAGCATAAAGTTCAATCAAAATCCTACAGTTTGCCCATCGTATAACAGGAATAATTGCAACAAACGTGAAGGTAATGGTCATTTCTACGTTCCGGGTAACCTAGGCTTCACTCTAGTGCGTTGCTCAACCAGATCGAATACATAGGGCCTTAGAAGTCAACGCCAGAAGAATAAAGTACAATCAAAATCCAACAGTTTGTAAATCGTATAACAGGAATAATTGCAACAAGCGTGAATGTAATGGTCATTTCTACGTTCCGGGCAACCTAGGTTTTGCTCTAGGGCGTTGCTCCACCGCATCGAATGGTTAGGGCCTTGGAAGTCAACGCCTGAATCATAAAACACAATAAAAATACAACATTTTTTTCATCGTATATCAGGAATAATTGCAACCATTCTGAAAGGTATGGTCTTTTCTACGTTCCGGGCAACCTAGGCTTTACTCTAGGGCGTTGGTCCACCACATCCAACAGTTAGGGCCTAAGAAGTCAACGCCAGAAGCACCACATGCAAAATAAATGCATCAGCTTTTCCATCATATAAAACGAATATTTACAACCAGTATGAAAGTTATGGTCATTTCTACGTTCCGGGCACCCTAGGCTTCACCCTAGGGCGTCCCTCCACCTGATCGAATAGTTAGGGCCTAAGAAATCAACGCCAGTAGCATAAAATACGATATATGTACAACAGTTTTAAGATCGTATAAAATGAATAATCGCAAACAGTCTGAAAGGTATGGTCTTTTCTACGTTCCGGGCAACCTAGGCCTTACTCTAGGGCGTTGGTACACCACATCCAACAGTTAGGGCCTAAGAAGTCAACGCCCGAAGCATAAAATACAGAATAACTAGAACAGATGTTCCATTGTATAAAACCAATATTTGAAACCAGTGTGAAAGTTATGGTCATTTCTACGTTCCGCGCAACCTAGGCTTCACCCGTGGGCGTTGCTCCACCAGATCCAATAGTTAGGACCTAAGAAGTCAGTGCCAGAAGCATAAAATACAAAATAGATACAACAGTTTTTCTATCGTATATAATGTATAATTGCAAACAGTGTGAAAGTAAAGGTCTTTTCTACGTTCCGGGCAACCTAGCCTTCACTACAGGACGGTGCTCCAACAGATCGAATAGTTAGTGCCTTAGAAGTCAGCGCCCGAAGCATAAAATACAATAAAGATGCAACAGTTTTTCCATCGTGTAACGGGAATAATTGCAACAAATGTGAAAGTGATGGTCATTACCACGTTCCGGGCAACCTAGGGTTCACTCTAGGGCGTTGGTCCACCAGATCCAATAGTTCGGGCCTAAGAAGTCAACGACAGAAGCACCAAATACAAAATAAATACAACAGTTTTTCCATTGTATAAAACGAATAATTGAAACCTGTTTGAAAGTAATGGCCATTTCTACGTTTCGGGCATCCTAGACTTAACTCTGAGGCATTGCTCCACCAGATCGAATACATAGGGCCTTAGAAGTCAACGCCAGAAGCATAAAGTACAATCAAAATCCAACAGTTTGTCCATCGTATAACATGAGTAATTGCAACAAGCGTGAAGGTAATCGTCATTTCTACGTTCCGGGCAACCTAGGTTTTGCTCTAGGGCGTTGCTCCACCACATCGAATAGTTAGGGCCTTGGAAGTCAACGAGTGAATCATAAAATACAATAAAAATACAACATCTTTTCCATCGTATAACAGGAAAGCTGCAACCAGTATGAAAGTACTGGTCATTTCTATGTTCCGGGTAACCTAGGCTTCACTCTAGGGCGTTGCTCCACCAGATCGAATAGCTAGGGACTTAGAATTCAACGCCAGAAGAATAAAATACAACATAAGTACAACAGTTTTTCCATCGTATAAAATGTATAATTGCAAGCAGTGTGAAGGTAATGGTCATTTCTACGTTCCGGGCAATCTAGGCTTCACTCTAGAGCGTTGCTCCACCACATCGAATAGTTAGGGCCTTAGAAGTCAACGCCAGGAGCATAAAATATAATATAAGTACAACAGTTTTTCCATCGTATAACAGGAATAATTGCAACCAGTGTGAAAGACATGGTCATTTCTACGTTCCCGGCAACCTAGGCTTCACTCTAGGGCGTTGCTCCACCACTTCGAATAGCTACGGCCTTAGGAGTCAACGCCAGCGGCATAAAATACAAAACAAATACAACAGTTTCTCCATCGTATAACAAGAATAATTGCAACCAGTGTGAAAGTGATGGTCATTTCTACATTCCGGGCAACCTAGGCTACACTCTAGGGCGTTGCTCCACCAGATCGAATAGTTAGGGCCTAAGAAGTCAACGCCAAAAGCATAAAATCCAATATAAACACAACAGTTTTTCCCTTGTATAACAGAAATAATTGCATCCAGTGTGAAAGATATGGTCATTTCTACGTTGCGGGCATCCTAGGCTTCACTCTAGGGCATTGCTCCACCACATCGAATAGCTACGGCCTTAGAAGTCAACGCCATAACTATAAAAAACAATATAAATACAACAGTCTTTCCATTGTATAAAATGTATGATTGCAACCAGAGTGAAGGTGATGGTCATTCCTACGTCGCGGGCAACCTAGGCTTCACTCTAGGCCGTTGCTCCACCAGATCGAATAGCTAGGGACTTAGAAGTCAACGCTAGAAGCATAAAATAAAATAAAAATACAACAGTTTTTCCATCGTATAAATCGAATAATTGCAACCAGTTTGAATGTTATGGTCATTTCTACGTTCCGGGCAACCTAGGCTTCACACTAGAGCGTTTCTCCACCACATCGAATAGCTACGGCCTTAGAAGTCAACGTCTGAAGCATAAAATATAATATAAATACATCAGTTTTTCCATCGTATAACAGGAATAATTGCAACAAGTGTGAAAGACATGGTCATTTCTACATTCCGGGCAACCTAGGCTACACTCTAGGGCGTGGCTCCACCACATCGAATAGGTAGGGCCTTAGAAGTCAATGCCAGAAGCATAAAATGCCATATAAATACAACAGTTGTTCCACTGTATAATATGAATAATTGCAAACAGTGTGGAAGTAATGGCCATTTCTACGTTCCGGGCATCCTAGGCTTCACATTAGGGCGTTGCTCAACCACATCGAATAGCTACGGCCCTAGAAGACAGCGCCATAACTATAAAATACAATATAAATACAACACTCTATCCATCGTATAAAACGAATAAATGCAACCAGTCTGATAGTTATGGTCATTTCTACGTTCCGGGCAACCTAGGCTTCACTCTAGGGCGTTGCTCCACAACTTCGAATAGCTACGGCCTTAGTAGTTAACGCCAGCGGCATAAAATACAAGATAAATATAACAGTTTCTCCATCGTATAACAAGAGTAATTGCAACCAATGTGAAAGTGATGGTCATTTCTACATTCCGGGCAACCTAGGCTTCACTCTAGAGCGTTTCTCCACCACATCGAATAGCTACGGCCTTAGAAGTCAACGTCTGAAGCATAAAATATAATATAAATACATCAGTTTTTCCATCGTATAACAGAAATAATTGCAACCAGTGTGAAAGCTATGGTCATTTCTACGTTCCGAGCAACCTAGGTTTCGCTCTATCGCGTAGCTCCACCACATCGAATAGTTAGGGCCTTAGAAGTCAACGCCAGGAGCACCAAATACAAAATAAAAACAACAGTTTTTCCATCGTATAAAACGATAGTTGCATCCAGTGTGCAAGTAATGGTCATTTCTACGATCCGGGCGACCTAGGCATCACTCTAGGGCGTTGTTCCACCAGAGCGAATAGCTACGGCCTTAGAAGTCAATGTCTGAAGCATAAAATATAATATAAATACAACAGTTTTTCCATCGTATAACAAGAATACTTGCAACCAGTTTGAAAGTGATGGTCATTTCTACATTCCGGGCAACCTAGGCTTCACTCTATGGCCATGCTCCCTCAGATCGAATAGTTAGGGCCTAAGAAGTCAACGCCAGAAGCATAAAATACAATATAAATACAACAGTTTTTCCCTTGTATAACAGGAATAATTGCAACCAGTGTGAAAGCTATGGTCATTTCTACGTTCCGGGCAACCTAGGCTTCACTCTAGGGCGTTGCTCCACCACATCGAATAGTTAGGGCCTTAGAAGACAATGCCAGAAGCATAAAATGCCATATAAATACAACAGTTTTTCCATCGTATTACAAGAATAATTGCTACCAGTGTGAAAGTGATGGTCATTTCTACATTCCGGGCAACCTAGGTTTCACTCTAGGGCCATGCTGCACCAGATCGAATAGTTAGGGCCTAAGAAGTCAACGCCAGAAGCATAAAATACAATATAAATACAACAGTTTTTCCCTTGTATAACAGAAATAATTGCAACCGGTGTGAAAGCTATGGTCATTTCTACGTTCCGAGCAACCTAGGTTTCGGTCTATGGCGTAGCTCCACCACATCGAATAGTTAGGGCCTCAGAAGTCAATGCCAGAAGCATAAAATACAATATAAATACAACAGTTTTTCCATTGTGTAAAATGAATAATTGCAAACAGTGAGGAAGTAATGGTCATTTCTACGTTCCGTGCAACCTAGGCTTCACTCTAGGGCGTTGCTCCACCAGATCGAATAGTTAGGGCCTAACAAGTCAACGCCAGAAGCATAAAATACAATAGAAATACAACAGTTTTACCATCGTATAACAGGAATAATTGCAACCAGTGTGAAAGATATGGTCATTTCTACGTTGCGGGCATCATAGGCTTCACTCTAGGGCATTGCTCCACCACATCGAATAGCTACGGCCTTAGAAGCCAACGCCATAACTATAAAAAACAATATAAATACAACAGTTTTTCCATTGTATAAAATGAATAATTGCAATCAGTGTGGAGGTAATGGTCATTTCTACTTTCCGGGCAACCTAGGCTTCACTCTAGGGCGTTGCTCCACCACATCGAATAGCTACGGCCCTAGAAGACAGCGCCATAACTATAAAATACAATATAAATACAACACTCTATCCATCGTATAAAACGAATAAATGCAACCAGTCTGATAGTTATGGTCATTTCTACGTTCCGGGCAACCTAGGCTTCACTCTAGGGCGTTGCTCCACAACTTCGAATAGCTACGGCCTTAGGAGTTAACGCCAGCGGCATAAAATACAAGATAAATATAACAGTTTCTCCATCGTATAACAAGAGTAATTGCAACCAATGTGAAAGTGATGGTCATTTCTACATTCCGGGCAACCTAGGCTTCACTCTAGAGCGTTTCTCCACCACATCGAATAGCTACGGCCTTAGAAGTCAACGTCTGAAGCATAAAATATAATATAAATACATCAGTTTTTCCATCGTATAACAGAAATAATTGCAACCAATGTGAAAGCTATGGTCATTTCTACGTTCCGAGCAACCTAGGTTTCGCTCTATCGCGTAGCTCCACCACATCGAATAGTTAGGGCCTTAGAAGTCAACGCCAGGAGCACCAAATACAAAATAAAAACAACAGTTTTTCCATCGTATAAAACGATAGTTGCATCCAGTGTGCAAGTAATGGTCATTTCTACGATCCGGGCGACCTAGGCATCACTCTAGGGCGTTGTTCCACCAGAGCGAATAGCTACGGCCTTAGAAGTCAATGTCTGAAGCATAAAATATAATATAAATACAACAGTTTTTCCATCGTATAACAAGAATACTTGCAACCAGTTTGAAAGTGATGGTCATTTCTACATTCCGGGCAACCTAGGCTTCACTCTATGGCCATGCTCCCTCAGATCGAATAGTTAGGGCCTAAGAAGTCAACGCCAGAAGCATAAAATACAATATAAATACAACAGTTTTTCCCTTGTATAACAGGAATAATTGCAACCAGTGTGAAAGCTATGGTCATTTCTACGTTCCGGGCAACCTAGGCTTCACTCTAGGGCGTTGCTCCACCACATCGAATAGTTAGGGCCTTAGAAGACAATGCCAGAAGCATAAAATGCCATATAAATACAACAGTTTTTCCATCGTATAACAAGAATAATTGCTACCAGTGTGAAAGTGATGGTCATTTCTACATTCCGGGCAACCTAGGTTTCACTCTAGGGCCATGCTGCACCAGATCGAATAGTTAGGGCCTAAGAAGTCAACGCCAGAAGCATAAAATACAATATAAATACAACAGTTTTTCCCTTGTATAACAGAAATAATTGCAACCGGTGTGAAAGCTATGGTCATTTCTACGTTCCGAGCAACCTAGGTTTCGGTCTATGGCGTAGCTCCACCACATCGAATAGTTAGGGCCTCAGAAGTCAATGCCAGAAGCATAAAATACAATATAAATACAACAGTTTTTCCATTGTGTAAAATGAATAATTGCAAACAGTGAGGAAGTAATGGTCATTTCTACGTTCCGTGCAACCTAGGCTTCACTCTAGGGCGTTGCTCCACCAGATCGAATAGTTAGGGCCTAACAAGTCAACGCCAGAAGCATAAAATACAATAGAAATACAACAGTTTTACCATCGTATAACAGGAATAATTGCAACCAGTGTGAAAGATATGGTCATTTCTACGTTGCGGGCATCATAGGCTTCACTCTAGGGCATTGCTCCACCACATCGAATAGCTACGGCCTTAGAAGCCAACGCCATAACTATAAAAAACAATATAAATACAACAGTTTTTCCATTGTATAAAATGAATAATTGCAATCAGTGTGGAGGTAATGGTCATTTCTACTTTCCGGGCAACCTAGGCTTCACTCTAGGGCGTTGCTCCACCACATCGAATAGCTACGGCCTTAGGAGTCAACGCCAGAGGCATAAAATACAAACTAAATACAACAGTTTTTCCATCGTATAACAAGAATAATTGCTACCAGTATGAAAGTTATGGTCATTTCTACGTTCCGGGCAACCTAGGCTTCATCCTAGGGCGTTGCTCCACCAGATCGAATAGTTAGGGCCTAAGAAGTCAACGCCAGAAGCATAAAATACGATGTATGTACAACAGTTTTACCATCGTATAAAATGAATAATCGCATACAGTGTGAAGGTAATGGTCATTTCAACGTTTCGGGCAACCTAGGCTACACCCGAGGGCGTTGCTCCACCAGACCGAATAGTTAGGGCCATAGAAGTCAACGCCCGAAGCATAAAATACAATATAAATACAACAGTTTTTGCATCGTATAACGGGAATAATTGCAACCAGAGTGAAAGTGATGGTCATTTCCACGTTTCGGGCCACCTAGGCTTCACTCTAGGGCGTTGGTCCACCAGATCCAATAGTTAGGGTCTAAGAAGTCAACGCCAGAAGCACCAAATACAAAATAAATACAACAGTTTTTCCATCGTATAAAACGACTAATTGCAACCAGTGTGAAAGTAATGGTCATATCTACGTTCCGGGAAATCTAGGCTTGACTCTAGGGCGTTGCTCCACCATATCGAATAGCTACGGCCTTAGAAGTCAACGGCTGAAGCATAAAATATAATATAAATACAACAGTTTTTCCATCGTATAACAGGAATAAATGCAACCAGTGTGAAAGGCATCGTCATTTCTACGTTCCGCGCAACCTAGGCTTCACTCTAGGGCGTTGCTCCACCATATCGAATAGCTACGGCCTTAGAAGTCAACGTCAGAAGCATAAAATACATCATAAGTCCAACAGTTTTCCCATCGTATAACAGGAATAATTGCAACCAGTGTGAAAGTGCAGGTCATTTCTACGTTCCGGGCAACCTAGGCTTCGCTCGAGGGCGTTGCTCCACCAGATCGAAAAGCAAGGGATTTAGAAGTCAACGCCAGAAGCATAAAATACAATAAAAATCCAACAGTTTTACCATCGTATAAAATGAATAATGGCAAACAGTGTGAAGGTAATGGTCATTTCTACGTTCCGGGTAACCTAGGCATCGCTCAATGGCGTTGCCCCACCAGATCGAAAAGCAAGAGACTTAGAAGTCAACGCCAGAAGCATAAAATACAATAAAAATACAACAGTTTTTCCATCGTATAAAATGAATAATTGCTAACAGTGTGGAAGTAATGGTCATTTCTACTTTCCGCCCAACCTAGGCTTCACTCTGGGGCGTTGCTCCACCATATCGAATAGCTACGGCCTTAGAAGTCAACGGCTGAAGCATAAAATATAATATAAATTCAACAGTTTTTCCATCGTATAACAGGAATAAATGCAACCAGTGTGAAAGGCATGGTCATTTCTACGTTCCGCGCAACCTAGGCTTCACTCTAGGGCGTTGCCCACCATATCGAATAGCTACGGCCTTAGAAGTCAACGTCTGAAGCATAAAATACATCATAAGTACAACAGTTTTCCCATCGTATAACAGGAATAATTGCAACCAGTGTGAAAGTACAGGTCATTTCTACGTTCCGGGCAACCTAGGCTTCGCTCGAGGGCGTTGCTCCACCAGATCGAAAAGCAAGGGGTTTAGAAGTCAACGCCAGAAGCATAAAATACAATAAAAATCCTACAGTTTTACCATCGTATAAAATGAATAATGGCAAACAGTGTGAAGGTAATGGTCATTTCTACGTTCCGGGCAACATAGGCTTCACTCTAGGGCGTTGTTCCACCACATCGAATAGCTGCGGCCTTAGAAGTCAACGCCAGAAACATAAAATACAATACAAATACAACAGTTTTTCCATTGTATAAAACGAATAATTCCAACCAGTGGGAAAGTAATGGCCATTTCTACGTTCCGGGCATCCTAGACTTAACTCTGAGGCATTGCTCCACCAGATCGAATACATAGGGCCTTAGAAGTCAACGCCAGAAGCATAAAATACAATATAAATACAACAGTTTTTCCCTTGTATAACAGGAATAATTGCAACCAGTGTGAAAGGTATGGTCATTTCTACGTTCCGGTCAATCTAGGCTTCACTCTAGGGCGTTGGTCCACCATATCGAATAGCTAGGGCCTAAGAAGTCAACGGCAGAGGCATAAAATACAATATAAATACAACAGCATTTCCATCGTATATAATGTATATTTGCAAACAGTGTGAAAGTAGCGGTCATTTCTACGTTCCGGGCAGCCTAGGCTTCATTACAAGGCGGTGCTCCACCTGATCAAAAATTAGGGCCTAAGAAGTCAACGCCAGAAGATTAAAATACAATAAAGATACAACAGTTTTTCCATCGTATAAAATGTATAATTGCAAGCAATGTGAAGGTAATGGTCATTTCTACGTTCTCGGCAACCTAGGCTTCACCCCTGGGCGTTGCTCCACCAGATCCAATGGCTAGGACCTAAGAAGTCAGCGCCAGAAGCATAAAATACAAAATAGATACAACAGCTTTTCCATTGTATATAATGTATATTTGCAAACAGTGTGAAGGTAAGCGACATTTCTACGTTCCGGGCAACCCAGGCTTCATTCCAGGGCGTTGCTCCACCAGATCGAATAGTTAGGACGTAAGAAGTCAACGCCAGAAGCATAAAATACAAAAAAATACAACAGTTTTTCCATTGTATAACAGGAATAATTGCAGCCAGTGAAAGTGATGGTCATTTCTACGTTCCGGACAACCTAGGCTTCGCTCAAGGGCGTTGCTCGACCAGATCGAATAGCAAGGGACTTAGAAGTCAACGCCAGAAGCATAAAGTATAATAAAAATACAACAGTTTTTCCATCGTATAAAATGTATAATTGCAAGCAATGTGAAGGTAACGGTCATTTCTACGTTCCGGGCAACCTAGGCTTCACTCTAGAGCGTTGCTCCACCAGATCGAATAGTTAGGGCCTAAGAAGTCAACGCCAGAAGCATAAAATACGATGTATGTACAACAGTTTTACCATCGTATAAAATGAATAATCGCATACAGTGTGAAGGTAATGGTCATTTCAACGTTTCGGGCAACCTAGGCTACACCCGAGGGCGTTGCTCCACCAGACCGAATAGTTAGGGCCATAGAAGTCAACGCCCGAAGCATAAAATACAATATAAATACAACAGTTTTTGCATCGTATAACGGGAATAATTGCAACCAGAGTGAAAGTGATGGTCATTTCCACGTTTCGGGCCACCTAGGCTTCACTCTAGGGCGTTGGTCCACCAGATCCAATAGTTAGGGTCTAAGAAGTCAACGCCAGAAGCACCAAATACAAAATAAATACAACAGTTTTTCCATCGTATAAAACGACTAATTGCAACCAGTGTGAAAGTAATGGTCATATCTACGTTCCGGGCAATCTAGGCTTGAATCTAGAGCGTTGCTCCACCAGATCGAAGAGGTAGGGCCATAGAAGTCAATGCCCGAAGCATAAAATACGTTAAAGGTATAACAGTATTTCCATCGTATAACAGGAGTAATTGCAACCAGTATGAAAGTTATGGTCATTTCAACGTACGGGGCAACCTAGGCTTCACTCGAGGGCGTTGCTCCACCAGATCGAACAGGTAGGGCCATAGAAGTCAATGCCCGAAGCATAAAATACGTTAAAGATATAACAGTTTTTCCATCGTATAACAGGATTAATTGCAACCAGTGTGAAAGTAATGGTCGTATCTACGTTCCGGGCAATCTAGGCTTCACTCTAGGGCGTTGCTCCACCAGATCGAATAGTTAAGGCCTTAGAAGTCAACGCCCGAAGCATAAAATACAAAATAAATACAACAGTTTTTCCATCGTATAAAACGAATAATTGCAACCAGTGTGAAAGTAATGGTCATATCTACGTTCCGGGAAATCTAGGCTTGACTCTAGGGCGTTGCTCCACCATATCGAATAGCTACGGCCTTAGAAGTCAACGGCTGAAGCATAAAATATAATATAAATACAACAGTTTTTCCATCGTATAACAGGAATAAATGCAACCAGTGTGAAAGGCATCGTCATTTCTACGTTCCGCGCAACCTAGGCTTCACTCTAGGGCGTTGCTCCACCATATCGAATAGCTACGGCCTTAGAAGTCAACGTCTGAAGCATAAAATACATCATAAGTCCAACAGTTTTCCCATCGTATAACAGGAATAATTGCAACCAGTGTGAAAGTACAGGTCATTTCTACGTTCCGGGCAACCTAGGCTTCGCTCGAGGGCGTTGCTCCACCAGATCGAAAAGCAAGGGATTTAGAAGTCAACGCCAGAAGCATAAAATACAATAAAAATCCAACAGTTTTACCATCGTATAAAATGAATAATGGCAAACAGTGTGAAGGTAATGGTCATTTCTACGTTCCGGGTAACCTAGGCATCGCTCAATGGCGTTGCCCCACCAGATCGAAAAGCAAGAGACTTAGAAGTCAACGCCAGAAGCATAAAATACAATAAAAATACAACAGTTTTTCCATCGTATAAGATGAATAATTGCAAACAGTGTGGAAGTAATGGTCATTTCTACTTTCCGCCCAACCTAGGCTTCACTCTGGGGCGTTGCTCCACCATATCGAATAGCTACGGCCTTAGAAGTCAACGGCTGAAGCATAAAATATAATATAAATTCAACAGTTTTTCCATCGTATAACAGGAATAAATGCAACCAGTGTGAAAGGCATGGTCATTTCTACGTTCCGCGCAACCTAGGCTTCACTCTAGGGCGTTGCTCCAGCATATCGAATAGCTACGGCCTTAGAAGTCAACGTCTGAAGCATAAAATACATCATAAGTACAACAGTTTTCCCATCGTATAACAGGAATAATTGCAACCAGTGTGAAAGTACAGGTCATTTCTACGTTCCGGGCAACCTAGGCTTCGCTCGAGGGCGTTGCTCCACCAGATCGAAAAGCAAGGGATTTAGAAGTCAACGCGAGAAGCATAAAATACAATAAAAATCCTACAGTTTTACCATCGTATAAAATGAATAATGGCAAACAGTGTGAAGGTAATGGTCATTTCTACGTTCCGGGCAACATAGGCTTCACTCTAGGGCGTTGTTCCACCACATCGAATAGCTGCGGCCTTAGAAGTCAACGCCAGAAACATAAAATACAATACAAATACAACAGTTTTTCCATCGTATAAAACGAATAATTCCAACCAGCGGGAAAGTAATGGCCATTTCTACGTTCCGGGCATCCTAGACTTAACTCTGAGGCATTGCTCCACCAGATCGAATACATAGGGCCTTAGAAGTCAACGCCAGAAGCATAAAATACAATATAAATACAACAGTTTTTCCCTTGTATAACAGGAATAATTGCAACCAGTGTGAAAGGTATGGTCATTTCTACGTTCCGGTCAATCTAGGCTTCACTCTAGGGCGTTGGTCCACCATATCGAATAGCTAGGGCCTAAGAAGTCAACGGCAGAGGCATAAAATACAATATAAATACAACAGCATTTCCATCGTATATAATGTATATTTGCAAACAGTGTGAAAGTAGCGGTCATTTCTACGTTCCGGGCAGCCTAGGCTTCATTACAAGGCGGTGCTCCACCTGATCAAAAATTAGGGCCTAAGAAGTCAACGCCAGAAGATTAAAATACAATAAAGATACAACAGTTTTTCCATCGTATAAAATGTATAATTGCAAGCAATGTGAAGGTAATGGTCATTTCTACGTTCTCGGCAACCTAGGCTTCACCCCTGGGCGTTGCTCCACCAGATCCAATGGCTAGGACGTAAGAAGTCAACGCCAGAAGCATAAAATACAAAAAAATACAACAGTTTTTCCATTGTATAACAGGAATAATTGCAGCCAGTGAAAGTGATGGTCATTTCTACGTTCCGGACAACCTAGGCTTCGCTCAAGGGCGTTGCTCCACCAGATCGAATAGCAAGGGACTTAGAAGTCAACGCCAGAAGCATAAAGTATAATAAAAATACAACAGTTTTTCCATCGTATAAAATGTATAATTGCAAGCAATGTGAAGGTAACGGTCATTTCTACGTTCCGGGCAACCTAGGCTTCACTCTAGAGCGTTGCTCCACCAGATCGAATAGTTAGGGCCTTAGAAGTCAACGCCCGAAGCATAAAATACAAAATAAATAGAATAGTTTTTTCATTGTATAAAACGATTAATTGCAACCAGTGTGAAAGTTATGGTCCTTTCTACGTTCCGGGCAACCTAGGCTTCACCCTAGGTCGTTGCTCCACCACATCGAATAGCTACGGCCTTAGAAGTCAACGCCTGAAGCACAAAATATAATATAAATACAACAGTTTTTCCATCGTATAACAGGAATAATTGCAACCAGTGTGAAAGTGATGGTCATTTCTACGTTCCGGGCAACCTAGGCTTCACCCTAGGTCGTTGCTCCACCACATCGAATAGCTACGGCCTTAGAAGTCAACGCCCGAAGCATAAAATATAATACAAATACAACAGTTTTCTGTCGTATAACAGGAATAATTGCAACCAGTGTGAAAGTGATGGTCATTTCTACGTTCCGGGCAACCTAGGCTTCACTCTAGGGCGTTGCTCCACCACATCGAATAGCTACGACATAAGAAGTCAACGGCTGAAGCATAAAATATAATATAAATACAACAGTTTTTCCATCGTATAACAGGAATAAATGCAACCAGTGTGAAAGGCATGGTCATTTCTACGTTCCGCGCAACCTAGGCTTCACTCTAGGGCGTTGCTCCACCATATCGAATAGCTACGGCCTTAGAAGTCAACGTCTGAAGCATAAAATACATCATAAGTACAACAGTTTTCCCATCGTATAACAGGAATAATTGCAACCAGTGTGAAAGTACAGGTCATTTCTACGTTCCGGGCAACCTAGGCTTCGCTCGAGGGCGTTGCTCCACCAGATCGAAAAGCAAGGGATTTAGAAGTCAACGCGAGAAGCATAAAATACAATAAAAATCCTACAGTTTTACCATCGTATAAAATGAATAATGGCAAACAGTGTGAAGGTAATGGTCATTTCTACGTTCCGGGCAACATAGGCTTCACTCTAGGGCGTTGTTCCACCACATCGAATAGCTGCGGCCTTAGAAGTCAACGCCAGAAACATAAAATACAATACAAATACAACAGTTTTTCCATCGTATAAAACGAATAATTCCAACCAGCGGGAAAGTAATGGCCATTTCTACATTCCGGGCAACCTAGGTTTCACTCTAGGGCCATGCTGCACCAGATCGAATAGTTAGGGCCTAAGAAGTCAACGGCAGAAGCATAAAATACAATATAAATACAACAGTTTTTCCCTTGTATAACAGAAATAATTGCAACCGGTGTGAAAGCTATGGTCATTTCTACGTTCCGAGCAACCTAGGTTTCGGTCTATGGCGTAGCTCCACCACATCGAATAGTTAGGGCCTCAGAAGTCAATGCCAGAAGCATAAAATACAATATAAATACAACAGTTTTTCCATTGTGTAAAATGAATAATTGCAAACAGTGAGGAAGTAATGGTCATTTCTACGTTCCGTGCAACCTAGGCTTCACTCTAGGGCGTTGCTCCACCAGATCGAATAGTTAGGGCCTAACAAGTCAACGCCAGAAGCATAAAATACAATAGAAATACAACAGTTTTACCATCGTATAACAGGAATAATTGCAACCAGTGTGAAAGATATGGTCATTTCTACGTTGCGGGCATCATAGGCTTCACTCTAGGGCATTGCTCCACCACATCGAATAGCTACGGCCTTAGAAGCCAACGCCATAACTATAAAAAACAATATAAATACAACAGTTTTTCCATTGTATAAAATGAATAATTGCAATCAGTGTGGAGGTAATGGTCATTTCTACTTTCCGGGCAACCTAGGCTTCACTCTAGGGCGTTGCTCCACCACATCGAATAGCTACGGCCTTAGGAGTCAACGCCAGAGGCATAAAATACAAAATAAATACAACAGTTTTTCCATCGTATAACAGGAATAAATGCAACCAGTGTGAAAGGCATGGTCATTTCTACGTTCCGCGCAACCTAGGCTTCACTCTAGGGCGTTGCCCACCATATCGAATAGCTACGGCCTTAGAAGTCAACGTCTGAAGCATAAAATACATCATAAGTACAACAGTTTTCCCATCGTATAACAGGAATAATTGCAACCAGTGTGAAAGTACAGGTCATTTCTACGTTCCGGGCAACCTAGGCTTCGCTCGAGGGCGTTGCTCCACCAGATCGAAAAGCAAGGGGTTTAGAAGTCAACGCCAGAAGCATAAAATACAATAAAAATCCTACAGTTTTACCATCGTATAAAATGAATAATGGCAAACAGTGTGAAGGTAATGGTCATTTCTACGTTCCGGGCAACATAGGCTTCACTCTAGGGCGTTGTTCCACCACATCGAATAGCTGCGGCCTTAGAAGTCAACGCCAGAAACATAAAATACAATACAAATACAACAGTTTTTCCATTGTATAAAACGAATAATTCCAACCAGTGGGAAAGTAATGGCCATTTCTACGTTCCGGGCATCCTAGACTTAACTCTGAGGCATTGCTCCACCAGATCGAATACATAGGGCCTTAGAAGTCAACGCCAGAAGCATAAAATACAATATAAATACAACAGTTTTTCCCTTGTATAACAGGAATAATTGCAACCAGTGTGAAAGGTATGGTCATTTCTACGTTCCGGTCAATCTAGGCTTCACTCTAGGGCGTTGGTCCACCATATCGAATAGCTAGGGCCTAAGAAGTCAACGGCAGAGGCATAAAATACAATATAAATACAACAGCATTTCCATCGTATATAATGTATATTTGCAAACAGTGTGAAAGTAGCGGTCATTTCTACGTTCCGGGCAGCCTAGGCTTCATTACAAGGCGGTGCTCCACCTGATCAAAAATTAGGGCCTAAGGAGTCAACGCCAGAAGATTAAAATACAATAAAGATACAACAGTTTTTCCATCGTATAAAATGTATAATTGCAAGCAATGTGAAGGTAATGGTCATTTCTACGTTCTCGGCAACCTAGGCTTCACCCCTGGGCGTTGCTCCACCAGATCCAATGGCTAGGACCTAAGAAGTCAGCGCCAGAAGCATAAAATACAAAATAGATACAACAGCTTTTCCATTGTATATAATGTATATTTGCAAACAGTGTGAAGGTAAGCGACATTTCTACGTTCCGGGCAACCCAGGCTTCATTCCAGGGCGTTGCTCCACCAGATCGAATAGTTAGGACGTAAGAAGTCAACGCCAGAAGCATAAAATACAAAAAAATACAACAGTTTTTCCATTGTATAACAGGAATAATTGCAGCCAGTGAAAGTGATGGTCATTTCTACGTTCCGGACAACCTAGGCTTCGCTCAAGGGCGTTGCTCGACCAGATCGAATAGCAAGGGACTTAGAAGTCAACGCCAGAAGCATAAAGTATAATAAAAATACAACAGTTTTTCCATCGTATAAAATGTATAATTGCAAGCAATGTGAAGGTAACGGTCATTTCTACGTTCCGGGCAACCTAGGCTTCACTCTAGAGCGTTGCTCCACCAGATCGAATAGTTAGGGCCTAAGAAGTCAACGCCAGAAGCATAAAATACGATGTATGTACAACAGTTTTACCATCGTATAAAATGAATAATCGCATACAGTGTGAAGGTAATGGTCATTTCAACGTTTCGGGCAACCTAGGCTACACCCGAGGGCGTTGCTCCACCAGACCGAATAGTTAGGGCCATAGAAGTCAACGCCCGAAGCATAAAATACAATATAAATACAACAGTTTTTGCATCGTATAACGGGAATAATTGCAACCAGAGTGAAAGTGATGGTCATTTCCACGTTTCGGGCCACCTAGGCTTCACTCTAGGGCGTTGGTCCACCAGATCCAATAGTTAGGGTCTAAGAAGTCAACGCCAGAAGCACCAAATACAAAATAAATACAACAGTTTTTCCATCGTATAAAACGACTAATTGCAACCAGTGTGAAAGTAATGGTCATATCTACGTTCCGGGCAATCTAGGCTTGAATCTAGAGCGTTGCTCCACCAGATCGAAGAGGTAGGGCCATAGAAGTCAATGCCCGAAGCATAAAATACGTTAAAGGTATAACAGTATTTCCATCGTATAACAGGAGTAATTGCAACCAGTATGAAAGTTATGGTCATTTCAACGTACGGGGCAACCTAGGCTTCACTCGAGGGCGTTGCTCCACCAGATCGAACAGGTAGGGCCATAGAAGTCAATGCCCGAAGCATAAAATACGTTAAAGATATAACAGTTTTTCCATCGTATAACAGGATTAATTGCAACCAGTGTGAAAGTAATGGTCGTATCTACGTTCCGGGCAATCTAGGCTTCACTCTAGGGCGTTGCTCCACCAGATCGAATAGTTAAGGCCTTAGAAGTCAACGCCCGAAGCATAAAATACAAAATAAATACAACAGTTTTTCCATCGTATAAAACGAATAATTGCAACCAGTGTGAAAGTAATGGTCATATCTACGTTCCGGGAAATCTAGGCTTGACTCTAGGGCGTTGCTCCACCATATCGAATAGCTACGGCCTTAGAAGTCAACGGCTGAAGCATAAAATATAATATAAATACAACAGTTTTTCCATCGTATAACAGGAATAAATGCAACCAGTGTGAAAGGCATCGTCATTTCTACGTTCCGCGCAACCTAGGCTTCACTCTAGGGCGTTGCTCCACCATATCGAATAGCTACGGCCTTAGAAGTCAACGTCTGAAGCATAAAATACATCATAAGTCCAACAGTTTTCCCATCGTATAACAGGAATAATTGCAACCAGTGTGAAAGTACAGGTCATTTCTACGTTCCGGGCAACCTAGGCTTCGCTCGAGGGCGTTGCTCCACCAGATCGAAAAGCAAGGGATTTAGAAGTCAACGCCAGAAGCATAAAATACAATAAAAATCCAACAGTTTTACCATCGTATAAAATGAATAATGGCAAACAGTGTGAAGGTAATGGTCATTTCTACGTTCCGGGTAACCTAGGCATCGCTCAATGGCGTTGCCCCACCAGATCGAAAAGCAAGAGACTTAGAAGTCAACGCCAGAAGCATAAAATACAATAAAAATACAACAGTTTTTCCATCGTATAAAATGAATAATTGCAAACAGTGTGGAAGTAATGGTCATTTCTACTTTCCGCCCAACCTAGGCTTCACTCAGGGGCGTTGCTCCACCATATCGAATAGCTACGGCCTTAGAAGTCAACGGCTGAAGCATAAAATATAATATAAATTCAACAGTTTTTCCATCGTATAACAGGAATAAATGCAACCAGTGTGAAAGGCATGGTCATTTCTACGTTCCGCGCAACCTAGGCTTCACTCTAGGGCGTTGCTCCAGCATATCGAATAGCTACGGCCTTAGAAGTCAACGTCTGAAGCATAAAATACATCATAAGTACAACAGTTTTCCCATCGTATAACAGGAATAATTGCAACCAGTGTGAAAGTACAGGTCATTTCTACGTTCCGGGCAACCTAGGCTTCGCTCGAGGGCGTTGCTCCACCAGATCGAAAAGCAAGGGATTTAGAAGTCAACGCGAGAAGCATAAAATACAATAAAAATCCTACAGTTTTACCATCGTATAAAATGAATAATGGCAAACAGTGTGAAGGTAATGGTCATTTCTACGTTCCGGGCAACATAGGCTTCACTCTAGGGCGTTGTTCCACCACATCGAATAGCTGCGGCCTTAGAAGTCAACGCCAGAAACATAAAATACAATACAAATACAACAGTTTTTCCATCGTATAAAACGAATAATTCCAACCAGCGGGAAAGTAATGGCCATTTCTACGTTCCGGGCATCCTAGACTTAACTCTGAGGCATTGCTCCACCAGATCGAATACATAGGGCCTTAGAAGTCAACGCCAGAAGCATAAAATACAATATAAATACAACAGTTTTTCCCTTGTATAACAGGAATAATTGCAACCAGTGTGAAAGGTATGGTCATTTCTACGTTCCGGTCAATCTAGGCTTCACTCTAGGGCGTTGGTCCACCATATCGAATAGCTAGGGCCTAAGAAGTCAACGGCAGAGGCATAAAATACAATATAAATACAACAGCATTTCCATCGTATATAATGTATATTTGCAAACAGTGTGAAAGTAGCGGTCATTTCTACGTTCCGGGCAGCCTAGGCTTCATTACAAGGCGGTGCTCCACCTGATCAAAAATTAGGGCCTAAGAAGTCAACGCCAGAAGATTAAAATACAATAAAGATACAACAGTTTTTCCATCGTATAAAATGTATAATTGCAAGCAATGTGAAGGTAATGGTCATTTCTACGTTCTCGGCAACCTAGGCTTCACCCCTGGGCGTTGCTCCACCAGATCCAATGGCTAGGACGTAAGAAGTCAACGCCAGAAGCATAAAATACAAAAAAATACAACAGTTTTTCCATTGTATAACAGGAATAATTGCAGCCAGTGAAAGTGATGGTCATTTCTACGTTCCGGACAACCTAGGCTTCGCTCAAGGGCGTTGCTCCACCAGATCGAATAGCAAGGGACTTAGAAGTCAACGCCAGAAGCATAAAGTATAATAAAAATACAACAGTTTTTCCATCGTATAAAATGTATAATTGCAAGCAATGTGAAGGTAACGGTCATTTCTACGTTCCGGGCAACCTAGGCTTCACTCTAGAGCGTTGCTCCACCAGATCGAATAGTTAGGGCCTTAGAAGTCAACGCCCGAAGCATAAAATACAAAATAAATAGAATAGTTTTTTCATTGTATAAAACGATTAATTGCAACCAGTGTGAAAGTTATGGTCCTTTCTACGTTCCGGGCAACCTAGGCTTCACCCTAGGTCGTTGCTCCACCACATCGAATAGCTACGGCCTTAGAAGTCAACGCCTGAAGCACAAAATATAATATAAATACAACAGTTTTTCCATCGTATAACAGGAATAATTGCAACCAGTGTGAAAGTGATGGTCATTTCTACGTTCCGGGCAACCTAGGCTTCACCCTAGGTCGTTGCTCCACCACATCGAATAGCTACGGCCTTAGAAGTCAACGCCCGAAGCATAAAATATAATACAAATACAACAGTTTTCTGTCGTATAACAGGAATAATTGCAACCAGTGTGAAAGTGATGGTCATTTCTACGTTCCGGGCAACCTAGGCTTCACTCTAGGGCGTTGCTCCACCACATCGAATAGCTACGACATAAGAAGTCAACGGCTGAAGCATAAAATATAATATAAATACAACAGTTTTTCCATCGTATAACAGGAATAAATGCAACCAGTGTGAAAGGCATGGTCATTTCTACGTTCCGCGCAACCTAGGCTTCACTCTAGGGCGTTGCTCCACCATATCGAATAGCTACGGCCTTAGAAGTCAACGTCTGAAGCATAAAATACATCATAAGTACAACAGTTTTCCCATCGTATAACAGGAATAATTGCAACCAGTGTGAAAGTACAGGTCATTTCTACGTTCCGGGCAACCTAGGCTTCGCTCGAGGGCGTTGCTCCACCAGATCGAAAAGCAAGGGATTTAGAAGTCAACGCGAGAAGCATAAAATACAATAAAAATCCTACAGTTTTACCATCGTATAAAATGAATAATGGCAAACAGTGTGAAGGTAATGGTCATTTCTACGTTCCGGGCAACATAGGCTTCACTCTAGGGCGTTGTTCCACCACATCGAATAGCTGCGGCCTTAGAAGTCAACGCCAGAAACATAAAATACAATACAAATACAACAGTTTTTCCATCGTATAAAACGAATAATTCCAACCAGCGGGAAAGTAATGGCCATTTCTACGTTCCGGGCATCCTAGACTTAACTCTGAGGCATTGCTCCACCAGATCGAATACATAGGGCCTTAGAAGTCAACGCCAGAAGCATAAAATACAATATAAATACAACAGTTTTTCCCTTGTATAACAGGAATAATTGCAACCAGTGTGAAAGGTATGGTCATTTCTACGTTCCGGTCAATCTAGGCTTCACTCTAGGGCGTTGGTCCACCATATCGAATAGCTAGGGCCTAAGAAGTCAACGGCAGAGGCATAAAATACAATATAAATACAACAGCATTTCCATCGTATATAATGTATATTTGCAAACAGTGTGAAAGTAGCGGTCATTTCTACGTTCCGGGCAGCCTAGGCTTCATTACAAGGCGGTGCTCCACCTGATCAAAAATTAGGGCCTAAGAAGTCAACGCCAGAAGATTAAAATACAATAAAGATACAACAGTTTTTCCATCGTATAAAATGTATAATTGCAAGCAATGTGAAGGTAATGGTCATTTCTACGTTCTCGGCAACCTAGGCTTCACCCCTGGGCGTTGCTCCACCAGATCCAATGGCTAGGACGTAAGAAGTCAACGCCAGAAGCATAAAATACAAAAAAATACAACAGTTTTTCCATTGTATAACAGGAATAATTGCAGCCAGTGAAAGTGATGGTCATTTCTACGTTCCGGACAACCTAGGCTTCGCTCAAGGGCGTTGCTCCACCAGATCGAATAGCAAGGGACTTAGAAGTCAACGCCAGAAGCATAAAGTATAATAAAAATACAACAGTTTTTCCATCGTATAAAATGTATAATTGCAAGCAATGTGAAGGTAACGGTCATTTCTACGTTCCGGGCAACCTAGGCTTCACTCTAGAGCGTTGCTCCACCAGATCGAATAGTTAGGGCCTTAGAAGTCAACGCCCGAAGCATAAAATACAAAATAAATAGAATAGTTTTTTCATTGTATAAAACGATTAATTGCAACCAGTGTGAAAGTTATGGTCCTTTCTACGTTCCGGGCAACCTAGGCTTCACCCTAGGTCGTTGCTCCACCACATCGAATAGCTACGGCCTTAGAAGTCAACGCCTGAAGCACAAAATATAATATAAATACAACAGTTTTTCCATCGTATAACAGGAATAATTGCAACCAGTGTGAAAGCTATGGTCATTTCTACGTTCCGGGCAACCTAGGCTTCACTCTAGGGCGTTGCTCCACCACATCGAATAGTTAGGGCCTTAGAAGACAATGCCAGAAGCATAAAATGCCATATAAATACAACAGTTTTTCCATCGTATAACAAGAATAATTGCTACCAGTGTGAAAGTGATGGTCATTTCTACATTCCGGGCAACCTAGGTTTCACTCTAGGGCCATGCTGCACCAGATCGAATAGTTAGGGCCTAAGAAGTCAACGCCAGAAGCATAAAATACAATATAAATACAACAGTTTTTCCCTTGTATAACAGAAATAATTGCAACCGGTGTGAAAGCTATGGTCATTTCTACGTTCCGAGCAACCTAGGTTTCGGTCTATGGCGTAGCTCCACCACATCGAATAGTTAGGGCCTCAGAAGTCAATGCCAGAAGCATAAAATACAATATAAATACAACAGTTTTTCCATTGTGTAAAATGAATAATTGCAAACAGTGAGGAAGTAATGGTCATTTCTACGTTCCGTGCAACCTAGGCTTCACTCCTGGGCGTTGCTCCACCAGATCGAATAGTTAGGGCCTAACAAGTCAACGCCAGAAGCATAAAATACAATAGAAATACAACAGTTTTACCATCGTATAACAGGAATAATTGCAACCAGTGTGAAAGATATGGTCATTTCTACGTTGCGGGCATCATAGGCTTCACTCTAGGGCATTGCTCCACCACATCGAATAGCTACGGCCTTAGAAGCCAACGCCATAACTATAAAAAACAATATAAATACAACAGTTTTTCCATTGTATAAAATGAATAATTGCAATCAGTGTGGAGGTAATGGTCATTTCTACTTTCCGGGCAACCTAGGCTTCACTCTAGGGCGTTGCTCCACCACATCGAATAGCTACGGCCTTAGGAGTCAACGCCAGAGGCATAAAATACAAAATAAATACAACAGTTTTTCCATCGTATAACAAGAATAATTGCTACCAGTATGAAAGTTATGGTCATTTCTACGTTCCGGGCAACCTAGGCTTCATCCTAGGGCGTTGCTCCACCAGATCGAATAGTTAGGGCCTAAGAAGTCAACGCCAGAAGCATAAAATACGATGTATGTACAACAGTTTTACCATCGTATAAAATGAATAATCGCATACAGTGTGAAGGTAATGGTCATTTCAACGTTTCGGGCAACCTAGGCTACACCCGAGGGCGTTGCTCCACCAGACCGAATAGTTAGGGCCATAGAAGTCAACGCCCGAAGCATAAAATACAATATAAATACAACAGTTTTTGCATCGTATAACGGGAATAATTGCAACCAGAGTGAAAGTGATGGTCATTTCCACGTTTCGGGCCACCTAGGCTTCACTCTAGGGCGTTGGTCCACCAGATCCAATAGTTAGGGTCTAAGAAGTCAACGCCAGAAGCACCAAATACAAAATAAATACAACAGTTTTTCCATCGTATAAAACGACTAATTGCAACCAGTGTGAAAGTAATGGTCATATCTACGTTCCGGGCAATCTAGGCTTGAATCTAGAGCGTTGCTCCACCAGATCGAAGAGGTAGGGCCATAGAAGTCAATGCCCGAAGCATAAAATACGTTAAAGGTATAACAGTATTTCCATCGTATAACAGGAGTAATTGCAACCAGTATGAAAGTTATGGTCATTTCAACGTACGGGGCAACCTAGGCTTCACTCGAGGGCGTTGCTCCACCAGATCGAACAGGTAGGGCCATAGAAGTCAATGCCCGAAGCATAAAATACGTTAAAGATATAACAGTTTTTCCATCGTATAACAGGATTAATTGCAACCAGTGTGAAAGAAATGGTCGTATCTACGTTCCGGTCAACCTAGGCTTCGCTCGAGGGCGTTGCTCCACCAGATCGAAAAGCAAGGGATTTAGAAGTCAACGCGAGAAACATAAAATACAATAAAAATCCTACAGTTTTACCATCGTATAAAATGAATAATGGCAAACAGTGTGAAGGTAATGGTCATTTCTACGTTCCGGGCAACATAGGCTTCACTCTAGGGCGTTGTTCCACCACATCGAATAGCTGCGGCCTTAGAAGTCAACGCCAGAAACATAAAATACAATACAAATACAACAGTTTTTCCATCGTATAAAACGAATAATTGCAACCAGTGTGAAAGTACAGGTCATTTCTACGTTCCGGGCAACCTAGGCTTCGCTCGAGGGCGTTGCTCCACCAGATCGAAAAGCAAGGGATTTAGAAGTCAACGCCAGAAGCATAAAATACAATAAAAATCCAACAGTTTTACCATCGTATAAAATGAATAATGGCAAACAGTGTGAAGGTAATGGTCATTTCTACGTTCCGGGTAACCTAGGCATCGCTCAATGGCGTTGCCCCACCAGATCGAAAAGCAAGAGACTTAGAAGTCAACGCCAGAAGCATAAAATACAATAAAAATACAACAGTTTTTCCATCGTATAAAATGAATAATTGCAAACAGTGTGGAAGTAATGGTCATTTCTACTTTCCGCCCAACCTAGGCTTCACTCTGGGGCGTTGCTCCACCATATCGAATAGCTACGGCCTTAGAAGTCAACGGCTGAAGCATAAAATATAATATAAATTCAACAGTTTTTCCATCGTATAACAGGAATAAATGCAACCAGTGTGAAAGGCATGGTCATTTCTACGTTCCGCGCAACCTAGGCTTCACTCTAGGGCGTTGCCCACCATATCGAATAGCTACGGCCTTAGAAGTCAACGTCTGAAGCATAAAATACATCATAAGTACAACAGTTTTCCCATCGTATAACAGGAATAATTGCAACCAGTGTGAAAGTACAGGTCATTTCTACGTTCCGGGCAACCTAGGCTTCGCTCGAGGGCGTTGCTCCACCAGATCGAAAAGCAAGGGGTTTAGAAGTCAACGCCAGAAGCATAAAATACAATAAAAATCCTACAGTTTTACCATCGTATAAAATGAATAATGGCAAACAGTGTGAAGGTAATGGTCATTTCTACGTTCCGGGCAACATAGGCTTCACTCTAGGGCGTTGTTCCACCACATCGAATAGCTGCGGCCTTAGAAGTCAACGCCAGAAACATAAAATACAATACAAATACAACAGTTTTTCCATTGTATAAAACGAATAATTCCAACCAGTGGGAAAGTAATGGCCATTTCTACGTTCCGGGCATCCTAGACTTAACTCTGAGGCATTGCTCCACCAGATCGAATACATAGGGCCTTAGAAGTCAACGCCAGAAGCATAAAATACAATATAAATACAACAGTTTTTCCCTTGTATAACAGGAATAATTGCAACCAGTGTGAAAGGTATGGTCATTTCTACGTTCCGGTCAATCTAGGCTTCACTCTAGGGCGTTGGTCCACCATATCGAATAGCTAGGGCCTAAGAAGTCAACGGCAGAGGCATAAAATACAATATAAATACAACAGCATTTCCATCGTATATAATGTATATTTGCAAACAGTGTGAAAGTAGCGGTCATTTCTACGTTCCGGGCAGCCTAGGCTTCATTACAAGGCGGTGCTCCACCTGATCAAAAATTAGGGCCTAAGAAGTCAACGCCAGAAGATTAAAATACAATAAAGATACAACAGTTTTTCCATCGTATAAAATGTATAATTGCAAGCAATGTGAAGGTAATGGTCATTTCTACGTTCTCGGCAACCTAGGCTTCACCCCTGGGCGTTGCTCCACCAGATCGAATAGTTAGGGCCTTAGAAGTCAACGCCCGAAGCATAAAATACAAAATAAATAGAATAGTTTTTTCATTGTATAAAACGATTAATTGCAACCAGTGTGAAAGTTATGGTCCTTTCTACGTTCCGGGCAACCTAGGCTTCACCCTAGGTCGTTGCTCCACCACATCGAATAGCTACGGCCTTAGAAGTCAACGCCTGAAGCACAAAATATAATATAAATACAACAGTTTTTCCATCGTATAACAGGAATAATTGCAACCAGTGTGAAAGTGATGGTCATTTCTACGTTCCGGGCAACCTAGGCTTCACCCTAGGTCGTTGCTCCACCACATCGAATAGCTACGGCCTTAGAAGTCAACGCCCGAAGCATAAAATATAATACAAATACAACAGTTTTCTGTCGTATAACAGGAATAATTGCAACCAGTGTGAAAGTGATGGTCATTTCTACGTTCCGGGCAACCTAGGCTTCACTCTAGGGCGTTGCTCCACCACATCGAATAGCTACGACATAAGAAGTCAACGGCTGAAGCATAAAATATAATATAAATACAACAGTTTTTCCATCGTATAACAGGAATAAATGCAACCAGTGTGAAAGGCATGGTCATTTCTACGTTCCGCGCAACCTAGGCTTCACTCTAGGGCGTTGCTCCACCATATCGAATAGCTACGGCCTTAGAAGTCAACGTCTGAAGCATAAAATACATCATAAGTACAACAGTTTTCCCATCGTATAACAGGAATAATTGCAACCAGTGTGAAAGTACAGGTCATTTCTACGTTCCGGGCAACCTAGGCTTCGCTCGAGGGCGTTGCTCCACCAGATCGAAAAGCAAGGGATTTAGAAGTCAACGCGAGAAGCATAAAATACAATAAAAATCCTACAGTTTTACCATCGTATAAAATGAATAATGGCAAACAGTGTGAAGGTAATGGTCATTTCTACGTTCCGGGCAACATAGGCTTCACTCTAGGGCGTTGTTCCACCACATCGAATAGCTGCGGCCTTAGAAGTCAACGCCAGAAACATAAAATACAATACAAATACAACAGTTTTTCCATCGTATAAAACGAATAATTCCAACCAGCGGGAAAGTAATGGCCATTTCTACGTTCCGGGCATCCTAGACTTAACTCTGAGGCATTGCTCCACCAGATCGAATACATAGGGCCTTAGAAGTCAACGCCAGAAGCATAAAATACAATATAAATACAACAGTTTTTCCCTTGTATAACAGGAATAATTGCAACCAGTGTGAAAGGTATGGTCATTTCTACGTTCCGGTCAATCTAGGCTTCACTCTAGGGCGTTGGTCCACCATATCGAATAGCTAGGGCCTAAGAAGTCAACGGCAGAGGCATAAAATACAATATAAATACAACAGCATTTCCATCGTATATAATGTATATTTGCAAACAGTGTGAAAGTAGCGGTCATTTCTACGTTCCGGGCAGCCTAGGCTTCATTACAAGGCGGTGCTCCACCTGATCAAAAATTAGGGCCTAAGAAGTCAACGCCAGAAGATTAAAATACAATAAAGATACAACAGTTTTTCCATCGTATAAAATGTATAATTGCAAGCAATGTGAAGGTAATGGTCATTTCTACGTTCTCGGCAACCTAGGCTTCACCCCTGGGCGTTGCTCCACCAGATCCAATGGCTAGGACGTAAGAAGTCAACGCCAGAAGCATAAAATACAAAAAAATACAACAGTTTTTCCATTGTATAACAGGAATAATTGCAGCCAGTGAAAGTGATGGTCATTTCTACGTTCCGGACAACCTAGGCTTCGCTCAAGGGCGTTGCTCCACCAGATCGAATAGCAAGGGACTTAGAAGTCAACGCCAGAAGCATAAAGTATAATAAAAATACAACAGTTTTTCCATCGTATAAAATGTATAATTGCAAGCAATGTGAAGGTAACGGTCATTTCTACGTTCCGGGCAACCTAGGCTTCACTCTAGAGCGTTGCTCCACCAGATCGAATAGTTAGGGCCTTAGAAGTCAACGCCCGAAGCATAAAATACAAAATAAATAGAATAGTTTTTTCATTGTATAAAACGATTAATTGCAACCAGTGTGAAAGTTATGGTCCTTTCTACGTTCCGGGCAACCTAGGCTTCACCCTAGGTCGTTGCTCCACCACATCGAATAGCTACGGCCTTAGAAGTCAACGCCTGAAGCACAAAATATAATATAAATACAACAGTTTTTCCATCGTATAACAGGAATAATTGCAACCAGTGTGAAAGCTATGGTCATTTCTACGTTCCGGGCAACCTAGGCTTCACTCTAGGGCGTTGCTCCACCACATCGAATAGTTAGGGCCTTAGAAGACAATGCCAGAAGCATAAAATGCCATATAAATACAACAGTTTTTCCATCGTATAACAAGAATAATTGCTACCAGTGTGAAAGTGATGGTCATTTCTACATTCCGGGCAACCTAGGTTTCACTCTAGGGCCATGCTGCACCAGATCGAATAGTTAGGGCCTAAGAAGTCAACGCCAGAAGCATAAAATACAATATAAATACAACAGTTTTTCCCTTGTATAACAGAAATAATTGCAACCGGTGTGAAAGCTATGGTCATTTCTACGTTCCGAGCAACCTAGGTTTCGGTCTATGGCGTAGCTCCACCACATCGAATAGTTAGGGCCTCAGAAGTCAATGCCAGAAGCATAAAATACAATATAAATACAACAGTTTTTCCATTGTGTAAAATGAATAATTGCAAACAGTGAGGAAGTAATGGTCATTTCTACGTTCCGTGCAACCTAGGCTTCACTCCTGGGCGTTGCTCCACCAGATCGAATAGTTAGGGCCTAACAAGTCAACGCCAGAAGCATAAAATACAATAGAAATACAACAGTTTTACCATCGTATAACAGGAATAATTGCAACCAGTGTGAAAGATATGGTCATTTCTACGTTGCGGGCATCATAGGCTTCACTCTAGGGCATTGCTCCACCACATCGAATAGCTACGGCCTTAGAAGCCAACGCCATAACTATAAAAAACAATATAAATACAACAGTTTTCCCATTGTATAAAATGAATAATTGCAATCAGTGTGGAGGTAATGGTCATTTCTACTTTCCGGGCAACCTAGGCTTCACTCTAGGGCGTTGCTCCACCACATCGAATAGCTACGGCCTTAGGAGTCAACGCCAGAGGCATAAAATACAAAATAAATACAACAGTTTTTCCATCGTATAACAAGAATAATTGCTACCAGTATGAAAGTTATGGTCATTTCTACGTTCCGTGCAACCTAGGCTTCATCCTAGGGCGTTGCTCCACCAGATCGAATAGTTAGGGCCTAAGAAGTCAACGCCAGAAGCATAAAATACGATGTATGTACAACAGTTTTACCATCGTATAAAATGAATAATCGCATACAGTGTGAAGGTAATGGTCATTTCAACGTTTCGGGCAACCTAGGCTACACCGGAGGGCGTTGCTCCACCAGACCGAATAGTTAGGGCCATAGAAGTCAACGCCCGAAGCATAAAATACAATATAAATACAACAGTTTTTGCATCGTATAACGGGAATAATTGCAACCAGAGTGAAAGTGATGGTCATTTCCACGTTTCGGGCCACCTAGGCTTCACTCTAGGGCGTTGGTCCACCAGATCCAATAGTTAGGGTCTAAGAAGTCAACGCCAGAAGCACCAAATACAAAATAAATACAACAGTTTTTCCATCGTATAAAACGACTAATTGCAACCAGTGTGAAAGTAATGGTCATATCTACGTTCCGGGCAATCTAGGCTTGAATCTAGAGCGTTGCTCCACCAGATCGAAGAGGTAGGGCCATAGAAGTCAATGCCCGAAGCATAAAATACGTTAAAGGTATAACAGTATTTCCATCGTATAACAGGAGTAATTGCAACCAGTATGAAAGTTATGGTCATTTCAACGTACGGGGCAACCTAGGCTTCACTCGAGGGCGTTGCTCCACCAGATCGAACAGGTAGGGCCATAGAAGTCAATGCCCGAAGCATAAAATACGTTAAAGATATAACAGTTTTTCCATCGTATAACAGGATTAATTGCAACCAGTGTGAAAGTAATGGTCGTATCTACGTTCCGGGCAATCTAGGCTTCACTCTAGGGCGTTGCTCCACCAGATCGAATAGTTAAGGCCTTAGAAGTCAACGCCCGAAGCATAAAATACAAAATAAATACAACAGTTTTTCCATCGTATAAAACGAATAATTGCAACCAGTGTGAAAGTAATGGTCATATCTACGTTCCGGGAAATCTAGGCTTGACTCTAGGGCGTTGCTCCACCATATCGAATAGCTACGGCCTTAGAAGTCAACGGCTGAAGCATAAAATATAATATAAATACAACAGTTTTTCCATCGTATAACAGGAATAAATGCAACCAGTGTGAAAGGCATCGTCATTTCTACGTTCCGCGCAACCTAGGCTTCACTCTAGGGCGTTGCTCCACCATATCGAATAGCTACGGCCTTAGAAGTCAACGTCTGAAGCATAAAATACATCATAAGTCCAACAGTTTTCCCATCGTATAACAGGAATAATTGCAACCAGTGTGAAAGTACAGGTCATTTCTACGTTCCGGGCAACCTAGGCTTCGCTCGAGGGCGTTGCTCCACCAGATCGAAAAGCAAGGGATTTAGAAGTCAACGCCAGAAGCATAAAATACAATAAAAATCCAACAGTTTTACCATCGTATAAAATGAATAATGGCAAACAGTGTGAAGGTAATGGTCATTTCTACGTTCCGGGTAACCTAGGCATCGCTCAATGGCGTTGCCCCACCAGATCGAAAAGCAAGAGACTTAGAAGTCAACGCCAGAAGCATAAAATACAATAAAAATACAACAGTTTTTCCATCGTATAAAATGAATAATTGCAAACAGTGTGGAAGTAATGGTCATTTCTACTTTCCGCCCAACCTAGGCTTCACTCTGGGGCGTTGCTCCACCATATCGAATAGCTACGGCCTTAGAAGTCAACGGCTGAAGCATAAAATATAATATAAATTCAACAGTTTTTCCATCGTATAACAGGAATAAATGCAACCAGTGTGAAAGGCATGGTCATTTCTACGTTCCGCGCAACCTAGGCTTCACTCTAGGGCGTTGCTCCAGCATATCGAATAGCTACGGCCTTAGAAGTCAACGTCTGAAGCATAAAATACATCATAAGTACAACAGTTTTCCCATCGTATAACAGGAATAATTGCAACCAGTGTGAAAGTACAGGTCATTTCTACGTTCCGGGCAACCTAGGCTTCGCTCGAGGGCGTTGCTCCACCAGATCGAAAAGCAAGGGATTTAGAAGTCAACGCGAGAAGCATAAAATACAATAAAAATCCTACAGTTTTACCATCGTATAAAATGAATAATGGCAAACAGTGTGAAGGTAATGGTCATTTCTACGTTCCGGGCAACATAGGCTTCACTCTAGGGCGTTGTTCCACCACATCGAATAGCTGCGGCCTTAGAAGTCAACGCCAGAAACATAAAATACAATACAAATACAACAGTTTTTCCATCGTATAAAACGAATAATTCCAACCAGCGGGAAAGTAATGGCCATTTCTACGTTCCGGGCATCCTAGACTTAACTCTGAGGCATTGCTCCACCAGATCGAATACATAGGGCCTTAGAAGTCAACGCCAGAAGCATAAAATACAATATAAATACAACAGTTTTTCCCTTGTATAACAGGAATAATTGCAACCAGTGTGAAAGGTATGGTCATTTCTACGTTCCGGTCAATCTAGGCTTCACTCTAGGGCGTTGGTCCACCATATCGAATAGCTAGGGCCAAAGAAGTCAACGGCAGAGGCATAAAATACAATATAAATACAACAGCATTTCCATCGTATATAATGTATATTTGCAAACAGTGTGAAAGTAGCGGTCATTTCTACGTTCCGGGCAGCCTAGGCTTCATTACAAGGCGGTGCTCCACCTGATCAAAAATTAGGGCCTAAGAAGTCAACGCCAGATGATTAAAATACAATAAAGATACAACAGTTTTTCCATCGTATAAAATGTATAATTGCAAGCAATGTGAAGGTAATGGTCATTTCTACGTTCTCGGCAACCTAGGCTTCACCCCTGGGCGTTGCTCCACCAGATCCAATGGCTAGGACGTAAGAAGTCAACGCCAGAAGCATAAAATACAAAAAAATACAACAGTTTTTCCATTGTATAACAGGAATAATTGCAGCCAGTGAAAGTGATGGTCATTTCTACGTTCCGGACAACCTAGGCTTCGCTCAAGGGCGTTGCTCCACCAGATCGAATAGCAAGGGACTTAGAAGTCAACGCCAGAAGCATAAAGTATAATAAAAATACAACAGTTTTTCCATCGTATAAAATGTATAATTGCAAGCAATGTGAAGGTAACGGTCATTTCTACGTTCCGGGCAACCTAGGCTTCACTCTAGAGCGTTGCTCCACCAGATCGAATAGTTAGGGCCTTAGAAGTCAACGCCCGAAGCATAAAATACAAAATAAATAGAATAGTTTTTTCATTGTATAAAACGATTAATTGCAACCAGTGTGAAAGTTATGGTCCTTTCTACGTTCCGGGCAACCTAGGCTTCACCCTAGGTCGTTGCTCCACCACATCGAATAGCTACGGCCTTAGAAGTCAACGCCTGAAGCACAAAATATAATATAAATACAACAGTTTTTCCATCGTATAACAGGAATAATTGCAACCAGTGTGAAAGTGATGGTCATTTCTACGTTCCGGGCAACCTAGGCTTCACCCTAGGTCGTTGCTCCACCACATCGAATAGCTACGGCCTTAGAAGTCAACGCCCGAAGCATAAAATATAATACAAATACAACAGTTTTCTGTCGTATAACAGGAATAATTGCAACCAGTGTGAAAGTGATGGTCATTTCTACGTTCCGGGCAACCTAGGCTTCACTCTAGGGCGTTGCTCCACCACATCGAATAGCTACGACATAAGAAGTCAACGGCTGAAGCATAAAATATAATATAAATACAACAGTTTTTCCATCGTATAACAGGAATAAATGAAACCAGTGTTAAAGGCATGGTCATTTCTACGTTCCGCGCAACCTAGGCTTCACTCTAGGGCGTTGCTCCACCATATCGAATAGCTACGGCCTTAGAAGTCAACGTCTGAAGCATAAAATACATCATAAGTACAACAGTTTTCCCATCGTATAACAGGAATAATTGCAACCAGTGTGAAAGTACAGGTCATTTCTACGTTCCGGGCAACCTAGGCTTCGCTCGAGGGCGTTGCTCCACCAGATCGAAAAGCAAGGGATTTAGAAGTCAACGCGAGAAGCATAAAATACAATAAAAATCCTACAGTTTTACCATCGTATAAAATGAATAATGGCAAACAGTGTGAAGGTAATGGTCATTTCTACGTTCCGGGCAACATAGGCTTCACTCTAGGGCGTTGTTCCACCACATCGAATAGCTGCGGCCTTAGAAGTCAACGCCAGAAACATAAAATACAATACAAATACAACAGTTTTTCCATCGTATAAAACGAATAATTCCAACCAGCGGGAAAGTAATGGCCATTTCTACGTTCCGGGCATCCTAGACTTAACTCTGAGGCATTGCTCCACCAGATCGAATACATAGGGCCTTAGAAGTCAACGCCAGAAGCATAAAATACAATATAAATACAACAGTTTTTCCCTTGTATAACAGGAATAATTGCAACCAGTGTGAAAGGTATGGTCATTTCTACGTTCCGGTCAATCTAGGCTTCACTCTAGGGCGTTGGTCCACCATATCGAATAGCTAGGGCCTAAGAAGTCAACGGCAGAGGCATAAAATACAATATAAATACAACAGCATTTCCATCGTATATAATGTATATTTGCAAACAGTGTGAAAGTAGCGGTCATTTCTACGTTCCGGGCAGCCTAGGCTTCATTACAAGGCGGTGCTCCACCTGATCAAAAATTAGGGCCTAAGAAGTCAACGCCAGATGATTAAAATACAATAAAGATACAACAGTTTTTCCATCGTATAAAATGTATAATTGCAAGCAATGTGAAGGTAATGGTCATTTCTACGTTCTCGGCAACCTAGGCTTCACCCCTGGGCGTTGCTCCACCAGATCCAATGGCTAGGACGTAAGAAGTCAACGCCAGAAGCATAAAATACAAAAAAATACAACAGTTTTTCCATTGTATAACAGGAATAATTGCATCCAGTGAAAGTGATGGTCATTTCTACGTTCCGGACAACCTAGGCTTCGCTCAAGGGCGTTGCTCCACCAGATCGAATAGCAAGGGACTTAGAAGTCAACGCCAGAAGCATAAAGTATAATAAAAATACAACAGTTTTTCCATCGTATAAAATGTATAATTGCAAGCAATGTGAAGGTAACGGTCATTTCTACGTTCCGGGCAACCTAGGCTTCACTCTAGAGCGTTGCTCCACCAGATCGAATAGTTAGGGCCTTAGAAGTCAACGCCCGAAGCATAAAATACAAAATAAATAGAATAGTTTTTTCATTGTATAAAACGATTAATTGCAACCAGTGTGAAAGTTATGGTCCTTTCTACGTTCCGGGCAACCTAGGCTTCACCCTAGGTCGTTGCTCCACCACATCGAATAGCTACGGCCTTAGAAGTCAACGCCTGAAGCACAAAATATAATATAAATACAACAGTTTTTCCATCGTATAACAGGAATAATTGCAACCAGTGTGAAAGTGATGGTCATTTCTACGTTCCGGGCAACCTAGGCTTCACCCTAGGTCGTTGCTCCACCACATCGAATAGCTACGGCCTTAGAAGTCAACGCCCGAAGCATAAAATATAATACAAATACAACAGTTTTCTGTCGTATAACAGGAATAATTGCAACCAGTGTGAAAGTGATGGTCATTTCTACGTTCCGGGCAACCTAGGCTTCACTCTAGGGCGTTGCTCCACCACATCGAATAGCTACGACATAAGAAGTCAACGGCTGAAGCATAAAATATAATATAAATACAACAGTTTTTCCATCGTATAACAGGAATAAATGCAACCAGTGTGAAAGGCATGGTCATTTCTACGTTCCGCGCAACCTAGGCTTCACTCTAGGGCGTTGCTCCACCATATCGAATAGCTACGGCCTTAGAAGTCAACGTCTGAAGCATAAAATACATCATAAGTACAACAGTTTTCCCATCGTATAACAGGAATAATTGCAACCAGTGTGAAAGTACAGGTCATTTCTACGTTCCGGGCAACCTAGGCTTCGCTCGAGGGCGTTGCTCCACCAGATCGAAAAGCAAGGGATTTAGAAGTCAACGCGAGAAGCATAAAATACAATAAAAATCCTACAGTTTTACCATCGTATAAAATGAATAATGGCAAACAGTGTGAAGGTAATGGTCATTTCTACGTTCCGGGCAACATAGGCTTCACTCTAGGGCGTTGTTCCACCACATCGAATAGCTGCGGCCTTAGAAGTCAACGCCAGAAACATAAAATACAATACAAATACAACAGTTTTTCCATCGTATAAAACGAATAATTCCAACCAGCGGGAAAGTAATGGCCATTTCTACGTTCCGGGCATCCTAGACTTAACTCTGAGGCATTGCTCCACCAGATCGAATACATAGGGCCTTAGAAGTCAACGCCAGAAGCATAAAATACAATATAAATACAACAGTTTTTCCCTTGTATAACAGGAATAATTGCAACCAGTGTGAAAGGTATGGTCATTTCTACGTTCCGGTCAATCTAGGCTTCACTCTAGGGCGTTGGTCCACCATATCGAATAGCTAGGGCCTAAGAAGTCAACGGCAGAGGCATAAAATACAATATAAATACAACAGCATTTCCATCGTATATAATGTATATTTGCAAACAGTGTGAAAGTAGCGGTCATTTCTACGTTCCGGGCAGCCTAGGCTTCATTACAAGGCGGTGCTCCACCTGATCAAAAATTAGGGCCTAAGAAGTCAACGCCAGAAGATTAAAATACAATAAAGATACAACAGTTTTTCCATCGTATAAAATGTATAATTGCAAGCAATGTGAAGGTAATGGTCATTTCTACGTTCTCGGCAACCTAGGCTTCACCCCTGGGCGTTGCTCCACCAGATCCAATGGCTAGGACGTAAGAAGTCAACGCCAGAAGCATAAAATACAAAAAAATACAACAGTTTTTCCATTGTATAACAGGAATAATTGCAGCCAGTGAAAGTGATGGTCATTTCTACGTTCCGGACAACCTAGGCTTCGCTCAAGGGCGTTGCTCCACCAGATCGAATAGCAAGGGACTTAGAAGTCAACGCCAGAAGCATAAAGTATAATAAAAATACAACAGTTTTTCCATCGTATAAAATGTATAATTGCAAGCAATGTGAAGGTAACGGTCATTTCTACGTTCCGGGCAACCTAGGCTTCACTCTAGAGCGTTGCTCCACCAGATCGAATAGTTAGGGCCTTAGAAGTCAACGCCCGAAGCATAAAATACAAAATAAATAGAATAGTTTTTTCATTGTATAAAACGATTAATTGCAACCAGTGTGAAAGTTATGGTCCTTTCTACGTTCCGGGCAACCTAGGCTTCACCCTAGGTCGTTGCTCCACCACATCGAATAGCTACGGCCTTAGAAGTCAACGCCTGAAGCACAAAATATAATATAAATACAACAGTTTTTCCATCGTATAACAGGAATAATTGCAACCAGTGTGAAAGTGATGGTCATTTCTACGTTCCGGGCAACCTAGGCTTCACCCTAGGTCGTTGCTCCACCACATCGAATAGCTACGGCCTTAGAAGTCAACGCCCGAAGCATAAAATATAATACAAATACAACAGTTTTCTGTCGTATAACAGGAATAATTGCAACCAGTGTGAAAGTGATGGTCATTTCTACGTTCCGGGCAACCTAGGCTTCACTCTAGGGCGTTGCTCCACCACATCGAATAGCTACGACATAAGAAGTCAACGGCTGAAGCATAAAATATAATATAAATACAACAGTTTTTCCATCGTATAACAGGAATAAATGCAACCAGTGTGAAAGGCATGGTCATTTCTACGTTCCGCGCAACCTAGGCTTCACTCTAGGGCGTTGCTCCACCATATCGAATAGCTACGGCCTTAGAAGTCAACGTCTGAAGCATAAAATACATCATAAGTACAACAGTTTTCCCATCGTATAACAGGAATAATTGCAACCAGTGTGAAAGTACAGGTCATTTCTACGTTCCGGGCAACCTAGGCTTCGCTCGAGGGCGTTGCTCCACCAGATCGAAAAGCAAGGGATTTAGAAGTCAACGCCAGAAGCATAAAATACAATAAAAATCCAACAGTTTTACCATCGTATAAAATGAATAATGGCAAACAGTGTGAAGGTAATGGTCATTTCTACGTTCCGGGCAACATAGGCTTCACTCTAGGGCGTTGTTCCACCACATCGAATAGCTGCGGCCTTAGAAGTCAACGCCAGAAACATAAAATACAATACAAATACAACAGTTTTTCCATCGTATAAAACGAATAATTCCAACCAGTGGGAAAGTAATGGCCATTTCTACGTTCCGGGCATCCTAGACTTAACTCTGAGGCATTGCTCCACCAGATCGAATACATAGGGCCTTAGAAGTCAACGCCAGAAGCATAAAATACAATATAAATACAACAGTTTTTCCCTTGTATAACAGGAATAATTGCAACCAGTGTGAAAGGTATGGTCATTTCTACGTTCCGGTCAATCTAGGCTTCACTCTAGGGCGTTGGTCCACCATATCGAATAGCTAGGGCCTAAGAAGTTAACGGCAGAGGCATAAAATACAATATAAATACAACAGCATTTCCATCGTATATAATGTATATTTGCAAACAGTGTGAAAGTAGCGGTCATTTCTACGTTCCGGGCAGCCTAGGCTTCATTACAAGGCGGTGCTCCACCTGATCAAAAATTAGGGCCTAAGAAGTCAACGCCAGAAGATTAAAATACAATAAAGATACAACAGTTTTTCCATCGTATAAAATGTATAATTGCAAGCAATGTGAAGGTAATGGTCATTTCTACGTTCTCGGCAACCTAGGCTTCACCCCTGGGCGTTGCTCCACCAGATCCAATGGCTAGGACCTAAGAAGTCAGCGCCAGAAGCATAAAATACAAAATAGATACAACAGCTTTTCCATTGTATATAATGTATATTTGCAAACAGTGTGAAGGTAAGCGACATTTCTACGTTCCGGCAACCCAGGCTTCATTCCAGGGCGTTGCTCCACCAGATCGAATAGTTAGGGCGTAAGAAGTCAACGCCAGAAGCATAAAATACAAAAAAATACAACAGTTTTTCCATTGTATAACAGGAATAATTGCAGCCAGTGAAAGTGATGGTCATTTCTACGTTCCGGACAACCTAGGCTTCGCTCAAGGGCGTTGCTCCACCAGATCGAATAGCAAGGGACTTAGAAGTCAACGCCAGAAGCATAAAGTATAATAAAAATACAACAGTTTTTCCATCGTATAAAATGTATAATTGCAAGCAATGTGAAGGTAACGGTCATTTCTACGTTCCGGGCAACCTAGGCTTCACTCTAGAGCGTTGCTCCACCAGATCGAATAGTTAGGGCCTTAGAAGTCAACGCCCGAAGCATAAAATACAAAATAAATAGAATAGTTTTTTCATTGTATAAAACGATTAATTGCAGCCAGTGTGAAAGTTATGGTCCTTTCTACGTTCCGGGCAACCTAGGCTTCACCCTAGGTCGTTGCTCCACCACATCGAATAGCTACGGCCTTAGAAGTCAACGCCTGAAGCACAAAATATAATATAAATACAACAGTTTTTCCATCGTATAACAGGAATAATTGCAACCAGTGTGAAAGTGATGGTCATTTCTACGTTCCGGGCAACCTAGGCTTCACCCTAGGTCGTTGCTCCACCACATCGAATAGCTACGGCCTTAGAAGTCAACGCCCGAAGCATAAAATATAATACAAATACAACAGTTTTCTGTCGTATAACAGGAATAATTGCAACCAGTGTGAAAGTGATGGTCATTTCTACGTTCCGGGCAACCTAGGCTACACTCTAGGGCGTTGCTCCACCACATCGAATAGCTACGACATAAGAAGTCAACGCCTGAAGCATAAACTACAATAAAAATACAACAGTTTTTTCATCGTATAACAGGAATAATTGCAAACAGTGACAAAGTTATGGTCATTTCTACGTTCCGGGTACCCTAGGCTTAACTCCAGGGCATTGCTCCACCAGATCGAATAGTTACGGACTTTGAATACAACGCCAGAAGCATAAAATACAATAAAAATGCAACAGTTTTTCCATAGTATAATAGGAATAATTGCAACCAGTGTGAAAGTACAGGTCACTTCTACGTTCCGGGCAACCTAAGCTTCGCCCTAGGGCATAGCTCCACCAGAACGAATAGCTAGGGACTTAGAATTCATCGCCAGAAGAATAAAATACAGCATAAGTACAACAGGTTTTCAATCGTATAAAATGTATAATTGCAACCAGTGTGAAGGTAATGGTCATTTCTATGTTCCGGGCAACCTAGGCTTCACTCTGGAGCGTTGCTTCTCCAGATCGAATAGTTAGGGCCTAAGAAGTCAACGCCAGAAGCATAAAATACAGAAAAATACAACAGCTTTCCATCGTATAGCATGAATAATCGCAAACAGTGTGAAGGTAATGGTCATTTCTACGTTCCTGGGAACCTAGGCTGCACTCTAGGGCGTTGCTCCACCAGATCGAATAGATAGGACCTAAGAAGTCAACGCCAGAAGATTAAAATACAATAAAAATACAACAGTTTTTCCATCGTATAATATGTATAATTGCAAGCAATGTGAAGGTAATGGTCATTTCTACGTTCTCGGCAACCCAGGCTTCACCCCTGGGCGTTGCTCCACCAGATCCAATGGCTAGGACCTAAGAAGTCAGCGCCAGAAGCATAAAATACAAAATAGATACAACAGCTTTTCCATTGTATATAATGTATATTTGCAAACAGTGTGAAGGTAAGCGACATTTCTACGTTCCGGGCAACCCAGGCTTCATTCCAGGGCGTTGCTCCACCAGATCGAATAGTTAGGGCGTAAGAAGTCAACGCCAGAAGCATAAAATACAATAAAAATACAACAGTTTTTCCATCGTATAGCATGAATAGTTAAAACCAAAGTGAAAGTAATGGTCATTTCTACGTTTCGGGCGACCCAGGCTTCACTCTAGGTCGTTGCTCCACCATATCGAATAGCTAGGGCCTTAGAAGTCAACGCCCGAAACATAAAATACAATAAAGATACAACAGTTTTTCCATCGTATAATGGGAATAATTGCAACAAATGTGAACGTGATGGTCATTTCCACGTTGCAGGCAACCTAGCCTACACTCTAGGGCGTTGGTCCACCACATCCAATAGTTAGGGCTTAAGAAGTCAACGCCAGAAGCACCAAATACAAAATAAATACAACAGTTTTTCCATCGTATAAAACAAATATTTGCATCCAGTGTGAAAGTAATGGTCACTTCTACGTTCCGGGCAACCTAGGCTTCACTCTAGGGCGTTGTTCCACCATATCGAATAGCTGCGGCCTTAGAAGTCATCGCCAGAAACATAAAATACAATATAAATACAACAGTTTTTCCGTCGTATAAAACGAATAATTGCAACCAGTGTGCAAGTAATGGCCATTTCTACGTTCCTGGTATCCTAGACTTAACTCTGAGGCATTGCTCCACCAGATCGAATACATAGTGCCTTAGAGGTCAGCGCCAGAAGCATAAAGTACAATCAAAATCCAACACATTGTCCATCGTATAACAGGAATAATTGCAACAAGAGTGAAGGTACTGGACATTTCTACGTTCCGGGCAACCTAGGCTTCACTCTTGGGCGTCGGTCCACCACATCCAACAGTTACGGCCTAAGAAGTGAACGCCGGAAGCACCAAATACAAAATAAATACAACAGTTTTTCCATCGTATAACAGGAATAATTGCAACCAGTGTGAAAGTACAGGTCATTTCTACGTTCCGGGCAACCTAGGCTTCGCTCAAGGGCGTTGCTCCACCAGATCGAATAGCTAGGGACTTAGAAGTCAACGGCTGAAGCATAAAATATAATATAAATACAACAGTTTTTCCATCGTATAACAAGAATAATTGCAACCAGTCTGAAAGTGATGGTCATTTCTACATTCCGGGCAATCTAGGCTTCACTCTAGGGCGTTGGTCCACCAGATCAAACAGTTAGGACCTAAGAAGTGAACGGCAGAAGCATAAAATACAACATAAATACAACAGCATTTCCATTGTCTATAATGTATATTTGCAAACAGTGTGAAAGTAACTGTCATTTCTACGTTCCGAGAAAACTAGGCTTCACTCTAGGTCGTTGCTCCACCAGATCGAATAGTTAGGGACTTAGAATTCGACTCCAGAAGCATAAAATACAACATAAGTACAACAGTTTTCCCATCGTATAACAGGAATAATTGCAACCACTGTGAAAGTACAGGTCATTTCTACGTTCCGGGCAACATAGGCTTCGCTCAATGGCGTTGCTCCACCAGATCGAAAAGCAAGGGACTTAGAAGCCAACGCCAGAAGCATAAAATACACTAAAAATACAACAGTTTTTCCATCGTATAAAACGAATAATGGCACCCAGAGTGAAAGTAATGGTCATTTCTACGTTCCGCGCAAACAAGGCTTCACTCTAGGGCGTTGTTCCACCAGATCGAATAGTTAGGCCCTAAGAAGTCAACGCCTGAAGCATAAAACACAATATAAATACAACTGCTTTCCATTGTATAAAACGAATAATTGCAACCAGTATGAAACTTATGGTCATTTCTACGTTCTGGGCAACCTAGGCTCCACCCTAGGGCGTTGCTCCACCAGATCGAATAGGTAGGGCCGAAGAAGTCCACGCCAGAAGCATAAAATACAATAAAAATGCAACAGCTTTTCCATCGTATTACAGGAATAATTGTAACCAGAGTGAAGGTGATGGTCTTGTCTATGTTCCGGGCAACCTAGGCTTCACTCTAGGGCGGTACTCCACCAGATGAAATAGTTAGGGCCTTAGAAGTCAGCGCCCGAAGCATAAAATACAAAATAAATACAACAGTTTTTCCATTGTATAGAACGAATAATTGCAGCCAGTGTGAAAGTAATGGTCATTTCTACATTCCGGGTAACCTAGGCTTCTTTCAAGGGCGTGGATCCACCAGATTCAATAGTTAGGGCCATAGAAGTCAACGCCCGAAGCATAAAATACAAAATAAATACAACAGTTTTTCCATTGTATAGAACGAATAATTGCAACCAGTGTGAAAGTTATGGTCATTTCCACGTTCCGGGCAACCTAGGCTTCACCCTAGGGCGTTGATGCACCTGATCGAATAGTTAGGGCCTAAGAAGTTAACGCCAGAAGCATAGAATACGATATACGTGCAATAGTTTTTCCATCGTATAAAACGAATAATTGCAACCAGTGCGAAAGTAATGGCCACTTCTACGTTCCGGGCAACCTAGGCTTCACCCTAGGGCGTTGCTCAACCAGATCGAATAGTTAGGGCCTGAGAAGTCAACGCCAGAAGCATAAAATACGATATATGTACAACAGTTTTTCCATCGTATATCACGAATAATTGCAACCAGTGTGAAAGTAATGGCCACTTCTACGTTCCGGCCATCCTAGACTTTACTCTGAGGTATCGCTCCACCAGATCGAATACATAGGGCCTTAGAAGTCAACGCCAGAAGCATAAAGTACAATAAAAATCCAACAGTATGTTCATCTTATAACAGGAATAATTGCAACCAGTGTGAAAGTAATGGACATTTGTACGCTTCAGGCAACCTAGGCTTCACTCTAGGGCGTTGCTCCACCACATCGAATAGCTGCGGCCTTACAAATCAACGCCAGAAGCATAAAATACAATAAAAATCCAACAGTTTTCCATCGTATAACAGGAATAATTCCAAACAGTGTGAAGGTAATGGTCATTTCTACGCTCCCGTAAACCTAGGCTTCACTCTAGGGCGTTGCTCCACCACATCGAATAGTTATGGCCTTAAAAGTCAACGCCAGAAGCATAAAATACAATATAAATACAACAGTTTTTGCATCGTATAACGGGAATAATTGCAACCAGAGTGAAAGTGATGGTCATTTCCACGTTCCCGGCCACCTAGGCTTCACTCTAGGGCGTTGGTCCACCAGATCCAATAGTTAGGGCCTAAGAAGTCAACGCCAGAAGCACCAAATACAAAATAAATACAACAGTTTTTCCATCGTATAAAACGACTAATTGCAACCAGTGTGAAAGTAATGGTCATATCTACGTTCCGGGCAATCTAGGCTTGAATCTAGAGCGTTGCTCCACCAGATCGAAGAGGTAGGGCCATAGAAGTCAATGCCCGAAGCATAAAATACGTTAAAGGTATAACAGTATTTCCATCGTATAACAGGAGTAATTGCAACCAGTATGAAAGTTATGGTCATTTCAACGTACGGGGCAACCTAGGCTTCACTCGAGGGCGTTGCTCCACCAGATCGAACAGGTAGGGCCATAGAAGTCAATGCCCGAAGCATAAAATACGTTAAAGATATAACAGTTCTTCCATCGTATAACAGGAGTAATTGCAACCAGTGTGAAAGTAATGGTCGTATCTACGTTCCGGGCAATCTAGGCTTCACTCTAGGGCGTTGCTCCACCAGATCGAATAGTTAAGGCCTTAGAAGTCAACGCCCGAAGCATAAAATACAAAATAAATACAACAGTTTTTCCATCGTATAAAACGAATAATTGCAACCAGTGTGAAAGTAATGGTCATATCTACGTTCCGGGAAATCTAGGCTTGACTCTAGGGCGTTGCTCCACCATATCGAATAGCTACGGCCTTAGAAGTCAACGGCTGAAGCATAAAATATAATATAAATACAACAGTTTTTCCATCGTATAACAGGAATAAATGCAACCAGTGTGAAAGGCATGGTCATTTCTACGTTCCGCGCAACCTAGGCTTCACTCTAGGGCGTTGCTCCACCATATCGAATAGCTACGGCCTTAGAAGTCAACGTCTGAAGCATAACATACATCATAAGTCCAACAGTTTTCCCATCGTATAACAGGAATAATTGCAACCAGTGTGAAAGTACAGGTCATTTCTACGTTCCGGGCAACCTAGGCTTCGCTCGAGGGCGTTGCTCCACCAGATCGAAAAGCAAGGGATTTAGAAGTCAACGCCAGAAGCATAAAATACAATAAAAATCCAACAGTTTTACCATCGTACAAAATGAATAATGGCAAACAGTGTGAAGGTAATGGTCATTTCTACGTTACGGGCAACATAGGCTTCACTCTAGGGCGTTGTTCCACCACATCGAATAGCTGCGGCCTTAGAAGTCAACGCCAGAAACATAAAATACAATACAAATACAACAGTTTTTCCATCGTATAAAACGAATAATTCCAACCAGTGGGAAAGTAATGGCCATTTCTACGTTCCGGGCATCCTAGACTTAACTCTGAGGCATTGCTCCACCAGATCGAATACATAGGGCCTTAGAAGTCAACGCCAGAAGCATAAAATACAATATAAATACAACAGTTTTTCCCTTGTATAACAGGAATAATTGCAACCAGTGTGAAAGTGATGGTCATTTCTACGTTCCGGGCAACCTAGGCTTCACTCTAGGGCGTTGCTCCACCACATCGAATAGCTACGACATAAGAAGTCAACGCCTGAAGCATAAACTACAATAAAAATACAACAGTTTTTTCATCGTATAACAGGAATAATTGCAAACAGTGACAAAGTTATGGTCATTTCTACGTTCCGGGTACCCTAGGCTTAACTCCAGGGCATTGCTCCACCAGATCGAATAGTTACGGACTTTGAATACAACGCCAGAAGCATAAAATACAATAAAAATGCAACAGTTTTTCCATAGTATAATAGGAATAATTGCAACCAGTGTGAAAGTACAGGTCACTTCTACGTTCCGGGCAACCTAGGCTTCGCCCTAGGGCATAGCTCCACCAGAACGAATAGCTAGGGACTTAGAATTCATCGCCAGAAGAATAAAATACAGCATAAGTACAACAGGTTTTCAATCGTATAAAATGTATAATTGCAACCAGTGCGAAGGTAATGGTCATTTCTATGTTCCGGGCAACCTAGGCTTCACTCTGGAGCGTTGCTTCTCCAGATCGAATAGCTGGGGCCTAAGAAGTCAACGCCAGAAGCATAAAATACAGTAAAAATACAACAGCTTTCCATCGTATAGCATGAATAATCGCAAACAGTGTGAAGGTAATGGTCATTTCTACGTTCCTGGGAACCTAGGCTGCACTCTAGGGCGTTGCTCCACCAGATCGAATAGATAGGACCTAAGAAGTCAACGCCAGAAGATTAAAATACAATAAAAATACAACAGTTTTTCCATCGTATAATATGTATAATTGCAAGCAATGTGAAGGTAATGGTCATTTCTACGTTCTCGGCAACCCAGGCTTCACCCCTGGGCGTTGCTCCACCAGATCCAATGGCTAGGACCTAAGAAGTCAGCGCCAGAAGCATAAAATACAAAATAGATACAACAGCTTTTCCATTGTATATAATGTATATTTGCAAACAGTGTGAAGGTAAGCGACATTTCTACGTTCCGGGCAACCCAGGCTTCATTCCAGGGCGTTGCTCCACCAGATCGAATAGTTAGGGCGTAAGAAGTCAACGCCAGAAGCATAAAATACAATAAAAATACAACAGTTTTTCCATCGTATAAAATGAATAATTGCAAACAGTGTGGAAGTAATGGTCACTTCTACTTTCCGCCCAACCTAGGCTTCACTCTGGGGCGTTGCTCCACCATATCGAATAGCAACGGCCTTAGAAGTCAACGGCTGAAGCATAAAATATAATATAAATACAACAGTTTTTCCATCGTATAACAGGAATAAATCCAACCAGTGTGAAAGGCATGGTCATTTCTACGTTCCGCGCAACCTAGGCTTCACTCTAGGGCGTTGCTCCACCATATCGAATAGCTACGGCCTTAGAAGTCAACGTCTGAAGCATAAAATACATCATAAGTACAACAGTTTTCCCATCGTATAACAGGAATAATTGCAACCAGTGTGAAAGTACAGGTCATTTCTACGTTCCGGGCAACCTAGGCTTCGCTCGAGGGCGTTGCTCCACCAGATCGAAAAGCAAGGGATTTAGAAGTCAACGCCAGAAGCATAAAATACAAAAAAATCCAACAGTTTTACCATCGTATAAAATGAATAATGGCAAACAGTGTGAAGGTGATGGTCATTTCTACGTTCCGGGCAACATAGGCTTCACTCTAGGGCGTTGTTCCACCACATCGAATAGCTGCGGCCTTAGAAGTCAACGCCAGAAACATAAAATACAATACAAATACAACAGTTTTTTCATCGTATAAAACGAATAATTCCAACCAGTGGGAAAGTAATGGCCATTTCTACGTTCCGGGCATCCTAGACTTAACTCTGAGGCATTGCTCCACCAGATCGAATACATAGGGCCTTAGAAGTCAACGCCAGAAGCATAAAATACAATATAAATACAACAGTTTTTCCCTTGTATAACAGGAATAATTGCAACCAGTGTGAAAGGTATGGTCATTTCTACGTTCCGGTCAATCTAGGCTTCACTCTAGGGCGTTGGTCCACCATATCGAATAGCTAGGGCCTAAGAAGTCAACGGCAGAGGCATAAAATACAATATAAATACAACAGCATTTCCATCGTATATAATGTATATTTGCAAACAGTGTGAAGGTGATGGTCATTTCTACGTTCCGCGCAACCTAGGCTTCACCCTTGGGCGTTGCTCCACCTGATCGAATAGTTAAGGCCTAAGAAGTCAACGCCAGAAGCATAAAATACGATATATGTACAACAGTTTTTCCATCGCATAAAATGAGTAATTGCAACCAGTGTGAAAGTAACGGACATTTCTACGTTCCGGGTATCCTAGACTTAACACTGAGGCATTGCTCCACCAGATCGAATACATAGGGCCTTAGAAGTCAACGCCAGAAGCATAAAGTACATTAAAAATCCAACAGTTTGTCCATCGTATAACAGGAATAATTGCCACCAGTGTGAAAGTGATGGTCATTTCTGCATTCCGGGTAACCTAAAATAGTTAGGGCCTTAGAAGTCAACGCCAGAAGCATAAAATACGATATATGTACAACAGTTTTGCCATCGTATAAAATGAATAATCGCAAACAGTGTGAAGGTAATGGTCATTTCTATGTTCCGGGCAACCTAGGCTTCACTCTATGGCGTTGCTCCACCAGATCGAATAGTTAGGGCCTTAGAAGTCAACGCCCGAAGCATAAAATACAAAATAAATAGAACAGTTTTTCCATTGTATAAAACGAATATTTGAAACCAGTGTGAAAGTTATGGTCATTTCAACGTTCCGCGCAACCTAGGCTTCACCCCTGGGCGTTACTCCACCAGATCCAATAGTTAGGACCTAAGAAGTCAGCGCCAGAAGCATAAAATACAAAATAGATACAACAGCTTTTCCATCGTATATAATGTATATTTGCAAACAGTGTGAAGGCAATGGTCATTTCTACGTTCCGGGCAACCTAGGCTTCACCCTAGGGCGTTGCTCCACCTGATCGAATAGTTAGGGCCTAAGAAGTCAACGCCAGGAGCATAAAATACGATATATGTACAACAGTTTTACCGTCGTATAAAGTGAATAATCGCAAACAGTGTGAAGGTAATGGTCAATTCTACATTCCGGGCAACCTAGGCTTCACTCTAGGGCGTGGCTCCACCAGATCGAATAGTTGGGGCCTTAGAAGTCAACGCCCGAAGCATAAAATACAAAATAAATAGAACAGTTTTTCCATTGTATAAAACGAACAATTGAAACCAGTGTGAAAGTTATGGTCATTTCTACGTTCCGCGCAACCTAGGCTTCACCCCTGGGCGTTGCTCCACCAGATCGAATAGTTAGGGCTTAAGAAGTCAATGCCAGAAGCATAAAATACGATATATGTACAACAGTTTTTCCATCGCATAAAATGAATAATTGCAACCAGTGTGAAAGTAACGGACATTTCTACGTTCCGGGCATCCTAGACTTAACACTGAGGCATTGCTCCACCAGATCGAATACATAGGGCCTTAGAAGTCAACGCCAGAAGCATAAAGTACATTAAAAATCCAACAGTTTGTCCATCGTATAACAGGAATAATTGCCACCAGTGTGAAAGTGATGGTCAATTCTGCATTCCGGGCAACCTAGGCTTAACTCTAGGGCGTTGCTCCTCCAGATAGAATAGTTAGGGCCCAGGAAGTCAACGCCAGAAGCATAAAATACAATATAAATACAACAGTTTTTCACTTGTATAACAGGAATAATTGCAACCAGTGTGAAAGCTATGGTCATCTCTACGTTCCGGGCAACCTAGGCTTCACTCTAGGGCGTTGCTCCACCACATCGAACAGCAGCGGCCTTAGAAGTCAACGCCAGAAGCATAAAATACAATATAAATACAACAGTTTTTCAATCGTATAACAGGAATAATTGCAAACAGTGTGAAAAATATGGTCATTTCTACGTTGCGGGCATCCTAGGCTTCACTCTAGGGCATTGCTCTACCACATCGAATAGCTACGGCCTTAGAAGTCAACGCCATAACTATAAAAAACAATATAAATACAACAGTTTCTCCATTGTATAAAATGAATAATTGCAAACAGTGTGGAGGTAATGGTCATTTCTACTTTCCGGGCAACCTAGGCTTCACTCTAGGGCGTTTCTCCACCACATCGAATAGCTACGCCCTTAGAAGTCAACGCATGAAGCATAAAATATAATATAAGTACAACAGTTTTTCCATCGTATAACAGGAATAATTGCAACCAGTGTGAAAGACATGGTCATTTCTACGTTCCGGGCAACCTATGCTTCACTCTAGGGCGTTGCTCCACAACATCGAATAGCTACGGCCTTTGGAGTCAACGCCAGAGGCATAAAATACAAAATAAAAACAATAGTTTTTCGATCGTATAACAAGAATAATTGCAACCAGTGTGAAAGCTATGGTCATTTCTACGTATCGGGCAACCTAGGCTTCACTCTAGGACGTTGCTCCACCACATCGAATAGTTAGGGCCTTAGAAGTCAACGGCAGAAGCATAAAATACAATATAAATACAATAGTTTTTCCATCGTATAAAACGAGTAATTGCAACCAGTGTGAAAGTTATGGTCATTTCTACGTTCCGGGCATCCTAGGCTTCACCCTAGGGCATTGCTCCACCTGATCGAATAGTTAGGGCCTAAGAAGTCAGCGCCAGAAGCATAAAATACGATATATGTACAACAGTTTTACCATCGTATAAAATGAATAATCGCAAACAGTGTGAAGGTAATGGTCATTTCTACGTTCCGGGCAACCTAGGGTTCACCCTAGGGCGTTGTTCCACCAGAGCGAATAGTTAGGGCCTAAGAAGTCAACGCCTGAAGCATAAAGTACAATCAAAGTCCAACAGTTTGTCCATCGTATAGCTGGAATAATTGCAACCAGAGTGAAAGTAATGGCCATTTCCACTTTTCGGGCGACCTAGGCTCCACTCTAGGGCGTTGCTCCACCAGATGGAATAGCTAGGGCCTTAGAAGTCAATGCCAGAAGCATAAAATACAAAATAAATGCAACAGTTTTACCATCGTATAAAATGAATGATCGCAAACAGTGTGAAGGTAATGGTCATTTCTACGTTCCGGGCAACCTAGGATTCACTCTAGGGCGTTGCTCCACCAGATCGAATAGTTAGGGCCATAGAAGTCAACGCCCGAAGCATAAAATACAAAATAAATAGAACAGTTTTTCCATTGTATAAAACGAATAATTGAAACCAGTGTGAAAGTTATGGTCATTTCCACGTTCCGGGCAACCTACGCTTCACCCTAGGGCGTTGCTCCACCTGATCGAATAGTTAGGGCCTAAGAAGTCAACGCCAGAAGCATAAAATACGATATATGTACAACAGCTTTCCATCGCATAAAATGAGTAATTGCAACCACGTGTGAAAGTAACGGACATTTCTTCGTTCCGGGCATCCTAGACTTAACACTGAGGCATTGCTCCACCAGATCGAATACATAGGGCCTTAGAAGTCAACGCCAGAAGCAGAAAGTACATTAAAAATCCAACAGTTTGTCCATCGTATAACAGGAATAATTGCAACCAGTGTGAAAGCTATGGTCATTTCTACGTTCCGGGCAACCTAGGCGTCACTCTAGGGCGTTGCTCCATCACATCGAATAGCTAGGGCCTTATAAGTCTACGCCCGGAGAATAAAATACAAAATAAATAGAACAGTTTTTCCACTGTATAAAACGAATATTTGAAACCAGTGTGAAAGTTATGGTCATTTCAACGTTCCGCGCAACCTAGGCTTCACCCCTGGGCGTTGCTCCACCAGATCCAATAGTTAGGACCTAAGAAGTCAGCGCCAGAAGCATAAAATACAAAATAGATACAACAGCTTTTCCATCGTATATAATGTATATTTGCAAACAGTGTGAAGGCAATGGTCATTTCTACGTTCCGGGCAACCTAGGCTTCACCCTAGGGCGTTGCTCCACCTGATCGAATAGTTAGGGCCTAAGAAGTCAACGCCAGGAGCATAAAATACGATATATGTACAACAGTTTTACCGTCGTATAAAATGAATAATCGCAAACAGTGTGAAGGTAATGGTCAATTCTACATTCCGGGCAACCTAGGCTTCACTCTAGGGCGTTGCTCCACCAGATCGAATAGTTGGGGCCTTAGAAGTCAACGCCCGAAGCATAAAATACAAAATAAATAGAACAGTTTTTCCATTGTATAAAACGAACAATTGAAACCAGTGTGAAAGTTATGGTCATTTCTACGTTCCGCGCAACCTAGGCTTCACCCCTGGGCGTTGCTCCACCAGATCGAATAGTTAGGGCTTAAGAAGTCAATGCCAGAAGCATAAAATACGATATATGTACAACAGTTTTTCCATCGCATAAAATGAATAATTGCAACCAGTGTGAAAGTAACGGACATTTCTACGTTCAGGGCATCCTAGACTTAACACTGAGGCATTGCTCCACCAGATCGAATACATAGGGCCTTAGAAGTCAACGCCAGAAGCATAAAGTACATTAAAAATCCAACAGTTTGTCCATCGTATAACAGGAATAATTGCCACCAGTGTGAAAGTGATGGTCAATTCTGCATTCCGGGCAACCTAGGCTTCACTCTTCGGCGTTGCTCCTCCAGATAGAATAGTTAGGGCCCAGGAAGTCAACGCCAGAAGCATAAAATACAATATAAATACAACAGTTTTTCACTTGTATAACAGGAATAATTGCAACCAGTGTGAAAGCTATGGTCATCTCTACGTTCCGGGCAACCTAGGCTTCACTCTAGGGCGTTGCTCCACCACATCGAACAGCAGCGGCCTTAGAAGTCAACGCCAGAAGCATAAAATACAATATAAATACAACAGTTTTTCAATCGTATAACAGGAATAATTGCAAACAGTGTGAAAGCTATGGTCATTTCTACGTTCCGGGCAACCTAGGCTTCACTCTAGGACGTTGCTCCACCACATCGAATAGTTAGGGCCTTAGAAGTCAATGCCAGAAGCATAAAATGCAATATAAATACAACTGTTTTTCCACTGTATAATATGAATAATTGCAAACAGTGTGAAAGGTATGGTCATTTCTACGCTGCGGGCATCCTAGGCTTCACTCTAGGGCGTTGCTCAACCACATCGAATAGCTACGGACCTAGAACACATCGCCATAACTATAAAATACAATATAAATAGAACAGTCTTTCCATCGTATAAAACGAGTAATTGCAACCAGTCTGATAGTTATGGTCATGTCTACATTCCAGGCAACCTAGGCCTCACTCTAGGGCGTTGCTCCACCAGATCGAATAGCTAGGGACTTAGAAGTCAACGCCAGAAGCATAAAATACAATATAAGTACAACAGTTTTTCCATCGTATAAAATAAATAATTGCAAACAGTGTGAAAGTAATGGTCATTCCTACGTTCCGGGCAACCTAGGCTTCACTCTGGGGCGTTGGTCCAGCAGATCGAATAGTTAGGGCCTAAGTAGTGAACGCAAGAAGCATAAAATACAATATAAATACAACAGATTTTCCATCGTATAACTGGAGTAATTGCAACCAGTGTGAAAGTAATTGGTCATTTCTACGTTCCGGGCAACCTAGGCTTCACTCTAGGGCGCTGTTCCACAAGATCGAATAGTTAGGGCCTAAGAAGTTAACGCCAGAAGCATAAAATACGATATACGTACAACAGTTTTTCCATCGTATAAAACGAATAATTGCAACCAGTGTGAAAGTAATGGCCACTTCTACGTTCCGGGCAACCTAGGCTTCACCCTAGGGCGTTGCTCTACCAGATCGAATAGTTAGGGCCTGAGAAGTCAACGCCAGAAGCATAAAATACGATATATGTACAACAGTTTTACCATCGTATAAAATGAATAATCGCAAACCGTGTGAAGGTGATGGTCATTTCTTCGTTCCGCGCAACCTAGGCTTCAGCCTTGAGCGTTGCTCCACCTGATCGAATAGTTAGGGCCTAAGAAGCCAACGCCAGAAATATAAAATACGATATATGTACAACAGTTTTTCCATCGCATAAAATGAGTAATTGCAACCAGTGTGAAAGTAACGGACATTTCTACGTTCCGGGCATCCTAGACTTAACACTGAGGCATTGCTCCACCGGATCGACTACATGGGGCCTTAGAAGTCAACGCCAGAAGCATAAAGTACATTAAAAATCCAACAGTTTGTCCATCGTATAACAGGAATAATTGCCACCAGTGTGAAAGTGATGGTCATTTCTGCATTCCGGGTAACCTAGGCTTCACTCTAGGGCGTTGCTCCGCCAGATCGAATAGTTAGGGCCTTAGAAGTCAACGCCCGAAGCATAAAATACAAAATAAATAGAACAGTTTTTCCATTGTATAAAACGAATAATTGCAACCAGTATGAAAGCTATGGTCATTTCTACGTTCCGGGCAATCTAGGCTTCACTCTAGGGCGTTGCTCAACCACATCGAATAGTTAGGGCCTAAGAATTCAACGCCAGAAGCACCAAATACAAAATTAATACAACAGTTTTTCCATCGGATAAAACGAATAATTGCAACCAGTATGAAAGTTATGGTCATTTCTACGTTCCTGGCAACCTAGGCTTCACCCTTGGGCGTTGCTCCACCTGATCGAATAGTTAGGGCCTAAGAAGTCAACGCCAGAAGCATAAAATACGATATATGTACAACAGTTTTTCCATCGCATAAAATGAGTAATTGCAACCAGTGTGAAAGTAACGGACATTTGTACGTTCCGGGCATCCTAGACTTAACACTGAGGCATTGCTCCACCAGATCGAATACATAGGGCCTTAGAAGTCAACGCCAGAAGCATAAAGTACATTAAAAATCCAACAGATTGTCCATCCTATAACAGGAATAATTGCCACCAGTGTGACAGTGATGGTCATTTCTGCATTCCGGGTAACCTAGGCTTCACTCTAGGGCGTTGTTCCGCCAGATCGAATAGTTAGGGCCTTAGAAGTCAACGCCCGAAGCATAAAATACAATATAAATACAACAGCTGTTCCATCGTATAAAACGAATAATGGCACCCAGTGTGCAAGGAATGGTCATTTCTACGTTCCGGGCTAACAAGGCTTCACTCTAGGGCGTTGTTCCACCAGATGGAATAGCTAGGGCCTTAGAAGTCAATGCCAGAAGCATAAGATACAAAATAAATACAACAGTTTTACCATCGTATAAAATAAATAATCGCAAACAGTGTGAAGGTAATGGTCATTTCTACGTTCCGCGCAACCTAGGCTTCACTCTAGGGCGTTGGTCCACCAGATCCAATGGTTAGGGCCTAAGAAGTCAACGCCATAACTATAAAAAACAATATAAATACAACAGTTTCTCCATTGTATAAAATGAATAATTGCAAACAGTGTGGAGGTAATGGTCATTTGTACTTTCCGGGCAACCCAGGCTTCACTCTAGGGCGTTTCTCCACCACATCGAATAGCTACGCCCTTAGAAGTCAACGCCTGAAGCATAAAATATAATATAAGTACAACAGTTTTTCCATCGTATAACAGGAATAATTGCAATCAGTGTGAAAGACATGGTCATTTCTACGTTCCGGGCAACCTAGGCTTCACTCTAGGGCGTTGCTCCACCACATCGAATAGCTACGGCCTTAGGAGTCAACGCCAGTAGAATAAAATAAAATATAAGTACAACAGTTTTTCCATCGTATAAAACGAATAATAGCAACCAGTGTGAAAGTTATGGTCATTTCTATTTTCCGGGCAACCTAGGCTTCACTCTATGGCGCTCCTCCACCAGATCGAATAGTTAGGTCCTTAGAAGTCAACGCCCGAAGCATAATATACAAAATAAATCGAACAGTTCTTCCATTGTATAAAACGAATAATTGCAGCCAGTGTGAAAGGTATGGTCACATCTGCGTTCCGTGCAACCTCGGCTTCACTCTAGGGCGTTAGTCCACCAGATCGAATAGTTTGGGCCTAAGAAATCAACGCTAGAAGCATAAAGTACAATATAAATACAACACCTTTTCCATCGTATAAAACGAATAATTTCAACCAGTGTGAAAGTTATGGTCATTTCTACGTTCCGTGCAACCTTGTCTTTACTCTGGGGCGTTGCTCCAACAGATCTAATTGTTAGGGCCTTGGAAGTCAACGCCCCAAGCATAAAAGACAAAATTAATAGAAAAGTTTTTCCATTGTATAAAACGAATAATTGCAACCAGTGTGAAGATTATGGTCATTTCTACGTTCCGTGCTACATAGGCTTCACTCTAGGGCGTTGCTCCACAACATCGAATCGCTACGGCTTTAGAAGTCAACGCCAGAAGCATAAAATACAATATAAATACAAGAGTTTTTCCATCGTATACAATGAATGATTGCAAACATTGTGAAAGTAACGGTCATTTCTACGTTCCGGGCAACCTAGGCTTCACTCTAGGGCGTTGCTCCACCAGATCGAATAGCTAGGCCCTTAGAAGTCAACGCCCGAAACATGAAATACAATAAAAATACAATTGTTTTTCCATTGTATAACGAGAATAATTGCAACCAGTGCGAAAGTGATGGTCATTTCCACGTTCCGGGCAACTTAGGCTTCACTCTAGGGCGCTGTTCCACCAGATCGAATTGTTTGGGCCTTGGAAGTCAACGCCCGAAGCGTAAAATACAAAATTAATAGAACAGTTTTTCCATTGTATAAAACGAATAATTGCAACCAGTGTGAAGATTATGGTCATTTCTACGTTCCGTGCAACATAGGCTTCACTCTAGGGCGTTGCTCCACAACATCGAATAGCTACGGCTTTAGAAGTCAACGCCAGAAGCATAAAATACAATATAAATACAAGAGTTTTTCCATCATATACAATGAATGATTGCAAACGTTGTGAAAGTATCGGTCATTTCTACGTTCCGGGCAACCTAGGCTTCACTCTAGGGCGTTGCTCCACCAGATCGAATAGCTAGGCCCTTAGAAGTCAACGCCCGAAACATGAAATACAATAAAAATACAATAGTTTTTCCATTGTATAACGAGAATAATTGCAACCAGTGCGAAACTGATGGTCATTTCCTCGTTCCGGGCAACTTAGGCTTCACTCTAGGGCGTTGTTCCACCAGATCGAACTGTTAGGGCCTGCGAAGTCAACGCCAGAAGCATAAAATACAATATAAATGCAACAGTTTTTCCATCGTATATAACGAATAATTGCAACCAGTGTGAGAGTAATGGTAATTTCTACGTTGCGTGCAACATAGGCTTCACTCTAGGGCGTTGCTCCACCAGATCGAATAGTTAGGGCCTTAGAAGTTAACGCCCGAAGCATAAAATACAAAATTAATAGAACTGTTTTTCCATTGTATAAAACGAATAGTTGCAACCAGTGTAAAAAATATGGTCATTTCTACGTTCCGTGCAACCTAGGCTTCACTCTAGGGCGTTGCTCCACCACATCGAATGGCTACAGGTTTAGAAGTCAACGCCAGAGGCATAAAATACAATATAAATACTACAGTTTTTCCATCGTATACAATCAATGATTGCAAACATTGTGAAAGTAACGGTCATTTCTACATTCCGGGCAACCTCGGCTTGACTCTAGGGCGTTGCTCCACCATATCGAATGGTTAGGGCCTAAGAAGTGGACGCCAGAAGCATAAAATACAATAAAAATACAACAGTTTTTCCATCGTATAAAACGAATAATTGCAACCAGTGTGAAAGCAATGGCCACTTCCACGTTCCGTGCAACATAGGCTTCACTCTTGGACGTTGGCCCAACAGATCGAATAGCTAGGACCTTAGAAGTCAAAGCCAAAAGCAGGAAATACAATAAAAATGCAACAGTTTTTCCATCGTGTAAAACGAATAATTGCAACCAGTGTGAACGTAATGGTCATATCTACGATCCGGGCAACCTAGGCTTCACTCTTGGGCGTTGCCTCACGAGATTGAATAGCTAGGACCTTAGAAGTCAACGCCAAAATCATAAAATACAATATAAATACAACAGATGTTCCATAGTATAACAGGAATAGATGCAAACAATGGGAAAGTGATGGTCATTTCTACGTTCCTGACAACCTACGTTTCACTCTACGGCGTTGGTCCACCAGATCCAATAGTTAGGACCTTAGAAGTCAACGCCAGAAGCATAAAATACAATATAAAAACAACAGATTTTCCATCGTATAACAGGAATAATTGCAACCAGTATGAAGGTAATGGTCATTTCTACGTTTCGGGCAACATAGGCTTCACTCTTGGACGTTGCCTCACGAGACCGAATAGTTAGGTCCTTAGGAGTTAACGCCAGACGCATTAAATACAATAAAAATACAACAGTTATTCCATCGTATAAGAGGAATAGTTGCAACCAGAGTGAAGGTGATGGACATTTCTACGTTCCGGGCAACCTAGGCTTCACCCTAGGGCGTTCTTCCATCAGATCGAATAGTTAGGGCCTAAGAAGTCAACGCCAGAAGTATAAAATACAATATAAGTACAGCAGTTTTTCCATCGTATAAAGCGAATAATAGCAACCAGTGTGAAAGTTATGGTCATTTCTACTTTCCGGCAACGTAGGCTCCACTCTTGGACGTTGCCACACGAGATCGAATAGCGAGGACCTTAGAAGTCAACGCCAGGCGCATAAAATACAATATAGATGCAACAGTTTCTGCATCGCATAAAACGAATAAGTGCTACCAGTGTGAAAGTAATGATCATTTTTACATTCCGGGCAACCTAGGCTTCACTCTAGGGCGTTGTTCAACCAGATCGAATAGCTAGGGCCTAAGAAGTCAACTTTAGAAGCATAGAATACAAAATAAATACAACATTTTTTCCATCGTATATAATGTATATTTGCAAACAGTGTGAAAGCAATGGTCATTTCTAGGTTCCGGGCAACCTAGGCTTCACTCTAGAGCGTTGCACCACGAGATCGGATAGTTAGGGCCTTAGGTGTCAACGCCAGAACAATAAAATGCAATATAAATATAACAGTTTTTCCATCGTATAACAGGAATAATTGCAACGAGTGTGAAAGTGATGGTCATTTGTACGTCCCTAGCAACCTAGGCTTCACCTTAGGGCGTGGCTCCACCAGATCCAATAGTTAGGGCCTAAGAAGTCAACGCCAGAAGCATAAAATACAAAATAAATACAACGGTTTTTCCACCGTATAACAGGAATAATTGCTGCCAGTGTGAAAGTGAGGGTCATTTCTTCGTGCCGGGCAACCTAGGCTCACTCTAGGGCGTTGGACAACCAGATCGAATAGCTAGGGCCTAAGAAGTCAACGCCAGAAGCATAGAATACAAAACAAATACAACAGTTTTTCAATCGTATAACAGGAATAATTGCAAACAGTGTGAAAGCTATGGTCATTTCTACGTTCCGGGCAACCTAGGCTTCACTCTAGGGCGTTGCTCCACCACAACAAATAGTTAGGGCCTTAGAAGTCAATGCCAGAAGCATAAAATGCCATATAAATACAACAGTTTTTCCACTGTATGATATGAATAATTGCAAACAGTGTGGAAGTAATGGTCATTTCTACGTTCCGGGCAACCTAGGCTTCACTCTAGGGCGTTGCTCCACCACACCGAATAGCTACGGCCTTAGGAGTAAACGCCAGAGGCATAAAATACAAAATAAATACAACAGTTTTTCCATCGTATAACAAGAATTATTGCAACCAGTGTGAAAGTGATGGTCATTTCTACGTTCCGGGCAACCCAGGCTTCACTCTAGGGCGTTGTTCCTCCAGATCGAATAGCTAGGGCCTAAGAAGTGTACACCAGAAGCATAAAATACAATATAAATACAACAGTTTTTCCATCGTATAACAAGAATAACTGCAACCATTGTGAGAGTGATGGTCATTTCTACGTTCCGGGCAACCTAGGCTTCACCCTAGGGCGTTGCTCCACCTGATCGAATAGTTAGGGCCTAAGAAGTGAACGCCAGAAGCATAAAATACGATATATGTACAACAGTTTTTCCACTGTATAATATGAATAATTGCAAACAGTGTGAAAGTAATAGCCATTTCTACGTTGCGGGCATCCTAGACTTAACTCTGAGGCATTGCTACACCAGATCGAATACATAGGGCCTTAGAAGTCAATGCCAGAAGCATAAAATACAATATAAATACAACAGTTTTTCCACTGTATAATATGAATAATTGCAAACAGTGTGGAAGTAATGGTCATTTCTACGTTCCGGCAACATAGGCTTCACTCTAGGGCGTTGGTCCACCAGATCCAATAGTTAGGGCCCAGGAAGTCAACGCCAGAAGCATAAAATACAATATAAATACAACAGTTTTTCAATCGTATAACAGGAATAATTGCAAACAGTGTAAAAAATATGGTCATTTCTACGTTGCGGGCATCCTAGGCTTCACTCTAGGGCATTGCTCCACCACATCTAATAGCTACGGCCTTAGAAGTCAACGCCATAACTATAAAAAACAATATAAATACAACAGTTTCTCCATTGTATAAAATGAATGATTGCAAACAGTGTGGAGGTAATGGTCATTTCTACTTTCCGGGCGACCTAGGCTTCACTCTAGGGCGTTTCTCCACCACATCGAATAGCTACGCCCTTAGAAGTCAACGCCTGAAGCATAAAATATTATATAAGTACAACAGTTTTTCCATCGTATAACAGGAATAATTGCAACCAGTGTGAAAGACATGGTCATTTCTACGTTCCAGGCAACCTAGGCTTCACTCTAGGGCGTTGCTCCACCACATCGAATAGCTACTGCCTTAGGAGTCAACGCCAGAGGCATAAAATGCAAAATAAATACAACAGTTTTTCGATCGTATAACAAGAATAATTGCAGCCAGTGTGAAAGTGATGGTCATTTCTACTTTCCCGGCAAGCTAGGCTACACTCTAGGGCGTTGCTCCGCCAGATCGAATACATAGGGCCTAAGAAGTCAACGCCAGAAGCATAAAATGCAATATAAATAAAACAGTTTTTCACTTGTATAACAGGAATAATTGCAACCAGTGCGAAAGCTATGGTCATTTCTACGTTCCGGGCAACCTAGGCTTCACACTAGGACGTTGCTCCACCACAACGAGTAGTTAGGGCCTTAGAAGTCAATGCCAGAAGCATAAGATGCAATATAAAAACAACTGTTTTTCCACTGTATAATATGAATAATTGCAAACAGTGTGAAAGATATGGTCATTTCTACGTTCCGGGCAACCTAGGCTTCCCTCTAGGGCGTTGCTCCACCACATCGAATAGCTACGGCCTTAGGAGTAAACGCCAGAGGCATAAAATACAATATAAATACAACAGTTTTTCCATTGTATAAAACGAATAATTGCAACCAGTCTGATAGTTATGGTCATTTCTACATTCCGCGCAATCTAGGCTTCTCTCTAGGGCGTTGCTCCTCCAGATCGAATAGTTAGGGCCTTAGAAGTCAACGCCAGAAGCATAAAATACGATATATGTACAACAGTTTTACCATCGTATAAAATGAATAATCGCAAACAGTGTGAAGGTAATGGTCATTTCTACGTTCCGGGCAACCTAGGCTTCACTCTAGGGCGTTGCCCGACCAGATCGAATAGTTAGGGCCATAGAAGTCAACGCCCGAAGCATAAAATACAAAATAAATGGAACAGTTTTTCCATTGTATAAAACGAATAATTGAAACCAGTGTGAAAGTTATGGTCATTTCCACATTCCGGGTAACCTACGCTTCACCCTAGGGCGTTGCTCCACCTGATCGAATAGTTAGGGCCTAGAAGTCAACGCCAGAAGCATAAAATACGATATATGTACAACAGTTTTACCGTCGTGTAAAATGAATAATCGCAAACAGTGTGAAGGTAATGGTCCATTCTACATTCCGGGCAACGTAGGCTTCACTCTAGGGCGTTGCTCCACCTGATCGAGTAGTTGGGGCCTTAGATGTCAACGCCCGAAGCATAAAACACAAAATAAATAGAACAGTTTTTCCATTGTATAAAACGAACAATTGAAACCAGTGTGAAAGTTATGGTCATTTCTTCGTTCCGCGCAACCTAGGCTTCACCCCTGGGCGTTGCTCCACCCGATCGAATAGTTAGGGCCTAAGAAGTCAATACCAGAAGCATAAAATACGATATATGTACAACAGTTTTTCCATCGCATAAAATGAGTAATTGCAACCAGTGTGAAAGTAACGGACATTTCTACGTTCCGGGCATCCTAGACTTAACACTGAGGCATTGCTCCACCAGATCGAATACATAGGGCCTTAGAAGTCAACGCCAGAAGCATAAAGTACAATCAAAATCCAACAGTTTGTCCATCGTATAGCTGGAATAATTGCAACCAGAGTGAAAGTAATGGTCATTTCTACGTTCCGGGCAACCTAGGCTTCCCTCTAGGGCGTTTCTCCACCACATGGAATAGCTACGGCCTTAGAAGTCAACGTCTGAAGCATAAAATATAATATAAATACAACAGTTTTTCCATCGTATAACAGGAATAATTGCAACCAGTGTGAAAGACATGGTCATTTCTACATTCCGCGCAATCTAGGCTTCTCTCTAGGGCGTTGCTCCTCCAGATCGAATAGTTAGGGCCTAACAAGTCAACGCCAGAAGCATAAAATACAATATAAAAGAACAGTTTTTCCCTTGTATAACAAGAATAATTGCAACCAGTGTGAAAGTAACGGCCATTTCTACGTTCGGGGCATCCTAGACTTAACACTGAGGCATTGCTCCACCAGATCGAATACATAGGACCTTAGAAGTCAACGCCAGAAGCATAAAGTACATTAAAAATCCAACAGTCTCCATCGTATAACAGGAATAATTGCCACCAGTGTGAAAGGTATGGTCATTTCTACGTTCCGGGCAACCTAGGCTTCACCCTAGGGCGTTGCTCCACCAGATCGAATAGTTAGGGCCTAAGAAGTCAACGCCAGAAGCATAAAATACAATAGAAATAAAACAGTTTTTCCATTGTATAAAATGAATAATTGCAAACAGTGTGGAGGTAATGGTCATTTCTACTTTCCGGGCAACCTATGCTTCACTCTAGGGCGTTTCTCCACCACATGGAATAGCTACGGCCTTAGAAGTCAACGTCTGAAGCATAAAATATAATATAAATACAACAGTTTTTCCATCGTATAACAGGAATAATTGCAACCAGTGTGAAAGACATGGTCATTTCTGCGTTCCGGGCAACCTAGGCTTCACTCTAGGGCGTCGCTCCTCCAGATAGAGTAGTTAGGGCCCAGGAAGTCAACGCCAGAAGCATAAAATACACTATAAATACAACAGTTTTTCCCTTGTATAACAGGAATAATTGCAACCAGTGTGAAAGGTATGGTCATTTCTACGTTCCAGGCAACCTAGGCTCCACTCTAGGGCGTTGCTCCACCACATCGAATAGCTGCGGCCTTAGAAGTCAACGTCAGAAGCATAAAATACAATATAAATACAACACTTTTTCCATCGTATAACAGGAATAATTGCAACCAGTGTGAAAGTGATGGTCATTTCTTCGTTCCGGGCAATCTAGGCTTCAGTCTAGGGCGTGGTTCCCCCAGATCGAATAGTTAGGGCCTAAGAAGCCTACGCCAGAAGCATAAAATACAATATAAATACCACAGCTTTTCCATCGTATAACAGGAATAATTGCAACCAGAGTGAAGGTGATGGTCATTTCTAAGTTCCGGGCAACCTAGGCTTCACTCTAGGGCGTTGGTCCACCTGATCCAATAGTTAGGGCCTAAGAAGTCAACGACAGGAGCACCAAATACAAAATAAATACAACAGCTTTTCCATCGTATGAAACGAATAATTGCAACCAGTGTGCAAGTAATAGTCATTTCTACATTCCGCGCAATCTAGGCTTCTCTCTAGGGCGTTGCTCCTCCAGATCGAATAGTTAGGGCCTAAGAAGTCAACGCCAGCAGCATAAAATGCAATAGAAATACACCAGTTTTTCCATCGTATAACAGGAATAATTGCAACCAGTGTGAAAGATATGGTCATTTCTACGATACGGGCAACCTAGGCTTCACTCTAGGGCGTCATTCCACTTGATCGAATAGCTAGGGCCTTAGAAGTCTACGCCAGAAGCATAAAATACAATACAAATACAGCAGCTTTTCCATCGTATAACAAGAATAATTGCAACCAGTGTGAAAGGTATGGTCATTTGTACGTTCCGGGAAACCTAGGCTTCACTCTAGGGCGTTGCTCCACCACATCGAATAGCTGCGGCCTTAGAAGTCACTGCCAGAAGCATAAAGTACAATATAAATACAACAGTTTTTCAATCGTATAACAGGAATAATTGCAAACAGTGTGGAAGTAATGTTCATTTCTACGTTCCGGGCAACCTAGGCTTCACTCTAGGGCGTTGCTCCACCACATCGAATAGCTACGGCCTTAGGAGTAAACGCCAGAGGCATAAAATACAAAATAAATACAACAGTTTTTCCATCGTATAACAAGAATAATTGCAACCAGTGTGAAAGTGATGGTCATTTCTACGTTCCGGGCAACCTAGGCTTCACTCTAGGGCGTTGTTCCTCCAGATCGAATAGCTAGGGCCTAAGAAGTGTACACCAGAAGCATAAAATACAATATAAATACAACAGTTTTTCCATCGTATAACAAGAATAACTGCAACCATTGTGAAAGTGATGGTCATTTCTACGTTCCGGGCAACCTAGGCTTCACTCGAGGGCGTTGCTCCACCACATCGAATAGCTGCGGCCCTAGAAGACAACGCCATAACTATAAAATACAATATAAATACAACAGTCTTTCCATCGTATAAAACGAATAATTGCAACCAGTCTGAGAGTTATGGTCATTTCTACGTTCCGGGCTACCTAGGCTTCACCCTAGGGCGTTACTCCACCAGATCGAATAGTTAGGGCCTCAGAAGTCAATGCCAGAAGCATAAAATACGATATATGTACAACAGTTTTTCCATCGTATAAAATGAGTAATTGCAACCAGTGTGAAAGTAACGGCCATTTCTACGTTCGGGGCATCCTAGACTTAACACTGAGGCATTGCTTCACCAGATCGAATACATAGGACCTTAGAAGTCAACGCCAGAAGCATAAAGTACATTAAAAATCCAACAGTCTCCATTGTATAACAGGAATAATTGCCACCAGTGTGAAAGGTATGGTCATTTCTACGTTCCGGGCAACCTAGGCTTCACCCTAGGGCGTTGCTCCACCAGATCGAATAGTTAGGGCCTAAGAAGTCAACGCCAGAAGCATAAAATACAATAGAAATAAAACAGTTTTTCCATTGTATAAAATGAATAATTGCAAACAGTGTGGAGGTAATGGTCATTTCTACTTTCCGGGCAACCTATGCTTCACTCTAGGGCGTTTCAGCACCACATGGAATAGCTACGGCCTTAGAAGTCAACGTCTGAAGCATAAAATATAATATAAATACAACAGTTTTTCCATCGCATAACAGGAATAATTGCAACCAGTGTGAAAGACATGGTCATTTCTGCGTTCCGGGCAACCTAGGCTTCACTCTAGGGCGTCGCTCCTCCAGATAGAATAGTTAGGGCCCAGGAAGTCAACGCCAGAAGCATAAAATACACTATAAATACAACAGTTTTTCCCTTGTATAACAGGAATAATTGCAACCAGTGTGAAAGGTATGGTCATTTCTACGTTCCAGGCAACCTAGGCTTCACTCTAGGGCGTTGCTCCACCACATCGAATAGCTGCGGCCTTAGAAGTCAACGTCAGAAGCATAAAATACAATATAAATACAACACTTTTTCCATCGTATAACAGGAATAATTGCAACCAGAGTGAAGGTGATGGTCATTTCTAAGTTCCGGGCAACCTAGGCTTCACTCCAGAGCGTTGCTCCACCACATCGAATAGCTAGGACGTGAGAAGTCAACGCCAGAAGCACAAAATAAAATAAAAATACAACAGTTATTCCATCGTATAACAGGAATAATTACAACCAGTGTGAAAGTAATGGGCATTTCTACGTTTCGTGCAACCTAGGCGTCACTCTAGGCCGTTGGTCCACCAGGCCGAATAGTTAGGGCCTTAGAAAACAACTCCAGACGCATAAAACACAATATAAATACAACAGTTTTTCCACGGTATAAAACGAATAATTGCAACAGGTATGAAAGTTATGGTCATTTCTACGTTCCGGGCAACCTAGGCTTCACTCTAGGGCGTTGCGCAACCACATCGAATAGCTACGGCCCTAGAAGACAACGCCATAACTATAAAATACAATATAAATAGAACAGTCTTTCCATCGTATGAAACGAATAATTGCAACCAGTATGAAAGTTATGCTCATTTCTACGTTCCGGGCAACCTAGGCTTCACCCTAGGGCGTTGCTCCACCAGATCGAATAGTTAGGGCTTAAGAAGTCAACGCCAGAAGCATAAAATACAATAGAAATACACCAGTTTTTCCATCGTATCACAGGAATAATTGCAACCAGTGTGAAAGATATAGTCATTTCTACGATACGGGCAACCTAGGCTTCACTCTAGGGCGTCATTCCACTTGATCGAATAGCTAGGGCCTAAGAAGTTTTCGCCAGAAGCATAAAATACAATACAAATACAACAGCTTTTCCATCGTATAACAAGAATAATTGCAACCAGTGTGAAAGGTATGGTCATTTCTACGTTCCGGGAAACCTAGGCTTCACTCTAGGGCGTTGCTCCACCCCATCGAATAGCTGCGGCCTTAGAAGTCACTGCCAGAAGCATAAAATACAATATAAATACAACAGTTTTTCAATCGTATAACAGGAATAATTGCAAACAGTGTGAAAGCTATGGTCATTTCTACGTTCCGGGCAACCTAGGCTTCACTCGAGGGCGTTGCTCCACCACATCGAATAGCTGCGGCCCTAGAAGACAACGCCATAACTATAAAATACAATATAAATACAACAGTCTTTCCATCGTATAAAACGAATAATTGCAACCAGTCTGATAGTTATGGTCATTTCTACGTTCCGGGCTACCTAGGCTTCACCCTAGGGCGTTACTCCACCAGATCGAATACATAGGACCTTAGAAGTCAACGCCAGAAGCATAAAGTACATTAAAAATCCAACAGTCTCCATCGTATAACAGGAATAATTGCCACCAGTGTGAAAAGTATGGTCATTTCTACGTTCCGGGCAACCTAGGCTTCACCCTAGGGCGTTGCTCCACCAGATCGAATAGTTAGGGCCTAAGAAGTCAACGCCAGAAGCATAAAATACAATAGAAATAAAACAGTTTTTCCATTGTATAAAATGAATAATTGCAAACAGTGTGGAGGTAATGGTCATTTCTACTTTCCGGGCAACCTATGCTTCACTCTAGGGCGTTTCTCCACCACATGGAATAGCTACGGCCTTAGAAGTCAACGTCTGAAGCATAAAATATAATATAAATACAACAGTTTTTCCATCGTATAACAGGAATAATTGCAACCAGTGTGAAAGGCATGGTCATTTCTGCGTTCCGGGCAACCTAGGCTTCACTCTAGGGCGTCGCTCCTCCAGATAGAATAGTTAGGGCCCAGGAAGTCAACGCCAGAAGCATAAAATACACTATAAATACAACAGTTTTTCCCTTGTATAACAGGAATAATTGCAACCAGTGTGAAAGGTATGGTCATTTCTACGTTCCAGGCAACCTAGGCTTCACTCTAGGGCGTTGCTCCACCACATCGAATAGCTACGGCCTTAGAAGTCAACGTCAGAAGCATAAAATACAATATATATACAACACTTTTTCCATCGTATAACAGGAATAATTGCAACCAGTGTGAAAGTGATGGTCATTTCTACGTTCCGGGCAATCTAGGCTTCAGTCTAGGGCGTGGTTCCTCCAGATCGAATAGTTAGGGCCTAAGAAGCCTACGCCAGAAGCATAAAATACAATATAAATACCACAGCTTTTCCATCGTATAACAGGAATAATTGCAACCAGAGTGAAGGTGATGGTCATTTCTAAGTTCCGGGCAACCTAGGCTTCACTCTACGGCGTTGGTCCACCTGATCCAATAGTTAGGGCCTAAGAAGTCAACGACAGGAGCACCAAATACAAAATAAATACAACAGCTTTTCCATAGTATAAAACGAATAATTGCAACCAGTGTGCAAGTAATAGTCATTTCTACGATCCGGGCAACCTAGGCATCACCCTAGGGCGTTGTTCCACCAGAACGAATAGTTAGGGCCTAGGAAGTGAACGCTGAAGCATAAAATACAATATAAATACAACAGTTTTTCCATCGTATAAAACGAGTAATTGCAACCAGTGTGAAGGTTATGGTCATTTCTACGTTCCGGGCATCCTAGGCTTCACCCTAGGGCGTTGCTCCACCTGATCGAATAGTTAGGGCCTAAGAAGTCAGCGCCAGAAGCATAAAATACGATATATGTACAACAGTTTTACCATCGTATAAAATGAATAATCGCAAACAGTGTGAAGGTAATGGTCATTTCTACGTTCCGGGCAACCTCGGCTTCACTCTAGGGCGTTGCTCGACCAGATCGAATAGTTAGGGCCATAGAAGTCAACGCCCGAAGCATAAAATACAAAATAAATGGAACAGTTTTTCCATTGTATAAAACGAATAATTGAAACCAGTGTGAAAGTTATGGTCATTTCCACGTTCCGGGCAACCTACGCTTCACCCTAGGGCGTTGCTCCACCTGATCGAATAGTTAGGGTCTAAGAAGTCAACGCCAGAAACATAAAATACGGTATATGTACAACAGTTTTACCATCGTATAAAATGAATAATCGCAAGCAGTGTGAAGGTAATGGTCATTTCTACGTTCCGGGCAACCTAGGCTTCACCCTAGGGCGTTGTTCCACCAGAGCGAATAGTTAGGGCCTAAGAAGTCAACGCCTGAAGCATAAAATACAATACAAATACAACAGATTTTCCATCGTATAAAACGAATAATTGCAACCAGTATGAAAGTTATGGTCATTTCTACGTTCCGGGCAACCTAGGCTTCACCCTAGGGCGTTGCTCCACCTGATCGAATAGTTAGGGCCTAAGAAGTCAACGCCAGAAGCATAAAATACGATATATGTACAACAGTTTTTCCACTGTATAATATGAATAATTGCAAACAATGTGAAAGTAATAGCCATTTCTACGTTGCGGGCATCCTAGACTTAACTCTGAGGCATTGCTACACCAGATCGAATACATAGGGCCTTAGAAGTCAATGCCAGAAGCATAAAATACAATATAAATACAACAGTTTTTCCACTGTATAATATGAATAATTGCAAACAGTGTGGAAGTAATGGTCATTTCTACGTTCCGGGCAACCTAGGCTTCACTCTAGGGCGTTGGTCCACCAGATCCAATAGTTAGGGCCTAAGAAGTCAACGCCATAACTATAAAAAACAATATAAATACAACAGTTTCTCCATTGTATAAAATGAATAATTGCAAACAGTGTGGAGGTACTGGTCATTTGTACTTCCCGGGCAACCTAGGCTTCACTCTAGGGCGTTTCTCCAACACATCGAATAGCTACGCCCTTAGAAGTCAACGCCTGAATCATAAAATATAATATAAGTACAACAGTTTTTCCATCGTATAACAGGAATAATTGCAATCACTGTGAAAGACATGGTCATTTCTACGTTCCGGGCAACCTAGGCTTCACTCTAGGGCGTTGCTCCACCACATCGAATAGCTACGGCCTTAGGAGTCAACGCCAGTGGCATAAAATACAAAATAAATACAACAGTTTTTCGATCGTATAACAAGAATAATTCCAACCAGTGTGAAAGCTATGGTCATTTCTACGTTCCGGGCAACCTAGGCTTCACTCTAGGACGTTGCTCCACCACATCGAATAGTTAGGGCCTTAGAAGTCAATGCCAGAAGCATAAAATACGATACATGTACAACAGCTTTTCCATCGCCTAAAATGAGTAATTGCAACCAGTGTGAAAGTAACGGACATTTCTACGTTCCGGGCATCCTAGACTTAACACTGAGGCATTGCTCCACCAGATCGAATACATAGGGCCTTAGAAGTCAACGCCAGAAGCATAAAGTACATTAAAAATCCAACAGTTTGTCCATCGTATAACAGGAATAATTGCCTCCAGTGTGAAAGTGATGGTCATTTCTGCATTCCGGGCAACCTAGGCTTCACTCTAGGGCGTTGCGTTCTCCAGATAGAATAGTTAGGGCCCAGGAAGTCAACGCCAGAAGCATAAAATACAATATAAATACAACAGTTTTTCAATCGTATAACAGGAATAATTGCAAACAGTGTGAAAAATATGGTCATTTCTACGTTGCGGGCATCCTAGGCTTCACTCTAGGGCATTGCTCCACCACATCGAATAGCTACGGCCTTAGAAGTCAACGCCATAACTATAAAAAACAATATAAATACAACAGTTTCTCCATTGTATAAAATGAATGATTGCAAACAGTGTGGAGGTAATGGTCATTTCTACTTTCCGGGCGACCTAGGCTTCACTCTAGGGCGTTTCTCCACCACATCGAATAGCTACGCCCTTAGAAGTCAACGCCTGAAGCATAAAATATTATATAAGTACAACAGTTTTTCCATCGTATAACAGGAATAATTGCAACCAGTGTGAAAGCTATGGTCATTTCAACGTTCCGGGCAACCTAGGCTTCACACTAGGACGTTGCTCCACCACATCGAATAGTTAGGGCCTTAGAAGTCAATGCCAGAAGCATAAGATGCAATATAAAAACAACTGTTTTTCCACTGTATAATTTGAATAATTGCAAACAGTGTGAAAGATATGGTCATTTCTACGCTGCGGGCATCCTAGGCTTCACTCTAGGGCGTTGCTCAACCACATCCAATAGCTACGGCCCTAGAACACAACGCCATAACTATAAAATACAATATAAATACAACAGTCGTTCCATCGTATAAAACGAGTAATTGCAACCAGTCTGATAGTTATGGTCATTTCCACGTTCCGGGCAACCTAGGCTTCACTCCAGGGCGTTGCTCCACCAGATCGAATAGTTAGGGCCCTAGAAGTCAACGCCAGAAGCATAAAATACAATATAAATACAATAGTTTTTCCATCGTATAAAACGAGTAATTGCAACCAGTGTGAAAGTTATGGTCATTTCTACGTTCCGGGCATCCTAGGCTTCACCCTAGGGCGTTGCTCCACCTGATCGAATAGTTAGGGCCTAAGAAGTCAGCGCCAGAAGCATAAAATACGATATATGTACAACAGTTTTACCATCGTATAAAATGAATAATCGCAAACAGTGTGAAGGTAATGGTCATTTCTACGTTCCGGGCAACCTAGGCTTGACTCTAGGGCGTTGCTCGACCAGATCGAATAGTTAGGGCCATAGAAGTCAACGCCCGAAGCATAAAATACAAAATAAATGGAACAGTTTTTCCATTGTATAAAACGAATAATTGAAAGCAGTGTGAAAGTTATGGTCATTTCCACGTTCCGGGCAACCTACGCTTCACCCTAGGGCGTTGCTCCACCTGATCGAATAGTTAGGGCCTAAGAAGTCAACGCCAGAAGCATAAAATACGATATATGTACAACAGTTTTGCCATCGTATAAAATGCATAATCGCAAACAGTGTGAAGGTAATGGTCATTTCTATGTTCCGGGCAACCTAGGCTTCACTCTAGGGCGTTGCTCCACCAGATCGAATAGTTAGGGCCTTAGAAGTCAACGCCCGAAGCATAAAATACAAAATAAATAGAACAGTTTTTCCATTGTATAAAACGAATAATTGAAACCAGTGTGAAAGTTATGGTCATTTCTACGTTCCGCGCAACATAGACTTCACCCCTGGGCGTTGCTCCACCAGATCCAATGGTTAGGACCTAAGAAGTCAGCGCCAGAAGCATAAAATACAAAATAGATACAACAGCTTTTCCATCGTATATAACGTATATTTGCAAGCAGTGTGAAGGTAATGGTCATTTCTGCGTTCCGCGCCACCTAGGCTTCACTCCAGGGCGTTGCTCCACCTGATCGAATAGTTAGGGCCTAAGAAGTCAGCGCCAGAAGCATAAAATACGATATATGTACAACAGTTTTACCATCGTATAAAATGAATAATCGCAAACAGTGTGAAGGTAATGGTCATTTCTACGTTCCGGGCAACCTAGGCTTGACTCTAGGGCGTTGCTCGACCAGATCGAATAGTTAGGGCCATAGAAGTCAACGCCCGAAGCATAAAATACAAAATAAATGGAACAGTTTTTCCATTGTATAAAACGAATAATTGAAAGCAGTGTGAAAGTTATGGTCATTTCCACGTTCCGGGCATCCTAGGCTTCACCCTAGGGCGTTGCTCCACCTGATCGAATAGTTAGGGCCTAAGAAGTCAGCGCCAGAAGCATAAAATACGATATATGTACAACAGTTTTACCATCGTATAAAATGAATAATCGCAAACAGTGTGAAGGTAATGGTCATTTCTACGTTCTGGGCAACCTAGGCTTCACCCTAGGGCGTTGTTCCACCAGAGCGAACAGTTAGGGCCTAAGAAGTCAACGCCTGAAGCATAAAGTACAATCAAAATCCAACAGTTTGTCCATCGTATAGCTGGAATAATTGCAACCAGAGTGAAAGTAATGGTCATTTCCACGTTTCGGGCAACCTAGGCTTCACCCTAGTGCGTTGCTCCACCAGATGGAATAGTTAGGGCCTAAGAAGTCAATGCCACAAGCATAAAATACGATATATGTCCAACAGCTTTTCCATCGCATAAAATGAGTAATTGCAACCAGTGTGAAAGTAACGGACATTTCTACGTTCCGGGCATCCTAGACTTAACACTGAGGCATTGCTCCACCAGATCGAATACATAGGGCCTTAGAAGTCAACGCCAGAAGCATAAAGTACATTAAAAATCCTACTGTTTGTCCAGCGTATAACAGGAATAATTGCCTGCAGAGTGAAAGTGATGGTCATTTCTGCATTCCGGGCAACCTAGGCTTCACTCTAGGGCGTTGCTCCTTCAGATAGAATAGTTAGGGCCCAGGAAGTCAACGCCAGAAGCATAAAGTACAATATAAATACAACAGTTTTTCAATCGTATAACAGGAATAATTGCAAACAGTGTGAAAAATATGGTCATTTCTACGTTGCGGGCATCCTAGGCTTCACTCTAGGGCATTGCTCCACCACATCGAACAGCTGCGGCCTTAGAAGTCAACGCCATAACTATAAAAAACAATATAAATACAACATTTTCTCCATTGTATAAAATGAATGATTGCAAACAGTGTGGAGGTAATGGTCATTTCTACTTTCCGGGCAACCTAGGCTTCACTCTAGGGCGTTTCTCCACCACATCGAATAGCTACGCCCTTAGAAGTCAACGCCTGAAGCATAAAATATTATATAAGTACAACAGTTTTTCCATCGTATAACAGGAATAATTGCAACCAGTGTGAAAGACATGGTCATTTGTACGTTCCAGGCAACCTAGGCTTCACTCGAGGGCGTTGCTCCACCACATCGAGTAGTTAGGGCCTTAGAAGTCAATGCCAGAAGCATAAGATGCAATATAAAAGCAACTGTTTTTCCACTGTATAATATGAATAATTGCAAACAGTGTGAAAGATATGGTCATTTCTACGCTGCGGGCATCCTAGGCTTCACTCTAGGGCGTTGCTCAACCACATCCAATAGCTACGGCCCTAGAACACAACGCCATAACTATAAAATACAATATAAATACAACAGTCGTTCCATCGTATGAAACGAATAATTGCAACCAGTCTGATAGTTATGGTCATTTCCACGTTCCGGGCAACCTAGGCTTCACTCCAGGGCGTTGCTCCACCAGATCGAATAGTTAGGGCCTTAGAAGTCAACGCCAGAAGCATAAAATACGATATATGTACAACAGTTTTGCCATCGTATAAAATTCATAATCGCAAACAGTGTGAAGGTAATGGTCATTTCTATGTTCCGGGCAACCTAGGCTTCACTCTAGGGCGTTACTCCACCAGATCGAATAGTTAGGGCCTTAGAAGTCAACGCCCGAAGCATAAAATACAAAATAAATAGATCAGTTTTTCCATTGTATAAAACGAATAATTGAAACCAGTGTGAAAGTTATGGTCATTTCTACGTTCCGCGCAACCTAGGCTTCACCCCTGGGCGTTGCTCCACCAGATCCAATAGTTAGGACCTAAGAAGTCTGCGCCAGAAGCATAAAATACAAAATAGATACAACATCTTTTCCGTCGTGTATAATGTATATTTGCAAACAGTGTGAAGGCAATGGTCATTTCTACGTTCCGGGCAACCTAGGCTTCACCCTAGGGCGTTGCTCCACCTGATCGAATAGTTAGGGCCTAGAAGTCAACGCCAGAAGCATAAAATACGATATAAGTTCAACATTTTTTCACTTGTATAACAGGAATAATTGCAACCAGTGTGAAAGCTATGATCATTTCTACGTTCCGGGCAACCTAGGCTTCACTCCAGGGCGTTGCTCCACCACATCGAATAGCTGCGGCCTTAGAAGTCAACGCCAGAAGCATAAAATACAATATAAATACAACAGTTTTACAACCGTATAACAGGAATAATTGCAAACAGTGTGAAAAATATGGTCATTTCTACGTTGCGGGCATCCTAGGCTTCACTCTAGGGCATTGCTCCACCACATCGAATAGCTACGGCCTTAGAAGTCAACGCCATAACTATAAAAAACAATATAAATACAACAGTTTCTCCATTGTATAAAATGAATAATTGCAAACAGTGTGGAGGTAATGGTCATTTCTACTTTCCGGGCAACCTAGGCTTCACTCTAGGGCGTTTCTCCACCACATCGAATAGCAACGCCCTTAGAAGTTCACGCCTGAAGCATAAAATATTATATAAGTACAACAGTTTTTCCATCGTATAACAGGAATAATAGCAACCAGTGTGAAAGACATGGTCATTTCTACGTTCCTGGCAACCTAGGCTTCACTCTAGGGCGTTGCTCCACCACATCGAATAGCTACGGCCTTAGGAGTCAACGCCAGAGGCATAAAATGCAAAATAAATACAACAGTTTTTCGATCGTATAACAAGAATAATTGCAACCAGTGTGAAAGTGATGGTCATTTCTACATTCCGGGCAACCTAGGCTACACTCTAGGGCGTTGCTCCGCCAGATCGAATAGATAGGGCCTAAGAAGTCAACTCCAGAAGCATAAAATACAATATAAATACAACAGTTTTTCACTTGTATAACAGGAATAATTGCAACCAGTGTGAAAGTTATGGTCATTTCTACGTTCCGGGCATCCTAGGCTTCACCCTAGGGCGTTGCTCCACCTGATCGAATAGTTAGGGTCTAAGAAGTCAACGCCAGAAACATAAAATACGGTATATGTACAACAGTTTTACCATCGTATAAAATGAATAATCGCAAGCAGTGTGAAGGTAATGGTCATTTCTACGTTCCGGGCAACCTAGGCTTCACCCTAGGGCGTTGTTCCACCAGAGCGAATAGTTAGGGCCTAAGAAGTCAACGCCTGAAGCATAAAATACAATACAAATACAACAGATTTTCCATCGTATAAAACGAATAATTGCAACCAGTATGAAAGTTATGGTCATTTCTACGTTCCGGGCAACCTAGGCTTCACCCTAGGGCGTTGCTCCACCTGATCGAATAGTTAGGGCCTAAGAAGTCAACGCCAGAAGCATAAAATACGATATATGTACAACAGTTTTTCCACTGTATAATATGAATAATTGCAAACAATGTGAAAGTAATAGCCATTTCTACGTTGCGGGCATCCTAGACTTAACTCTGAGGCATTGCTATACCAGATCGAATACATAGGGCCTTAGAAGTCAATGCCAGAAGCATAAAATACAATATAAATATAACAGTTTTTCCACTGTATAATATGAATAATTGCAAACAGTGTGGAAGTAATGGTCATTTCTACGTTCCGGGCAACCTAGGCTTCACTCTAGGGCGTTGGTCCACCAGATCCAATAGTTAGGGCCTAAGAAGTCAACGCCATAACTATAAAAAACAATATAAATACAACAGTTTCTCCATTGTATAAAATGAATAATTGCAAACAGTGTGGAGGTACTGGTCATTTGTACTTCCCGGGCAACCTCGGCTTCACTCTAGGGCGTTTCTCCAACACATCGAATAGCTACGCCCTTAGAAGTCAACGCCTGAATCATAAAATATAATATAAGTACAACAGTTTTTCCATCGTATAACAGGAATAATTGCAATCACTGTGAAAGACATGGTCATTTCTACGTTCCGGGCAACCTAGGCTTCACTCTAGGGCGTTGCTCCACCACATCGAATAGCTACGGACTTAGGAGTCAACGCCAGTGGCATAAAATACAAAATAAATACAACAGTTTTTCGATCGTATAACAAGAATAATTCCAACCAGTGTGAAAGCTATGGTCATTTCTACGTTCCGGGCAACCTAGGCTTCACTCTAGGACGTTGCTCCACCACATCGAATAGTTAGGGCCTTAGAAGTCAATGCCAGAAGCATAAAATACGATACATGTACAACAGCTTTTCCATCGCCTAAAATGAGTAATTGCAACCAGTGTGAAAGTAACGGACATTTCTACGTTCCGGGCATCCTAGACTTAACACTGAGGCATTGCTCCACCAGATCGAATACATAGGGCCTTAGAAGTCAACGCCAGAAGCATAAAGTACATTAAAAATCCAACAGTTTGTCCATCGTATAACAGGAATAATTGCCTCCAGTGTGAAAGTGATGGTCATTTCTGCATTCCGGGCAACCTAGGCTTCACTCTAGAGCGTTGCGTTCTCCAGATAGAATAGTTAGGGCCCAGGAAGTCAACGCCAGAAGCATAAAATACAATATAAATACAACAGTTTTTCAATCGTATAACAGGAATAATTGCAAACAGTGTGAAAAATATGGTCATTTCTACGTTGCGGGCATCCTAGGCTTCACTCTAGGGCATTGCTCCACCACATCGAATAGCTACGGCCTTAGAAGTCAACGCCATAACTATAAAAAACAATATAAATACAACAGTTTCTCCATTGTATAAAATGAATGATTGCAAACAGTGTGGAGGTAATGGTCATTTCTACTTTCCGGGCGACCTAGGCTTCACTCTAGGGCGTTTCTCCACCACATCGAATAGCTACGCCCTTAGAAGTCAACGCCTGAAGCATAAAATATTATATAAGTACAACAGTTTTTCCATCGTATAACAGGAATAATTGCAACCAGTGTGAAAGCTATGGTCATTTCTACGTTCCGGGCAACCTAGGCTTCACACTAGGACGTTGCTCCACCACATCGAATAGTTAGGGCCTTAGAAGTCAATGCCAGAAGCATAAGATGCAATATAAAAACAACTGTTTTTCCACTGTATAATATGAGTAATTGCAAACAGTGTGAAAGATATGGTCATTTCTACGCTGCGGGCATCCTAGGCTTCACTCTAGGGCGTTGCTCAACCACATCCAATAGCTACGGCCCTAGAACACAACGCCATAACTATAAAATACAATATAGATACAACAGTCGTTCCATCGTATAAAACGAGTAATTGCAACCAGTCTGATAGTTATGGTCATTTCCACGTTCCGGGCAACCTAGGCTTCACCCTAGGGCGCTGCTCCACCAGATCCAATAGCTAGGGCCTAAGAAGTCAACGCCAGGAGCACCAAATACAAAATAAATACAACAGTTTTTCCATCGTATAAAACGAATAATTGCAACCAGTATGAAAGCTATGGTCATTTCTACGTTCCGGGCAACCTAGGCGTCACTCTAGGGCGGTGCTCCACCAGACCGAATAGTTAGGGCCATTGAAGTCAACGCCCGAAGCATAAAATACGGTATATGTACAACAGTTTTACCATCGTATAAAATGAATAATCGCAAGCAGTGTGAAGGTAATGGTCATTTCTACGTTCCGGGCAACCTAGGCTTCACCCTAGGGCGTTGTTCCACCAGAGCGAATAGTTAGGGCCTAAGAAGTCAACGCCTGAAGCATAAAATACAATACAAATACAACAGATTTTCCATCGTATAAAACGAATAATTGCAACCAGTATGAAAGTTATGGTCATTTCTACGTTCCGGGCAACCTAGGCTTCACCCTAGGGCGTTGCTCCACCTGATCGAATAGTTAGGGCCTAAGAAGTCAACGCCAGAAGCATAAAATACGATATATGTACAACAGTTTTTCCACTGTATAATATGAATAATTGCAAACAATGTGAAAGTAATAGCCATTTCTACGTTGCGGGCATCCTAGACTTAACTCTGAGGCATTGCTATACCAGATCGAATACATAGGGCCTTAGAAGTCAATGCCAGAAGCATAAAATGCAATATAAATATAACAGTTTTTCCACTGTATAATATGAATAATTGCAAACAGTGTGGAAGTAATGGTCATTTCTACGTTCCGGGCAACCTAGGCTTCACTCTAGGGCGTTGGTCCACCAGATCCAATAGTTAGGGCCTAAGAAGTCAACGCCATAACTATAAAAAACAATATAAATACAACAGTTTCTCCATTGTATAAAATGAATAATTGCAAACAGTGTGGAGGTACTGGTCATTTGTACTTCCCGGGCAACCTCGGCTTCACTCTAGGGCGTTTCTCCAACACATCGAATAGCTACGCCCTTAGAAGTCAACGCCTGAATCATAAAATATAATATAAGTACAACAGTTTTTCCATCGTATAACAGGAATAATTGCAATCACTGTGAAAGACATGGTCATTTCTACGTTCCGGGCAACCTAGGCTTCACTCTAGGGCGTTGCTCCACCACATCGAATAGCTACGGCCTTAGGAGTCAACGCCAGTGGCATAAAATACAAAATAAATACAACAGTTTTTCGATCGTATAACAAGAATAATTCCAACCAGTGTGAAAGCTATGGTCATTTCTACGTTCCGGGCAACCTAGGCTTCACTCTAGGACGTTGCTCCACCACATCGAATAGTTAGGGCCTTAGAAGTCAATGCCAGAAGCATAAAATACGATACATGTACAACAGCTTTTCCATCGCCTAAAATGAGTAATTGCAACCAGTGTGAAAGTAACGGACATTTCTACGTTCCGGGCATCCTAGACTTAACACTGAGGCATTGCTCCACCAGATCGAATACATAGAGCCTTAGAAGTCAACGCCAGAAGCATAAAATGCAATATAAATATAACAGTTTTTCCACTGTATAATATGAATAATTGCAAACAGTGTGGAAGTAATGGTCATTTCTACGTTCCGGGCAACCTAGGCTTCACTCTAGGGCGTTGGTCCACCAGATCCAATAGTTAGGGCCTAAGAAGTCAACGCCATAACTATAAAAAACAATATAAATACAACAGTTTCTCCATTGTATAAAATGAATAATTGCAAACAGTGTGGAGGTACTGGTCATTTGTACTTCCCGGGCAACCTCGGCTTCACTCTAGGGCGTTTCTCCAACACATCGAATAGCTACGCCCTTAGAAGTCAACGCCTGAATCATAAAATATAATATAAGTACAACAGTTTTTCCATCGTATAACAGGAATAATTGCAATCACTGTGAAAGACATGGTCATTTCTACGTTCCGGGCAACCTAGGCTTCACTCTAGGGCGTTGCTCCACCACATCGAATAGCTACGGCCTTAGGAGTCAACGCCAGTGGCATAAAATACAAAATAAATACAACAGTTTTTCGATCGTATAACAAGAATAATTCCAACCAGTGTGAAAGCTATGGTCATTTCTACGTTCCGGGCAACCTAGGCTTCACTCTAGGACGTTGCTCCACCACATCGAATAGTTAGGGCCTTAGAAGTCAATGCCAGAAGCATAAAATACGATACATGTACAACAGCTTTTCCATCGCCTAAAATGAGTAATTGCAACCAGTGTGAAAGTAACGGACATTTCTACGTTCCGGGCATCCTAGACTTAACACTGAGGCATTGCTCCACCAGATCGAATACATAGAGCCTTAGAAGTCAACGCCAGAAGCATAAAGTACAATATAAATACAACAGTTTTTCCATCGTATAACAGGAATAATTGCAATCACTGTGAAAGACATGGTCATTTCTACGTTCCGGGCAACCTAGGCTTCACTCTAGGGCGTTGCTCCACCACATCGAATAGCTACGGCCTTAGGAGTCAACGCCAGTGGCATAAAATACAAAATAAATACAACAGTTTTTCGATCGTATAACAAGAATAATTCCAACCAGTGTGAAAGCTATGGTCATTTCTACGTTCCGGGCAACCTAGGCTTCACTCTAGGACGTTGCTCCACCACATCGAATAGTTAGGGCCTTAGAAGTCAATGCCAGAAGCATAAAATACGATACATGTACAACAGCTTTTCCATCGCCTAAAATGAGTAATTGCAACCAGTGTGAAAGTAACGGACATTTCTACGTTCCGGGCATCCTAGACTTAACACTGAGGCATTGCTCCACCAGATCGAATACATAGAGCCTTAGAAGTCAACGCCAGAAGCATAAAATGCAATATAAATATAACAGTTTTTCCACTGTATAATATGAATAATTGCAAACAGTGTGGAAGTAATGGTCATTTCTACGTTCCGGGCAACCTAGGCTTCACTCTAGGGCGTTGGTCCACCAGATCCAATAGTTAGGGCCTAAGAAGTCAACGCCATAACTATAAAAAACAATATAAATACAACAGTTTCTCCATTGTATAAAATGAATAATTGCAAACAGTGTGGAGGTACTGGTCATTTGTACTTCCCGGGCAACCTCGGCTTCACTCTAGGGCGTTTCTCCAACACATCGAATAGCTACGCCCTTAGAAGTCAACGCCTGAATCATAAAATATAATATAAGTACAACAGTTTTTCCATCGTATAACAGGAATAATTGCAATCACTGTGAAAGACATGGTCATTTCTACGTTCCGGGCAACCTAGGCTTCACTCTAGGGCGTTGCTCCACCACATCGAATAGCTACGGCCTTAGGAGTCAACGCCAGTGGCATAAAATACAAAATAAATACAACAGTTTTTCGATCGTATAACAAGAATAATTCCAACCAGTGTGAAAGCTATGGTCATTTCTACGTTCCGGGCAACCTAGGCTTCACTCTAGGACGTTGCTCCACCACATCGAATAGTTAGGGCCTTAGAAGTCAATGCCAGAAGCATAAAATACGATACATGTACAACAGCTTTTCCATCGCCTAAAATGAGTAATTGCAACCAGTGTGAAAGTAACGGACATTTCTACGTTCCGGGCATCCTAGACTTAACACTGAGGCATTGCTCCACCAGATCGAATACATAGAGCCTTAGAAGTCAACGCCAGAAGCATAAAGTACATTAAAAATCCAACAGTTTGTCCATCGTATAACAGGAATAATTGCCTCCAGTGTGAAAGTGATGGTCATTTCTGCATTCCGGGCAACCTAGGCTTCACTCTAGGGCGTTGCGTTCTCCAGATAGAATAGTTAGGGCCCAGGAAGTCAACGCCAGAAGCATAAAATACAATATAAATACAACAGTTTTTCAATCGTATAACAGGAATAATTGCAAACAGTGTGAAAAATATGGTCATTTCTACGTTGCGGGCATCCTAGGCTTCACTCTAGGGCATTGCTCCACCACATCGAATAGCTACGGCCTTAGAAGTCAACGCCATAACTATGAAAAACAATATAAATACAACAGTTTCTCCATTGTATAAAATGAATGATTGCAAACAGTGTGGAGGTAATGGTCATTTCTACTTTCCGGGCGACCTAGGCTTCACTCTAGGGCGTTTCTCCACCACATCGAATAGCTACGCCCTTAGAAGTCAACGCCTGAAGCATAAAATATTATATAAGTACAACAGTTTTTCCATCGTATAACAGGAATAATTGCAACCAGTGTGAAAGCTATGGTCATTTCTACGTTCCGGGCAACCTAGGCTTCACACTAGGACGTTGCTCCACCACATCGAATAGTTAGGGCCTTAGAAGTCAATGCCAGAAGCATAAGATGCAATATAAAAACAACTGTTTTTCCACTGTATAATATGAGTAATTGCAAACAGTGTGAAAGATATGGTCATTTCTACGCTGCGGGCATCCTAGGCTTCACTCTAGGGCGTTGCTCAACCACATCCAATAGCTACGGCCCTAGAACACAACGCCATAACTATAAAATACAATATAAATACAACAGTTGTTCCATCGTATAAAACGAGTAATTGCAACCAGTCTGATAGTTATGGTCATTTCCACGTTCCGGGCAACCTAGGCTTCACCCTAGGGCGCTGCTCCACCAGATCCAATAGCTAGGGCCTAAGAAGTCAACGCCAGGAGCACCAAATACAAAATAAATACAACAGTTTTTCCATCGTATAAAACGAATAATTGCAACCAGTATGAAAGCTATGGTCATTTCTACGTTTCGGGCAATCTAGGCTTCACTCTAGGGCGTTGCTCAACCACATCGAATAGTTAGGGCCTAAGAAGTCAACGCCAGAAGCACCAAATACAAAATTAATACAACAGTTTTTCCATCGTATAAAACGAATAATTGCAACCAGAATGAAAGTTATGGTCATTTCTACGTTCCGGGCAACCTAGGCTTCACACTAGGGCGTTGCTCCACCTGATCGAATAGTTAGGGCCTAAGAAGTCAACGCCAGAAGCATAAAATACGGTGTAAGTACAACAGTTTTACCATCGTATAAAATGAATAATCGCAAACAGTGTGAAGTTAATGGTCATTTCTACGTTCCGGGCAACCTAGGCGTCACTCGAGGGCGGTGCTCCACCAGACCGAATAGTTAGGGCCATTGAAGTCAACGCCCGAAGCATAAAATATAAAATAAATAGAACAGTTTTTCCATTGTATAAATCGAATAATTGAAACCAGTGTGAAAGTTATGGTCATTTCTACGTTCCGGGCAACCTAGGCTTCACTACAGGGCGGTGCTCCACCAGATCAAATAGTTCGGGCCTAAGAAGTCAACGCCAGAAGCATAAAATACAATATAAATACAACAGCTTTTCCATCGTATGTAATGTACATTTGCAAACAGTGTGAAAGTAACGGTCATTTCTACGTTCCGGGCAACCAAGGCCTCACTCTAGGGCGTTGGCCCTCCACATATAACAGTTAGGGCCTAAGAAGTCAACGCCAGAAGCACCAAATACAAAATAAATACAACAGTTTTACCATCGTATAAAACGAGTAATTGCAACCAGTATGAAAGTTTTGGTCATTTCTACGTTCCGGGCAACCTAGGCTTCACCCTAGGGCGTTGCTCCACCTGATCGAATAGTTAGGGCCTTAGAAGTCAACGCCCGAAGCATAAAATACAAAATAAATAGAAAAGTTTTTCCATTGTATAAAACGAATAATTGAAACCACTGTGAAAGTTATGGTCATTTCTACGTTCCGCGCAACCTAGGCTTCACCGCTGGGCGTTGCTCCACCAGATCCAATAGTTAGGACCTAAGAAGTCAGCGCCAGAAGCACAAAATACAAAATAGATACAACAGCTTTTCCATCGTATATAATGTATATTTGCGAACAGTGTGAAGGAAATGGTCATTTCTACGTTCCGGGCAACCTAGGCTTCACCCTAGGGCGTTGCTCCACCTGATCGAATAGTTAGGCCCTAAGAAGTCAACGCCAGAAGCATAAAATACGATATATGTACAACAGTTTTACCATCGTATAAAATGAATAATCGCAAACAGTGTGAAGGTAATGGTCATTTCTACGTTCCGGGCAACCTAGGCTTCACTCTGGGGCGTTGCTCCACCAGATCGAATAGTTAGGGCACGAGAACTTAACGCCAGAAGCGTAAAGTACAATAAAAATACAACAGCTTTTCCATCGTATAAAACGGATAATTGCAACCAGTGTGAAAGTTATGGTCATTTCTACGTTCCGGGCAACCTCGGCTTGACTCCAGGTCGTTGCTCCACCAGATCGAATAGTTACGGCCTTAGAAGTCAACGCCCGAAGCATAAAATACAATAAAGGTACAATAGTTTTTCCATCGTATAGAATGAATAATTGCATACAGTGTGAAGGTACTGGTCATTTCTACATTCCGGGTAACCTAGGCTTCACTCTAGGGCGTTGCTCCGCCAGAGCGAATAGTTAGGGCCTTAGAAGTCAACGCCCGAAGCATAAAAGACAAAATAAATAGAACAGTTTTTCCATTGTATAAAACGAATAATTGCAACCAGTGTGAAAGTACTGGTCATTTCTACATTCCAGGCAACCTAGGCCTCACTCTAGGGCGTTGCTCCACCAGATCGAATAGCTAGGGACTTAGAAGTCAACGCCAGAAGCATAAAATACAATATAAGTACAACAGTTTTTCCATCGTATAAAATGAATAATTGCAAACAGTGTGAAAGTAATGGTCATTCCTACGTTCCGGGCAACCTAGGCTTCACTCTGGGGCGTTGGTCCAGCAGATCGAATAGTTAGGGCCTAAGAAGTCAACGCCCGAATCATAAAATACGATATATATACAACAGTTTTTCCACCGTATAAAACGAATAATTGCAACCAGTGTGAAAGTAATGGCCATTTCTACGTTCCGGGCAACCTAGGCTTCACTCTAGGGCGTTGCTCCACCACATCGAATAGCTACGGCCTTAGAGGTCAACGCCTGAAGCATAAAATACAATAAAAATACCACAGTTTTTCCATCGTATAAAATGAATAATTGCAAACAGTGTGGAAGTAATGGTCATTTCTACGTTCCGGGCAACCTAGGCTTCACTCTAGGGCGTTGCTCGGCCAAATCGAATAGCTAGGGCCTTAGAAGTCAACGCCAGAAGCATAAAATACAATATAAATACAACAGCTTTTCCATCGTATAAAATGAATAATTGCAAACAGTGTGAAAGTAATGGTCATTTCTACGTTCCGGGCAACCTAGGCTCCACTCTAGGGCGTTGCTCCACCAGATCAAATAGTTAGGGCACGGGAAGTTAACGCCAGAAGCATAAAGTACAATAAAAATACAACAGCTTTTCCATCGTATAAAAGGGATAATTGCAACCAGTGTGAAAGTTATGGTCATTTCTACGTTCCGGGCAACCTAGGCTTCACTCTAGGGCGTTGCTCCACCAGATCGAATAGTTAGGGCCTAAGAAGTCAACGCCAGAAGCATAAAATACGATATATGTACAACAGTTTTTCCATCGTATAAAACGAATAATTGCAACCAGTGTGAAGGTAATGGTCATTTCTACGTTCCAGGCAACCTCTGCTTCACTCTAGGGCGGTGCTGCATCAGGTCGAATAGTTAGGGCCCAAGTAGTGAACGCAAGAAGCATAAAATACAATATAAATACAACAGATTTTCCATCGTATAACTGGAGTAATTGCAACGAGTGTGAAAGTAATGGTCATTTCTACGTTCCGGGCAACCTAGGCTTCACTCTAGGGCGCTGTTCCACAAGATCGAATAGTTAGGGTCTAAGAAGTTAACGCCAGAAGCATAAATTACGATATACGTACAACAGTTTTTCCATCGTATAAAACGAATAATTGCAACCAGTGTGATAGTTATGGTCATTTCTACGTCCCGGGAAACCCAGGCTGCACTCTAGGGCGCTGCTCCGCCAGATCGAATAGCTAGGGCCTTAGAAGTCAACGCCAGAAGCATAAAATACAATATAAATAAAACAGCTTTTCCATCGTATAAAATGAATAATTGCAAACACTGTGAAAGTAATGGTCATTTCTACGTTCCGGGCAACCTAGGCTTCACTCTAGGGCGTTGCTCCACCAGATCGAATAGTTAGGGCCATAGAAGTCAACGCCCGAAGCATAAAATACAAAATAAATAGAACAGTTTTTCCATTGTATAAAACGAATGATTGGAACCAGTGTGAAAGCTATGGTCATTTCTACGTTCCGGGCAACCTAGGCTTCACTCTAGGACGTTGCTCCACCACATCGAATAGTTAGGCCCTAAGAAGTCAACGCCAGAAGCATAAAATACGATATATGTACAACAGTTTTACCATCGTATAAAATGAATAATCGCAAACAGTGTGAAGGTAATGGTCATTTCTACGTTCCGGGCAACCTAGGCTTCACCCTAGGCCGTTGTTCTACCAGAGCGAATAGCTAGGGCCTAAGAAGTCAACGCCTGAAGCATAAAGTACAATCAAAATCCAACAGTTTGTCCATAATATAGCTGGAATAATTGCAACCAGAGTGAAAGTAATGGTCATTTCCACGTTTCGGGCGACCTAGGCTCCAGTCTAGGGCGTTGCTCCACCAGATGGAATAGCTAGGACCTAAGAAGTCAGCGCCAGAAGCATAAAATACAATATAAATACAACAGTTTTTCACTTGTATAACAGGAATAATTGCAACCAGTGTGAAAGCTATGGTCATTTCTACCTTCCGGGCAACCTAGGCTTCACTCTAGGGCGTTGCTCCACCACATCGAATAGCTACGGCCTTAGATGTCAACGCCATAACTATAAAAAACAATATAAATACAACAGATTCTCCATTGTATAAAATGTATATTTGCAAACAGTGTGAAGGCAATGGTCATTTCTATGTTCCGGGCAACCTAGGCTTCACTCTAGGGCGTTGCTCCACCAGATCGAATAGTTAGGGCCTTAGAAGTCAACGCCCGAAGCATAAAATACAAAATAAATAGAACAGTTTTTCCATTGTATAAAACGAATAATTGAAACCAGTGTGAAAGTTATGGTCATTTCTACGTTCCGCGCAACATAGACTTCACCCCTGGGCGTTGCTCCACCAGATCCAATGGTTAGGACCTAAGAAGTCAGCGCCAGAAGCATAAAATACAAAATAGATACAACAGCTTTTCCATCGTATATAACGTATATTTGCAAGCAGTGTGAAGGTAATGGTCATTTCTGCGTTCCGCGCAACCTAGGCTTCACTCCAGGGCGTTGCTCCACCAGATCGAATAGTTAGGGCTTTAGAAGTCAACGCCAGAAGCATAAAATACAATATAAATACAATAGTTTTTCCATCGTATAAAACGAGTAATTGCAACCAGTGTGAAAGTTATGGTCATTTCTACGTTCCGGGCATCCTAGGCTTCACCCTAGGGCGTTGCTCCACCTGATCGAATAGATAGGGCCTAAGAAGTCAGCGCCAGAAGCATAAAATACGATATATGTACAACAGTTTTACCATCGTATAAAATGAATAATCGCAAACAGTGTGAAGGTAATGGTCATTTCTACGTTCTGGGCAACCTAGGCTTCACCCTAGGGCGTTGTTCCACCAGAGCGAACAGTTAGGGCCTAAGAAGTCAACGCCTGAAGCATAAAGTACAATCAAAATCCAACAGTTTGTCCATCGTATAGCTGGAATAATTGCAACCAGAGTGAAAGTAATGGTCATTTCCACGTTTCGGGCAACCTAGGCTTCACCCTAGGGCGTTGCTCCACCAGATGGAATAGTTAGGGCCCAGGAAGTCAACGCCAGAAGCATAAAATACAATATATATACAACAGTTTTTCACTTGTATAACAGGAATAATTGCAACCAGTGTGAAAGCTATGGTCATTTCTACGTTCCGGGCAACCTAGGCTTCACTCTAGGGCGTTGCTCCACCACATCGAATAGCTACGGCCTTAGAAGTCAACGCCATAACTATAAAAAACAATATAAATACAACAGATTCTCCATTGTATAAAATGCATATTTGCAAACAGTGTGAAGGCAATGGTCATTTCTACGTTCCGGGCAACCTAGGCTTCACGCTAGGGCGTCGCTCCACCAGATCGAATAGTTGGGGCCTTAGAAGTCAACGCCCGAAGCATAAAATACAAAATAAATAGAACAGTTTTTCCATTGTATGAAACGAACAATTGAAACCAGTGTGAAAGTTATGGTCATTTCTACGTTCCGCGCAACCTAGGCTTCACCCCTGGGCGTTGCTCCACCAGATCGAATAGTTAGGGCCTAAGAAGTCAATGCCAGAAGCATAAAATACGATATATGTCCAACAGCTTTTCCATCGCATAAAATGAGTAATTGCAACCAGTGTGAAAGTAACGGACATTTCTACGTTCCGGGCGTCCTAGACTTAACACTGAGGCATTGCTCCACCAGATCGAATACATAGGGCCTTAGAAGTCAACGCCAGAAGCATAAAGTACATTAAAAATCCTACTGTTTGTCCAGCGTATAACAGGAATAATTGCCTGCAGAGTGAAAGTGATGGTCATTTCTGCATTCCGGGCAACCTAGGCTTCACTCTAGGGCGCTGCTCCTCCAGATAGAATAGTTAGGGCCCAGGAAGTCAACGCCAGAAGCATAAAGTACAATATAAATACAACAGTTTTTCAATCGTATAACAGGAATAATTGCAAACAGTGTGAAAAATATGGTCATTTCTACGTTGCGGGCATCCTAGGCTTCACTCTAGGGCATTGCTCCACCACATCGAATAGCTGCGGCCTTAGAAGTCAACGCCATAACTATAAAAAACAATATAAATACAACATTTTCTCCATTGTATAAAATGAATGATTGCAAACAGTGTGGAGGTAATGGTCATTTCTACTTTCCGGGCAACCTAGGCTTCACTCTAGGGCGTTTCTCCACCACATCGAATAGCTACGCCCTTAGAAGTCAACGCCTGAAGCATAAAATATTATATAAGTACAACAGTTTTTCCATCGTATAACAGGAATAATTGCAACCAGTGTGAAAGACATGGTCATTTGTACGTTCCGGGCAACCTAGGCTTCACTCGAGGGCGTTGCTCCACCACATCGAGTAGTTAGGGCCTTAGAAGTCAATGCCAGAAGCATAAGATGCAATATAAAAGCAACTGTTTTTCCACTGTATAATATGAATAATTGCAAACAGTGTGAAAGATATGGTCATTTCTACGCTGCGGGCATCCTGGGCTTCACTCTAGGGCGTTGCTCAACCACATCCAATAGCTACGGCCCTAGAACACAACGCCATAACTATAAAATACAATATAAATACAACAGTCGTTCCATCGTATGAAACGAATAATTGCAACCAGTCTGATAGTTATGGTCATTTCCACGTTCCTGGCAACCTAGGCTTCACTCCAGGGCGTTGCTCCACCAGATCGAATAGTTAGGGCCTTAGAAGTCAACGCCAGAAGCATAAAATACGATATATGTACAACAGTTTTGCCATCGTATAAAATTCATAATCGCAAACAGTGTGAAGGTAATGGTCATTTCTATGTTCCGGGCAACCTAGGCTTCACTCTAGGGCGTTACTCCACCAGATCGAATAGTTAGGGCCTTAGAAGTCAACGCCCGAAGCATAAAATACAAAATAAATAGATCAGTTTTTCCATTGTATAAAACGAATAATTGAAACCAGTGTGAAAGTTATGGTCATTTCTACGTTCCGCGCAACCTAGGCTTCACCCCTGGGCGTTGCTCCACCAGATCCAATAGTTAGGACCTAAGAAGTCTGCGCCAGAAGCATAAAATACAAAATAGATACAACATCTTTTCCGTCGTGTATAATGTATATTTGCAAACAGTGTGAAGGCAATGGTCATTTCTACGTTCCGGGCAACCTAGGCTTCACCCTAGGGCGTTGCTCCACCTGATCGAATAGTTAGGGCCTAGAAGTCAACGCCAGAAGCATAAAATACGATATAAATTCAACATTTTTTCACTTGTATAACAGGAATAATTGCAACCAGTGTGAAAGCTATGATCATTTCTACGTTCCGGGCAACCTAGGCTTCACTCCAGGGCGTTGCTCCACCACATCGAATAGCTGCGGCCTTAGAAGTCAACGCCAGAAGCATAAAATACAATATAAATACAACAGTTTTACAACCGTATAACAGGAATAATTGCAAACAGTGTGAAAAATATGGTCATTTCTACGTTGCGGGCATCCTAGGCTTCACTCTAGGGCATTGCTCCACCACATCGAATAGCTACGGCCTTAGAAGTCAACGCCATAACTATAAAAAACAATATAAATACAACAGTTTCTCCATTGTATAAAATGAATAATTGCAAACAGTGTGGAGGTAATGGTCATTTCTACTTTCCGGGCAACCTAGGCTTCACTCTAGGGCGTTTCTCCACCACATCGAATAGCAACCCCCTTAGAAGTCAACGCCTGAAGCATAAAATATTATATAAGTACAACAGTTTTTCCATCGTATAACAGGAATAATAGCAACCAGTGTGAAAGACATGGTCATTTCTACGTTCCAGGCAACCTAGGCTTCACTCTAGGGCGTTGCTCCACCACATCGAATAGCTACGGCCTTAGGTGTCAACGCCAGAGGCATAAAATGCAAAATAAATACAACAGTTTTTCGATCGTATAACAAGAATAATTGCAACCAGTGTGAAAGTGATGGTCATTTCTACATTCCGGGCAACCTAGGCTACACTCTAGGGCGTTGCTCCGCCAGATCGAATAGATAGGGCCTAAGAAGTCAACTCCAGAAGCATAAAATACAATATAAATACAACAGTTTTTCACTTGTATAACAGGAATAATTGCAACCAGTGTGAAAGCTATGGTCATTTCTACGTTCCGGGCAACCTAGGCTTCACTCTAGGACGTTGCTCCACCACATCGAATAGTTAGGGCCTTAGAAGTCAATGCCAGAAGCATAAGATGCAATATAAAAGCAACTGTTTTTCCACTGTATAATATGAATAATTGCAAACAGTGTGAAAGATATGGTCATTTCTACGCTGCGGGCATCCTGGGCTTCACTCTAGGGCGTTGCTCAACCACATCCAATAGCTACGGCCCTAGAACACAACGCCATAACTATAAAATACAATATAAATACAACAGTCGTTCCATCGTATGAAACGAATAATTGCAACCAGTCTGATAGTTATGGTCATTTCCACGTTCCTGGCAACCTAGGCTTCACTCCAGGGCGTTGCTCCACCAGATCGAATAGTTAGGGCCTTAGAAGTCAACGCCAGAAGCATAAAATACGATATATGTACAACAGTTTTGCCATCGTATAAAATTCATAATCGCAAACAGTGTGAAGGTAATGGTCATTTCTATGTTCCGGGCAACCTAGGCTTCACTCTAGGGCGTTACTCCACCAGATCGAATAGTTAGGGCCTTAGAAGTCAACGCCCGAAGCATAAAATACAAAATAAATAGATCAGTTTTTCCATTGTATAAAACGAATAATTGAAACCAGTGTGAAAGTTATGGTCATTTCTACGTTCCGCGCAACCTAGGCTTCACCCCTGGGCGTTGCTCCACCAGATCCAATAGTTAGGACCTAAGAAGTCTGCGCCAGAAGCATAAAATACAAAATAGATACAACATCTTTTCCGTCGTGTATAATGTATATTTGCAAACAGTGTGAAGGCAATGGTCATTTCTACGTTCCGGGCAACCTAGGCTTCACCCTAGGGCGTTGCTCCACCTGATCGAATAGTTAGGGCCTAGAAGTCAACGCCAGAAGCATAAAATACGATATAAATTCAACATTTTTTCACTTGTATAACAGGAATAATTGCAACCAGTGTGAAAGCTATGATCATTTCTACGTTCCGGGCAACCTAGGCTTCACTCCAGGGCGTTGCTCCACCACATCGAATAGCTGCGGCCTTAGAAGTCAACGCCAGAAGCATAAAATACAATATAAATACAACAGTTTTACAACCGTATAACAGGAATAATTGCAAACAGTGTGAAAAATATGGTCATTTCTACGTTGCGGGCATCCTAGGCTTCACTCTAGGGCATTGCTCCACCACATCGAATAGCTACGGCCTTAGAAGTCAACGCCATAACTATAAAAAACAATATAAATACAACAGTTTCTCCATTGTATAAAATGAATAATTGCAAACAGTGTGGAGGTAATGGTCATTTCTACTTTCCGGGCAACCTAGGCTTCACTCTAGGGCGTTTCTCCACCACATCGAATAGCAACGCCCTTAGAAGTCAACGCCTGAAGCATAAAATATTATATAAGTACAACAGTTTTTCCATCGTATAACAGGAATAATAGCAACCAGTGTGAAAGACATGGTCATTTCTACGTTCCAGGCAACCTAGGCTTCACTCTAGGGCGTTGCTCCACCACATCGAATAGCTACGGCCTTAGGTGTCAACGCCAGAGGCATAAAATGCAAAATAAATACAACAGTTTTTCGATCGTATAACAAGAATAATTGCAACCAGTGTGAAAGTGATGGTCATTTCTACATTCCGGGCAACCTAGGCTACACTCTAGGGCGTTGCTCCGCCAGATCGAATAGATAGGGCCTAAGAAGTCAACTCCAGAAGCATAAAATACAATATAAATACAACAGTTTTTCACTTGTATAACAGGAATAATTGCAACCAGTGTGAAAGCTATGGTCATTTCTACGTTCCGGGCAACCTAGGCTTCACTCTAGGACGTTGCTCCACCACATCGAATAGTTAGGGCCTTAGAAGTCAATGCCAGAAGCATAAGATGCAATATAAATACAACAGTTTTTCCACTGTATAATATGAATAATTGCAAACAATGTGAAAGTAATAGCCATTTCTACGCTGCGGGCATCCTAGGCTTCACTCTAGGGCGTTGCTCAACCACATCCAATAGCTACGGCCCTAGAACACAACGCCATAACTATAAAATACAATATAAATACAACAGTCGTTCCATCGTATAAAACGAGTAATTGCAACCAGTCTGATAGTTATGGTCATTTCCACGTTCCGGGCAACCTAGGCTTCACCCTAGGGCGCTGCTCCACCAGATCCAATAGCTAGGGCCTAAGAAGTCAACGCCAGGAGCACCAAATACAAAATAAATACAACAGTTTTTCCATCGTATAAAACGAATAATTGCAACCAGTATGAAAGCTATGGTCATTTCTACGTTCCGGGCAACCTAGGCGTCACTCTAGGGCGGTGCTCCACCAGACCGAATAGTTAGGGCCATTGAAGTCAACGCCCGAAGCATAAAATACGGTATATGTACAACAGTTTTACCATCGTATAAAATGAATAATCGCAAGCAGTGTGAAGGTAATGGTCATTTCTACGTTCCGGGCAACCTAGGCTTCACCCTAGGGCGTTGTTCCACCAGAGCGAATAGTTAGGGCCTAAGAAGTCAACGCCTGAAGCATAAAATACAATACAAATACAACAGATTTTCCATCGTATAAAACGAATAATTGCAACCAGTATGAAAGTTATGGTCATTTCTACGTTCCGGGCAACCTAGGCTTCACCCTAGGGCGTTGCTCCACCTGATCGAATAGTTAGGGCCTAAGAAGTCAACGCCAGAAGCATAAAATACGATATATGTACAACAGTTTTTCCACTGTATAATATGAATAATTGCAAACAATGTGAAAGTAATAGCCATTTCTACGTTGCGGGCATCCTAGACTTAACTCTGAGGCATTGCTATACCAGATCGAATACATAGGGCCTTAGAAGTCAATGCCAGAAGCATAAAATGCAATATAAATATAACAGTTTTTCCACTGTATAATATGAATAATTGCAAACAGTGTGGAAGTAATGGTCATTTCTACGTTCCGGGCAACCTAGGCTTCACTCTAGGGCGTCGGTCCACCAGATCCAATAGTTAGGGCCTAAGAAGTCAACGCCATAACTATAAAAAACAATATAAATACAACAGTTTCTCCATTGTATAAAATGAATAATTGCAAACAGTGTGGAGGTACTGGTCATTTGTACTTCCCGGGCAACCTCGGCTTCACTCTAGGGCGTTTCTCCAACACATCGAATAGCTACGCCCTTAGAAGTCAACGCCTGAATCATAAAATATAATATAAGTACAACAGTTTTTCCATCGTATAACAGGAATAATTGCAATCACTGTGAAAGACATGGTCATTTCTACGTTCCGGGCAACCTAGGCTTCACTCTAGGGCGTTGCTCCACCACATCGAATAGCTACGGCCTTAGGAGTCAACGCCAGTGGCATAAAATACAAAATAAATACAACAGTTTTTCGATCGTATAACAAGAATAATTCCAACCAGTGTGAAAGCTATGGTCATTTCTACGTTCCGGGCAACCTAGGCTTCACTCTAGGACGTTGCTCCACCACATCGAATAGTTAGGGCCTTAGAAGTCAATGCCAGAAGCATAAAATACGATACATGTACAACAGCTTTTCCATCGCCTAAAATGAGTAATTGCAACCAGTGTGAAAGTAACGGACATTTCTACGTTCCGGGCATCCTAGACTTAACACTGAGGCATTGCTCCACCAGATCGAATACATAGAGCCTTAGAAGTCAACGCCAGAAGCATAAAGTACATTAAAAATCCAACAGTTTGTCCATCGTATAACAGGAATAATTACCTCCAGTGTGAAAGTGATGGTCATTTCTGCATTCCGGGCAACCTAGGCTTCACTCTAGGGCGTTGCGTTCTCCAGATAGAATAGTTAGGGCCCAGGAAGTCAACGCCAGAAGCATAAAATACAATATAAATACAACAGTTTTTCAATCGTATAACAGGAATAATTGCAAACAGTGTGAAAAATATGGTCATTTCTACGTTGCGGGCATCCTAGGCTTCACTCTAGGGCATTGCTCCACCACATCGAATAGCTACGGCCTTAGAAGTCAACGCCATAACTATGAAAAACAATATAAATACAACAGTTTCTCCATTGTATAAAATGAATGATTGCAAACAGTGTGGAGGTAATGGTCATTTCTACTTTCCGGGCGACCTAGGCTTCACTCTAGGGCGTTTCTCCACCACATCGAATAGCTACGCCCTTAGAAGTCAACGCCTGAAGCATAAAATATTATATAAGTACAACAGTTTTTCCATCGTATAACAGGAATAATTGCAACCAGTGTGAAAGCTATGGTCATTTCTACGTTCCGGGCAACCTAGGCTTCACACTAGGACGTTGCTCCACCACATCGAATAGTTAGGGCCTTAGAAGTCAATGCCAGAAGCATAAGATGCAATATAAAAACAACTGTTTTTCCACTGTATAATATGAGTAATTGCAAACAGTGTGAAAGATATGGTCATTTCTACGCTGCGGGCATCCTAGGCTTCACTCTAGGGCGTTGCTCAACCACATCCAATAGCTACGGCCCTAGAACACAACGCCATAACTATAAAATACAATATAAATACAACAGTTGTTCCATCGTATAAAACGAGTAATTGCAACCAGTCTGATAGTTATGGTCATTTCCACGTTCCGGGCAACCTAGGCTTCACCCTAGGGCGCTGCTCCACCAGATCCAATAGCTAGGGCCTAAGAAGTCAACGCCAGGAGCACCAAATACAAAATAAATACAACAGTTTTTCCATCGTATAAAACGAATAATTGCAACCAGTATGAAAGCTATGGTCATTTCTACGTTCCGGGCAATCTAGGCTTCACTCTAGGGCGTTGCTCAACCACATCGAATAGTTAGGGCCTAAGAAGTCAACGCCAGAAGCACCAAATACAAAATTAATACAACAGTTTTTCCATCGTATAAAACGAATAATTGCAACCAGAATGAAAGTTATGGTCATTTCTACGTTCCGGGCAACCTAGGCTTCACACTAGGGCGTTGCTCCACCTGATCGAATAGTTAGGGCCTAAGAAGTCAACGCCAGAAGCATAAAATACGATGTAAGTACAACAGTTTTACCATCGTATAAAATGAATAATCGCAAACAGTGTGAAGTTAATGGTCATTTCTACGTTCCGGGCAACCTAGGCGTCACTCGAGGGCGGTGCTCCACCAGACCGAATAGTTAGGGCCATTGAAGTCAACGCCCGAAGCATAAAATATAAAATAAATAGAACAGTTTTTCCATTGTATAAATCGAATAATTGAAACCAGTGTGAAAGTTATGGTCATTTCTACGTTCCGGGCAACCTAGGCTTCACTACAGGGCGGTGCTCCACCAGATCAAATAGTTCGGGCCTAAGAAGTCAACGCCAGAAGCATAAAATACAATATAAATACAACAGCTTTTCCATCGTATGTAATGTACATTTGCAAACAGTGTGAAAGTAACGGTCATTTCTACGTTCCGGGCAACCAAGGCCTCACTCTAGGGCGTTGGCCCTCCACATCTAACAGTTAGGGCCTAAGAAGTCAACGCCAGAAGCACCAAATACAAAATAAATACAACAGTTTTACCATCGTATAAAACGAGTAATTGCAACCAGTATGAAAGTTTTGGTCATTTCTACGTTCCGGGCAACCTAGGCTTCACCCTAGGGCGTTGCTCCACCTGATCGAATAGTTAGGGCCTTAGAAGTCAACGCCCGAAGCATAAAATACAAAATAAATAGAAAAGTTTTTCCATTGTATAAAACGAATAATTGAAACCACTGTGAAAGTTATGGTCATTTCTACGTTCCGCGCAACCTAGGCTTCACCGCTGGGCGTTGCTCCACCAGATCCAATAGTTAGGACCTAAGAAGTCAGCGCCAGAAGCACAAAATACAAAATAGATACAACAGCTTTTCCATCGTATATAATGTATATTTGCGAACAGTGTGAAGGAAATGGTCATTTCTACGTTCCGGGCAACCTAGGCTTCACCCTAGGGCGTTGCTCCACCTGATCGAATAGTTAGGCCCTAAGAAGTCAACGCCAGAAGCATAAAATACGATATATGTACAACAGTTTTACCATCGTATAAAATGAATAATCGCAAACAGTGTGAAGGTAATGGTCATTTCTACGTTCCGGGCAACCTAGGCTTCACTCTGGGGCGTTGCTCCACCAGATCGAATAGTTAGGGCACGAGAACTTAACGCCAGAAGCGTAAAGTACAATAAAAATACAACAGCTTTTCCATCGTATAAAACGGATAATTGCAACCAGTGTGAAAGTTATGGTCATTTCTACGTTCCGGGCAACCTCGGCTTGACTCCAGGTCGTTGCTCCACCAGATCGAATAGTTACGGCCTTAGAAGTCAACGCCCGAAGCATAAAATACAATAAAGGTACAATAGTTTTTCCATCGTATAGAATGAATAATTGCATACAGTGTGAAGGTACTGGTCATTTCTACATTCCGGGTAACCTAGGCTTCACTCTAGGGCGTTGCTCCGCCAGAGCGAATAGTTAGGGCCTTAGAAGTCAACGCCCGAAGCATAAAAGACAAAATAAATAGAACAGTTTTTCCATTGTATAAAACGAATAATTGCAACCAGTGTGAAAGTACTGGTCATTTCTACATTCCAGGCAACCTAGGCCTCACTCTAGGGCGTTGCTCCACCAGATCGAATAGCTAGGGACTTAGAAGTCAACGCCAGAAGCATAAAATACAATATAAGTACAACAGTTTTTCCATCGTATAAAATGAATAATTGCAAACAGTGTGAAAGTAATGGTCATTCCTACGTTCCGGGCAACCTAGGCTTCACTCTGGGGCGTTGGTCCAGCAGATCGAATAGTTAGGGCCTAAGAAGTCAACGCCCGAATCATAAAATACGATATATATACAACAGTTTTTCCACCGTATAAAACGAATAATTGCAACCAGTGTGAAAGTAATGGCCATTTCTACGTTCCGGGCAACCTAGGCTTCACTCTAGGGCGTTGCTCCACCACATCGAATAGCTACGGCCTTAGAGGTCAACGCCAGAAGCATAAAATACAATATAAATACAACAGCTTTTCCATCGTATAAAATGAATAATTGCAAACAGTGTGAAAGTAATGGTCATTTCTACGTTCCGGGCAACCTAGGCTCCACTCTAGGGCGTTGCTCCACCAGATCAAATAGTTAGGGCACGGGAAGTTAACGCCAGAAGCATAAAGTACAATAAAAATACAACAGCTTTTCCATCGTATAAAAGGGATAATTGCAACCAGTGTGAAAGTTATGGTCATTTCTACGTTCCGGGCAACCTAGGCTTCACTCTAGGGCGTTGCTCCACCAGATCGAATAGTTAGGGCCTAAGAAGTCAACGCCAGAAGCATAAAATACGATATATGTACAACAGTTTTTCCATCGTATAAAACGAATAATTGCAACCAGTGTGAAGGTAATGGTCATTTCTACGTTCCAGGCAACCTCTGCTTCACTCTAGGGCGGTGCTGCATCAGGTCGAATAGTTAGGGCCCAAGTAGTGAACGCAAGAAGCATAAAATACAATATAAATACAACAGATTTTCCATCGTATAACTGGAGTAATTGCAACGAGTGTGAAAGTAATGGTCATTTCTACGTTCCGGGCAACCTAGGCTTCACTCTAGGGCGCTGTTCCACAAGATCGAATAGTTAGGGTCTAAGAAGTTAACGCCAGAAGCATAAATTACGATATACGTACAACAGTTTTTCCATCGTATAAAACGAATAATTGCAACCAGTGTGATAGTTATGGTCATTTCTACGTCCCGGGAAACCCAGGCTGCACTCTAGGGCGCTGCTCCGCCAGATCGAATAGCTAGGGCCTTAGAAGTCAACGCCAGAAGCATAAAATACAATATAAATAAAACAGCTTTTCCATCGTATAAAATGAATAATTGCAAACACTGTGAAAGTAATGGTCATTTCTACGTTCCGGGCAACCTAGGCTTCACTCTAGGGCGTTGCTCCACCAGATCGAATAGTTAGGGCCATAGAAGTCAACGCCCGAAGCATAAAATACAAAATAAATAGAACAGTTTTTCCATTGTATAAAACGAATGATTGGAACCAGTGTGAAAGCTATGGTCATTTCTACGTTCCAGGCAACCTAGGCTTCACTCTAGGACGTTGCTCCACCACATCGAATAGTTAGGCCCTAAGAAGTCAACGCCAGAAGCATAAAATACGATATATGTACAACAGTTTTACCATCGTATAAAATGAATAATCGCAAACAGTGTGAAGGTAATGGTCATTTCTACGTTCCGGGCAACCTAGGCTTCACCCTAGGCCGTTGTTCTACCAGAGCGAATAGCTAGGGCCTAAGAAGTCAACGCCTGAAGCATAAAGTACAATCAAAATCCAACAGTTTGTCCATAATATAGCTGGAATAATTGCAACCAGAGTGAAAGTAATGGTCATTTCCACGTTTCGGGCGACCTAGGCTCCAGTCTAGGGCGTTGCTCCACCAGATGGAATAGCTAGGACCTAAGAAGTCAGCGCCAGAAGCATAAAATACAATATAAATACAACAGTTTTTCACTTGTATAACAGGAATAATTGCAACCAGTGTGAAAGCTATGGTCATTTCTACCTTCCGGGCAACCTAGGCTTCACTCTAGGGCGTTGCTCCACCACATCGAATAGCTACGGCCTTAGAAGTCAACGCCATAACTATAAAAAACAATATAAATACAACAGATTCTCCATTGTATAAAATGTATATTTGCAAACAGTGTGAAGGCAATGGTCATTTCTATGTTCCGGGCAACCTAGGCTTCACTCTAGGGCGTTGCTCCACCAGATCGAATAGTTAGGGCCTTAGAAGTCAACGCCCGAAGCATAAAATACAAAATAAATAGAACAGTTTTTCCATTGTATAAAACGAATAATTGAAACCAGTGTGAAAGTTATGGTCATTTCTACGTTCCGCGCAACATAGACTTCACCCCTGGGCGTTGCTCCACCAGATCCAATGGTTAGGACCTAAGAAGTCAGCGCCAGAAGCATAAAATACAAAATAGATACAACAGCTTTTCCATCGTATATAACGTATATTTGCAAGCAGTGTGAAGGTAATGGTCATTTCTGCGTTCCGCGCAACCTAGGCTTCACTCCAGGGCGTTGCTCCACCAGATCGAATAGTTAGGGCTTTAGAAGTCAACGCCAGAAGCATAAAATACAATATAAATACAATAGTTTTTCCATCGTATAAAACGAGTAATTGCAACCAGTGTGAAAGTTATGGTCATTTCTACGTTCCGGGCATCCTAGGCTTCACCCTAGGGCGTTGCTCCACCTGATCGAATAGATAGGGCCTAAGAAGTCAGCGCCAGAAACATAAAATACGATATATGTACAACAGTTTTACCATCGTATAAAATGAATAATCGCAAACAGTGTGAAGGTAATGGTCATTTCTACGTTCTGGGCAACCTAGGCTTCACCCTAGGGCGTTGTTCCACCAGAGCGAACAGTTAGGGCCTAAGAAGTCAACGCCTGAAGCATAAAGTACAATCAAAATCCAACAGTTTGTCCATCGTATAGCTGGAATAATTGCAACCAGAGTGAAAGTAATGGTCATTTCCACGTTTCGGGCAACCTAGGCTTCACCCTAGGGCGTTGCTCCACCAGATGGAATAGTTAGGGCCCAGGAAGTCAACGCCAGAAGCATAAAATACAATATATATACAACAGTTTTTCACTTGTATAACAGGAATAATTGCAACCAGTGTGAAAGCTATGGTCATTTCTACGTTCCGGGCAACCTAGGCTTCACTCTAGGGCGTTGCTCCACCACATCGAATAGCTACGGCCTTAGAAGTCAACGCCATAACTATAAAAAACAATATAAATACAACAGATTCTCCATTGTATAAAATGCATATTTGCAAACAGTGTGAAGGCAATGGTCATTTCTACGTTCCGGGCAACCTAGGCTTCACGCTAGGGCGTCGCTCCACCAGATCGAATAGTTGGGGCCTTAGAAGTCAACGCCCGAAGCATAAAATACAAAATAAATAGAACAGTTTTTCCATTGTATGAAACGAACAATTGAAACCAGTGTGAAAGTTATGGTCATTTCTACGTTCCGCGCAACCTAGGCTTCACCCCTGGGCGTTGCTCCACCAGATCGAATAGTTAGGGCCTAAGAAGTCAATGCCAGAAGCATAAAATACGATATATGTCCAACAGCTTTTCCATCGCATAAAATGAGTAATTGCAACCAGTGTGAAAGTAACGGACATTTCTACGTTCCGGGCGTCCTAGACTTAACACTGAGGCATTGCTCCACCAGATCGAATACATAGGGCCTTAGAAGTCAACGCCAGAAGCATAAAGTACATTAAAAATCCTACTGTTTGTCCAGCGTATAATAGGAATAATTGCCTGCAGAGTGAAAGTGATGGTCATTTCTGCATTCCGGGCAACCTAGGCTTCACTCTAGGGCGCTGCTCCTCCAGATAGAATAGTTAGGGCCCAGGAAGTCAACGCCAGAAGCATAAAGTACAATATAAATACAACAGTTTTTCAATCGTATAACAGGAATAATTGCAAACAGTGTGAAAAATATGGTCATTTCTACGTTGCGGGCATCCTAGGCTTCACTCTAGGGCATTGCTCCACCACATCGAATAGCTGCGGCCTTAGAAGTCAACGCCATAACTATAAAAAACAATATAAATACAACATTTTCTCCATTGTATAAAATGAATGATTGCAAACAGTGTGGAGGTAATGGTCATTTCTACTTTCCGGGCAACCTAGGCTTCACTCTAGGGCGTTTCTCCACCACATCGAATAGCTACGCCCTTAGAAGTCAACGCCTGAAGCATAAAATATTATATAAGTACAACAGTTTTTCCATCGTATAACAGGAATAATTGCAACCAGTGTGAAAGACATGGTCATTTGTACGTTCCAGGCAACCTAGGCTTCACTCGAGGGCGTTGCTCCACCACATCGAGTAGTTAGGGCCTTAGAAGTCAATGCCAGAAGCATAAGATGCAATATAAAAGCAACTGTTTTTCCACTGTATAATATGAATAATTGCAAACAGTGTGAAAGATATGGTCATTTCTACGCTGCGGGCATCCTGGGCTTCACTCTAGGGCGTTGCTCAACCACATCCAATAGCTACGGCCCTAGAACACAACGCCATAACTATAAAATACAATATAAATACAACAGTCGTTCCATCGTATGAAACGAATAATTGCAACCAGTCTGATAGTTATGGTCATTTCCACGTTCCTGGCAACCTAGGCTTCACTCCAGGGCGTTGCTCCACCAGATCGAATAGTTAGGGCCTTAGAAGTCAACGCCAGAAGCATAAAATACGATATATGTACAACAGTTTTGCCATCGTATAAAATTCATAATCGCAAACAGTGTGAAGGTAATGGTCATTTCTATGTTCCGGGCAACCTAGGCTTCACTCTAGGGCGTTACTCCACCAGATCGAATAGTTAGGGCCTTAGAAGTCAACGCCCGAAGCATAAAATACAAAATAAATAGAACAGTTTTTCCATTGTATAAAACGAATAATTGAAACCAGTGTGAAAGTTATGGTCATTTCTACGTTCCGCGCAACCTAGGCTTCACCCCTGGGCGTTGCTCCACCAGATCCAATAGTTAGGACCTAAGAAGTCTGCGCCAGAAGCATAAAATACAAAATAGATACAACATCTTTTCCGTCGTGTATAATGTATATTTGCAAACAGTGTGAAGGCAATGGTCATTTCTACGTTCCGGGCAACCTAGGCTTCACCCTAGGGCGTTGCTCCACCTGATCGAATAGTTAGGGCCTAGAAGTCAACGCCAGAAGCATAAAATACGATATAAATTCAACATTTTTTCACTTGTATAACAGGAATAATTGCAACCAGTGTGAAAGCTATGATCATTTCTACGTTCCGGGCAACCTAGGCTTCACTCCAGGGCGTTGCTCCACCACATCGAATAGCTGCGGCCTTAGAAGTCAACGCCAGAAGCATAAAATACAATATAAATACAACAGTTTTACAACCGTATAACAGGAATAATTGCAAACAGTGTGAAAAATATGGTCATTTCTACGTTGCGGGCATCCTAGGCTTCACTCTAGGGCATTGCTCCACCACATCGAATAGCTACGGCCTTAGAAGTCAACGCCATAACTATAAAAAACAATATAAATACAACAGTTTCTCCATTGTATAAAATGAATAATTGCAAACAGTGTGGAGGTAATGGTCATTTCTACTTTCCGGGCAACCTAGGCTTCACTCTAGGGCGTTTCTCCACCACATCGAATAGCAACGCCCTTAGAAGTCAACGCCTGAAGCATAAAATATTATATAAGTACAACAGTTTTTCCATCGTATAACAGGAATAATAGCAACCAGTGTGAAAGACATGGTCATTTCTACGTTCCAGGCAACCTAGGCTTCACTCTAGGGCGTTGCTCCACCACATCGAATAGCTACGGCCTTAGGTGTCAACGCCAGAGGCATAAAATGCAAAATAAATACAACAGTTTTTCGATCGTATAACAAGAATAATTGCAACCAGTGTGAAAGTGATGGTCATTTCTACATTCCGGGCAACCTAGGCTACACTCTAGGGCGTTGCTCCGCCAGATCGAATAGATAGGGCCTAAGAAGTCAACTCCAGAAGCATAAAATACAATATAAATACAACAGTTTTTCACTTGTATAACAGGAATAATTGCAACCAGTGTGAAAGCTATGGTCATTTCTACGTTCCGGGCAACCTAGGCTTCACTCTAGGACGTTGCTCCACCACATCGAATAGTTAGGGCCTTAGAAGTCAATGCCAGAAGCATAAGATGCAATATAAATACAACTGTTTTTCCACTGTATAATATGAGTAATTGCAAACAGTGTGAAAGATATGGTCATTTCTACGCTGCGGGCATCCTAGGCTTCACTCTAGGGCGTTGCTCAACCACATCCAATAGCTACGGCCCTAGAACACAACGCCATAACTATAAAATACAATATAAATACAACAGTCGTTCCATCGTATAAAACGAGTAATTGCAACCAGTCTGATAGTTATGGTCATTTCCACGTTCCGGGCAACCTAGGCTTCACCCTAGGGCGCTGCTCCACCAGATCCAATAGCTAGGGCCTAAGAAGTCAACGCCAGGAGCACCAAATACAAAATAAATACAACAGTTTTTCCATCGTATAAAACGAATAATTGCAACCAGTATGAAAGCTATGGTCATTTCTACGTTCCGGGCAATCTAGGCTTCACTCTAGGGCGTTGCTCAACCACATCGAATAGTTAGGGCCTAAGAAGTCAACGCTAGAAGCACCAAATACAAAATTAATACAACAGTTTTTCCATCGTATAAAACGAATAATTGCAACCAGAATGAAAGTTATGGTCATTTCTACGTTCCGGGCAACCTAGGCTTCACACTAGGGCGTTGCTCCACCTGATCGAATAGTTAGGCCCTAAGAAGTCAACGCCAGAAGCATAAAATACGATATATGTACAACAGTTTTACCATCGTATAAAATGAATAATCGCAAACAGTGTGAAGTTAATGGTCATTTCTACGTTCCGAGCAACCTAGGCGTCACTCTAGGGCGGTGCTCCACCAGACCGAATAGTTAGGGCCATTGAAGTCAACGCCCGAAGCATAAAATATAAAATAAATAGAACAGTTTTTCCATTGTATAAATCGAATAATTGAAACCAGTGTGAAAGTTATGGTCATTTCTACGTTCCGGGCAACCTAGGCTTCACTACAGGGCGGTGCTCCACCACATCGAATAGTTAGGGCCTTAGAAGTCAATGCCAGAAGCATAAGATGCAATATAAATACAACTGTTTTTCCACTGTATAATATGAGTAATTGCAAACAGTGTGAAAGATATGGTCATTTCTACGCTGCGGGCATCCTAGGCTTCACTCTAGGGCGTTGCTCAACCACATCCAATAGCTACGGCCCTAGAACACAACGCCATAACTATAAAATACAATATAAATACAACAGTCGTTCCATCGTATAAAACGAGTAATTGCAACCAGTCTGATAGTTATGGTCATTTCCACGTTCCGGGCAACCTAGGCTTCACCCTAGGGCGCTGCTCCACCAGATCCAATAGCTAGGGCCTAAGAAGTCAACGCCAGGAGCACCAAATACAAAATAAATACAACAGTTTTTCCATCGTATAAAACGAATAATTGCAACCAGTATGAAAGCTATGGTCATTTCTACGTTCCGGGCAATCAAGGCTTCACTCTAGGGCGTTGCTCAACCACATCGAATAGTTAGGGCCTAAGAAGTCAACGCCAGAAGCACCAAATACAAAATTAATACAACAGTTTTTCCATCGTATAAAACGAATAATTGCAACCAGAATGAAAGTTATGGTCATTTCTACGTTCCGGGCAACCTAGGCTTCACACTAGGGCGTTGCTCCACCTGATCGAATAGTTAGGGCCTAAGAAGTCAACGCCAGAAGCATAAAATACGATGTAAGTACAACAGTTTTACCATCGTATAAAATGAATAATCGCAAACAGTGTGAAGTTAATGGTCATTTCTACGTTCCGGGCAACCTAGGCGTCACTCTAGGGCGGTGCTCCACCAGACCGAATAGTTAGGGCCATTGAAGTCAACGCCCGAAGCATAAAATATAAAATAAATAGAACAGTTTTTCCATTGTATAAATCGAATAATTGAAACCAGTGTGAAAGTTATGGTCATTTCTACGTTCCGGGCAACCTAGGCTTCACTACAGGGCGGTGCTCCACCAGATCAAATAGTTCGGGCCTAAGAAGTCAACGCCAGAAGCATAAAATACAATATAAATACAACAGCTTTTCCATCGTATGTAATGTACATTTGCAAACAGTGTGAAAGTAACGGTCATTTCTACGTTCCGGGCAACCAAGGCCTCACTCTAGGGCGTTGGCCCTCCACATCTAACAGTTAGGGCCTAAGAAGTCAACGCCAGAAGCACCAAATACAAAATAAATACAACAGTTTTACCATCGTATAAAACGAGTAATTGCAACCAGTATGAAAGTTTTGGTCATTTCTACGTTCCGGGCAACCTAGGCTTCACCCTAGGGCGTTGCTCCACCTGATCGAATAGTTAGGGCCTTAGAAGTCAACGCCCGAAGCATAAAATACAAAATAAATAGAAAAGTTTTTCCATTGTATAAAACGAATAATTGAAACCACTGTGAAAGTTATGGTCATTTCTACGTTCCGCGCAACCTAGGCTTCACCGCTGGGCGTTGCTCCACCAGATCCAATAGTTAGGACCTAAGAAGTCAGCGCCAGAAGCACAAAATACAAAATAGATACAACAGCTTTTCCATCGTATATAATGTATATTTGCGAACAGTGTGAAGGAAATGGTCATTTCTACGTTCCGGGCAACCTAGGCTTCACCCTAGGGCGTTGCTCCACCTGATCGAATAGTTAGGCCCTAAGAAGTCAACGCCAGAAGCATAAAATACGATATATGTACAACAGTTTTACCATCGTATAAAATGAATAATCGCAAACAGTGTGAAGGTAATGGTCATTTCTACGTTCCGGGCAACCTAGGCTTCACTCTGGGGCGTTGCTCCACCAGATCGAATAGTTAGGGCACGAGAACTTAACGCCAGAAGCGTAAAGTACAATAAAAATACAACAGCTTTTCCATCGTATAAAACGGATAATTGCAACCAGTGTGAAAGTTATGGTCATTTCTACGTTCCGGGCAACCTCGGCTTGACTCCAGGTCGTTGCTCCACCAGATCGAATAGTTACGGCCTTAGAAGTCAACGCCCGAAGCATAAAATACAATAAAGGTACAATAGTTTTTCCATCGTATAAAATGAATAATTGCATACAGTGTGAAGGTACTGGTCATTTCTACATTCCGGGTAACCTAGGCTTCACTCTAGGGCGTTGCTCCGCCAGAGCGAATAGTTAGGGCCTTAGAAGTCAACGCCCGAAGCATAAAAGACAAAATAAATAGAACAGTTTTTCCATTGTATAAAACGAATAATTGCAACCAGTGTGAAAGTACTGGTCATTTCTACATTCCAGGCAACCTAGGCCTCACTCTAGGGCGTTGCTCCACCAGATCGAATAGCTAGGGACTTAGAAGTCAACGCCAGAAGCATAAAATACAATATAAGTACAACAGTTTTTCCATCGTATAAAATGAATAATTGCAAACAGTGTGAAAGTAATGGTCATTCCTACGTTCGGGGCAACCTAGGCTTCACTCTGGGGCGTTGGTCCAGCAGATCGAATAGTTAGGGCCTAAGAAGTCAACGCCAGAAGCATAAAATACGATATATGTACAACAGTTTTTCCATCGTATAAAACGAATAATTGCAACCAGTGTGAAGGTAATGGTCATTTCTACGTTCCAGGCAACCTCTGCTTCACTCTAGGGCGGTGCTGCATCAGGTCGAATAGTTAGGGCCCAAGTAGTGAACGCAAGAAGCATAAAATACAATATAAATACAACAGATTTTCCATCGTATAACTGGAGTAATTGCAACGAGTGTGAAAGTAATGGTCATTTCTACGTTCCGGGCAACCTAGGCTTCACTCTAGGGCGCTGTTCCACAAGATCGAATAGTTAGGGTCTAAGAAGTTAACGCCAGAAGCATAAATTACGATATACGTACAACAGTTTTTCCATCGTATAAAACGAATAATTGCAACCAGTGTGATAGTTATGGTCATTTCTACGTCCCGGGAAACCCAGGCTGCACTCTAGGGCGCTGCTCCGCCAGATCGAATAGCTAGGGCCTTAGAAGTCAACGCCAGAAGCATAAAATACAATATTAATACAACAGCTTTTCCATGGTATGTAATGTACATTTGCAAACAGTGTGAAAGTAACGGTCATTTCTACGTTCCGGGCAACCTAGGCTTCACTCTAGGGCGTTGGCCCTCCACATCTAACAGTTAGGGCCTAAGAAGTCAACGCCAGAAGCACCAAATACAAAATAAATAGAACAGTTTTTCCATCGTATAAAACGAATAATTGCAACCAGTATGAAAGTTTTGGTCATTTCTACGTTCCGGGCAACCTAGGCTTCACCCTCGGGCGTTGCTCCGCCTGATCGAATAGTTAGGGCCTAAGAAGTCAACGCCAGGAGCATAAAATACGATATATGTACAACAGTTTTACCACCGTATAAAATGAATAATCGCAACCAGTGTGAAAGCTATGGTCATTTCTACGTTCCGTGCAACCTAGGCTTCACTCTTGGACGTTGCTCCACCACATCGAATAGTTAGGGCCTTAGAACTCAAAGCCAGAAGCATAAAATACAATATAAATACAATAGTTTTTCCATCGTATAAAACGATAATTGCAACCAGTGTGAAAGTTATGGTCATTTCTACGTTCCGCGCAACCTACGCTTCACCCCTGGGCGTTGCTCCACCAGATCCAATAGTTAGGACCTAAGAAGTCAGTGCCAGAAGCATAAAATACAAAATAGATACAACAGCTTTTCCATCGTATATAATGTATATTTGCAAACAGTGTGAAGGCAATGGTCATTTCTACGTTCCGGGCAACCTAGGCTTCACCATAGGGCGTTGCTCCACCTGATCGAATAGTTAGGGCCTAAGAAGTCAACGCCAGAAGCATAAAATACGATATATGTACAACAGTTTTACCGTCGAATAAAATGAATAATCGCAAACAGTGTGAAGGTAATGGTCAATTCTACATTCCGGGCATCCTAGACTTAACACTGAGGCATTGCTCCACCAGATCGAATACATAGGGCCTTAGATGTCAACGCCAGAAGCATAAAGTACATTAAAAATCCAACAGTTTGTCCATCGTATAACAGGAATAATTGCCTCCAGTGTGAAAGTGATGGTCATTTCTGCATTCCGGGCAACCTAGGCTTCACTCTAGGGCGTTGCTCCTCCAGATAGAATAGTTGGGGCCTTAGAAGTCAACGCCCGAAGCATAAAATACAAAATAAATAGAACAGTTTTTCCATTGTATAAAACGAACAATTGAAACCAGTGTGAAAGTTATGGTCATTTCTACGTTCCGGGCAACCTAGGCTTCACTCTAGGGCGTTGCTGCATCAGGTCGAATAGTTAGGGCCCAAGTAGTGAACGCAAGAAGCATAAAATACAATATAAATACAACAGATTTTCCATCGTATAACTGGAGTAATTGCAACGAGTGTGAAAGTAATGGTCATTTCTACGTTCCGGTCAACCTAGGCTTCACTCTAGGGCGCTATTCCACAAGATCGAATAGTTAGGGTCTAAGAAGTTAACGCCAGAAGCATAAAATACGATATAAATACAACAGCTTTTCCATCGTATAAAATGAATAATTGCAAACAGTGTGAAAGTAATGGTCCATTCTACGTTCCGGGCAACCTAGGCTTCACTCTGGGTCGTTGCTCAACCATATCGAATAGTTAGGGCCCAAGAAATTAACGCCAAAAGCGTAAAGTACAATAAAAATACAACAGCTTTTCCATCGTATAAAACGGATAATTGCAACCAGTGTGAAGGCAATGGTCATTTCTACGTTCCGGGCAACCTAGGCTTCACTCTAGGGCGTTGCTCCACCAGATCGAATAGTTAGGGCCTTAGAAGTGAACGCCCGAAACATAAAATACAAAATAAATAGAAAAGTTTTTCCATTGTATAAAACGGATAATTGAAACCACTGTGAAAGTTATGGTCATTTCAACGTTCCGCGCAACCTAGGCTTCACCCTAGGACGTTGCTCCACCACATCGAATAGTTAGGGCCTTAGAAGTCAATGCCAGAAGCATAAAATGCAATATAAATACAACTGTTTTTCCACTGTATAATATGAATAATTGCAAACAGTGTGAAAGTAATAGCCATTTCTACGTTGCGGGCATCCTAGACTTAACTCTGAGGCATTGCTACACCAGATCGAATACATAGGGCCTTAGAAGTCAATGCCAGAAGCATAAAATACAATATAAATACAACAGTTTTTCCACTGTATAATATGAATAATTGCAAACAGTGTGGAAGTAATGGTCAATTCTACGTTCCGGGCAACCTAGGCTTCACTCTAGGGCGTTGGTCCACCAGATCCAATAGTTAGGGCCTAAGAAGTCAACGCCATAACTATAAAAAACAATATAAATACAACAGTTTCTCCATTGTATAAAATGAATAATTGCAAACAGTGTGGAGGTAATGGTCATTTGTACTTTCCGGGCAACCTAGGCTTCACTCTAGGGCGTTGCTCCACCACATCGAATGGCTACGGCCTTAGGAGTCAACGCCAGTGCCATAAAATACAAAATAAATACAACAGTTTTTCGATCGTATAACAACAATAATTGCAACCAGTGTGAAAGCTATGGTCATTTCTACGTTCCGGGCAACCTAGGCTTCACTCTAGGACGTTGCTCCACCACATCGAATAGTTAGGGCCTTAGAAGTCAACGCCAGAAGCATAAAATGCAATATAAATACAACTGTTTTTCCACTGTATAATATGAATAATTGCAAACAGTGTGATAGGTATGGTCATTTCTACGCTGCGGGCATCCTAGGCTTCACTCTAGGGCGTTGCTCAACCACATCGAATAGCTACGGACCTAGAACCCATCGCCATAACTATAAACTACAATATAAATAGAACAGTCTTTCCATCGTATAAAACGAGTAATTGCAACCAGTCTGATAGTTATGGTCATTTCCACGTTCCGGGCAACCTAGGCTTCACCCTAGGGCGCTGCTCCACCAGGTCCAATAGCTAGGGCCTAAGAAGTCAACGCCAGGAGCACCAAATACAAAATAAATACAACAGTTTTTCCATCGTATAAAGCGAATAATTGCAACCAGCATGAAAGCTATGGTCATTTCTACGTTCCGGGCAATCTAGGCTTCACTCTAGGGCGTTGATCAACCACATCGAATAGTTAGGGCCTAAGAAGTCAACGCCAGAAGCATAAAATACGATGTATGCACAACAGTTTTACCATCGTATAAAATGAATAATCGCAAACAGTGTGAAGGTAATGGTCATTTCTACGTTCCGGGCAACCTAGGCTTCACCGTAGGGCGTTCCTCCACCAGACCAAATAGTTAGGGCCATAGAAGTCAACGCCAGAAGCATAAAATACAAAATAAATAGAACGGTTTTTCCATTGTATAAAACGAATAATTGAAACCAGTGTGAAAGTTATGGTCATTTCCACGTTCCGGGCAACCTAGGCTACACTACAGGGCGGTGCTCCACCAGATCAAATAGTTAGGGCCTAAGAAGTCAACGCCAGAAGCATAAAATACAATATTAATACAACAGCTTTTCCATGGTATGTAATGTACATTTGCAAACAGTGTGAAAGTAACGGTCATTTCTACGTTCCGGGCAACCAAGGCTTCACTCTAGGGCGTTGGCCCTCCACATCTAACAGTTAGGGCCTAAGAAGTCAACGCCAGAAGCACCAAATTCAAAATAAATACAACAGTTTTTCCATCGTATAAAACGAATAATTGCAACCAGTATGAAAGTTTTGGTCATTTCTACGTTCCGGGCAACCTAGGCTTCACCCTCGGGCGTTGCTCCACCTGATCGAATAGTTAGGGCCTAAGAAGTCAACGCCAGAAGCATAAAATACGATATATGTACAACAGTTTTACCACCGTATAAAATGAATAATCGCAACCAGTGTGAAAGCTATGGTCATTTCTACGTTCCGGGCAACCTAGGCTTCACTCTAGGACGTTGCTCCACCACATCGAATAGTTAGGGCCTTAGAACTCAACGCCAGAAGCATAAAATACAATATAAATACAATAGTTTTTCCATCGTATAAAACGATAATTGCAACCAGTGTGAAAGTTATGGTCATTTCTACGTTCCGCGCAACCTACGCTTCACCCCTGGGCGTTGCTCCACCAGATCCAATAGTTAGGACCTAAGAAGTCAGTGCCAGAAGCATAAAATACAAAATAGATACAACAGCTTTTCCATCGTATATAATGTATATTTGCAAACAGTGTGAAGGCAATGGTCATTTCTACGTTCCGGGCAACCTAGGCTTCACCATAGTGCGTTGCTCCACCTGATCGAATAGTTAGGGCCTAAGAAGTCAACGCCAGAAGCATAAAATACGATATATGTACAACAGTTTTACCGTCGAATAAAATGAATAATCGCAAACAGTGTGAAGGTAATGGTCAATTCTACATTCCGGGCATCCTAGACTTAACACTGAGGCATTGCTCCACCAGATCGAATACATAGGGCCTTAGATGTCAACGCCAGAAGCATAAAGTACATTAAAAATCCAACAGTTTGTCCATCGTATAACAGGAATAATTGCCTCCAGTGTGAAAGTGATGGTCATTTCTGCATTCCGGGCAACCTAGGCTTCACTCTAGGGCGTTGCTCCCCCAGATAGAATAGTTGGGGCCTTAGAAGTCAACGCCCGAAGCATAAAATACAAAATAAATAGAACAGTTTTTCCATTGTATAAAACGAACAATTGAAACCAGTGTGAAAGTTATGATCATTTCTACGTTCCGCGCAACCTAGGCTTCACCCCTGGGCGTTGCTCCACCAGATCGAATAGTTAGGGCCTAAGAAGTCAATGCCAGAAGCATAAAATACGATATATGTAAAACAGTTTTTCCATCGCATAAAACGAGTAATTGCAACCAGTGTGAAAGTAACGGACATTTCTACGTTCCGGGCATCCTAGACTTAACACTGAGGCATTGCTCCACCAGATCGAATACATAGGGCCTTAGATGTCAACGCCAGAAGCATAAAGTACATTAAAAATCCAACAGTTTGTCCATCGTATAACAGGAATAATTGCCTCCAGTGTGAAAGTGATGGTCATTTCTGCATTCCGGGCAACCTAGGCTTCACTCTAGGGCGTTGCTTCTCCAGACAGAATGGTTAGGGCCTAAGAAGTCAACGCCAGAAGCATAAAATACAACATAAATACAACAGCTTTTCCATAGTATATGATGTATATTTGCAAACAGTGTGAAAGTAAAGGCCATTTCTACGTTGCGGGCATCCTAGGCTTCACTCTAGGGCATTGCTCCACCACATCGAATAGCTACGGCCTTAGAAGTCAACGCCATAACTATAAAAAACAATATAAATACAACAGTTTCTCCATTGTATAAAATGAATAATTGCAAACAGTGTGGAGGTAATGGTCATTTCTACTTTCCGGGCAACCTAGGCTTCACTCTAGGGCGTTTCTCCACCACATCGAATAGCTACGCCCTTAGAAGTCAACGCCTGAAGCATAAAATATTATATAAGTACAACAGTTTGTCCATCGTATAACAGGAATAATTGCAACCAGTGTGAAAGACATGGTCATTTCTACGTTCCAGGCAACCTAGGCTTCACTCTAGGGCGTTGCTCCACCACATCGAATAGCTACGGCCTTAGGAGTCAACGCCAGAGGCATAAAATGCAAAATAAATACAACAGTTTTTCGATCGTATAACAAGAATAATTGCAACCACTGTGAACGTGATGGTCATTTCTACATTCCGGGCAACCTAGGCTACACTCTAGGGCGTTGCTCCGCCAGATCGAATAGATAGGGCCTAAGAAGTCAACGCCAGAAGCATAAAATACAATATAAATACAACAGTTTTTCACTTGTATAACAGGAATAATTGCAACCAGTGTGAAAGCTATGGTCATTTCTACGTTCCGGGCAACCTAGGCTTCACCCCTGGGCGTTGCTCCACCACATCGAATAGTTAGGGCCTTAGAAGTCAATGCCAGAAGCATAAGATGCAATATAAAAACAACTGTCTTTCCACTGTATAATATGAATAATTGCAAGCAGTGTGAAAGATATGGTCATTTCTACGCTGCGGGCATCCAAGGCTTCACTCTAGGGCGTTGCTCGACCACATCCAATAGCTACGGCCCTAGAACACAACGCCATAACTATAAAATAAAATATAAATACAACAGTCGTTCCATCGTATAAAACGAGTAATTGCAACCAGTCTGATAGTTATGGTCATTTCCACGTTCCGGGCAACCTAGGCTTCACTCCAGGGCGTTGCTCCACCAGATCGAATAGTTAGGGCCTTAGAAGTCAACGCCAGAAGCATAAAATACAATATAAATACAATAGTTTTTCCATCGTATAAAACGAGTAATTGCAACCTGTGTGAAGGTTATGGTCATTTCTACGTTCCGGGCATCCTAGGCTTCACCCTAGGGCGTTGCTCCACCTGATCGAATAGTTAGGGCCTAAGAAGTCAGCGCCAGAAGCATAAAATACGATATCTGTACAACAGTTTTACCATCGCATAAAATGAATAATCGCAAACAGTGTGAAGGTAATGGTCATTTCTACGTTCCGGGCAACCTAGGCTTTAGGGCGTCGCTCCACCAGATCGAATAGTTAGGGCCATAGAAGTCAACGCCCGAAGCATAAAATACAAAATAAATAGAACAGTTTTTCCATTGTATAAAACGAATAATTGAAACCAGTGTGAAAGTTATGGTCATTTCCACGTTCCGGGCAACCTACGCTTCACCCTAGGGCGTTGCTCCACCTGATCGAATAGTTAGGGCCTAAGAAGTCAACGTCAGAAGCATAAAATACGATATATGTACAACAGTTTTGCCATCGTATAAAATGAATAATCGCAAACAGTGTGAAGGTAATGGTCATTTCTATGTTCCGGGCAACCTAGGCTTCACTCTAGGGCGTTGCTCCACCAGACCGAATAGTTAGGGCCTTAGAAGTCAACGCCCGAAGCATAAAATACAAAATAAATAGATCAGTTTTTCCATTGTATAAAACGAATAATTGAAACCAGTGTGAAAGTTATGGTCATTTCTACATTCCGGGCAACCTAGGCTACACTCTAGGGCGCTGCTCCGCCAGATCGAATAGCTAGGGCCTTAGAAGTCAACGCCAGAAGCATAAAATACAATATAAATACAACAGTTTTTCACTTGTATAACAGGAATAATTGCAACCAGTGTGAAAGCTATGGTCATTTCTACGTTCCGGGCAACCTAGGCTTCACCCTCGGGCGTTGCTCCACCTGATCGAATAGTTAGGGCCTAAGAAGTCAACGCCAGAAGCATAAAATACGATATATGTACAACAGTTTTACCACCGTATAAAATGAATAATCGCAACCAGTGTGAAAGCTATGGTCATTTCTACGTTCCGGGCAACCTAGGCTTCACTCTAGGACGTTGCTCCACCACATCGAATAGTTAGGGCCTTAGAACTCAACGCCAGAAGCATAAAATACAATATAAATACAATAGTTTTTCCATCGTATAAAACGATAATTGCAACCAGTGTGAAAGTTATGGTCATTTCTACGTTCCGCGCAACCTACGCTTCACCCCTGGGCGTTGCTCCACCAGATCCAATAGTTAGGACCTAAGAAGTCAGTGCCAGAAGCATAAAATACAAAATAGATACAACAGCTTTTCCATCGTATATAATGTATATTTGCAAACAGTGTGAAGGCAATGGTCATTTCTACGTTCCGGGCAACCTAGGCTTCACCATAGTGCGTTGCTCCACCTGATCGAATAGTTAGGGCCTAAGAAGTCAACGCCAGAAGCATAAAATACGATATATGTCCAACAGTTTTACCGTCGAATAAAATGAATAATCGCAAACAGTGTGAAGGTAATGGTCAATTCTACATTCCGGGCATCCTAGACTTAACACTGAGGCATTGCTCCACCAGATCGAATACATAGGGCCTTAGATGTCAACGCCAGAAGCATAAAGTACATTAAAAATCCAACAGTTTGTCCATCGTATAACAGGAATAATTGCCTCCAGTGTGAAAGTGATGGTCATTTCTGCATTCCGGGCAACCTAGGCTTCACTCTAGGGCGTTGCTCCCCCAGATAGAATAGTTGGGGCCTTAGAAGTCAACGCCCGAAGCATAAAATACAAAATAAATAGAACAGTTTTTCCATTGTATAAAACGAACAATTGAAACCAGTGTGAAAGTTATGATCATTTCTACGTTCCGCGCAACCTAGGCTTCACCCCTGGGCGTTGCTCCACCAGATCGAATAGTTAGGGCCTAAGAAGTCAATGCCAGAAGCATAAAATACGATATATGTAAAACAGTTTTTCCATCGCATAAAACGAGTAATTGCAACCAGTGTGAAAGTAACGGACATTTCTACGTTCCGGGCATCCTAGACTTAACACTGAGGCATTGCTCCACCAGATCGAATACATAGGGCCTTAGATGTCAACGCCAGAAGCATAAAGTACATTAAAAATCCAACAGTTTGTCCATCGTATAACAGGAATAATTGCCTCCAGTGTGAAAGTGATGGTCATTTCTGCATTCCGGGCAACCTAGGCTTCACTCTAGGGCGTTGCTTCTCCAGACAGAATGGTTAGGGCCTAAGAAGTCAACGCCAGAAGCATAAAATACAACATAAATACAACAGCTTTTCCATAGTATATGATGTATATTTGCAAACAGTGTGAAAGTAAAGGCCATTTCAACGTTGCGGGCATCCTAGGCTTCACTCTAGGGCATTGCTCCACCACATCGAATAGCTACGGCCTTAGAAGTCAACGCCATAACTATAAAAAACAATATAAATACAACAGTTTCTCCATTGTATAAAATGAATAATTGCAAACAGTGTGGAGGTAATGGTCATTTCTACTTTCCGGGCAACCTAGGCTTCACTCTAGGGCGTTTCTCCACCACATCGAATAGCTACGCCCTTAGAAGTCAACGCCTGAAGCATAAAATATTATATAAGTACAACAGTTTGTCCATCGTATAACAGGAATAATTGCAACCAGTGTGAAAGACATGGTCATTTCTACGTTCCAGGCAACCTAGGCTTCACTCTAGGGCGTTGCTCCACCACATCGAATAGCTACGGCCTTAGGAGTCAACGCCAGAGGCATAAAATGCAAAATAAATACAACAGTTTTTCGATCGTATAACAAGAATAATTGCAACCACTGTGAAAGTGATGGTCATTTCTACATTCCGGGCAACCTAGGCTACACTCTAGGGCGTTGCTCCGCCAGATCGAATAGATAGGGCCTAAGAAGTCAACGCCAGAAGCATAAAATACAATATAAATACAACAGTTTTTCACTTGTATAACAGGAATAATTGCAACCAGTGTGAAAGCTATGGTCATTTCTACGTTCCGGGCAACCTAGGCTTCACCCCTGGGCGTTGCTCCACCACATCGAATAGTTAGGGCCTTAGAAGTCAATGCCAGAAGCATAAGATGCAATATAAAAACAACTGTTTTTCCACTGTATAATATGAATAATTGCAAGCAGTGTGAAAGATATGGTCATTTCTACGCTGCGGGCATCCAAGGCTTCACTCTAGGGCGTTGCTCGACCACATCCAATAGCTACGGCCCTAGAACACAACGCCATAACTATAAAATAAAATATAAATACAACAGTCGTTCCATCGTATAAAACGAGTAATTGCAACCAGTCTGATAGTTATGGTCATTTCCACGTTCCGGGCAAAATAGGCTTCACTCCAGGGCGTTGCTCCACCAGATCGAATAGTTAGGGCCTTAGAAGTCAACGCCAGAAGCATAAAAAACAATATAAATACAATAGTTTTTCCATCGTATAAAACGAGTAATTGCAACCTGTGTGAAGGTTATGGTCATTTCTACGTTCCGGGCATCCTAGGCTTCACCCTAGGGCGTTGCTCCACCTGATCGAATAGTTAGGGCCTAAGAAGTCAGCGCCAGAAGCATAAAATACGATATATGTACAACAGTTTTACCATCGCATAAAATGAATAATCGCAAACAGTGTGAAGGTAATGGTCATTTCTACGTTCCGGGCAACCTAGGCTTCACTCTAGGGCGTCGCTCCACCAGATCGAATAGTTAGGGCCATAGAAGTCAACGCCCGAAGCATAAAATACAAAATAAATAGAACAGTTTTTCCATTGTATAAAACGAATAATTGAAACCAGTGTGAAAGTTATGGTCATTTCCACGTTCCGGGCAACCTACGCTTCACCCTAGGGCGTTGCTCCACCTGATCGAATAGTTAGGGCCTAAGAAGTCAACGTCAGAAGCATAAAATACGATATATGTACAACAGTTTTGCCATCGTATAAAATGAATAATCGCAAACAGTGTGAAGGTAATGGTCATTTCTATGTTCCGGGCAACCTAGGCTTCACTCTAGGGCGTTGCTCCACCAGACCGAATAGTTAGGGCCTTAGAAGTCAACGCCCGAAGCATAAAATACAAAATAAATAGATCAGTTTTTCCATTGTATAAAACGAATAATTGAAACCAGTGTGAAAGTTATGGTCATTTCTACGTTCCGCGCAACCTAGGCTTCACCCCTGGGCGTTGCTCCACCAGATCCAATAGTTAGGCCCTAAGAAGTCAGCGCCAGAAGCATAAAATACAAAATAGATACAACAGCTTTTCCATCGTATATAATGTATATTTGCAAACAGTGTGAAGGCAATGGTCATTTCTACGTTCCGGGCAACCTAGGCTTCACCCTAGGGCGTTGCTCCACCTGATCGAATAGTTAGGGCCTAGAAGTCAACGCCCGAAGCATAAAATACAAAATAAATACAACAGTTTTTCCATTGTATAAAACGAACAATTGAAACCAGTGTGAAAGTTATGGTCATTTCTACGTTCCGCGCAACCTAGGCTTCATCCCTGGGCGTTGCTCCACCAGATCGAATAGTTAGGGCCTAAGAAGTCAATGCCAGAAGCATAAAATACGATATATGTACAACAGTTTTTCCATCGCATAAAATGAGTAATTGCAACCAGTGTGAAAGTAACGGACATTTCTACGTTCCGGGCATCCAAGACTTAACACTGAGGCATTGCTCCACCAGATCGAATACATAGGGCCTTAGAAGTCAACGCCAGAAGCATAAAGTACATTAAAAATCCAACAGTTTGTCCATCGTATAACAGGAATAATTGCCACCACTGTGAAAGTGATGGTCATTTCTGCATTCCGGGCAACCTAGGATTGACTCTAGGGCGCTGCTCCTCCAGATAGAATAGTTAGGGCCCAGGAAGTCAACGCCAGAAGCATAAAATACAATAAAAATACAACAGCTTTACAATCGTATAAAACGAATAATAGCAACCAGTGTGAAAGTGATGGTCATTTCTACGTTCCGGGCAACCTAGGCTTAACTCTAGGGCGTTGTTCCACCAGATCGAATAGATACTGTCTTAGAAGTCAACGCCAGAAGCATAAAATAAAATAAAAGTACAACAGTTTTTCCATTGGATAACAGGAATAATTGCAACCAGTGAGAAAGTGATTGTCATTTCTACGATCCGGGCAACCTAGGCTTGACTCTAGGGCGTTGTTCCACCAGATCGAATAGTTAGGGCCTAAGAAGTCAACGCCAGAAGCATAAAATAAAGTAAAATTACAACAGATTTTCAATCGTAAAACAGGAATAATTGCAACCAGTGTGAAAGGTAATGGTCATTTCTACGTTCCAGGCGACCTAGGCCTCACCCTAGGGCGTTGTTCCGCCAGGTCGAATAGTTAGGGCCTAGGAAGTCAACGGCAGAAGCATAAAATACGATATATGTAAAACAGTTTTTCCACCGTATAAAACGGATAATTGCAACCAGTGTGAAAGTAATGGCCATTTCTACGTTCCGGGCATCAGAGACTTCACTCTGAGGCATTGCTGCGCCAGACTGAATAAATAGGGCCTTAGAAGTCAACGCCAGAAGCAAAAAATAAAATAAAAATACAACAGTTCTTTCATCGTATAGCAGGAATATTTGTATCAAGCGTGAATGTAATGGTCATTTCTACGTTCCGGGCTATCTAGTCTTCACTGTAGGGAGTTGCTCCACCAGAACGAATAGTTAGGGCCTAAGAAGTCAACGCCAGAAGCATAAAATAAAATAAAATTACAACAGTTTTTCAGTCGTAAAACAGGAATAATTGCAACCAGTGTGAAAGTAATGGTCCCTTCTACGTTCCGGATAACCCAGGCTTCACTCTAGGGCAAGGCTCCACCAGATCGAATAGCTAGGGCCTTAGAAGTCAACACCAGAAGCATAAAATAAAATAAAAATACAACAGTTATTCCTTCGTATAACAGGAATAATTACAACCAGTGTGATAGTAATGGGTATTTCTACGTTCCGTGCAACCTAGGCTTCATTCTAGGGCATTGTTCCACCTAATCGAACAGTTAGGGCCTAAGAAGTCAACGCCAGAAGCATAAAATACAATATAAATACAATAGTTTTTCCATCGTCTAAAACGAATAATTGCGCGAGTGTGAATGGTATGGTCCTTTCTACGTTCCGGGCAACCTAGGCTTCACCCTAGGGCGTTGCTCCACCAGATCGAATAGTTAGGGCCTTAGAAGTCAACGCCAGAAGCATAAAATACCATATAAATACAACACTTTTTCCCTTGTATGACAGGAATAATTGCAACCAGTGTGAAAGGTATGGCCATTTCTACGTTCCGGACAACATAGGCTTCACTCTAGGGCGTTGGTCCACCAGATTCACTAGTTAGGGCCTAAGGAGACAACGTCAGAAGCATAGAATACAATATAAATACAACAGCTTTTCCATCGTATAACAGGAATAATTGACACCAGTGTGAAAGTGATGGTTATTTCTGCATTCCGGGCAACCTAGGCTTCACTCTAGGGCGTTGCTCCTCCAGATAGAATAGTTAGGGCCCAGGAAGTCAACGCCAGAAGCATAAAATACAATATAAATACAACACTTTTTCCCTTGTATAACAGGAATAATTGCAACCAGTGTGAAAGGTATGGTCATTTCTACGTTCCGGGCAACCTACGCTTCACTCTAGGCCGTTGCTCCACCACATCGAATAGCTGCGGCCTTAGAAGTCAACGCCAGAAGCATAAAATACAATATAAACACAACAGTTCTTCAATCGTATAACAGGAATAATTGCAAACAGTGTGAAAGATATGGTCATTTCTACGTTGCGGGCATCCTAGGCTTCACTGTAGGGCATTGCTCCAACAGATCGATTGGCTAGGGACCTAGAATTCAACGCCAGAAGCGGAAAATACAATAAAAACACAACAGTTTTTCCATCGTATAACAGGAATAATTGCAACCAGTGTGAAAGTAATGGTCACTTCTACGTTGCGGGCAATCTAGACTTCACTCTAGGGCGTTGGTCCACCAGATGGAATGGCTAGGGCCTTAGAAGTCAACGCCAGAAGCAAAAAATAAAATAAAAATACAACAGTTTTTCCATCGTATAACAGGAATAATTGCAACCAGTGTGAAAGGTATGGTCATTGCTACGATCAGGGCAACCTAGGCTTCACTCTAGGCGTTGCTTCACCAGATCCACTAGTTAGGGCCTCAGAAGTCAACGCCAGAAGCATAACGTACAATAAAAATCCAACAGTTTGTCCATCGTATAACAGGAATAATTGCAACCAGTGTGAAAGTAATGGTCATTTCTACGTTCCGGGCAACCTAGGTTTCGCTCTAGGGCGATGCTCCACCACATCGAATATTCAGGGCCTTAGAAAACAACTCCAGCCGCATAAAATACAATAAAAATACAACAGTTTTTCCATCGTACAACAGGAATAGTAGCAACCTGAGTGAAGGTGATGGTCACTTCTAAGTTCCGGGCAACCTAGGCTTCACTCTAGAGCGTTGCACCACCAGATCGAATAGCTAGGGCCTTAGAAGTCAACGGCAGAATCATAAAATAAAATATAAATACAACAGTTATTCCATCGTATAACAGGAATAATTACAACCAGTGTGAAAGTAATGGGTATTTCTACGTTCCGGGCAACCTAGGCTTCACCCTAGGGCGTTGCTCCACCTGATCGAATAGTTAGGGCCTAAGAAGACAACGCCAGAAGCATAAAATACGATATGTGTACAACAGTTTTACCATCGTATAAAATGAATAATCGCAAACAGTGTGAAGGTAATGGTCATTTCTACGTTTCGGGCAACCTAGGCTTCACTCTAGGGCGTTGCTCCACCAGATCTAATAGTTAGGGCCATAGAAGTCAACGCCCGAAGCATAAAATACAAAATAAATAGAACAGTTTTTCCATTGTATAAAACGAATAATTGAAACCAGTGTGAAAGTTATGGTCATTTCTACGTTCCGCGCAACCTAGGCTTCACCCCTGGGCGTTCATCCACCAGATCCAATAGTTAGGACCTAAGAAGTCAACGCCAGAAGCATAAAATACAATATAAATACAACTGTTTTTCCATCGTATAAAACGAATAATTGCAACCAGTATGAAAGTTATGGTCATTTATACGTTCCGGGCAACCTAGGCTTCACCCTAGGGCGTTGCTTCACCAGATCGAATAGTTAGGGCCTAAGAAGTCAACGCCAGAAACATAAAATACGATATATGTACAACAGTTTTTCCATCGTATAAAACGAATAATTGCAACCAGTGTGAAAGTAATGGCCATTTCTACGTTGCGGGCATCCTAGGCTTAACTCTGAGGCATTGCTACACCAGATCGAATACATAGGGCCTTAGAAGTCAACGCCAGAAGTATAAAGTACAACCAAAATCCAACAGTTTGTCCATCGTATAGCTGGAATGATTGCAACCAGAGTGAAAGTAATGGTCATTTCTACGTTTCGGGCGACCTAGTCTCCACTCTAGGGCGTTGCTCCACCAGATGGAATAGTTAGGGCCTTAGAAGTCAATGCCAGAAGCATAAAATACAAAATAAGTACAACAGTTTTTCCATCTTATAACAAGAATAATTGCAACCAGTGTTAAAGTGATGGTCATTTCTACATTCCCGGCAACCTAGGCTTCACTCTAGGGCGTTGCTCCACTTTATCGAATAGATATGGCCTAAGAAGTCAACGCCAGAAGCATAAAATACGATATATGTACAACAGTTTTACCATCGTATAAAATGAATAATCGCAAACAGTGTGAAGGTAATGGTCATTTATACATTCCGGGCAACCTAGGTTTCACTCTAGGGCGTTGCTCCACCAGATCGAATAGTTGGGGCCATAGAAGTCAACGCCAGAAGCACCAAGTACAAAATTAGTACAGCAGTTTTTCCATCGTATAAAACGAATAATTGCATCCAGTATGAAAGTTATGGTCATTTCTACGTTCCGGGCAACCTAGGCTTCACCCTAGGGCGTTGCTCCACCTGATCGAATAGTAAGGGCCTAAGCAGTCAACGCCAGAAGCATAAAATACGATATATGTACAACAGTTTTACCATCGTATAAAATGAATAATCGCAAACAGTGTGAAGGTAATGGTCATTTCTACGTTCCGGGCAACCTAGGCTTCACTCTAGGGCGTTGCTCCACCAGATCTAATAGTTAGGGCCATAGAAGTCAACGCCCGAAGCATAAAATACAAAATAAATAGAACAGTTTTTCCATTGTATAAAACGAATAATTGAAACCAGTGTGAAAGTTATGGTCATTTCTACGTTCCGGGCAACCTAGGCTTCACCCTAGGGCGTTGCTTCACCAGATCGAATAGTTAGGGCCTACGAAGTCAACGCCAGAAACATAAAATACGATATATGTACAACAGTTTTTCCATCGTATAAAACGAATAATTGCAACCAGTGTGAAAGTAATGGCCATTTCTACGTTGCGGGCATCCTAGACTTAACTCTGAGGCATTGCTACACCAGATCGAATACATAGGGCCTTAGAAGTCAACGCCAGAAGTATAAAGTACAATCAAAATCCAACAGATTGTCCATCGTATAGCTGGAATGATTGCAACCTGAGTGAAAGTAATGGTCATTTCTACGTTTCGGGCGACCTAGGCTCCACTCTAGGGCGTTGCTCCACCAGATGGAATAGTTAGGGCCTTAGAAGTCAATGCCAGAAGCATAAAATACAAAATAAATACAACAGTTTTTCCATCTTATAACAAGAATAATTGCAACCAGTGTTAAAGTGATGGTCATTTCTACATTCCGGGCAACCTAGCCTTCACTCTAGGGCGTTGCTCCACCAGATCGAATAGTTAGGGCCTAAGAAGTCAACGCCAGAAGCACCAAATACAAAATTAATACAACAGTTCTTCCATCCTATAAAACGAATAATTGCAACGAGGATGAAAGTTATGGTCATTTCTACGTTCCGGGCAACCTAGGCTTCACCCTAGGGCGTTGCTCCGCCTGATCGAATAGTTAGGGCCTAAGAAGTCAACGCCAGAAGCATAAAATACGACATATGTACAACAGTTTTACCATCGTATAAAATGGATAATCGCAAGCAGTGTGAAGGTAATGGTCATTTCTATGTTCCGGGCAACCTAGGCTTCACTCTAGGGCGTTGCTCCACCAGATCGAATAGTTAGGGCCTTAGAAGTCAACGCCCGAAGCATAAAATACAAAATAAATAGAACAGCTTTTCCATTGTATAACACGAGTAATTGAAACCAGTGTGAAAGTTATGATCATTTCTACGTTCCGCGCAACCTAGGCGTCACGCCTGGGCGTTGCTCCACCATATCCAATAGTTAGGACCTAAGAAGTCAGCGCCAGAAGCAGAAAATACAAAATAGATTCAACAGCTTTTCCATCGTATGTAATGTATATTTGCAAACAGTGTGAAGGCAATCGTCATTTCTACGTTCCGGGCAACCTAGGCTTCACCCTAGGGCGTTGCTCCACTTTATCGAATAGATAGGGCCTGAGAAGTCAACGCCAGAAGCATAAAATACGATATATGTACAACAGTTTAACCATCGTATAAAATGAATAATCGCAAACAGTGTGAAGGTAATGGTCATTTCTACAATCCGGGCAACCTAGGCTTAACTGTAGGGTGTTGCTCCACCAGATCGCATAGTTAGGGACTTAGAATATAACGCCGGAAGCATAAAATACAATAAAAATTCAACAGCTTTTCCATCGTATAGCAGGAATAATTGCAACCAGTGTGAAGTTAATGGTCTTTTCTACGTTCGGGGCAGCCTAGGCTTCACTACAGGGCGGTGCTCCACCAGATCAGATAGTTAGGGCCTAAGAAGTCAACGCCAGAAGCATAAAATACAATATAAATACAACTGTTTTTCCATCGTATAAAATGTATAATTGCAAGCAGTGTGAAGGTAATGGTCATTTGTACGTTCCGGGCAACCTAGGCTTCACTCTGGAGCGCTGCTCCACCAGATCGAATAGTTAGGGCCTTAGATGTCAACGCCAGAAGCATAAAATACAATAGAAATACAACAGTTTTTCCACCGTATAACAGGAATAATTGCAATCAGTGTGAAAGGTATGGTCATTTCTACGTTCCGGGCAACCTAGGCTTCACTGTAGGGCGTTGCTCCACCACACCGAATAGCTGCGGCCTTAGAAGTCAACGCCAGAAGCATAAAATAAAATATAAATACAACAGTTATTCCCTTGTATAACAGGAATAATTGCAACCAGTGTGAAAGCTATGGTCATTTCTACGTTCCGGGCAACCTAGGCCTCACTGTAGGGCGCTGCTCCAACACATCGAATAGTTAGGGCCTTAGAAGTCAATGCCAGAATCATAAAATGCCATATAAATACAACGGATGTTCCACTGTATAAAATGAATAATTAGAAACAGTGTGGAGGTAATGGTCATTTCTACTTTCCGGGCAACCTAGACTTCACTCTAGGGCGTTTCTCCACCACATCGACTAGCTACGGCCTTAGAAGTCAACGCCTGAAGCATAAAATATAATATAAGTACAACAGTTTTTCCATCGTATAACAGGAATACTTGCAACCAGTGTGAAAGACATGGTCATTTCTATGTTCCGGGCAACCTAGGCTTCACGCTTGGGCGTTGCTCCACCACTTCGAATAGCTACGGCCTTAGGAGTCAACGCCAGAGGCATAAAATACAAAATAAATACAACAGTTTTTCCATCGAATAACAAGAATAATTGCAACCAGTGTGAAAGTGATGGTCATTTCTACATTCCGGGCAACCTAGGCTTCACTCTAGGGCCATGCTCCACCAGATCGAATTGTTAGGGCCTAAGAAGTCAACGACAGAAGCATAAAATACAATATAAATACAACAGTTTTTGCCTTGTATAACAGGAATAATTGCAACCAGTGTGAAAGCTATGGTCATTTCTACGTTCCGGGCAACCTAGGCTTCACTCTAGGGCGTTGCTCCACCACATCGAATAGTTAGGGCCTTAGAAGTCAATGCCAGAAGCATAAAATGCAATATAAATACAATAGTTTTTCCACTGTATAATATGAATAATTGCAAACAGTGTGATAGTGATGGTCATTTCTACGTTCCGGGCAACATAGGCTTCACTCTAGGGCGTTGCTCCACCACATCGAATAGCTACGGCCTTAGAAGTCAACGCCTGAAGCATAAAATATGATATAAATACAACAGTTTTTCCATCGTATAACAGGAATAATTGCAACCAGAGTGAAGGTGATGGTCATTTCTACGTCCCGGGCAACCTAGGCTTCACTCTAGGGCGTTCCTCCACGAGATCGAATAGCTAGGGACTTAGAAGCCAACTCTAGAAGCATAAAATAAAATAAAAATACAACAGTTTTTCCATCGTATAAAACGAATAATTGCAACCAGTATGAATGTTATGGTCATTTCTACGTTCCGGGAAGCCTAGGCTTCACTCTAGGGCGTTGGTCCACCAGTTCGAATAGCAAGGGACTTAGAAGTCTGCGCCAGAATCATAAAATACAATATAAATACAATAGTCTTTCCATCGTATAAAACGAGTAATTGCAACCAGTGTGAAAGTAATGGCCATTTCTACGTTCCGGGCATCCTAGACTTAACTCTGAGGCATAGCTCCACCAGATCGAATACATAGGGCTTTAGAAGTCAACGCCAGAAGCATAAAGTACAATCAAAATCCAACAGTTTGTCCATCGTATAACAGGAATAATTGCAACAAGCGTGAAGGTAATGGTCATTTCTACGTTCCGGGCAACCTAGGTTTTGCTCTAGGGCGTTGCTCAACCACATCGAATAGTTAGGGCCTTAGAAGTCAACGCCTGAAGCATAAAATACGATATATGTACAACAGTTTAACCATCGTATAAAATGAATAATCGCAAACAGTGTGAAGGTAATGGTCATTTCTACAATCCGGGCAACCTAGGCTTAACTGTAGGGTGTTGCTCCACCAGATCGCATAGTTAGGGACTTAGAATATAACGCCGGAAGCATAAAATACAATAAAAATTCAACAGCTTTTCCATCGTATAGCAGGAATAATTGCAACCAGTGTGAAGTTAATGGTCTTTTCTACGTTCGGGGCAGCCTAGGCTTCACTACAGGGCGGTGCTCCACCAGATCAGATAGTTAGGGCCTAAGAAGTCAACGCCAGAAGCATAAAATACAATATAAATACAACTGTTTTTCCATCGTATAAAATGTATAATTGCAAGCAGTGTGAAGGTAATGGTCATTTGTACGTTCCGGGCAACCTAGGCTTCACTCTGGAGCGCTGCTCCACCAGATCGAATAGTTAGGGCCTTAGATGTCAACGCCAGAAGCATAAAATACAATAGAAATACAACAGTTTTTCCACCGTATAACAGGAATAATTGCAATCAGTGTGAAAGGTATGGTCATTTCTACGTTCCGGGCAACCTAGGCTTCACTGTAGGGCGTTGCTCCACCACATCGAATAGCTGCGGCCTTAGAAGTCAACGCCAGAAGCATAAAATAAAATATAAATACAACAGTTATTCCCTTGTATAACAGGAATAATTGCAACCAGTGTGAAAGCTATGGTCATTTCTACGTTCCGGGCAACCTAGGCCTCACTGTAGGGCGCTGCTCCAACACATCGAATAGTTAGGGCCTTAGAAGTCAATGCCAGAATCATAAAATGCCATATAAATACAACGGATGTTCCACTGTATAAAATGAATAATTAGAAACAGTGTGGAGGTAATGGTCATTTCTACTTTCCGGGCAACCTAGACTTCACTGTAGGGCGTTGCTCCACCACATCGAATAGCTGCGGCCTTAGAAGTCAACGCCAGAAGCATAAAATATAATATAAGTACAACAGTTATTCCCTTGTATAACAGGAATAATTGCAACCAGTGTGAAAGCTATGGTCATTTCTACGTTCCGGGCAACCTAGGCCTCACTGTAGGGCGCTGCTCCACCACTTCGAATAGCTACGGCCTTAGGAGTCAACGCCAGAGGCATAAAATACAAAATAAATACAACAGTTTTTCCATCGTATAACAAGAATAATTGCAACCAGTGTGAAAGTGATGGTCATTTCTACATTCCGGGCAACCTAGGCTTCACTCTAGGGCCATGCTCCACCAGATCGAATTGTTAGGGCCTAAGAAGTCAACGACAGAAGCATAAAATACAATATAAATACAACTGTTTTTGCCTTGTATAACAGGAATAATTGCAACCAGTGTGAAAGCTATGGTCATTTCTACGTTCCGGGCAACCTAGGCTTCACTCTAGGGCGTTGCTCCACCACATCGAATAGTTAGGGCCTTAGAAGTCAACGCCTGAAGCATAAAATACGATATATGTACAACAGTTTAACCATCGTATAAAATGAATAATCGCAAACAGTGTGAAGGTAATGGTCATTTCTACAATCCGGGCAACCTAGGCTTAACTGTAGGGTGTTGCTCCACCAGATCGCATAGTTAGGGACTTAGAATATAACGCCGGAAGCATAAAATACAATAAAAATTCAACAGCTTTTCCATCGTATAGCAGGAATAATTGCAACCAGTGTGAAGTTAATGGTCTTTTCTACGTTCGGGGCAGCCTAGGCTTCACTACAGGGCGGTGCTCCACCAGATCAGATAGTTAGGGCCTAAGAAGTCAACGCCAGAAGCATAAAATACAATATAAATACAACTGTTTTTCCATCGTATAAAATGTATAATTGCAAGCAGTGTGAAGGTAATGGTCATTTGTACGTTCCGGGCAACCTAGGCTTCACTCTGGAGCGCTGCTCCACCAGATCGAATAGTTAGGGCCTTAGATGTCAACGCCAGAAGCATAAAATACAATAGAAATACAACAGTTTTTCCACCGTATAACAGGAATAATTGCAATCAGTGTGAAAGGTATGGTCATTTCTACGTTCCGGGCAACCTAGGCTTCACTGTAGGGCGTTGCTCCACCACATCGAATAGCTGCGGCCTTAGAAGTCAACGCCAGAAGCATAAAATAAAATATAAATACAACAGTTATTCCCTTGTATAACAGGAATAATTGCAACCAGTGTGAAAGCTATGGTCATTTCTACGTTCCGGGCAACCTAGGCCTCACTGTAGGGCGCTGCTCCAACACATCGAATAGTTAGGGCCTTAGAAGTCAATGCCAGAATCATAAAATGCCATATAAATACAACGGATGTTCCACTGTATAAAATGAATAATTAGAAACAGTGTGGAGGTAATGGTCATTTCTACTTTCCGGGCAACCTAGACTTCACTCTAGGGCGTTTCTCCACCACATCGACTAGCTACGGCCTTAGAAGTCAACGCCTGAAGCATAAAATATAATATAAGTACAACAGTTTTTCCATCGTATAACAGGAATACTTGCAACCAGTGTGAAAGACATGGTCATTTCTATGTTCCGGGCAACCTAGGCTTCACGCTTGGGCGTTGCTCCACCACTTCGAATAGCTACGGCCTTAGGAGTCAACGCCAGAGGCATAAAATACAAAATAAATACAACAGTTTTTCCATCGTATAACAAGAATAATTGCAACCAGTGTGAAAGTGATGGTCATTTCTACATTCCGGGCAACCTAGGCTTCACTCTAGGGCCATGCTCCACCAGATCGAATTGTTAGGGCCTAAGAAGTCAACGACAGAAGCATAAAATACAATATAAATACAACAGTTTTTGCCTTGTATAACAGGAAGAATTGCAACCAGTGTGAAAGCTATGGTCATTTCTACGTTCCGGGCAACCTAGGCTTCACTCTAGGGCGTTGCTCCACCACATCGAATAGTTAGGGCCTTAGAAGTCAATGCCAGAAGCATAAAATGCAATATAAATACAATAGTTTTTCCACTGTATAATATGAATAATTGCAAACAGTGTGATAGTGATGGTCATTTCTACGTTCCGGGCAACATAGGCTTCACTCTAGGGCGTTGCTCCACCACATCGAATAGCTACGGCCTTAGAAGTCAACGCCTGAAGCATAAAATATGATATAAATACAACAGTTTTTCCATCGTATAACAGGAATAATTGCAACCAGAGTGAAGGTGATGGTCATTTCTACGTCCCGGGCAACCTAGGCTTCACTCTAGGGCGTTGCTCCACGAGATCGAATAGCTAGGGACCTAGAAGCCAACTCTAGAAGCATAAAATAAAATAAAAATACAACAGTTTTTCCATCGTATAAAACGAATAATTGCAACCAGTATGAATGTTATGGTCATTTCTACGTTCCGGGAAGCCTAGGCTTCACTCTAGGGCGTTGGTCCACCAGATCAAATAGCTAGGGCCTAAGAAGTCAATGCCAGGAACACCAAATACAAGATAAATACAACAGTTTTTCCATCGTATAACAGGAATAATTGCAACCAGTGCGAAAGCAATGGTCATTTCTACGTTCCGGGCAACCTAGGCTTCGCTCAAGGGCGTTGCTCCACCAGTTCGAATAGCAAGGGACTTAGAAGTCTGCGCCAGAATCATAAAATACAATATAAATACAATAGTCTTTCCATCGTATAAAACGAGTAATTGCAACCAGTGTGAAAGTAATGGCCATTTCTACGTTCCGGGCATCCTAGACTTAACTCTGAGGCATAGCTCCACCAGATCGAATACATAGGGCCTTAGAAGTCAACGCCAGAAGCATAAAGTACAATCAAAATCCAACAGTTTGTCCATCGTATAACAGGAATAATTGCAACAAGCGTGAAGGTAAAGGTCATTTCTACGTTCCGGGCAAACTAGGCTTCGCTTAAGGGCGTTGCTCCACCAGATCGAATAGCAAGGGCCTTAGAAGTCAACGCCCGAAGCATAAAATACAAAATAAATAGAACAGTTTTTCCATTGTATAAATCAAATAATTGCAACCAGTGTGAAAGTTATGGTCAGTTCTACGTTCCGGGCAACCTAGGCTTCACTCTAGGGCGCTGTTCCACCAGATCGAATAGTTAGGGCCTAAGAAGTCAACGCCAGAAGCATAAAATACAAAATAAATAGAACAGTTTTTCCATTGTATAAATCAAATAATTGCAACCAGTGTGACAGTAATGGCCGTTTCTTCGTTCCGGGCAACCTAGGCTTCACTCTAGGGCGTTGCCCCACCACATCGATTAGCTACGGCCTTAGAAGTCACCACCTGAAGCATAAAATACAATAAAAATGGAACAGTTTTTTTATCGTATAACAGGAATAATTACAACTAGAGTTAAAGTAATGGTCATTTCTACGTTTCGGGAGACCTAGGCTTCACTCTACGGCGTTGCTCCACCAGATCGAATAGCTAGGGCCCTTGAAGTCAACGCCCGAAACCCAAATGCAATAAAAATACAACAGTTTTTCCATCATATAACGGGAATAATTGAAACCAGTGTGAAATTTATGGTCATTTCTACGTTCCGCGCAACCTAGACTTCACCCCTGGGCGTTGCTCCACCAGATCCAATAGTTAGGACCTAAGAAGTCAGCGCCAGAAGCATAAAATACAAAATAGATACAGCAGCTTTTCCATCGTATATAATGTATATTTGCAAACAGTGTGAAGGTAATGGTCATTTCTACGTTCCGCGCAACCCAGGCTTCACTCCAGGGCGTTGCTCCACCAAATCGAATAGTTAGGGCCTAAGAAGTCGACGCCAGAAGCATAAAATACAATAAAAATACGACAGTTTTTCCATCGTATAGCATGAATAATTGCAACCAGAGTGAAAGTAATGGTCATTTCTACGTTTCGGGCGACCTAGGCTTCACTCTAGGGCGTTGATCCACCATATCGAATAGCTAGCGCCTTAGAAGTCAACGCCCGAAACATAAAATACAATAAAAATACAACTGTTTTTTCATCGTATAACGGGAATAACTGCAACAAATGTGAACGTGATGATCATTTCCACGTTCTGGGGAACCTAGGCTTCACTCTAGGGCGTTGGTTCACCAGATCCAATAGTTAGGGCCTAAGAAGTCAACGACAGAAGCATAAAATACAATAAAGATACAACAGCTTTTCCATCGTATAACAGGAATAATTGCAGCCAGAGTGAAGGTGATGGTCATTTCTACGTTCCGGGCAACCTAGGCTTCACTCTAGGGCGTTGGTCCACCACATCCAATAGTTAGGGCCTTAGAAGTCGCCGCCTGAGGCATAAAATACAATAAAAATAGAACAGTTTTTTCATCGTATAACAGATATTATTACAACCAGAGTGAAAGTAATGGTCATTTCTGCGTTTCGGGCGACCTAGGCTTCACTCTAGGCCGGTGCTCCACCAGATCAAATAGTTAGGACCTAAGAAGTCAACGCCATAAGCATAAAATACAATATAAATTCACCAGCTTTTCCATCGTATATAATGTATCTTTGCAAACAGTATGAAAGTAACAGTCATTTCTACGTTCCGGGCAGCCGAGGCTTCACTCTAGGGCGTTCCTCCACCAGATCGAATAGTTAGGGACTTAGAATTCGACGCCAGAAACATAAAATACAACATAAGTACAACAGTTTTTCCAGCGTACAACAGGAATAATTGCAACCAGTGTGAAAGTAAAGGTCATTTCTACGTTCCAGGCAACCTAGGCTTCACTGTAGGCCGTTGCTCCACCACATCGTATAGCTACGGCCTTAGAAGTCAACGCCAGAAGCATAAAATGCAATAAAAGTGCAACAGCTTTTCCATCGTATAACAGGAATAATTGCAACCAGAGTGAAAGTGATGGACATAGGTCCGGGCGACCTAGGCTTCGCTCTGGGGTGTTGGTCCACCAGATCGAATAGTTAGGGCCTAAGAAGTCAACGCCAGAAGCATAAAATACAAAATAAATACAATAGTTTTTCCATCGTATAACAGGAATAATTGCAACCAGTGTGAAAGTTATGGTCATTTCTACGTTCCGGGCAACCTAGTCTTCACTCTAGGGCGATGGTCCACCAGATCGAATAGTTAATGCCTTAGAAGTCAACGCACGAAGCATAAAATACAAAATTAATACAACAGTTTTTCCATCGTATAAAACGAATAATTGCAACCAGTGTGAAAGATATGGTCATTTCTACGTTACGGGCAACCTAGGCTTCACTCTAGGTCGTTGCTCCACCAAATCGAATAGCTAGGGCCTTAGAAATCATAGCCCGAAGCATAAAATACAAAATTAATACAACAGTTATTCCATCGTATAACAGGTGTAATTACAACCAGGGTGAAAGTAATGGGCATTTCTACGTTCCGAGCAACCTAGGCATCACTCTAGGGCGTTGCTCCACCAGGTCGAGTAGTTAGGGCCTTAGAAAACAACTCCAGACGCATAAAATATAATAAAAATACTACAGTTTTTCCATCGTATAAAAAGAATAATTGCAACCAGTGTGAAAGTAATGGTCATTTCTACGTTTCGGGCAACCTAGGCTTCACTCAAGAGCGTTGCTCCACCAGATCGAATAGTTATGGCCTTAGAAGTCAACGCGCGAAGCATAAAATACAAAATAAATAGAACAGTTTTTCCATTGTATGAAAAGAATAATTGCAACCAGTGTGAAAGTTATGGTCATTTCTACGTTCCGGGCAACCTAGGCTTCACTCTAGGGCGTTGTTCCACCAGATCGAATAGTTAGGGCCTGAGATGTCAACGTCAGAAGCATAAAATACAATAAAAATGCAACAGTTTTTCCGTCGTATAACAGGAATAATTGCAACCAGTGTGAAAGTACTGGTCATTTCTATGTTCCGGGCAACCTTGGCTTAACTCCAGGGCGTTGCTCCTCCAGATCGAATAGTTAGGGACTTTGAGTACAACGGCAGAAGCATAAAATACATTAAAAATGCAACAGTTTCTCCATTGTATAACAGGAATAACTGCAACCAGAGTGAAAGTACTGGTCATTTCTACGTTCCAGGCAACCTAGGCTTCACTCTAGGGCGGTGCTCCACCAGATCGAATAGTTAGGGCCTAAGAAGTGAACGCGAGAAGCATAAAATACGATATAAATACAACAGCTTTTGCATCGTATATGATGTATATTTGCAAACAGTGTGAAAGTAAAGGTCATTTCTACGTTCCGGGCAACATAGGCTTAACTGTAGGGCGTTGGTCCACCAGATCGAATAGCTAGGGACTTAAAATTTAACGCCAGAAGCATAAAATACAATAAAAATGCAACAGTTTTTCCATCGCATAACAGGAGTAATTGCAACCAGTGTGAAAGAACAGGTCATTTCTACGTTCCGGGCAACCTAGGTTTCGCTGTAGGGCGTTGCTCCACCAGATCGAATAGCTAGCGACTTAGAAGTCAACGCCAGAAGCATAAAACACAATAAAAATACAACAGTTTTTCCATCGTATATAATGTATATTTGCAAGCAGTGTGAAGGTAATGGTCATTTCTACGTTCCGGGCAACCTTGGCTTAACTCCAGGGCGTTGCTCCACCAGATCGAATAGTTAGGGACCTTGAGTACAACGGCAGGGGCATAAAATACATTAAAAATGCAACAGTTTCTCCATTGTATAACAGGAATAACTGCAACCAGAGTGAAAGTACTGGTCATTTCTACGTTCCGGGCAACCTAGGCTGCACTCTAGGGCGGTGCTCCACCAGATCGAATAGTTAGGGCCTAAGAAGTCAACGCCAGAAGCATAAAATACGATATAAATACAACAGCTTTTGCATCGTATATGATGTATATTTGCAAACAGTGTGAAAGTAAAGGTCATTTCTACGTTCCGGGCAACATATGCTTAACTGTAGGGCGTTGCTCCTCCAGATCGCATAGTTCGGTACGTAGAATTTAACGCCAGAAGCATAAAATACAAAATAAATACAATAGTTTTTCCATCGTATAACAGGAATAATTGCAACCAGTGTGAAAGTTATGGTCATTTCTACGTTCCGGGCAACCTAGTCTTCACTCTAGGGCGATGGTCCACCAGATCGAATAGTTAGGGCCTTAGAAGTCAACGCACGAAGCATAAAATACAAAATTAATACAACAGTTTTTCCATCGTATAAAACGAATAATTGCAACCAGTGTGAAAGATATGGTCATTTCTACGTTACGGGCAACCTAGGCTTCACTCTAGGTCGTTGCTCCACCAAATCGAATAGCTAGGGCCTTAGAAATCATAGCCCGAAGCATAAAATACAAAATTAATACAACAGTTATTCCATCGTATAACAGGTATAATTACAACCAGGGTGAAAGTAATGGGCATTTCTACGTTCCGAGCAACCTAGGCATCACTCTAGGGCGTTGCTCCACCAGGTCGAGTAGTTAGGGCCTTAGAAAACAACTCCAGACGCATAAAATATAATAAAAATACAACAGTTTTTCCATCGTATAAAAAGAATAATTGCAACCAGTGTGAAAGTAATGGTCATTTCTACGTTTCGGGCAACCTAGGCTTCACTCAAGAGCGTTGCTCCACCAGATCGAATAGTTAGGGCCTTAGAAGTCAACGCGCGAAGCATAAAATACAAAATAAATAAAACAGTTTTTCCATTGTATGAAAAGAATAATTGCAACCAGTGTGAAAGTTATGGTCATTTCTGCGTTCCGGGCAACCTAGGTTTCACTCTTGGGCGTTGCTCCACCACATCGAATAGCTACGGCCTTAGAAGTCAACGCCAGAAGCATAAAATACAATAAAAGTACAACAGCTTTTCCATCGTATAACAGGAATAATTGCAACCAGAGTGAAAGTGATGGTCATAGGTCCGGGCGACCTAGGCGTCGCTCAGGGGTGTTGGTCTACCAGATCGAATAGTTAGGGACTTTGAATACAACGCCAGGAGCCTAAAATACAATAAAAATGCAACAGTTTTTCCAGCGTATAACAGGAATAACTGCAACCAGTGTGAAAGTACTGGTCATTTCTTCGTTCCGGGCAACCTAGGTTTCGCTCTAGGGCGTTGCTCCACCAGATCGAATAGCTAGGGACTTAGATGTCAACGCCAGAAGCATAAAACACAATAAAAATACAACAGTTTTTCCATCGTATAAAAGGAATAATTGCAACCAGTGTGAAAGTAATGGTCATTTCTACGTTCCGGGCACCCTAGGTTTCACTCTTGGGCGTTGCTCCACCACATCGAATAGCTACGGCCTTAGAAGTCAATTCCAGAAGCATAAAATACAATATAAATACAACAGTTTTTCCATCGTATAAAAGGAATAATTGCAACCAGTGTGAAAGTAATGGTCATTTCTACGTTCCGGGCAACCTGGGTTTCACTCTTGTTCGTTGCTCCACCAGATCGAATAGTTAGGGCCTTAGAAGTCAACGCGCGAAGCATAAAATACAAAATAAATAGAACAGTTTTTCCATTGTATGAAACGAATAATTACAACCAGTGTGAAAGTTATGGTCATTTCTACGTTCCGGGCAACCTAGGCTTCACTCTAGGGCGTTGTTCCACCAGATCGAATAGTTAGGGCCTGAGAAGTCAACGTCAGAAGCATAAAATACAATATAAATACAACAGCTTTTCCATCGTATATAATGTATATTTGCAAACAGTGTGAAAGTCAAGATCATTTCTAGGTTCCGGGTAACCTAGGCTTAACTGTAGGGCGTTGCTCCACCAGATCGCATAGCTAGGGACTTAAAATATGACGCCAGAAGCATAAAATACAATAAAAATGCAACAGTTTTTCCATCGTATAACAGGAAAGCTGCAACCAGTGTGAAAGTACTGGTCATTTCTATGTTCCTGGTAACCTAGGCTTCACTCTAGGGCGTTGCTCCACCAGATCCAACAGCTAGGGACTTAGAATTCAACGCCAGAAGAATAAAATACAACATAATTATAACAGTGTTTCCATCATATAAAATGTATAATTGCAAGCAGTGTGAATGTAATGGTCATTTCTACCTTCCGGGCAACCTTGGCTTTACTCTAGAGCATTGCTCCACCAGATCGAATAGTTAGGGCCGAGGAAGACAACGCCAGAAGCATAAAATACAATATAAATACAACAGCTTTTCCATCGTATATAATGTATATTTGCAAACAGTGTGTAAGTAAAGGTCATTTCTACGTTCCGGGCAACCTAGGGTTCACTCTAGGGCGTTCTTCCACCAGATCTAATAGTTAGAGCCTAAGAAGTCAGCGCCAGAAGCATAAAATCCAATATAAATACAACAGCTTTACCATCGTATATAATGTATATCTGCAAACAGTGTGAAGGTATAGGTCATTTCTACGTTCCGGGCAACCTAGGCTTAACTGTAGGGCGCTGTTCCACCAGATCGAATAGCTAGGGCCTTAGAAGTCAACGCCCGAAGCATGAAATACAAAATAAATAGAACAGTTTTTCCATCGTATAACAGGGATAACTGCAACCAGTGTGAAAGTAAAGGTCATTTCTACGTTCCGGGCAACCTAGGCTTCACTGTAGGCCGTTGCTCCACCACATCGTATAGCTACGGCCTTAGAAGTCAACGCCAGAAGCATAAAATGCAATAAAAGTACAACAGCTTTTCCATCGTATAACAGGAATAATTGCAACCAGAGTGAAAGTGATGGTCATAGGTCCGGGCGACCTAGGCGTCGCTCAGGGGTGTTGGTCCACCAGATCGAATAGCTAGGGCCTTAGAAGTCAACGCCAGAAGCATAAAATGCAATATAAATACAACAGCTTTACCATCGTATAACAGGAATAGTTGCAACCAGCGTGAAAGTACAGGTGATTTCTACGTTCCGGGCAACCTAGGTTTCGCTGTAGGGCGTTGCTCCACCAGATCCAATAACTAGCGACTTAGAAGTCAACGCCAGAAGCATAAAATACAATAAAAATACAACAGTTTTTCCATCGTATAAAAGGAATAATTGCAACCAGTGTGAAAGTTATGGTCATTTCTACGTTCCGGGGCAACCTAGGCTTAACTCCAGGTCGTTGCTCCACCAGATCGCATAGCCAGGGACTTTGAATACAACACCAGAAGCATAAAATACAATAAAAATGCAACAGTTTTTCCATCGTATAACAGGAAGGCTGCAACCCGTGTGAAAGGGCGGGTCATTTCTATGTTCCCGGTTACCTAGGCTTCGCTCTAGGGCCTTGCTCCACCAGATCGAATAGCTAGGGACTTAGAAGTCAACGCCAGAAGCATAAAATACAATAAAAATGCGACAGTTTTTCCACCGTATAACAGGAATAACTGCAACCAGTGTAAAAGTACTGGTCATTTCTACGTTCCAGGCAACCTAGGCTTCACTCTAGGGCGGTGCTCCACCAGATCGAATAGTTTGGGCCTAAGAAGTCAACGCCAGAAGCATAAAACAGAATAAAGATGCAACAGTTTTTCCATCGTATAACAGGAATAATTAAAACCAGTGTGAATGTAATGGTCCTTTCTATGTTCCGGTTACCTAGGTTTCACTCTAGGGCGTTGCTGCACCAGACCGAATAGCTAGGGACTTAGAATTCAGCGCCAGAAGAATAAAATACAACATATGTACAACAGTTTTTTCCATCGTATAAAATGTATAATTGCAAGCAGTGTGAAGGTAATGGTCATTTCTACGTTCCGGGCAACATAGGCTTAACCGTAGGGCGTTGCTCCTCCAGATCGCATAGTTCGGTACATAGAATTTAACGCCAGAAGCATAAAATACAATAAAAATACAACAGTTTTTCCATCGTATAAAAGGAATAATTGCAACCAGTGTGAAAGTACAGGTCATTTCTACGTTCCGGGCAACCTAGGTTTCTCTGTAGGGCGTTGCTCCACCAGATCGAATAGCTAGCGACTTAGAAGTCAACGCCAGAAGCATAAAACACAATAAAAATACAACAGTTTTTCCATCGTATAAAATGTATAATTGCAAGCAGTGTGAAGGTAATGGTCATTTCTACGTTTCGGGCAACCTTGGCTTAACTCCAGGGCGTTGCTCCACCAGATCGAATAGTTAGGGACTTTGAGTACAACGGTAGAAGCATAAAATACATTAAAAATGCAACAGTTTCTCCATTGTATAACAGGAACAACTGCAACCAGAGTGAAAGTACTGGTCATTTCTACTTTCCGGGCAACCTAGGCTTGACTCTAGGGCGGTGCTCCACCAGATCGAATAGTTAGGGCCTAAGAAGTCAACGCCCGAAGCATAAAATACAATATATATACAACAGCTTTTCCATCGTATATGATGTATATTTGCAAACAGTGTGAAAGTAAAGGTCATTTCTACGTTCCGGGCAGTATAGGCTTAACTGTAGGGCGTTGCTCCTCCAGATCGCATAGTTCGGTACATAGAATTTAACGCCAGAAGCATAAAATACAATAAAAATGCAACAGTTTTTGCATCGTATAACAGGAGTAATTGCAACCAGTGTGAAAGTACAGGTCATTTCAACGTTCCGGGCAACCTAGGTTTCGCTATAGGGCGTTGCTCCACCAGATCGAATAGCTAGGGACTTAGAAGTCAACGCCAGAAGCATAAAATACAATAAAAATAGAACAGTTTTTCCATCGTATAAAAGGAATAATTGCGACCAGTGTGAAAGTAATGGTCATTTCTACGTTCCGGGCAACCTAGGTTTCACTCTTGGGCGTTGCTCCACCACATCGAACAGCTACGGCCTTAGAAGTCAACGCCAGAAGCATAAAATACAATAAAAGTACAACAGCTTTTCCATCGTATAACAGGAATAATTGCAACCAGAGTGAAAGTGATGGTCATAGGTCCGGGCGACCTAGGCGTCGCTCAGGGGTGTTGGTCTACCAGATCGAATAGTTAGGGACTTTGAATACAACGCCAGGAGCCTAAAATACAATAAAAATGCAACAGTTTTTCCAGCGTATAACAGGAATAACTGCAACCAGTGTGAAAGTACTGGTCATTTCTTCGTTCCGGGCAACCTAGGTTTCGCTCTAGGGCGTTGCTCCACCACATCGAATAGCTACGGCCTTAGAAGTCAATTCCAGAAGCATAAAATTCAATATAAATACAACAGCTTTTCCATCGTATAGAATGAATGATTGCAAACAGTGTGAATGTTATGGTCATTTCTACGTTCCGGGCAACCTAGGCTTAACTCCAGGGCGTTGCTCTACCAGATCGAATAGTTAGGGACTTTGAATACAACGCCAGAAGCATGAAATACAACAAAAATGCAACAGTTTTTCCATCGTATAACAGGAAGAATTGCAACCAGAGTGAAAGTGATGGTCATAGGTCCGGGCGACCTAGGCTTCGCTCTGGGGTGTTGGTCCACCAGATCGAATAGTTAGGGCCTTAGAAGTCAATTCCAGAAGCATAAAATACAATATAAATACAACAGCTTTTCCATCGTATAGAATGAATGATTGCAAACAGTGTGAATGTTATGGTCATTTCTACGTTCCGGGCAACCTAGGCTTAACTCCAGGGCGTTGCTCTACCAGATCGAATAGTTAGGGACTTTGAATACAACGCCAGAAGCATGAAATACAACAAAAATGCAACAGTTTTTCCATCGTATAACAGGAAGAATTGCAACCAGAGTGAAAGTGATGGTCATAGGTCCGGGCGACCTAGGCTTCGCTCTGGGGTGTTGGTCCACCAGATCGAATAGTTAGGGCCTAAGAAGTCAACGCCAGAAGCTTAAAATACAAAATAAATACAACAGCTTTACCATCGTATAACAGGAATAGTTGCAACCAGCGTGAAAGTACTGGTCATTTCTATGATCCGGGTAACCTAGGCTTCACTCTAGGGCGTTGCTCCACCAGATCGAACAGCTAGGGACTTAGAATTCAACGCCAGAAGAATAAAATACAACATAATTATAACAGTGTTTCCATCATATAAAATGTATAATTGCAAGCAGTGTGAATGTAATGGTCATTTCTACGTTCCGGGCAACCTAGGCTTAACTGTAGGGCGTTGTTCCACCAGATCGAATAGCTAGGGCCTTAGAAGTCAACGCCCGAAGCATGAAATACAAAATAAATAGAACAGTTTTTCCATCGTATAACAGGGATAACTGCAACCAGTGTGAAAGTAAAGGTCATTTCTACGTTCCGGGCAACCTAGGCTTCACTGTAGGCCGTTGCTCCACCACATCGTATAGCTACGGCCTTAGAAGTCAACGCCAGAAGCATAAAATGCAATAAAAGTACAACAGCTTTTCCATCGTATAACAGGAATAATTGCAACCAGAGTGAAAGTGATGGTCATAGGTCCGGGCGGCCTAGGCGTCGCTCAGGGGTGTTGGTCCACCAGATCGAATAGCTAGGGCCTTAGAAGTCAACGCCAGAAGCATAAAATACAATATAAATACAACAGCTTTACCATCGTATAACAGGAATAGTTGCAACCAGCGTGAAAGTACAGGTGATTTCTACGTTCCGGGCAACCTAGGTTTCGCTGTAGGGCGTTGCTCCACCAGATCCAATAACTAGCGACTTAGAAGTCAACGCCAGAAGCATAAAATACAATAAAAATACAACAGTTTTTCCATCGTATAAAAGGAATAATTGCAACCAGTGTGAAAGTTGTGGTCATTTCTACGTTCCGGGGCAACCTAGGCTTAACTCCAGGTCGTTGCTCCGCCAGATCGCATAGCCAGGGACTTTGAATACAACACCAGAAGCATAAAATACAATAAAAATGCAACAGTTTTTCCATCGTATAAGAGGAAGGCTGCAACCCGCGTGAAAGGACGGGTCATTTCTATGTTCCCGGTTACCTAGGCTTCGCTCTAGGGCCTTGCTCCACCAGATCGAATAGCTAGGGACTTAGAAGTCAACGCCAGAAGCATAAAATACAATAAAAATGCGACAGTTTTTCCACCGTATAACAGGAATAACTGCAACCAGTGTAAAAGTACTGGTCATTTCTACGTTCCAGGCAACCTAGGCTTCACTCTAGGGCGGTGCTCCACCAGATCGAATAGTTAGGGCCTAAGAAGTCAACGCCAGAAGCATAAAATACAATATAAATACTACAGCTTTTCCATCGTATATGATGTATATTTGTAAACAGTGTGAAAGTAAAGGTCATTTCTACGTTCCGGGCAACATAGGCTTAACTGTAGGGCGTTGCTCCTCCAGATCGCATAGTTCGGTACTTAGAATCTAACGCCAGAAGCATAAAATACAATAAAAATGCAACAGTTTTTCCATCGTATAACAGGAATAATTGCAACCAGTGTGAAAGTACAGGTCATTTCTACGTTCCGGGCAACCTAGGCTTCACTCTAGGGCGTTCCTCCACCAGATCGAATAGTTAGGGCCTTAGAAGTCAACGCCAGAAGCATAAAATACAACATAAGTATAGCAGTTCTGCCATCGTATAAAATGTATAATTGCAAGCAGTGTGAAAGTAAAGGTCACTTCTACGTTCCGGGCAACCTAGGCTTCACTCTAGGGCTTTGTTCCACCAGATCGAATAGTTAGGGCCTAAGAAGTCAGCGCCAGAAGCATAAAATACAATATAAATACAATAGCTTTTCCATCGTATATAATGTATATTTGCAAACAGTGTGAAAGTAAATGCAATTTCTACGTACCGGGCAACCTAGGCTTAACTGTAGGGCGTTGCTCCACCAGATCGAATAGGTAGGGCCTCAGATGTCAACGCCAGAAGCATAAAATACAATAAAAATACAACAGTTTTTATATCGTATAAAAGGAATAATTGCAAACAGTGTGAAATAAAGGTCATTTCTACGTTCCGGGCAACCTAGGCTTCACTGTAGGCCGTTGCTCCACCACATCGTATTGCTACGGCCTTAGAAGTCAACGCCAGAAGCATAAAATGCAATAAAAGTACAACAGTTTTTCCATCGCATAACAGGAATAATTGCAACCAGTGTGAAAGTACAGGTCATTTCTACGTTCCGGGCAACCTCGGTTTCGCTCTAGGGCGTTGCTCCACCAGATCGAATAGCTAGGGACTTAGAAGTCAACGCCAGAAGCATAAAATACAATAAAAATACAACAGTTTTTCCATCGTATAAAAGGAATAATTGCAACCAGTGTGAAAGTAATGGTCATTTCTACGTTCCGGGCAACCTAGGTTTCACTCTTGGGCGTTGCTCCACCACATCGAATAGCTACGGCCTTAGAAGTCAATTCCAGAACCATCAAATACAATATAAATACAACAGCTTTTCCATCGTATAAAATGAATGATTGCAAACAGTGTGAAAGTAATGGGCACTTCTACGTTCCGAGCAACCTAGGCTTCACTCTAGGGCGTTGCTCCACCAGGTCGAGTAGTTAGGGCCATAGAAAACAACTCCAGACGCATAAAATACAATAAAAATACAACAGTTTTTCCATCGTATAAAAAGAATAATTGCAGGCAGTGTGAAAGTAATGGTCATTTCTACGTTTCGGGCAACCTAGGCTTCACTCAAGATCGTTGCTCCACCAGATCGAATAGTTAGGGCCTTAGAAGTCAACGCGCGAAGCATAAAATACAAAATAAATAGAACAGTTTTTCCATTGTATGAAACGAATAATTGCAACCAGTCTGAAAGTTATGGTCATTTCTACGTTCCGGGCAACCTAGGCTTCACTCTACGGCGTTGTTCCACCAGATCGAATAGTTAGGGCCTGAGAAGTCAACGCCAGAAGCATAAAATACAATATAAATACAACAGCTTTTCCATCGTATATAATGTATATTTGCAAACAGTGTGAAAGTCAAGATCATTTCTAGGTTCCGGGTAACCTAGGCTTAACTGTAGGGCGTTGCTCCACCAGATCGCATAGCTAGGGACTTAAAATATGACGCCAGAAGCATAAAATACAATAAAAATGCAACAGTTTTTCCATCGTATAGCAGGAAAGCTGCAACCAGTGTGCAAGTACTGGTCATTTCTATGTTCCGGGTAACCTAGGCTTCACTCTAGGGCGTTGCTCCACCAGATCGAACAGCTAGGGACTTAGAATTCAACGCCAGAAGAATAAAATACAACATAATTATAACAGTGTTTCCATCATATAAAATGTATAATTGCAAGCAGTGTGAATGTAATGGTCATTTCTACCTTCCGGGCAACCTAGGCTTTACTCTAGAGCATTGCTCCACCAGATCGAATAGTTAGGGCCTAGGAAGACAACGCGAGAAGCATAAAATACAATATAAATACAACAGCTTTTCCATCGGATATAATGTATATTTGCAAACAGTGTGTAAGTAAAGGTCATTTCTACGTTCCGGGCAACCTAGGGTTCACTCTAGGGCGTTCTTCCACGAGATCTAATAGTTAGGGCCTAGGAAGACAACGCCAGAAGCATAAAATACAATATAAATACAACAGCTTTTCCATCGGATATAATGTATATTTGCAAACAGTGTGTAAGTAAAGGTCATTTCTACGTTCCGGGCAACCTAGGGTTCACTCTAGGGCGTTCTTCCACCAGATCTAATAGTTAGGGCCTAAGAAGTCAACGCCAGAAGCATAAAATCCAATATAAATACAACAGCTTTACCATCGTATATAATCTATATCTGCAAACAGTGTGAAGGTATAGGTCGTTTCTACGTTACGGGCAACCTAGGCTTAACTGTAGGGCGTTGCTCCAACAGATCGCATAGCTAGCGACTTAGAATTTAACGCCAGAAGCATAAAATACAATAAAGATGCAACAGTTTTTCCATCGTATAACAGGAATAATTGCAACCAGTGTGAAGGTAATGGTCTATTCCTCGTTCCGGGCAACCTAGGCTTCACTACAGGGCGGTGCTTCACCAGACCAAATAGTTAGGGCCTAAGAAGTCAACGCCACAAGCATAAAATACAATATAAATACAACTGCTTTTCCATGATATATAATATATATTTGGAAACATTGTGAAAGTAACGGTCATTTCTACGTTCCGGCAACCTAGGCTTTACTCTACGGCGTTGCTCCACCAGATCGAATAGTTAGGGACTTAGAATTCAACGCCAGAAACATAAAATACAACATAAGTACTACAGTTTTTCCATCGTATAACAGGAATGATTGCAACCAGTGTGAAAGTACAGGTCATTTCTACGTTCCGGTCAACCTAGGCTTCGCTTAAGGGCGTTGCTCCACCAGATCGATTAGCTAGGGACTTAGAAGTCAACGCCAGAAGCATAAAATACAATAAAAATACAACAGTTTTTCCATCGTATAAAAGGAATAATTGCAACCAGTGTGAAAGTAATGGTCATTTCTACGTTCCGGGCACCCTAGGTTTCACTCTTGGGCGTCGCTCCACCACATCGAATAGCTACGGCCTTAGAAGTCAATTCCAGAAGCATAAAATACAATATAAATACAACAGTTTTTCCATCGTATAAAAGGAATAATTGCAACCAGTGTGAAAGTAATGGTCATTTCTACGTTCCGGGCAACCTGGGTTTCACTCTTGTTCGTTGCTCCACCAGATCGAATAGTTAGGGCCTTAGAAGTCAACGCGCGAAGCATAAAATACAAAATAAATAGAACAGTTTTTCCATTGTATGAAACGAATAATTACAACCAGTGTGAAAGTTATGGTCATTTCTACGTTCCGGGCAACCTAGGCTTCACTCTAGGGCGTTGTTCCACCAGATCGAATAGTTAGGGCCTGAGAAGTCAACGTCAGAAGCATAAAATACAATAAAAATGCAACAGTTTTTCCATCGTATAACAGGAAAGCTGCAACCAGTGTGAAAGTACTGGTCATTTCTATGTTCCTGGTAACCTAGGCTTCACTCTAGGGCGTTGCTCCACCAGATCCAACAGCTAGGGACTTAGAATTCAACGCCAGAAGAATAAAATACAACATAATTATAACAGTGTTTCCATCATATAAAATGTATAATTGCAAGCAGTGTGAATGTAATGGTCATTTCTACCTTCCGGGCAACCTTGGCTTTACTCTAGAGCATTGCTCCACCAGATCGAATAGTTAGGGCCGAGGAAGACAACGCCAGAAGCATAAAATACAATATAAATACAACAGCTTTTCCATCGTATATAATGTATATTTGCAAACAGTGTGTAAGTAAAGGTCATTTCTACGTTCCGGGCAACCTAGGGTTCACTCTAGGGCGTTCTTCCACCAGATCTAATAGTTAGAGCCTAAGAAGTCAGCGCCAGAAGCATAAAATCCAATATAAATACAACAGCTTTACCATCGTATATAATGTATATCTGCAAACAGTGTGAAGGTATAGGTCATTTCTACGTTCCGGGCAACCTAGGCTTAACTGTAGGGCGCTGTTCCACCAGATCGAATAGCTAGGGCCTTAGAAGTCAACGCCCGAAGCATGAAATACAAAATAAATAGAACAGTTTTTCCATCGTATAACAGGGATAACTGCAACCAGTGTGAAAGTAAAGGTCATTTCTACGTTCCGGGCAACCTAGGCTTCACTGTAGGCCGTTGCTCCACCACATCGTATAGCTACGGCCTTAGAAGTCAACGCCAGAAGCATAAAATGCAATAAAAGTACAACAGCTTTTCCATCGTATAACAGGAATAATTGCAACCAGAGTGAAAGTGATGGTCATAGGTCCGGGCGACCTAGGCGTCGCTCAGGGGTGTTGGTCCACCAGATCGAATAGCTAGGGCCTTAGAAGTCAACGCCAGAAGCATAAAATACAATATAAATACAACAGCTTTACCATCGTATAACAGGAATAGTTGCAACCAGCGTGAAAGTACAGGTGATTTCTACGTTCCGGGCAACCTAGGTTTCGCTGTAGGGCGTTGCTCCACCAGATCCAATAACTAGCGACTTAGAAGTCAACGCCAGAAGCATAAAATACAATAAAAATACAACAGTTTTTCCATCGTATAAAAGGAATAATTGCAACCAGTGTGAAAGTTATGGTCATTTCTACGTTCCGGGGCAACCTAGGCTTAACTCCAGGTCGATGCTCCACCAGATCGCATAGCCAGGGACTTTGAATACAACACCAGAAGCATAAAATACAATAAAAATGCAACAGTTTTTCCATCGTATAACAGGAAGGCTGCAACCCGCGTGAAAGGGCGGGTCATTTCTATGTTCCCGGTTACCTAGGCTTCGCTCTAGGGCCTTGCTCCACCAGATCGAATAGCTAGGGACTTAGAAGTCAACGCCAGAAGCATAAAATACAATAAAAATGCGACAGTTTTTCCACCGTATAACAGGAATAACTGCAACCAGTGTAAAAGTACTGGTCATTTCTACGTTCCAGGCAACCTAGGCTACACTCTAGGGCGGTGCTCCACCAGATCGAATAGTTTGGGCCTAAGAAGTCAACGCCAGAAGCATAAAACAGAATAAAGATGCAACAGTTTTTCCATCGTATAACAGGAATAATTAAAACCAGTGTGAATGTAATGGTCCTTTCTATGTTCCGGGAACCTAGGCTTCAGACTAGGGCGGTGCTCCACCAGATCCAATAGCTAGCGACTTAGAAGCCAACGCCAGAAGCATAAAATACAAAATAAATAAAATAGTTTTTCCATCGTATAAAAGGAATAATTGCAACCAGTGTGAAAGTAATGGTCATTTCTACGTTCCGGGCAACCTAGGCTTCGCTCTAGTGCCTTGCTCCACCAGATCGAATAGCTAGGGACTTAGAAGTCAACCCCACAAGCATAAAATACAATATAAATACTACAGCTTTTCCATCGTATATGATGTATATTTGCAAACAGTGTGAAAGTAAAGGTCATTTCTACGTTCCGGGCAACATAGGCTTAACTGTAGGGCGTTGCTCCTCCAGATCGCATAGTTCGGTACTTAGAATTTAACGCCAGGAGCATAAAATACAATAAAAATGCAACAGTTTTTCCATCGTATAAAAGGAATAACTGCAACCAGTGTGCAAGTACTGGTCATTTCTATGTTCCCGGTAACCTAGGTTTCACTCTAGGGCGTTGCTGCACCAGACCGAATAGCTAGGGACTTAGAATTCAGCGCCAGAAGAATAAAATACAACATATGTACAACAGTTTTTTCCATCGTATAAAATGTATAATTGCAAGCAGTGTGAAGGTAATGGTCATTTCTACGTTCCGGGCAACATAGGCTTAACCGTAGGGCGTTGCTCCTCCAGATCGCATAGTTCGGTACATAGAATTTAACGCCAGAAGCATAAAATACAATAAAAATACAACAGTTTTTCCATCGTATAAAAGGAATAATTGCAACCAGTGTGAAAGTACAGGTCATTTCTACGTTCCGGGCAACCTAGGTTTCGCTGTAGGGCGTTGCTCCACCAGATCGAATAGCTAGCGACTTAGAAGTCAACGCCAGAAGCATAAAACACAATAAAAATACAACAGTTTTTCCATCGTATAAAATGTATAATTGCAAGCAGTGTGAAGGTAATGGTCATTTCTACGTTTCGGGCAACCTTGGCTTAACTCCAGGGCGTTGCTCCACCAGATCGAATAGTTAGGGACTTTGAGTACAACGGTAGAAGCATAAAATACATTAAAAATGCAACAGTTTCTCCATTGTATAACAGGAACAACTGCAACCAGAGTGAAAGTACTGGTCATTTCTACGTTCCGGGCAACCTAGGCTTGACTCTAGGGCGGTGCTCCACCAGATCGAATAGTTAGGGCCTAAGAAGTCAACGCCCGAAGCATAAAATACAATATATATACAACAGCTTTTCCATCGTATATGATGTATATTTGCAAACAGTGTGAAAGTAAAGGTCATTTCTACGTTCCGGGCAGTATAGGCTTAACTGTAGGGCGTTGCTCCTCCAGATCGCATAGTTCGGTACATAGAATTTAACGCCAGAAGCATAAAATACAATAAAAATGCAACAGTTTTTGCATCGTATAACAGGAGTAATTGCAACCAGTGTGAAAGTACAGGTCATTTCAACGTTCCGGGCAACCTAGGTTTCGCTATAGGGCGTTGCTCCACCAGATCGAATAGCTAGGGACTTAGAAGTCAACGCCAGAAGCATAAAATACAATAAAAATAGAACAGTTTTTCCATCGTATAAAAGGAATAATTGCGACCAGTGTGAAAGTAATGGTCATTTCTACGTTCCGGGCAACCTAGGTTTCACTCTTGGGCGTTGCTCCACCACATCGAACAGCTACGGCCTTAGAAGTCAACGCCAGAAGCATAAAATACAATAAAAGTACAACAGCTTTTCCATCGTATAACAGGAATAATTGCAACCAGAGTGAAAGTGATGGTCATAGGTCCGGGCGACCTAGGCGTCGCTCAGGGGTGTTGGTCTACCAGATCGAATAGTTAGGGACTTTGAATACAACGCCAGGAGCCTAAAATACAATAAAAATGCAACAGTTTTTCCAGCGTATAACAGGAATAACTGCAACCAGTGTGAAAGTACTGGTCATTTCTTCGTTCCGGGCAACCTAGGTTTCGCTCTAGGGCGTTGCTCCACCACATCGAATAGCTACGGCCTTAGAAGTCAATTCCAGAAGCATAAAATACAATATAAATACAACAGCTTTTCCATCGTATAGAATGAATGATTGCAAACAGTGTGAATGTTATGGTCATTTCTACGTTCCGGGCAACCTAGGCTTAACTCCAGGGCGTTGCTCTACCAGATCGAATAGTTAGGGACTTTGAATACAACGCCAGAAGCATGAAATACAACAAAAATGCAACAGTTTTTCCATCGTATAACAGGAAGAATTGCAACCAGAGTGAAAGTGATGGTCATAGGTCCGGGCGACCTGGGCTTCGCTCTGGGGTGTTGGTCCACCAGATCGAATAGTTAGGGCCTTAGAAGTCAATTCCAGAAGCATAAAATACAATATAAATACAACAGCTTTTCCATCGTATAGAATGAATGATTGCAAACAGTGTGAATGTTATGGTCATTTCTACGTTCCGGGCAACCTAGGCTTAACTCCAGGGCGTTGCTCTACCAGATCGAATAGTTAGGGACTTTGAATACAACGCCAGAAGCATGAAATACAACAAAAATGCAACAGTTTTTCCATCGTATAACAGGAAGAATTGCAACCAGAGTGAAAGTGATGGTCATAGGTCCGGGCGACCTAGGCTTCGCTCTGGGGTGTTGGTCCACCAGATCGAATAGTTAGGGCCTAAGAAGTCAACGCCAGAAGCTTAAAATACAAAATAAATACAACAGCTTTACCATCGTATAACAGGAATAGTTGCAACCAGCGTGAAAGTACTGGTCATTTCTATGATCCGGGTAACCTAGGCTTCACTCTAGGGCGTTGCTCCACCAGATCGAACAGCTAGGGACTTAGAATTCAACGCCAGAAGAATAAAATACAACATAATTATAACAGTGTTTCCATCATATAAAATGTATAATTGCAAGCAGTGTGAATGTAATGGTCATTTCTACGTTCCGGGCAACCTAGGCTTAACTGTAGGGCGTTGTTCCACCAGATCGAATAGCTAGGGCCTTAGAAGTCAACGCCCGAAGCATGAAATACAAAATAAATAGAACAGTTTTTCCATCGTATAACAGGGATAACTGCAACCAGTGTGAAAGTAAAGGTCATTTCTACGTTCCGGGCAACCTAGGCTTCACTGTAGGCCGTTGCTCCACCACATCGTATAGCTACGGCCTTAGAAGTCAACGCCAGAAGCATAAAATGCAATAAAAGTACAACAGCTTTTCCATCGTATAACAGGAATAATTGCAACCAGAGTGAAAGTGATGGTCATAGGTCCGGGCGGCCTAGGCGTCGCTCAGGGGTGTTGGTCCACCAGATCGAATAGCTAGGGCCTTAGAAGTCAACGCCAGAAGCATAAAATACAATATAAATACAACAGCTTTACCATCGTATAACAGGAATAGTTGCAACCAGCGTGAAAGTACAGGTGATTTCTACGTTCCGGGCAACCTAGGTTTCGCTGTAGGGCGTTGCTCCACCAGATCCAATAACTAGCGACTTAGAAGTCAACGCCAGAAGCATAAAATACAATAAAAATACAACAGTTTTTCCATCGTATAAAAGGAATAATTGCAACCAGTGTGAAAGTTATGGTCATTTCTACGTTCCGGGGCAACCTAGGCTTAACTCCAGGTCGTTGCTCCGCCAGATCGCATAGCCAGGGACTTTGAATACAACACCAGAAGCATAAAATACAATAAAAATGCAACAGTTTTTCCATCGTATAAGAGGAAGGCTGCAACCCGCGTGAAAGGACGGGTCATTTCTATGTTCCCGGTTACCTAGGCTTCGCTCTAGGGCCTTGCTCCACCAGATCGAATAGCTAGGGACTTAGAAGTCAACGCCAGAAGCATAAAATACAATAAAAATGCGACAGTTTTTCCACCGTATAACAGGAATAACTGCAACCAGTGTAAAAGTACTGGTCATTTCTACGTTCCAGGCAACCTAGGCTTCACTCTAGGGCGGTGCTCCACCAGATCGAATAGTTAGGGCCTAAGAAGTCAACGCCAGAAGCATAAAATACAATATAAATGCTACAGCTTTTCCATCGTATATGATGTATATTTGTAAACAGTGTGAAAGTAAAGGTCATTTCTACGTTCCGGGCAACATAGGCTTAACTGTAGGGCGTTGCTCCTCCAGATCGCATAGTTCGGTACTTAGAATCTAACGCCAGAAGCATAAAATACAATAAAAATGCAACAGTTTTTCCATCGTATAACAGGAATAATTGCAACCAGTGTGAAAGTACAGGTCATTTCTACGTTCCGGGCAACCTAGGCTTCACTCTAGGGCTTTGTTCCACCAGATCGAATAGTTAGGGCCTAAGAAGTCAGCGCCAGAAGCATAAAATACAATATAAATACAATAGCTTTTCCATCGTATATAATGTATATTTGCAAACAGTGTGAAAGTAAATGCAATTTCTACGTACCGGGCAACCTAGGCTTAACTGTAGGGCGTTGCTCCACCAGATCGAATAGTTAGGGCCTCAGATGTCAACGCCAGAAGCATAAAATACAATAAAAATACAACAGTTTTTATATCGTATAAAAGGAATAATTGCAAACAGTGTGAAATAAAGGTCATTTCTACGTTCCGGGCAACCTAGGCTTCACTGTAGGCCGTTGCTCCACCACATCGTATTGCTACGGCCTTAGAAGTCAACGCCAGAAGCATAAAATGCAATAAAAGTACAACAGTTTTTCCATCGCATAACAGGAATAATTGCAACCAGTGTGAAAGTACAGGTCATTTCTACGTTCCGGGCAACCTCGGTTTCGCTCTAGGGCGGTGCTCCACCAGATCGAATAGTTAGGGCCTAAGAAGTCAACGCCAGAAGCATAAAATACAATATAAATACTACAGCTTTTCCATCGTATATGATGTATATTTGCAAACAGTGTGAAAGTAAAGGTCATTTCTACGTTCCGGGCAACCTTGGCTTAACTCCAGGGCGTTGCTCCACCAGATCGAATAGTTAGGGACTTTGAGTACAACGGTAGAAGCATAAAATACATTAAAAATGCAATAGTTTCTCCATTGTATAACAGGAACAACTGCAACCAGAGTGAAAGTACTGGTCATTTCTACGTTCCGGGCAACCTAGGCTTGACTCTAGGGCGGTGCTCCACCAGATCGAATAGTTAGGGCCTAAGAAGTCACCGCCCGAAGCATAAAATACAATATATATACTACAGCTTTTCCATCGTATATGATGTATATTTCCAAACAGTGTGAAAGTAAAGGTCATTTCTACGTTCCGGGCAGTATAGGCTTAACTGTAGGGCGTTGCTCCTCCAGATCGCATAGTTCGGTACATAGAATTTAACGCCAGAAGCATAAAATACAATAAAAATGCAACAGTTTTTGCATCGTATAACAGGAGTAATTGCAACCAGTGTGAAAGTACAGGTCATTTCAACGTTACGGGCAACCTAGGTTTCGCTATAGGGCGTTGCTCCACCAGATCGAATAGTTAGGGCCTAGGAAGACAACGCCAGAAGCATAAAATACAATATAAATACAACAGCTTTTCCATCGGATATAATGTATATTTGCAAACAGTGTGTAAGTAAAGGTCATTTCTACGTTCCGGGCAACCTAGGGTTCACTCTAGGGCGTTCTTCCACCAGATCTAATAGTTAGGGCCTAAGAAGTCAACGCCAGAAGCATAAAAGCCAATATAAATACAACAGCTTTACCATCGTATATAATCTATATCAGCAAACAGTGTGAAAGTACAGGTCATTTCTACGTTCCAGGCAACCTAGGCTTCACTGTAGGCCGTTGCTCCACCACATCGTATAGCTACGGCCTTAGAAGTCAACGCCAGAAGCATAAAATGCAATAAAAGTGCAACAGCTTTTCCATCGTATAACAGGAATAATTGCAACCAGAGTGAAAGTGATGGACATAGGTCCGGGCGACCTAGGCTTCGCTCTGGGGTGTTGGTCCACCAGATCGAATAGTTAGGGCCTAAGAAGTCAACGCCAGAAGCATAAAATACAAAATAAATACAATAGTTTTTCCATCGTATAACAGGAATAATTGCAACCAGTGTGAAAGTTATGGTCATTTCTACGTTCCGGGCAACCTAGTCTTCACTCTAGGGCGATGGTCCACCAGATCGAATAGTTAGGGCCTTAGAAGTCAACGCACGAAGCATAAAATACAAAATTAATACAACAGCTTTTCCATCGTATAAAACGAATAATTGCAACCAGTGTGAAAGATATGGTCATTTCTACGTTACGGGCAACCTAGGATTCACTCTAGGTCGTTGCTCCACCAAATCGAATAGCTAGGGCCTTAGAAGTCATAGCCCGAAGCATAAAATACAAAATTAATACAACAGTTATTCCATCGTATAACAGGTATAATTACAACCAGGGTGAAAGTAATGGGCATTTCTACGTTCCGAGCAACCTAGGCTTCACTCTAGGGCGTTGCTCCACCAGGTCGAGTAGTTAGGGCCTTAGAAAACAACTCCAGACGCATAAAATACAGTAAAAATACAACAGTTTTTCCATCGTATAAAAAGAATAATTGCAACCATTGTGAAACTAATGGTCATTTCTACGTTTCGGGCAACCTAGGCTTCACTCAAGAGCGTTGCTCCACCAGACCGAATAGTTAGGGCCTGAGAAGTCAACGTCAGAAGCATAAAATACAATATAAATACAACAGCTTTTCCATGGTATATAATGTATATTTGCAAACAGTGTGAAAGTAAACGTCATTTCTAGGTTCCGTGCAACCTAGGCCTAACTGTAGGGCGTTGCTCCACCAGATCGCATAGCTAGGGACTTAAAATTTAACGCCAGAAGCATAAAATACAATAAAAATGCAACAGTTTTTCCATCGCATAACAGGAGTAATTGCAACCAGTGTGAAAGTACAGGTCATTTCTACGTTCCGGGCAACCTAGGTTTCGCTGTAGGGCGTTGCTCCACCAGATCGAATAGCTAGCGACTTAGAAGTCAACGCCAGAAGCATAAAACACAATAAAAATACAACAGTTTTTCCATCGTATAAAATGTATAATTGCAAGCAGTGTGAAGGTAATGGTCATTTCTACGTTCCGGGCAACCTAGGTTTCACTCTTGAGCGTTGCTACACCACATCGAATAGCTACGGCCTTAGAAGTCAACGCCAGAAGCATAAAATACAATAAAAGTACAACAGCTTTTCCATCGTATAACAGGAATAATTGCAATCAGAGTGAAAGTGATGGTCATAGGTCCGGGCGACCTAGGCGTCGCTCAGGGGTGTTGGTCTACCAGATCGAATAGTTAGGGACTTTGAATACAACGACAGGAGCCTAAAATACAATAAAAATGCAACAGTGTTTCCAGCGTATAACAGGAATAACTGCAACCAGTGTGAAAGTACTGGTCATTTCTACGTTCCGGGCAACCTAGGTTTCGCTCTAGGGCGTTGCTCCACCAGATCGAATAGCTAGGGACTTAGAAGTCAACGCCAGAAGCATAAAACACAATAAAAATACAACAGTTTTTCCATCGTATAAAAGGAATAATTGCAACCAGTGTGAAAGTACAGGTCATTTCTACGTACCGGGCAACCTAGGTTTCGTTCTAGGGCGTTGCTCCACCAGATCGAATAGCTAGGGACTTAGAAGTCAACGCCAGAAGCATAAAATACAATAAAAATACAACAGTTTTTCCATCGTATAAAAGGAATAATTGCAACCAGTGTGAAAGTTATGGTCATTTCTACGTTCCGGGCATCCTAGTCTTCACTCTAGGGCGATGGTCCACCAAATCGAATAGTTAGAGCCTTAGAAGTCAACGCACGAAGCATAAAATACAAAATTAATGCAACAGCTTTTCCATCGTATAAAACGAATAATTGCAACCAGTGTGAAAGATATGATCATTTCTACGTTACGGGCAACCTAGGCTTCACTCTAGGTCGTTGCTCCACCAAATCGAATAGCTAGGGCCTTAGAAATCATAGCCCGAAGCATAAAATACAAAATTAGTACAACAGTTATTCCATCGTATAACAGGTATAATTACAACCAGGGTGAAAGTAATGGGCATTTCTACGTTCCGAGCAACCTAGGCATCACTCTAGGGCGTTGCTCCACCAGGTCGAGTAGTTAGGGCCTTAGAAAACAACTCCAGACGCATAAAATACAATAAAAATACAACAGTTTTTCCATCGTATAAAAAGAATAATTGCAACCAGTGTGAAAGTAATGGTCATTTCTACGTTTCGGCCAACCTAGGCTTCACTCAAGAGCGTTGCTCCACCAGATCGAATAGTTAGGGCCTGAAAAGTCAACGTCAGAAGCATAAAATACAATATAAATACAACAGGTTTCCATCGTATATAATGTATATTTGCAAACAGTGTGAAGGTACAGGTCATTTCTACGTTCCGCGCAACCTAGGCTTAACTGTAGGGCGTTGCTCCACCAGATCGAATAGTTAGGGCCTTAGAAGTCAACGCCCGAAGCATGAAATACAAAATAAATAGAACAGTTTTTCCATCGTATAACAGGGATAACTGCAACCAGTGTGAAAGTAAAGGTCATTTCTACGTTCCGGGCAACCTGGGCTTCACTGTAGGCCGTTGCTCCACCACATCGTATAGCTACGGCCTTAGAAGTCAACGCCAGAAGCATAAAATACAATAAAAGTACAACAGCTTTTCATTGGTATGACAGGAATAATTTCAACCAGAGTGAAAGTGATGGTCATAGGTTCGGGCGACCTAGGCGTCGCTCAGGGGTGTTGGTCCACCAGATCGAATAGTTAGGGCCTTAGAAGTCAACGCCAGAAGCATAAAATGCAAAATAAATACAATAGTTTTTCCATCGTATAACAGGAATAATTGCAACCAGTGTGAAAGTAATGGTCATTTCTACGTTCCGGGCAACCTCGGCTTCACCCTAGGGCGTTGCTCCACCAGATCGAATAGTTAGGGCCTTAGAAGTAAGCGCCCGAAGCATAAAATAGAATAAAGATGCAACAGTTTTTCCATCGTATAACAGGAGTAATTAAAACCAGTGTGAATGTAATGGTCCTTTCTATGTTCCGGGTAACCTAGGCTTCAGACTAGGGCGGTGCTCCACCAGATCCAATAGCTAGCGACTTAGAAGTCAACGCCAGAAGCATAAAATACAAAATAAATAAAATAGTTTTTCCATTGTATAACAGGAATAATTACAACCAGTGTGAAAGTAATGGTCATTTCTACGTTCCGGGCAACCTAGGCTTCGCTCTAGGGCCTTGCTCCACCAGATCGAATAGCTAGGGACTTAGAAGTCAACCCCACAAGCATAAACTACAATATAAATACTACAGCTTTTCCATCGTATATGATGTATATTTGCAAACAGTGTGAAAGTAAAGGTCATTTCTACGTTCCGGGCAACATAGGCTTAACTGTAGGGCGTTGCTCCTCCAGATCGCATAGTTCGGTACATAGAATTTAACGCCAGAAGCATAAAATACAATAAAAATATAACAGTTTTTCCATCGCATGACAGGTATAATTGCAACCAGTGTGAAAGTACAGGTCATTTCTACGTTCTGGGCAACCTAGGTTTCGCTCTAGGGCGTTGCTCCACCAGATCGAATAGCTAGGGACTTAGAAGTCAACGCCAGAAGCATAAAATACAATAAAAATACAACAGTTTTTCCATCGTATAAAAGGAATAATTGCAACCAGTGTGAAAGTAATGGTCATTTCTACGTTCCGGGCAACCTAGGTTTCACTCTTGTTCGTTGCTCCACCAGATCGAATAGTTAGGGCCTTAGAAGTCAACGCGCGAAGCATAAAATACAAAATAAATAGAACAGTTTTTCCATTGTATGAAACGAATAATTGCAACCAGTGTGAAAGTTATGGTCATTTCTACGTTCCGGGCAACCTAGGCTTCACTCTAGGGCGTTGTTCCACCAGATCGAATAGTTAGGGCCTGAGAAGTCAACGTCAGAAGCATAAAATACAATATAAATACAACAGCTTTTCCATCGTATATAATGTATATTTGCAAACAGTGTGAAAGTCAAGATCATTTCTAGGTTCCGGGTAACCTAGGCTTAACTGTAGGGCGTTGCTCCACCAGATCGCATAGCTAGGGACTTAAAATTTGACGCCAGAAGCATAAAATACAATAAAAATGCAACAGTTTTTCCATCGTATAACAGGAAAGCTGCAACCAGTGTGAAAGTACTGGTCATTTCTATGTTCCGGGTAACCTAGGCTTCACTCTACGGCGTTGCTCCACCAGATCGAACCGCTAGGGACTTAGAATTCAACGCCAGAAGAATAAAATACAACATAATTATAACAGTGTTTCCATCATATAAAATGTATAATTGCAAGCAGTGTGAGTGTAATGGTCATTTCTACCTTCCGGGCAACCTAAGCTTTACTCTAGAGCATTGCTCCACCAGATCGAATAGTTAGGGCCTAGGAGGACAACGCCAGAAGCATAAAATACAATATAAATACAACAGCCTTTCCATCGTATATAATGTATGTTTGCAAACAGTGTGTAAGTAAAGGTCATTTCTACGTTGCGGGCAACCTAGGGTTCACTCTAGGGCGTTCTTCCACCAGATCTAATAGTTAGGGCCTAAGAAGTCAACGCCAGAAGCATAAAATCGAATATAAATACAACAGCTTTACCATCGTATATAATGTATATCTGCAAACAGTGTGAAGGTATAGGTCATTTCTACGTTCCGGGCAACCTAGGCTTAACTGTAGGGCGTTGTTCCACCAGATCGAATAGTTAGGGCCTTAGAAGTCAACGCCCGAAGCATGAAATACAAAATAAATAGAACAGTTTTTCCATCGTAAAACAGGGATAACTGCAACCAGTGTGAAAGTAAAGGTCATTTCTACGTTCCGGGCAACCTAGGCTTCACTGTAGGCCGTTGCTCCACCACATCGTATAGCTACGGCCTTAGAAGTCAACGCCAGAAGCATAAAATGCAATAAAAGTGCAACAGCTTTTCCATCGTATAACAGGATTAATTGCAACCAGAGTGAAAGTGATGGTCATAGGTCCGGGCGACCTAGGCGTCGCTCAGGGGTGTTGGTCCACCAGATCGAATAGCTAGGGCCTTAGAAGTCAATGCCAGAAGCATAAAATACAAAATAAATACAATAGTTTTTCCATCGTATAACAGGAATAATTGCAACCAGTGTTTAAGTAATGGTCATTTCTACGTTCCGGGCAACCTAGGCTTCGCTCTAGGGCCTTGCTCCACCAGATCGAATAGCTAGGGACTTAGAAGTCAACCCCACAAGCATAAAATACAATAAAAATGCAACAGTTTTTCCATCGTATAACAGGAATGATTGCAACCAGCGTGAAAGTACAGGTGATTTCTACGTTCCGGGCAACCTAGGTTTCGCTGTAGGGCGTTGCTCCACCAGATCCAATAACTAGGGACTTAGAAGTCATAGCCCGAAGCATAAAATACAATACAAATGCGACAGTTTTTCCACCGTATAACAGGAATAACTGCAACCAGTGTAAAAGTACTGGTAATTTCTACGTTCCGGGCAACCTAGGCTTCACTCTAGGGCGGTGCTCCACCAGATCGAATAGTTAGGGCCTAAGAAGTCAACGCCAGAAGCATAAAATACAATAAAAATACAACAGTTTTTCCATCGTATATAATGTATATTAGAAAACAGTGTGAAGGTAAAGGTCATTTCTACGTTCCGGGCAACCTAGGCTTAACTGTAGGGCGTTGCTCCACCAGATCGAATAGTTAGGGCCTTAGAAGTCAACGCACGAAGCATAAAATACAAAATTAATACAACAGTTTCTCCATCTTATAAAACGAATAATTGCAACCAGTGTGAAAGATATGGTCATTTCTACGTTACGGGCAACCTTGGCTTCACTCTAGGTCGTTGCTCCACCAAATCGAATAGCTAGGGCCTTAGAGGTCATAGCCCGAAGCATAAAATACAATAAAAATACAACAGCTTTTCCATCGTATAGGATGTATATTTGCAAACAGTGTGAAAGTAAAGGTCATTTCTACGTTCCGGGCAACATAGGCGTAACTGTAGGTCGCTTCTCCTCCAGATCGCATAGTTCGGTACATAGAATTTAACGCCAGAAGCATAAAATACAATAAAAATGCAACAGTTTTTCCATCGTATAACAGGAAAGCTGCAACCAGTGTGAAAGTACTGGTCATTTCTATGTTCTGGGTAACCTAGGCTTCACTCTAGGGCGTTGCTCCACCAGATCGAACAGCTAGGGACTTAGAATTCAACGCCAGAAGAATAGAATACAACATAATTATAACAGTGTTTCCATCATATAAAATGTATAATTGCAAGCAGTGTGAATGTAATGGTCATTTCTACCTTCCGGGCAACCTAGGCTTTACTCTAGAGCATTGCTCCACCAGATCGAATAGTTAGGGCCTAGGAAGACAACGCCAGAAGCATAAAATACAATATAAATACAACAGTTTTTCCATCGTATAACAGGAAAGCTGCAACCAGTGTGAAAGTACTGGTCATTTCTATGTTCCGGGTAACCTAGGGTTCACTCTAGGGCGTTCTTCCGCCAGATCTAATAGTTAGGGCCTAAGAAGTCAACGCCAGATGCATAAAATCCAATATAAATACAACAGCTTTACCATCGTATATAATGTATATCTGCAAACAGTGTGAAGGTATAGGTCATTTCTACGTTCCGGGCAACCCAGGCTTAACTGTAGGGCGTTGTTCCACCAGATCGAATAGTTAGGGCCTTAGAAGTCAACGCCCGAAGCATGAAATACAAAATAAATAAAATAGTTTTTCCATCGTATAACAGGAATAATTGCAACCAGTGTGATAGTATAGGTCATTTCTACGTTCCGGGCAACCTAGGCTTCGCTCTAGGGCCTTGCTCCACCAGATCGAATAGCTAGGGACTTAGAAGTCAACCCCACAAGCATAAAATACAATATAAATGCTACAGCTTTTCCATCGTATATGATGTATATTTGCAAACAGTGTGAAAGTAAAGGTCATTTCTACGTTCCGGGCAACATAGGCTTAACTGTAGGGCGTTGCTCCTCCAGATCGCATAGTTCGGTACTTAGAATTTAACGCCAGGAGCATAAAATACAATAAAAATGCAACAGTTTTTCCATCGTATAACAGGAATAACTGCAACCAGTGTGCAAGTACAGGTCATTTCTATGTTCCCGGTAACCTAGGTTTCACTCTAGGGCGTTGCTGCACCAGACCGAATAGCTAGGGACTTAGAATTCAGCGCCAGAAGAATAAAATACAACATATGTACAACAGTTTTTTCCATCGTATAAAATGTATAATTGCAAGCAGTGTGAAGGTAATGGTCATTTCTACGTTCCGGGCAACCTTGGCTTAACTCCAGGGCGTTGCTCCACCAGATCGAATAGTTAGAGCCTAAGAAGTCAACGCCAGAAGCATAAAATCCAATATAAATACAACAGCTTTACCATCGTATATAATGTATATCTGCAAACAGTGTGAAGGTATAGGTCATTTCTACGTTCCGGGCAACCTAGGCTTAACTGTAGGACGTTGTTCCACCAGACCGAATAGTTAGGGCCTTAGAAGTCAACGCGCGAAGCGTAAAATACAAAATAAATAGAACAGTCTTTCCATTGTATGAAACAAATAATTGCAACCAGTGTGAAAGTTATGGTCATTTCTACGTTCCGGGCAACCCAGGCTTCACTCTAGGGCGTTGTTCCACCAGATCGAATAGTTAGGGCCTGAGAAGTCAACGTCAGAAGCATAAAATACAATATAAATACAACAGCTTTTCCATGGTATATAATGTATATTTGCAAACAGTGTGAAAGTAAACGTCATTTCTAGGTTCCGTGCAATCTAGGCCTAACTGTAGGGCGTTGCTCCACCAGATCGCATAGCTAGGGACTTAAAATTTAACGCCAGAAGCATAAAATACAATAAAAATGCAACAGTTTTTCCATCGCATAACAGGAGTAATTGCAACCAGTGTGAAAGTACAGGTCATTTCTACGTTCCGGGCAACCTAGGTTTCGCTGTAGGGCGTTGCTCCACCAGATCGAATAGCTAGCGACTTAGAAGTCAACGCCAGAAGCATAAAACACAATAAAAATACAACAGCTTTTCCATCGTATATGATGTATATTTGCAAACAGTGTGAAAGTAAAGGTCATTTCTACGTTCCGGGCAGTATAGGCTTAACTGTAGGGCGTTGTTCCTCCAGATCACATAGTTCGGTACATAGAATTTAACGCCAGAAGCATAAAATACAATAAAAATACAACAGTTTTTCCATCGTATAAAAGGAATAATTGCGACCAGTGTGAAAGTAATGGTCATTTCTACGTTCCGGGCAACCTAGGTTTCACTCTTGGGCGTTGCTACACCACATCGAATAGCTACGGCCTTAGAAGTCAACGCCAGAAGCATAAAATACAATAAAAGTACAACAGCATTTCCATCGTATAACAGGAATAATTGCAACCAGAGTGAAAGTGATGGTCATAGGTCCGGGCGACCTAGGCGTCGCTCAGGGGTGTTGGTCTACCAGATCGAATAGTTAGGGACTTTGAATACAACGCCAGGAGCCTAAAATACAATAAAAATGCAACAGTTTTTCCAGCGTATAACAGGAATAACTGCAACCAGTGTGAAAGTACTGGTCATTTCTACGTTCCGGGCAACCTAGGTTTCGCTCTAGGGCGTTGCTCCACCAGATCGAATAGCTAGGGACTTAGAAGTCAACGCCAGAAGCATAAAACACAATAAAAATACAACAGTTTTTCCATCGTATAAAAGGAATAATTGCAACCAGTGTGAAAGTACAGGTCATTTCTACGTACCGGGCAACCTAGGTTTCGTTCTAGGGCGTTGCTCCACCAGATCGAATAGCTAGGGACTTAGAAGTCAACGCCAGAAGCATAAAATACAATAAAAATACAACAGTTTTTCCATCGTATAAAAGGAATAATTGCATCCAGTGTGAAAGTAATGGTCATTTCTACGTTCCGGGCGACCTAGGCTTCGCTCTGGGGTGTTGGTCCACCATATCGAATAGTTAGGGCCTAAGAAGTCAACGCCAGAAGCATAAAATACAAAATAAATACAATAGTTTTTCCATCGTATAACAGGAATAATTGCAACCAGTGTGAAAGTTATGGTCATTTCTACGTTCCGGGCATCCTAGTCTTCACTCTAGGGCGATGGTCCACCAGATCGAATAGTTAGGGCCTTAGAAGTCAACGCACGAAGCATAAAATACAAAATTAATGCAACAGCTTTTCCATCGTATAAAACGAATAATTGCAACCAGTGTGAAAGATATGGTCATTTCTACGTTACGGGCAACCTAGGCTTCACTCTAGGTCGTTGCTCCACCAAATCGAATAGCTAGGGCCTTAGAAATCATAGCCCGAAGCATAAAATACAAAATTAGTACAACAGTTATTCCATCGTATAACAGGTATAATTACAACCAGGGTGAAAGTAATGGGCATTTCTACGTTCCGAGCAACCTAGGCATCACTCTAGGGCGTTGCTCCACCAGGTCGAGTAGTTAGGGCCTTAGAAAACAACTCCAGACGCATAAAATACAATAAAAATACAACAGTTTTTCCATTGTATAAAAAGAATAATTGCAACCAGTGTGAAAGTAATGGTCATTTCTACGTTTCGGCCAACCTAGGCGTCACTCAAGAGCGTTGCTCCACCAGATCGAATAGCTAGGGACTTAGAAGTCAACCCCACAAGCATAAAATACAATATAAATACTACAGCTTTTCCATCGTATATGATGTATATTTGCAAACAGTGTGAAAGTAAAGGTCATTTCTACGTTCCGGGCAACATAGGCTTAACTGTAGGGCGTTGCTCCTCCAGATCGCATAGTTCGGTACTTAGAATTTAACGCCAGGAGCATAAAATACAATAAAAATGCAACAGTTTTTCCATCGTATAACAGGAATAACTGCAACCAGTGTGCAAGTACAGGTCATTTCTATGTTCCCGGTAACCTAGGTTTCACTCTAGGGCGTTGCTGCACCAGACCGAATAGCTTGGGACTTAGAATTCAGCGCCAGAAGAATAAAATAAAACATATGTACAACAGTTTTTTCCATCGTATAAAATGTATAATTGCAAGCAGTGTGAAGGTAATGGTCATTTCTACGTTCCGGGCAACATAGGCTTAACCGTAGGGCGTTTCTCCTCCAGATCGCATAGTTCGGTACATAGAATTTAACGCCAGAAGCATAAAATAAAATAAAAATATAACAGTTTTTCCATCGCATAACCGGTATAATTGCAACCAGTGTGAAAGTACAGGTCATTTCTACGTTCTGGGCAACCTAGGTTTCGCTCTAGGGCGTTGCTCCACCAGATCGAATAGCTAGGGACTTAGAGGTCAACGCCAGAAGCATAAAATACAATAAAAATACAACAGTTTTTCCATCGTATAAAAGGAATAATTGCAACCAGTGTGAAAGTAATGGTCATTTCTACGTTCCGGGCAACCTAGGTTTCACTCTTGTTCGTTGCTCCACCAGATCGAATAGTTAGGGCCTTAGAAGTCAACGCGCGAAGCTTAAAATACAAAATAAATAGAACAGTTTTTCCATTGTATGAAACGAATAATTGCAACCAGTGTGAAAGTTATGGTCATTTCTACGTTCCGGGCAACCTAGGCTTCACTCTAGGGCGTTGTTCCACCAGATCGAATAGTTAGGGCCTGAGAAGTCAACGTCAGAAGCATAAAATACAATATAAATACAACAGCTTTTCCATCGTATATAATGTATATTTGCAAACAGTGTGAAAGTCAAGATCATTTCTAGGTTCCGGGTAACCTAGGCTTAACTGTAGGGCGTTGCTCCACTAGATCGCATAGCTAGGGACTTAAAATTTGACGCCAGAAGCATAAAATACAACAAAAATGCAACAGTTTTTCCATCGTATAACAGGAAAGCTGCAACCAGTGTGAAAGTACTGGTCATTTCTATGTTCTGGGTAACATAGGCTTCACTCTAGGGCGTTGCTCCACCAAATCGAACAGCTAGGGACTTAGAATTCAACGCCAGAAGAATAAAATACAACATAATTATAACAGTGTTTCCATCATATAAAATGTATAATTGCAAGCAGTGTGAATGTAATGGTCATTTCTACCTTCCGGGCAACCTAGGCTTTACTCTAGAGCATTGCTCCACCAGATCGAATAGTTAGGGCCTAGAAAGACAACGCCAGAAGCATAAAATACAATATAAATACAACAGTTTTTCCATCGTATAACAGGAAAGCTGCAACCAGTGTGAAAGTACTGGTCATTTCTATGTTCCGGGTAACCTAGGGTTCACTCTAGGGCGTTCTTCCACCAGATCTAATAGTTAGGGCCTAAGAAGTCAACGCCAGAAGCATAAAATCCAATATAAATACAACAGCTTTACCATCGTATATAATGTATATCTGCAAACAGTGTGAAGGTATAGGTCATTTCTACGTTCCGCGCAACCCAGGCTTAACTGTAGGGCGGTGTTCCACCAGATCGAATAGTTAGGGCCTTAGAAGTCAACGCCCGAAGCATGAAATACAAAATAAATAGAACAGTTTTTCCATCGTATAACAGGGATAACAGCAACCAGTGTGAAAGTAAAGGTCATTTCTACGTTCCGGGCAACCTAGGCTTCACTGTAGGCCGTTGCTCCACCACATCGTATAGCTACGGCCTTAGGAGTCAACGCCAGAAGCATAAAATGCAATAAAAGTACAACAGCTTTTCCATCGTATAACAGGAATAATTGCAACCAGAGTGAAAGTGATGGTCATAGGTCCGGGCGACCTAGGCGTCGCTCAGTGGTGTTGGTCCTCCAGATCGAATAGCTAGGGCCTTAGAAGTCAACGCCAGAAGCATAAAATACAAAATAAATACAATAGTTTTTCCATCGTATAACAGGAATTATTGCAACCAGAGTGAAAGTGATGGTCATAGGTCCGGGCGACCTAGGAGACGCTCAGGGGTGTTGGTCCACCAGATCGAATAGCTAGGGCCTTAGAAGTCAACGCCAGAAGCATAAAATACAAAATAAATACAATAGTTTTTCCACCGTACAACAGGAATAATTGCAACCAGTGTGAAAGTAATGGTCATTTCTACGTTCCGGGCAACCTAGGCTTCGCTCTAGGGCCTTGCTCCACCAGATCGAATAGCTAGGGACTTAGAAGTCAACGCCAGCAGCATAAAATACAATAAAAATGCGACAGTTTTTCCACCGTATAACAGGAATAACTGCAACCAGTGTGAAAGTACTGGTCATTTCTACGTTCCGGGCAACCTAGGCATCACTCTAGGGCGGTGCTCCACCAGATCGAATAGTTAGGGCCTTAGAAGTCAACGCACGAAGCATAAAATACAAAATTAATACAACAGTTTCTCCATCTTATAAAACGAATAATTGCAACCAGTGTGAAAGATATGGTCATTTCTACGTTACGGGCAACCTTGGCTTCACTCTAGGTCGTTGCTCCACCAAATCGAATAGCTATGGCCTTAGAGGTCATAGCCCGAAGCATAAAATACAATAAAAATACAACAGCTTTTCCATCGTATAGGATGTATATTTGCAAACAGTGTGAAAGTAAAGGTCATTTCTACGTTCCGGGCAACATAGGCGTAACTGTAGGGCGCTTCTCCTCCAGATCGCATAGTTCGGTACATAGAATTTAACACCAGAAGCATAAAATACAATAAAAATGCAACAGTTTTTCCATCGTATAACAGGAAAGCAGCAACCAGTGTGAAAGTACTGGTCATTTCTATGTTCCGGGTAACCTAGGGTTCACTCTAGGGCGTTCTTCCACCAGATCTAATAGTTAGGGCCTAAGAAGTCAACGCCAGAAGCATAAAATCCAATATAAATACAACAGCTTTACCATCGTATATAATGTATATCTGCAAACAGTGTGAAGGTATAGGTCATTTCTACGTTCCGGGCAACCCAGGCTTAACTGTAGGGCGCTGTTCCACCAGATCGAATAGTTAGGGCCTTAGAAGTCAACGCCCGAAGCATGAAATACAAAATAAATAGAACAGTTTTTCCATCGTATAACAGGGATAACAGCAACCAGTGTGAAAGTAAAGGTCATTTCTACGTTCCGGGCAACCTAGGCTTCACTGTAGGCCGTTGCTCCACCAGATCGAACAGCTAGGGCCTTAGAAGTCAACGCCAGAAGCATAAAACACAACATAAGTATAGCAGTTCTGCCATCGTATAAAATGTATAATTGCAAGCAGTGTGAAAGTAAAGGTCACTTCTACGTTCCGGGCAACCTAGGCTTCACTCTAGGGCTTTGTTCCACCAGATCGAGTAGTTAGGGCCTAAGAAGTCAGCGCCAGAAGCATAAAATACAATATAAATACAATAGCTTTTCCATCGTATATAAGGTATATTTGCAAACAGTGTGAAAGTAAAGCCAATTTCTACGTACCGGGCAATCTAGGCTTAACTGTAGGGCGTTGCTCCACCAGATCGAATAGTTAGGGCCTCAGAAGTCAACGCCAGAAGCATAAAATACAATAAAAATACAACAGTTTTTATATCGTATAAGAGGAATAATTGCTAACAGTGTGAAATAAAGGTCATTTCTACGTTCCGGGCAACCTAGGCTTAACTGTAGGTCGTTCCTCCAACAGATCGCATAGCTAGGGACTCAGAATTTAACGCCAGAAGCATGAAACACAATAAAGATGCAACAGTTTTTCCATCGTATAACAGGAATAATTGCAACCAGTGCGAAGGTAATGGTCTATTCCACGTTCCGGGCAACCTAGGCTTCACTACAGGGCGGTGCTCCACCAGACCAAATAATTAGGGCCTAAGAAGTCAACGCCACAAGCATAAAATACAATATAAATACAACTGCTTTTCCATGATATATAATGTATATTTGGAAACATTGTGAAAGTAACGGTCATTTCTACGTTCCGGCAACCTAGGCTTTACTCTACGGCGTTGCTCTACCAGATCGAATAGTTAGGGACTTAGAATTCAACGCCAGAAACATAAAATACAACATAAGTACAACAGTTTTTCCATCGTATAACAGGAATGATTGCAACCAGTGTGAAAGTACAGGTCATTTCTACGTTCCGGGCAACCTAGGCTTCGCTTAAGGGCGTTGCTCCACCAGATCGAATAGCTAGGGACTTAGAAGTCAACGCCAGAAGCATAAAATACAATAAAAATACAACAGTTTTTCCATCGTATATAATGTATATTTGCAAACAGTGTGAAGGTAAAGGTCATTTCTACGTTCCGGGCACCCTAGGCTTAACTGTAGGGCGTTGCTCCACCAGATCGAATAGTTAGGGCCTTAGAAGTCAACGCACGAAGCATAAAATACAACATTAATACAACAGTTTCTCCATCGTATAAACCGAATAATTGCAACCAGTGTGAAAGATATGGTCATTCCTACGTTACGGGCAACCTAGGCTTCACTCTAGGTCGTTGCTCCACCAAATCGAATAGCTAGGGCCTTAGAAGTTATAGCCCGAAGCATAAAATACAAAATTAATACAACAGTTATTCCATCGTATAACAGGTATAATTGCAACCAGTGTGAAAGTTATGGTCATTTCTACGTTCCGGGCAACCTAGGCTTAACTCCAGGGCGTTGCTCCACCAGATCGAATAGTTAGGGACTTTGAATACAACACCAGAAGCATAAAATACAATAAAAATGCAACAGTTTTTCCATCCTATAACAGGAAAGCTGCAACCAGAGTGAAAGTACTGGTCATTTCTATGTTCCGGGTAACCTAGGCTTCACTCTAGGGCGTTGTTCCACCAGATCGAACAGCTAGGGACTTAGAATTCAACGCCAGAAGAATAAAATACAACATAATTATAACAGTGTTTCCATCGTATAAAATGTATAATTTCGAGCAGTGTGAAGGTAATGATCATTTCTACCTTCCGGGCAACCTAGGCTTTACTCTAGAGCATAGCTTCACCAGATCGAATAGTTAGGTCCTAAGAAGACAACGCCAGAAGCATAAAATACAATATAAATACAACAGCTTTACCATCGTATATAATGTATATTTGCGAACAGTGTGAAGGTATAGGTCATTCCTACGTTCGGGGCAACCTAGGCTTAACTGCAGGGCGTTGCTCCACCAGATCGAATAGTTAGGGCCTTAGAAGTCAACGCCCGAAGCATGAAATACAAAATAAATAGAACAGTTTTTCCATCGTATAACAGGGATAACTGCAACCAGTGTGAAAGTAAAGGTCATTTCAACGTTCCGGGCAACCTAGGCTTCACTGTAGGCCGTTGCTCCACCACATCGTATAGCTACGGCCTTAGAAGTCAACGCCAGAAGCATATAATGCAATAAAAGTACAACAGCTTTCCCATCGTATAACAGGAATAATTGCAACCAGAGTGAAAGTGATGGTCATAGGTCCGGGCGACCTAGGCGACGCTCAGGGGTGTTGGTCCACCAGATCGAATAGCTAGGGCCTTAGAAGTCAACGCCAGAAGCATAACATACAGTATAAATACAATAGCTTTTCCATCGTATATAATGTATATTTGCAAACAGTGTGAAAGTAAAGGTAATTTCTACGTACCGGGCAACCTAGGCTTAACTGTAGGGCGTTGCTCCACCAGATCGAATAGTTAGGGCCTCAGAAGTCAACGCCAGAAGCATAAAATACAATAAAAATACAACAGTTTTTCCATCGTATAACAGGAATAATTGCAACCAGTGTGAAAGTAATGGTCATTTCTACGTTCCGGGCAACCTAGGGTTCACTCTAGGGCGTTCTTCCACCAGATCTAATAGTTAGGTACTTTGAATACAACGCCAGAAGCAAAAAATACAATAAATATGCAACAGTTTTTCCATCGTATAACAGGAAGGCTGCAACCCGCGTGAAAGTACTGGTCATTTCTATGTTCCGGGCAACCTAGGCTTCGCTCTAGGGCCTTGCTCCACCAGATCGTATAGCTAGGGATTTAGAAGTCAACGCCAGAAGCATAAAATACAATAAAAATGCGACAGTTTTTCCACCGTATGTCAGGAATAACTGCAACCAGTGTGAAAGTACAGGTCATTTCTACGTTCCGGGGAACCTAGGCTTCACTCTAGGGTGTTCCTCCACCAGATCGAATAGTTAGGGACTTAGAAGTCAACGCCAGAAGCATAAAATACAACATAAGTATAGCAGTTCTGCCATCGCATAAAATGTATAATTGCAAGCAGTGTGAAAGTAAAGGTCATTTCTACGTTCCGGGCAACCTAGGCTTCACTCTAGGGCTTTGTTCCACCAGATCGGATAGTTAGGGCCTAAGAAGTCAGCGCCAGAAGCATAAAATACAATATAAATACAATAGCTTTTCCATCGTATAACAGGAATAATTGCAACCAGTGTGAAGGTAATGGTCTATTCCACGTTCCGGGCAACCTAGGCTTCACTACAGGTCGGTGCTCCACCAGACCAAATAATTAGGGCCTAAGAAGTCAACGCCACAAGCATAAAATACAATATAAATACAACTGCTTTTCCATGATATATAATGTATATTTGGAAACATTGTGAAAGTCACGGTCATTTCTACGTTCCGTGCAACCTAGGCTTCACTCTACGTCGTTGCTCCACCAGATCGAATAGTTAGGGACTTAGAATTCAACGCCAGAACCATAAAATACAACATAAGTACAACAGTTTTTCCATCGTATAACAGGAATGATTGCAACCAGTGTGAAAGTACAGGTCATTTCTACGTTCCGGGCGACCTAGGCTTCGCTCTGGGGTGTTGGTCCACCATATCGAATAGTTAGGGCCTAAGAAGTCAACGCCAGAAGCATAAAATACAATAAAAATACAACAGTTTTTCCATCGTATATAATGTATATTTGCAAACAGTGTGAAGGTAAAGGTCATTTCTACGTTCCGGGCACCCTAGGCTTAACTGTAGGGCGTTGCTCCACCAGATCGAATAGTTAGGGCCTTAGAAGTCAACGCACGAAGCATAAAATACAACATTAATACAACAGTTTCTCCATCGTATAAACCGAATAATTGCAACCAGTGTGAAAGATATGGTCATTCCTACGTTACGGGCAACCCAGGCTTCACTCTAGGTCGTTGCTCCACCAAATCGAATAGCTAGGGCCTTAGAAGTTATAGCCCGAAGCATAAAATACAAAATTAATACAACAGTTATTCCATCGTATAACAGGTATAATTGCAACCAGTGTGAAAGTTATGGTCATTTCTACGTTCCGGGCAACCTAGGCTTAACTCCAGGGCGTTGCTCCACCAGATCGAATAGTTAGGGACTTTGAATACAACACCAGAAGCATAAAATACAATAAAAATGCAACAGTTTTTCCATCCTATAACAGGAAAGCTGCAACCAGAGTGAAAGTACTGGTCATTTCTATGTTCCGGGTAACCTAGGCTTCACTCTAGGGCGTTGTTCCACCAGATCGAACAGCTAGGGACTTAGAATTCAACGCCAGAAGAATAAAATACAACATAATTATAACAGTGTTTCCATCGTATAAAATGTATAATTTCGAGCAGTGTGAAGGTAATGATCATTTCTACCTTCCGGGCAACCTAGGCTTTACTCTAGAGCATAGCTTCACCAGATCGAATAGTTAGGTCCTAAGAAGACAACGCCAGAAGCATAAAATACAATATAAATACAACAGCTTTACCATCGTATATAATGTATATTTGCGAACAGTGTGAAGGTATAGGTCATTCCTACGTTCGGGGCAACCTAGGCTTAACTGCAGGGCGTTGCTCCACCAGATCGAATAGTTAGGGCCTTAGAAGTCAACGCCCGAAGCATGAAATACAAAATAAATAGAACAGTTTTTCCATCGTATAACAGGGATAACTGCAACCAGTGTGAAAGTAAAGGTCATTTCAACGTTCCGGGCAACCTAGGCTTCACTGTAGGCCGTTGCTCCACCACATCGTATAGCTACGGCCTTAGAAGTCAACGCCAGAAGCATATAATGCAATAAAAGTACAACAGCTTTCCCATCGTATAACAGGAATAATTGCAACCAGAGTGAAAGTGATGGTCATAGGTCCGGGCGACCTAGGCGACGCTCAGGGGTGTTGGTCCACCAGATCGAATAGCTAGGGCCTTAGAAGTCAACGCTAGAATCATAAAATACAAAATAAATACAATAGTTTTTCCATCGTATAACAGGAATAATTGCAACCAGTGAGAAAGTAATGGTCATTTCTACGTTCCGGGCAACCTAGGCTTCGCTCTAGGGCCTTGCTCCACCAGATCGAATAGCTAGGGACTTAGAAGTCAACGCCAGCAGCATAAAATACAATAAAAATGCGACAGTTTTTCCACCGTATAACAGGAATAACTGCAACCAGTGTGAAAGTACTGGTCATTTCTACGTTCCAGGCAACCTAGGCTTCACTCTAGGGCGGTGCTCCACCAGATCGAATAGTTAGGGCCTTAGAAGTCAACGCCAGAAGCATAAAATACAACATAAGTATACCAGTTCTGCCATCGTATAAAATGTATAATTGTAAGCAGTGTGAAAGTAAAGGTCATTTCTACGTTCCGGGCAACCTTGGCTTCACTCTAGGGCTTTGTTCCACCAGATCGAATAGTTAGGGCCTAAGAAGTCAGCGCCTGAAGCATAACATACAGTATAAATACAATAGCTTTTCCATCGTATATAATGTATATTTGCAAACAGTGTGAAAGTAAAGGTAATTTCTACGTACCGGGCAACCTAGGCTTAACTGTAGGGCGTTGCTCCACCAGATCGAATAGTTAGGGCCTCAGAAGTCAACGCCAGAAGCATAAAATACAATAAAAATACAACAGTTTTTCCATCGTATAACAGGAATAATTGCAACCAGTGTGAAAGTAATGGTCATTTCTACGTTCCGGGCAACCTAGGGTTCACTCTAGGGCGTTCTTCCACCAGATCTAATAGTTAGGTACTTTGAATACAACGCCAGAAGCAAAAAATACAATAAATATGCAACAGTTTTTCCATCGTATAACAGGAAGGCTGCAACCCGCGTGAAAGTACTGGTCATTTCTATGTTCCGGGCAACCTAGGCTTCGCTCTAGGGCCTTGCTCCACCAGATCGTATAGCTAGGGATTTAGAAGTCAACGCCAGAAGCATAAAATACAATAAAAATGCGACAGTTTTTCCACCGTATGTCAGGAATAACTGCAACCAGTGTGAAAGTACAGGTCATTTCTACGTTCCGGGGAACCTAGGCTTCACTCTAGGGTGTTCCTCCACCAGATCGAATAGTTAGGGACTTAGAAGTCAACGCCAGAAGCATAAAATACAACATAAGTATAGCAGTTCTGCCATCGCATAAAATGTATAATTGCAAGCAGTGTGAAAGTAAAGGTCATTTCTACGTTCCGGGCAACCTAGGCTTCACTCTAGGGCTTTGTTCCACCAGATCGGATAGTTAGGGCCTAAGAAGTCAGCGCCAGAAGCATAAAATACAATATAAATACAATAGCTTTTCCATCGTATAACAGGAATAATTGCAACCAGTGTGAAGGTAATGGTCTATTCCACGTTCCGGGCAACCTAGGCTTCACTACAGGTCGGTGCTCCACCAGACCAAATAATTAGGGCCTAAGAAGTCAACGCCACAAGCATAAAATACAATATAAATACAACTGCTTTTCCATGATATATAATGTATATTTGGAAACATTGTGAAAGTCACGGTCATTTCTACGTTCCGTGCAACCTAGGCTTCACTCTACGTCGTTGCTCCACCAGATCGAATAGTTAGGGACTTAGAATTCAACGCCAGAACCATAAAATACAACATAAGTACAACAGTTTTTCCATCGTATAACAGGAATGATTGCAACCAGTGTGAAAGTACAGGTCATTTCTACGTTCCGGGCGACCTAGGCTTCGCTCTGGGGTGTTGGTCCACCATATCGAATAGTTAGGGCCTAAGAAGTCAACGCCAGAAGCATAAAATACAAAATAAATACAATAGTTTTTCCATCGTATAAAAGGAATAATTGCAACCAGTGTGAAAGTACAGGTCATTTCTACGTACCGGGCAACCTAGGTTTCGTTCTAGGGCGTTGCTCCACCAGATCGAATAGCTAGGGACTTAGAAGTCAACGCCAGAAGCATAAAATACAATAAAAATACAACAGTTTTTCCATCGTATAAAAGGAATAATTGCAACCAGTGTGAAAGTAATGGTCATTTCTACGTTCCGGGCGACCTAGGCTTCGCTCTGGGGTGTTGGTCCACCATATCGAATAGTTAGGGCCTAAGAAGTCAACGCCAGAAGCATAAAATACAAAATAAATACAATAGTTTTTCCATCGTATAACAGGAATAATTGCAACCAGTGTGAAAGTTATGGTCATTTCTACGTTCCGGGCATCCTAGTCTTCACTCTAGGGCGATGTTCCACCAGATCGAATAGTTAGGGCCTTAGAAGTCAACGCACGAAGCATAAAATACAAAATTAATGCAACAGCTTTTCCATCGTATAAAACGAATAATTGCAACCAGTGTGAAAGATATGGTCATTTCTACGTTACGGGCAACCTAGGCTTCACTCTAGGTCGTTGCTCCACCAAATCGAATAGCTAGGGCCTTAGAAATCATAGCCCGAAGCATAAAATACAAAATTAGTACAACAGTTATTCCATCGTATAACAGGTATAATTACAACCAGGGTGAAAGTAATGGGCATTTCTACGTTCCGAGCAACCTAGGCATCACTCTAGGGCGTTGCTCCACCAGGTCGAGTAGTTAGGGCCTTAGAAAACAACTCCAGACGCATAAAATACAATAAAAATACAACAGTTTTTCCATTGTATAAAAAGAATAATTGCAACCAGTGTGAAAGTAATGGTGATTTCTACGTTTCGGCCAACCTAGGCGTCACTCAAGAGCGTTGCTCCACCAGATCGAATAGTTAGGGCCTGAAAAGTCAACGTCAGAAGCATAAAATACAATATAAATACAACAGCTTTTCCATCGTATATAATGTATATTTGCAAACAGTGTGAAAGTAAAGGTCATTTCTAGGTTCCGGGCAACCTAGGGTTCACTCTAGGGCGTTCTTCCACCAGATCTAATAGTTAGGGCCTAAGAAGTCAACGCCAGAAGCATAAAATCCAATATAAATACAACAGCTTTACCATCGTATATAATGTATATTTGCAAACAGTGTGTAGGTATAGGTCATTTCTGCGTTCCGGGCAACCTAGGCTTAACTGTAGGGCGTTGCTCCACCAGATCGAATAGTTAGGGCCTTAGAAGTCAACGCCCGAAGCATGAAATGCAAAATAAATACAATAGTTTTTCCATCGTATAACAGGAATAATTGCAACCAGTGTGAAAGTAATGGTCATTTCTACGTTCCGGGCAACCTAGGCTTCGCTCTAGGGCCTTGCTCCACCAGATCGAATAGCTAGGGACTTAGAAGTCAACCCCACAAGCATAAAATACAATATAAATACTACAGCTTTTCCATCGTATATGATGTATATTTGCAAACAGTGTGAAAGTAAAGGTCATTTCTACGTTCCGGGCAACATAGGCTTAACTGTAGGGCGTTGCTCCTCCAGATCGCATAGTTCGGTACTTAGAATTTAACGCCAGGAGCATAAAATACAATAAAAATGCAACAGTTTTTCCATCGTATAACAGGAATAACTGCAACCAGTGTGCAAGTACAGGTCATTTCTATGTTCCCGGTAACCTAGGTTTCACTCTAGGGCGTTGCTGCACCAGACCGAATAGCTAGGGACTTAGAATTCAGCGCCAGAAGAATAAAATAAAACATATGTACAACAGTTTTTTCCATCGTATAAAATGTATAATTGCAAGCAGTGTGAAGGTAATGGTCATTTCTACGTTCCGGGCAACATAGGCTTAACTGTAGGGCGTTGCTCCTCCAGATCGCATAGTTCAGTACATAGAATTTAACGCCAGAAGCATAAAATACAATAAAAATATAACAGTTTTTCCATCGCATAACAGGTATAATTGCAACCAGTGTGAAAGTACAGGTCATTTCTACGTTCTGGGCAACCTAGGTTTCGCTCTAGGGCGTTGCTCCACCAGATCGAATAGCTAGGGACTTAGAAGTCAACGCCAGAAGCATAAAATACAATAAAAATACAACAGTTTTTCCATCGTATAAAAGGAATAATTGCAACCAGTGTGAAAGTAATGGTCATTTCTACGTTCCGGGCAACCTAGGTTTCACTCTTGTTCGTTGCTCCACCAGATCGAATAGTTAGGGCCTTAGAAGTCAACGCGCGAAGCATAAAATACAAAATAAATAGAACAGTTTTTCCATTGTATGAAACGAATAATTGCAACCAGTGTGAAAGTTATGGTCATTTCTACGTTCCGGGCAACCTAGGCTTCACTCTAGGGCGTTGTTCCACCAGATCGAATAGTTAGGGCCTGAGAAGTCAACGTCAGAAGCATAAAATACAATATAAATACAACAGCTTTTCCATCGTATATAATGTATATTTGCAAACAGTGTGAAAGTCAAGATCATTTCTAGGTTCCGGGTAACCTAGGCTTAACTGTAGGGCGTTGCTCCACCAGATCGCATAGCTAGGGACTTAAAATTTGACGCCAGAAGCATAAAATACAATAAAAATGCAACAGTTTTTCCATCGTATAACAGGAAAGCTGCAACCAGTGTGAAAGTACTGGTCATTTCTATGTTCCGGGTAACCTAGGCTTCACTCTACGGCGTTGCTCCACCAGATCGAACAGCTAGGGACTTAGAATTCAACGCCAGAAGAATAAAATACAACATAATTATAACAGTGTTTCCATCATATAAAATGTATAATTGCAAGCCGTGTGAGTGTAATGGTCATTTCTACCTTCCGGGCAACCTAAGCTTTACTCTAGAGCATTGCTCCACCAGATCGAATAGTTAGGGCCTAGGAAGACAACGCCAGAAGCATAAAATACAATATAAATACAACAGCCTTTCCATCGTATATAATGTATGTTTGCAAACAGTGTGTAAGTAAAGGTCATTTCTACGTTGCGGGCAACCTAGGGTTCACTCTAGGGCGTTCTTCCACCAGATCTAATAGTTAGGGCCTAAGAAGTCAACGCCAGAAGCATAAAATCGAATATAAATACAACAGCTTTACCATCGTATATAATGTATATCTGCAAACAGTGTGAAGGTATAGGTCATTTCTACGTTCCGGGCAACCTAGGCTTAACTGTAGGGCGTTGTTCCACCAGATCGAATAGTTAGGGCCTTAGAAGTCAACGCCCGAAGCATGAAATACAAAATAAATAGAACAGTTTTTCCATCGTAAAACAGGGATAACTGCAACCAGTGTGAAAGTAAAGGTCATTTCTACGTTCCGGGCAACCTAGGCTTAACTGTAGGGCGTTGCTCCACCAGATCGAATAGTTAGGGCCTTAGAAGTCAACGCACGAAGCATAAAATACAACATTAATACAACAGTTTCTCCATCGTATAAACCGAATAATTGCAACCAGTGTGAAAGATATGGTCATTCCTACGTTACGGGCAACCCAGGCTTCACTCTAGGTCGTTGCTCCACCAAATCGAATAGCTAGGGCCTTAGAAGTTATAGCCCGAAGCATAAAATACAAAATTAATACAACAGTTATTCCATCGTATAACAGGTATAATTGCAACCAGTGTGAAAGTTATGGTCATTTCTACGTTCCGGGCAACCTAGGCTTAACTCCAGGGCGTTGCTCCACCAGATCGAATAGTTAGGGACTTTGAATACAACACCAGAAGCATAAAATACAATAAAAATGCAACAGTTTTTCCATCCTATAACAGGAAAGCTGCAACCAGAGTGAAAGTACTGGTCATTTCTATGTTCCGGGTAACCTAGGCTTCACTCTAGGGCGTTGTTCCACCAGATCGAACAGCTAGGGACTTAGAATTCAACGCCAGAAGAATAAAATACAACATAATTATAACAGTGTTTCCATCGTATAAAATGTATAATTTCGAGCAGTGTGAAGGTAATGATCATTTCTACCTTCCGGGCAACCTAGGCTTTACTCTAGAGCATAGCTTCACCAGATCGAATAGTTAGGTCCTAAGAAGACAACGCCAGAAGCATAAAATACAATATAAATACAACAGCTTTACCATCGTATATAATGTATATTTGCGAACAGTGTGAAGGTATAGGTCATTCCTACGTTCGGGGCAACCTAGGCTTAACTGCAGGGCGTTGCTCCACCAGATCGAATAGTTAGGGCCTTAGAAGTCAACGCCCGAAGCATGAAATACAAAATAAATAGAACAGTTTTTCCATCGTATAACAGGGATAACTGCAACCAGTGTGAAAGTAAAGGTCATTTCAACGTTCCGGGCAACCTAGGCTTCACTGTAGGCCGTTGCTCCACCACATCGTATAGCTACGGCCTTAGAAGTCAACGCCAGAAGCATATAATGCAATAAAAGTACAACAGCTTTCCCATCGTATAACAGGAATAATTGCAACCAGAGTGAAAGTGATGGTCATAGGTCCGGGCGACCTAGGCGACGCTCAGGGGTGTTGGTCCACCAGATCGAATAGCTAGGGCCTTAGAAGTCAACGCTAGAATCATAAAATACAAAATAAATACAATAGTTTTTCCATCGTATAACAGGAATAATTGCAACCAGTGAGAAAGTAATGGTCATTTCTACGTTCCGGGCAACCTAGGCTTCGCTCTAGGGCCTTGCTCCACCAGATCGAATAGCTAGGGACTTAGAAGTCAACGCCAGCAGCATAAAATACAATAAAAATGCGACAGTTTTTCCACCGTATAACAGGAATAACTGCAACCAGTGTGAAAGTACTGGTCATTTCTACGTTCCAGGCAACCTAGGCTTCACTCTAGGGCGGTGCTCCACCAGATCGAATAGTTAGGGCCTTAGAAGTCAACGCCAGAAGCATAAAATACAACATAAGTATACCAGTTCTGCCATCGTATAAAATGTATAATTGTAAGCAGTGTGAAAGTAAAGGTCATTTCTACGTTCCGGGCAACCTTGGCTTCACTCTAGGGCTTTGTTCCACCAGATCGAATAGTTAGGGCCTAAGAAGTCAGCGCCTGAAGCATAACATACAGTATAAATACAATAGCTTTTCCATCGTATATAATGTATATTTGCAAACAGTGTGAAAGTAAAGGTAATTTCTACGTACCGGGCAACCTAGGCTTAACTGTAGGGCGTTGCTCCACCAGATCGAATAGTTAGGGCCTCAGAAGTCAACGCCAGAAGCATAAAATACAATAAAAATACAACAGTTTTTCCATCGTATAACAGGAATAATTGCAACCAGTGTGAAAGTAATGGTCATTTCTACGTTCCGGGCAACCTAGGGTTCACTCTAGGGCGTTCTTCCACCAGATCTAATAGTTAGGTACTTTGAATACAACGCCAGAAGCAAAAAATACAATAAATATGCAACAGTTTTTCCATCGTATAACAGGAAGGCTGCAACCCGCGTGAAAGTACTGGTCATTTCTATGTTCCGGGCAACCTAGGCTTCGCTCTAGGGCCTTGCTCCACCAGATCGTATAGCTAGGGATTTAGAAGTCAACGCCAGAAGCATAAAATACAATAAAAATGCGACAGTTTTTCCACCGTATGTCAGGAATAACTGCAACCAGTGTGAAAGTACAGGTCATTTCTACGTTCCGGGGAACCTAGGCTTCACTCTAGGGTGTTCCTCCACCAGATCGAATAGTTAGGGACTTAGAAGTCAACGCCAGAAGCATAAAATACAACATAAGTATAGCAGTTCTGCCATCGCATAAAATGTATAATTGCAAGCAGTGTGAAAGTAAAGGTCATTTCTACGTTCCGGGCAACCTAGGCTTCACTCTAGGGCTTTGTTCCACCAGATCGGATAGTTAGGGCCTAAGAAGTCAGCGCCAGAAGCATAAAATACAATATAAATACAATAGCTTTTCCATCGTATAACAGGAATAATTGCAACCAGTGTGAAGGTAATGGTCTATTCCACGTTCCGGGCAACCTAGGCTTCACTACAGGTCGGTGCTCCACCAGACCAAATAATTAGGGCCTAAGAAGTCAACGCCACAAGCATAAAATACAATATAAATACAACTGCTTTTCCATGATATATAATGTATATTTGGAAACATTGTGAAAGTCACGGTCATTTCTACGTTCCGTGCAACCTAGGCTTCACTCTACGTCGTTGCTCCACCAGATCGAATAGTTAGGGACTTAGAATTCAACGCCAGAACCATAAAATACAACATAAGTACAACAGTTTTTCCATCGTATAACAGGAATGATTGCAACCAGTGTGAAAGTACAGGTCATTTCTACGTTCCGGGCGACCTAGGCTTCGCTCTGGGGTGTTGGTCCACCATATCGAATAGTTAGGGCCTAAGAAGTCAACGCCAGAAGCATAAAATACAAAATAAATACAATAGTTTTTCCATCGTATAAAAGGAATAATTGCAACCAGTGTGAAAGTACAGGTCATTTCTACGTACCGGGCAACCTAGGTTTCGTTCTAGGGCGTTGCTCCACCAGATCGAATAGCTAGGGACTTAGAAGTCAACGCCAGAAGCATAAAATACAATAAAAATACAACAGTTTTTCCATCGTATAAAAGGAATAATTGCAACCAGTGTGAAAGTAATGGTCATTTCTACGTTCCGGGCGACCTAGGCTTCGCTCTGGGGTGTTGGTCCACCATATCGAATAGTTAGGGCCTAAGAAGTCAACGCCAGAAGCATAAAATACAAAATAAATACAATAGTTTTTCCATCGTATAACAGGAATAATTGCAACCAGTGTGAAAGTTATGGTCATTTCTACGTTCCGGGCATCCTAGTCTTCACTCTAGGGCGATGTTCCACCAGATCGAATAGTTAGGGCCTTAGAAGTCAACGCACGAAGCATAAAATACAAAATTAATGCAACAGCTTTTCCATCGTATAAAACGAATAATTGCAACCAGTGTGAAAGATATGGTCATTTCTACGTTACGGGCAACCTAGGCTTCACTCTAGGTCGTTGCTCCACCAAATCGAATAGCTAGGGCCTTAGAAATCATAGCCCGAAGCATAAAATACAAAATTAGTACAACAGTTATTCCATCGTATAACAGGTATAATTACAACCAGGGTGAAAGTAATGGGCATTTCTACGTTCCGAGCAACCTAGGCATCACTCTAGGGCGTTGCTCCACCAGGTCGAGTAGTTAGGGCCTTAGAAAACAACTCCAGACGCATAAAATACAATAAAAATACAACAGTTTTTCCATTGTATAAAAAGAATAATTGCAACCAGTGTGAAAGTAATGGTGATTTCTACGTTTCGGCCAACCTAGGCGTCACTCAAGAGCGTTGCTCCACCAGATCGAATAGTTAGGGCCTGAAAAGTCAACGTCAGAAGCATAAAATACAATATAAATACAACAGCTTTTCCATCGTATATAATGTATATTTGCAAACAGTGTGAAAGTAAAGGTCATTTCTAGGTTCCGGGCAACCTAGGGTTCACTCTAGGGCGTTCTTCCACCAGATCTAATAGTTAGGGCCTAAGAAGTCAACGCCAGAAGCATAAAATCCAATATAAATACAACAGCTTTACCATCGTATATAATGTATATTTGCAAACAGTGTGTAGGTATAGGTCATTTCTGCGTTCCGGGCAACCTAGGCTTAACTGTAGGGCGTTGCTCCACCAGATCGAATAGTTAGGGCCTTAGAAGTCAACGCCCGAAGCATGAAATGCAAAATAAATACAATAGTTTTTCCATCGTATAACAGGAATAATTGCAACCAGTGTGAAAGTAATGGTCATTTCTACGTTCCGGGCAACCTAGGCTTCGCTCTAGGGCCTTGCTCCACCAGATCGAATAGCTAGGGACTTAGAAGTCAACCCCACAAGCATAAAATACAATATAAATACTACAGCTTTTCCATCGTATATGATGTATATTTGCAAACAGTGTGAAAGTAAAGGTCATTTCTACGTTCCGGGCAACATAGGCTTAACTGTAGGGCGTTGCTCCTCCAGATCGCATAGTTCGGTACTTAGAATTTAACGCCAGGAGCATAAAATACAATAAAAATGCAACAGTTTTTCCATCGTATAACAGGAATAACTGCAACCAGTGTGCAAGTACAGGTCATTTCTATGTTCCCGGTAACCTAGGTTTCACTCTAGGGCGTTGCTGCACCAGACCGAATAGCTAGGGACTTAGAATTCAGCGCCAGAAGAATAAAATAAAACATATGTACAACAGTTTTTTCCATCGTATAAAATGTATAATTGCAAGCAGTGTGAAGGTAATGGTCATTTCTACGTTCCGGGCAACATAGGCTTAACTGTAGGGCGTTGCTCCTCCAGATCGCATAGTTCAGTACATAGAATTTAACGCCAGAAGCATAAAATACAATAAAAATATAACAGTTTTTCCATCGCATAACAGGTATAATTGCAACCAGTGTGAAAGTACAGGTCATTTCTACGTTCTGGGCAACCTAGGTTTCGCTCTAGGGCGTTGCTCCACCAGATCGAATAGCTAGGGACTTAGAAGTCAACGCCAGAAGCATAAAATACAATAAAAATACAACAGTTTTTCCATCGTATAAAAGGAATAATTGCAACCAGTGTGAAAGTAATGGTCATTTCTACGTTCCGGGCAACCTAGGTTTCACTCTTGTTCGTTGCTCCACCAGATCGAATAGTTAGGGCCTTAGAAGTCAACGCGCGAAGCATAAAATACAAAATAAATAGAACAGTTTTTCCATTGTATGAAACGAATAATTGCAACCAGTGTGAAAGTTATGGTCATTTCTACGTTCCGGGCAACCTAGGCTTCACTCTAGGGCGTTGTTCCACCAGATCGAATAGTTAGGGCCTGAGAAGTCAACGTCAGAAGCATAAAATACAATATAAATACAACAGCTTTTCCATCGTATATAATGTATATTTGCAAACAGTGTGAAAGTCAAGATCATTTCTAGGTTCCGGGTAACCTAGGCTTAACTGTAGGGCGTTGCTCCACCAGATCGCATAGCTAGGGACTTAAAATTTGACGCCAGAAGCATAAAATACAATAAAAATGCAACAGTTTTTCCATCGTATAACAGGAAAGCTGCAACCAGTGTGAAAGTACTGGTCATTTCTATGTTCCGGGTAACCTAGGCTTCACTCTACGGCGTTGCTCCACCAGATCGAACAGCTAGGGACTTAGAATTCAACGCCAGAAGAATAAAATACAACATAATTATAACAGTGTTTCCATCATATAAAATGTATAATTGCAAGCCGTGTGAGTGTAATGGTCATTTCTACCTTCCGGGCAACCTAAGCTTTACTCTAGAGCATTGCTCCACCAGATCGAATAGTTAGGGCCTAGGAAGACAACGCCAGAAGCATAAAATACAATATAAATACAACAGCCTTTCCATCGTATATAATGTATGTTTGCAAACAGTGTGTAAGTAAAGGTCATTTCTACGTTGCGGGCAACCTAGGGTTCACTCTAGGGCGTTCTTCCACCAGATCTAATAGTTAGGGCCTAAGAAGTCAACGCCAGAAGCATAAAATCGAATATAAATACAACAGCTTTACCATCGTATATAATGTATATCTGCAAACAGTGTGAAGGTATAGGTCATTTCTACGTTCCGGGCAACCTAGGCTTAACTGTAGGGCGTTGTTCCACCAGATCGAATAGTTAGGGCCTTAGAAGTCAACGCCCGAAGCATGAAATACAAAATAAATAGAACAGTTTTTCCATCGTAAAACAGGGATAACTGCAACCAGTGTGAAAGTAAAGGTCATTTCTACGTTCCGGGCAACCTAGGCTTCGCTCTAGGGCCTTGCTCCACCAGATCGAATAGCTAGGGACTTAGAAGTCAACCCCACAAGCATAAAATACAATAAAAATGCAACAGTTTTTCCATCGTATAACAGGAATAATTGCAACCAGCGTGAAAGTACAGGTGATTTCTACGTTCCGGGCAACATAGGTTTCGCTGTAGGGCGTTGCTCCACCAGATCCAATAACTAGCGACTTAGAAGTCATAGCCCGAAGCATAAAATACAATACAAATGCGACAGTTTTTCCACCGTATAACAGGAATAACTGCAACCAGTGTAAAAGTACTGGTCATTTCTACGTTCCGGGCAACCTAGGCTTCACTCTAGGGCGGTGCTCCACCAGATCGAATAGTTAGGGCCTAAGAAGTCAACGCCAGAAGCATAAAATACAATAAAAATACAACAGTTTTTCCATCGTATATAATGTGTATTAGAAAACAGTGTGAAGGTAAAGGTCATTTCTACGTTCCGTGCAACCTAGGCTTCACTCTACGTCGTTGCTCCACCAGATCGAATAGTTAGGGACTTAGAATTCAACGCCAGAACCATAAAATACAACATAAGTACAACAGTTTTTCCATCGTATAACAGGAATGATTGCAACCAGTGTGAAAGTACAGGTCATTTCTACGTTCCGGGCAACCTAGGCTTCGCTTAAGGGCGTTGCTCCACCAGATCGAATAGCTAGGGACTTAGAAGTCGACGCCAGAAGCATAAAATACAATAAAAATACAACAGTTTTTCCATCGCATATAATGTATATTAGCAAACAGTGTGAAGGTAAAGATCATTTCTACGTTCCGGGCAACCTAGGCTTAACTGTAGGGCGTTGCTCCACCTAATCGAATAGTCAGGTACTTTGAATACAACGCCGGAAGCAAAAAATACAATAAAAATGCAACAGTTTTTCCATCGTATAACAGGAATAACTGCAACCAGTGTGAAAGTACTGGTCATTTCTACGTTCCGGGCAACCTAGGCTTCGCTCTAGGGCCTTGCTCCACCAGATCGAATAGCTAGGGACTTAGAAGTCAGCGCCAGCAGCATAAAATACAATAAAAATGCGACAGTTTTTCCACCGTATAACAGGAATAACTGCAACCAGTGTGAAAGTACTGGTCATTTCTACGTTCCAGGCAACCTAGGCTTCACTCTAGGGCGGTGCTCCACCAGATCGAATAGTTAGGGCCTAAGAAGTCAACGCCAGAAGCATAAAATACAATATAAATACTACAGCTTTTGCATCGTATATGATGTATATTTGCAAACAGTGTGAAAGTAAAGGTCATTTCTACGTTCCGGGCAACATAGGCTTAACTGTAGGGCGTTGCTCCTCCAGATCGCATAGTTCGGTACATAGAATTTAACGCCAGAAGCATAAAATACAATATATATACAACAGTTTTTCCATCGTATAAAAGGAATAATTGCAACCAGTGTGAAAGTTATGGTCATTTCTACGTTCCGGGCAACCTAGGCTTAACTCCAGGGCGTTGCTCCACCAGATCGAATAGTTAGGGACTTTGAATACAACACCAGAAGCATAAAATACAATAAAAATGCGACAGTTTTTCCACCGTATAACAGGAATAACTGCAACCAGTGTGAGAGTACTGGTCATTTCTACGTTCCGGGCAACCTAGGCTTCACTCTAGGGCGGTGCTCCACCAGATCGAATAGATAGGGCCTAAGTAGTCAACGCCAGAAGCATAAAATACAATATAAATACAATAGCTTTTCCATCGTATATAATGTATATTTGCAAACAGTGTGAAAGTAAAGGTCATTTCTACGTTCCGGGCAACATAGGCTTAACTGTAGGGCGTTGCTCCTCCATATCGCATAGTTCGGTACTTAGAATTTAACGCCTGAAGTATAAAATACAATAAATATGCAACAGTTTCTCCATCGTATAACAGGAAGGCTGCAACCCGCGTGAAAGTACTGGTCATTTCTATGTTCCGGGCAACCTAGGCTTCGCTCTAGGGCCTTGCTCCACCAGATCGTATAGCTAGGGATTTAGAAGTCAACGCCAGAAGCATAAAATACAATGAAAATGCGACAGTTTTTCCACCGTATGACAGGAATAACTGCAACCAGTGTGAAAGTACAGTTCATTTCTACGTTCCGGGCAACCTAGGCTTCACTCTAGGGCGTTGCTCCACCAGATCGAATAGTTAGGGCCTCAGAAGTCAACGCCAGAAGCATAAAATACAATAAAAATACAACAGTTTTTATATCGTATAACAGGAATAATTGCAACCAGTGTGAAGGTAATGGTCTATTCCACGTTCCGGGCAACCTAGGCTTCACTACAGGTCGGTGCTCCACCAGACCAAATAATTAGGGCCTAAGAAGTCAACGCCACAAGCATAAAATACAATATAAATACAACTGGGTTTCCATGATATATAATGTACATTTGGAAACATTGTGAAAGTAACGGTCATTTCTACGTTCCGTGCAACCTAGGCTTCACTCTACGGCGTTGCTCCACCAGATCGAATAGTTAGGGACTTAGACTTCAACGACAGAACCATAAAATACAACATAAGTACAACAGTTTTTCCATCGTATAACAGGAATGATTGCAACCAGTGTGAAAGTACAGGTCATTTCTACGTTCCGGGCAACCTAGGCTTCGCTTAAGGGCGTTGCTCCACCAGATCGAATAGCTAGGGACTTAGAAGTCGACGCGAGAAGCATAAAATACAATAAAAATACAACAGTTTTTCCATCGTATATAATGTATATTTGCAAACAGTGTGAAGGTAAAGGTCATTTCTACGTTCCGGGCAACCTAGGCTTAACTGTAGGGCGTTGCTCCACCAGATCGAATAGTCAGGTACTTTGAATACAACGCCAGAAGCAAAAAATACAATAAAAATGCAACAGTTTTTCCATCGTATAACAGGAAGGCTGCAACCCGCGTGAAAGTACTGGTCATTTCTATGTTCCGGGCAACCTAGGCTTCGCTCTAGGGCCTTGCTCCACCAGATCGAATAGTTAGGGCCTTAGAAGTCAACGCGCGAAGCATAAAATACAAAATAAATAGAACAGTTTTTCCATTGTATGAAACGAATAATTGCAGCCAGTGTGAAAGTTATGGTCATTTCTACGATCCGGGCAACCTAGGCTTCACTCTAGGGCGTTGTTACACCAGATCGAATAGTTAGGGCCTGAGAAGTCAACGTCAGAAGCATAAAATACAATATAAATACAACAGCTTTTCCTTCGTATATAATGTATATTTGCCAACAGTGTGAAAGTAAAGGTCATTTCTAGGTTCCGGGCAACCTAGGCTTAACTGTAGGCCGTTGCTCTAGCACATCGAATAGCTACGGCCTTAGAAGTCAACGCCAGAAGCATAAAATACAATAAAAATACAACAGTTTCTCCATGGTATAAGTGGAATAATGGCAACCAGTGAGAAAGTGGTTGTCATTTCTACGTTCCGGGCAACCTGGGCCTGACTCTAGGGCGTTGTTATACCAGATCGAATAGTTAGCGACTACGGAGTCAATGCAAGAAGCATAAAATACAATATAAATACAACAGTTCTTCATTCGTATTAACGAATAATTGCATCCGGTGTGAAGGTAATGGCCATTTCTACGTTCCGGGCAACCTAGGCTTCACTCTATGGCGTTGCCCCACCAGATCGAATAGTTACGGCCTAAGAGGCCAACACCAGAAAGATAAAATACAATATAAATACAACAGTTTTCCCATCGTATAACAGGAATAATGGCAACCAGTGTGAAAGTACTGGTCATTACTTCGTTCCGGGCAACCTAGGCTTCACTCTAGGGCGTTGCTCCACCAGATCGAATAGCCAGGGCCTAAGAAGTCTACGCCTGGAGCATAAAATACAAAATAAATACAACAGTTTTTCCATCTTATAAAACGAATAGTTGCAACCAGTGTGAAAGTTATGGTCATTTCTACGTTCCGGGCAACCTAATCTTCACTCCAGGGCGTTGCTCCACCAGATCGAATATCTAGGGCCTTAGAAGTCTACGCCCGGAGCATAAAATACAAAATTAATACAACAGTTATTCCATGGTATAAAAGGAATAATTGAAACCAGTGTGAAAGTTATGGTCATTTCTACGTTCCGGGCAACCTAGGCTTCACTCCAGGGCGTTGCTCGACCAGATCGAATAGTTAGGGACTTTGAATACAACACCAGAAGCATAAAATACAATAAAAATGCAACAGTTTTTCCATCGTATAACAGGAAAGCTGCAACCAGTGTGAGTGTACTGGTCATTTCTATGTTCCGGGCAACCTAGGCTTAACAGTAGGGCGTTGCTCCACCAGATCGAATAGTTAGGGCCTCAGAAGTCAACGCCAGAAGCATAAAATACAATAAAAATGCAACTGCTTTCCCATGATATATAATGTATATTTGGAAACATTGTGAAAGTAACGGTCATTTCTACGTTCCGGGCAACCTAGGCTTCACTCTACGGCGTTGCTCCACCAGATCGAATAGCTAGGGACTTAGAAGTCAACGCCAGCAGCATAAAATACAATAAAAATGCGACAGTTTTTCCACCGTCTAACAGGAATAACTGCAACCAGTGTGAAAGTACTGGTCATTTCTACGTTCCGGGCAACCTAGGCTTCGCTCTAGGGCCTTGCTCCACCAGATCGAATAGCTAGGGACTTAGAAGTCAACGCCAGCAGCATAAAATACAATAAAAATGCGACAGTTTTTCCACCGTATAACAGGAATAACTGCAACCAGTGTGAAAGTACTGGTCATTTCTACGTTCCGGGCAACCTAGGCTTCACTCTAGGGCTTTGTTCCACCAGATCGAATAGTTAGGGCCTAAGAAGTCAGCGCCTGAAGCATAACATACAGTATAAATACAATAGCTTTTCCATCGTATATAATGTATATTTGCAAACAGTGTCAAAGTAAAGGTCATTTCTAGGTTCCGGGCAACCTAGGCTTAACTGTAGGGCGTTGCACCACCAGATCGCATAGCTAGGGACTTAAAATTTAACGCCAGAAGCATAAAATACAATAAAAATGCAACAGTTTTTCCATCGTATAACAGGAATAATTGCAACCAGTGTGAAAGTAATGGTCATTTCTACGTTCCGGGCAACCTAGGGTTCACTCTAGGGCGTTCTTCCACCAGATCTAATAGTTAGGTACTTTGAATACAACGCCAGAAGCAAAAAATACAATAAATATGCAACAGTTTTTCCATCGTATAACAGGAAGGCTGCAACCCGCGTGAAAGTACTGGTCATTTCTATGTTCCGGGCAACCTAGGCTTCGCTCTAGGGCCTTGCTCCACCAGATCGTATAGCTAGGGATTTAGAAGTCAACGCCAGAAGCATAAAATACAATAAAAATGCGACAGTTTTTCCACCGTATGACAGGAGTAACTGCAACCAGTGTGAAAGTACAGGTCATTTCTACGTTCCGGGCAACCTAGGCTTCACTCTAGGGTGTTCCTCCACCAGATCGAATAGTTAGGGCCTTAGAAGTCAACGCCAGAAGCATAAAATACAACATAAGTATAGCAGTTCTGCCATCGTATAAAATGTATAATTGCAAGCAGTGTGAAAGTAAAGGTCATTTCTACGTTCCGGGCAACCTAGGCTTCACTCTAGGGCTTTGTTCCACCAGATCGGATAGTTAGGGCCTAAGAAGTCAGCGCCAGAAGCATAAAATACAATATAAATACAATAGCTTTTCCATCGTATATAATGTATATTTGCAAACAGTGTGAAAGTAAAGGTAATTTCTACGTACCGGGCAACCTAGGCTTAACTGTAGGGCGTTGCTCCACCAGATCGAATAGTTAGGGCCTCAGAAGTCAACGCCAGAAGCATAAAATACAATAAAAATACAACAGTTTTTATATCGTATAACAGGAATAATTGCAACCAGTGTGAAGGTAATGGTCTATTCCACGTTCCGGGCAACCTAGGCTTCACTACAGGTCGGTGCTCCACCAGACCAAATAATTAGGGCCTAAGAAGTCAACGCCACAAGCATAAAATACAATATAAATACAACTGCTTTTCCATGATATATAATGTATATTTGGAAACATTGTGAAAGTAACGGTCATTTCTACGTTCCGTGCAACCTAGGCTTCACTCTACGTCGTTGCTCCACCAGATCGAATAGTTAGGGACTTAGAATTCAACGCCAGAACCATAAAATACAACATAAGTACAACAGTTTTTCCATCGTATAACAGGAATGATTGCAACCAGTGTGAAAGTACAGGTCATTTCTACGTTCCGGGCAACCTAGGCTTCGCTTAAGGGCGTTGCTCCACCAGATCGAATAGCTAGGGACTTAGAAGTCGACGCCAGAAGCATAAAATACAATAAAAATACAACAGTTTTTCCATCGCATATAATGTATATTTGCAAACAGTGTGAAGGTAAAGATCATTTCTACGTTCCGGGCAACCTAGGCTTAACTGTAGGGCGTTGCTCCACCAGATCGAATAGTCAGGTACTTTGAATACAACGCCGGAAGCAAAAAATACAATAAAAATGCAACAGTTTTTCCATCGTATAACAGGAATAACTGCAACCAGTGTGAAAGTACTGGTCATTTCTACGTTCCGGGCAACCTAGGCTTCGCTCTAGGGCCTTGCTCCACCAGATCGAATAGCTAGGGACTTAGAAGTCAGCGCCAGCAGCATAAAATACAATAAAAATGCGACAGTTTTTCCACCGTATAACAGGAATAACTGCAACCAGTGTGAAAGTACTGGTCATTTCTACGTTCCAGGCAACCTAGGCTTCACTCTAGGGCGGTGCTCCACCAGATCGAATAGTTAGGGCCTAAGAAGTCAACGCCAGAAGCATAAAATACAATATAAATACTACAGCTTTTGCATCGTATATGATGTATATTTGCAAACAGTGTGAAAGTAAAGGTCATCTCTACGTTCCGGGCAACATAGGCTTAACTGTAGGGCGTTGCTCCTCCAGATCGCATAGTTCGGTACATAGAATTTAACGCCAGAAGCATAAAATACAATATATATACAACAGTTTTTCCATCGTATAAAAGGAATAATTGCAACCAGTGTGAAAGTTATGGTCATTTCTACGTTCCGGGCAACCTAGGCCTAACTCCAGGGCGTTGCTCCACCAGATCGAATAGTTAGGGACTTTGAATACAACACCAGAAGCATAAAATACAATAAAAATGCGACAGTTTTTCCACCGTATAACAGGAATAACTGCAACCAGTGTGAGAGTACTGGTCATTTCTACGTTCCGGGCAACCTAGGCTTCACTCTAGGGCGGTGCTCCACCAGATCGAATAGATAGGGCCTAAGTAGTCAACGCCAGAAGCATAAAATACAATATAAATACAATAGCTTTTCCATCGTATATAATGTATATTTGCAAACAGTGTGAAAGTAAAGGTCATTTCTACGTTCCGGGCAACATAGGCTTAACTGTAGGGCGTTGCTCCTCCATATCGCATAGTTCGGTACTTAGAATTTAACGCCTGAAGCATAAAATACAATAAAAATGCAACAGTTTTTCCATCGTATAACAGGAAGGCTGCAACCCGCGTGAAAGTACTGGTCATTTATATGTTCCGGGCAACCTAGGCTTAACTGTAGGGCGTTGCTCCAGTAGATCGAATAGTCAGGTACTTTGAATACAACGCCAGAAGCAAAAAATACAATAAATATGCAACCGTTTCTCCATCGTATAACAGGAAGGCTGCACCCCGCGTGAAAGTACTGGTCATTTCTATGTTCCGGGCAACCTAGGCTTCGCTCTAGGGCCTTGCTCCACCAGATCGTATAGCTAGGGATTTAGAAGTCAACGCCAGAAGCATAAAATACAATGAAAATGCGACAGTTTTTCCACCGTATGACAGGAATAACTGCAACCAGTGTGAAAGTACAGTTCATTTCTACGTTCCGGGCAACCTAGGCTTCACTCTAGGGCGTTGCTCCACCAGATCGAATAGTTAGGGCCTCAGAAGTCAACGCCAGAAGCATAAAATACAATAAAAATACAACAGTTTTTATATCGTATAACAGGAATAATTGCAACCAGTGTGAAGGTAATGGTCTATTCCACGTTCCAGGCAACCTAGGCTTCACTACAGGTCGGTGCTCCACCAGACCAAATAATTAGGGCCTAAGAAGTCAACGCCACAAGCATAAAATACAATATAAATACAACTGCTTTTCCATGATATATAATGTATATTTGGAAACATTGTGAAAGTAACGGTCATTTCTACGTTCCGTGCAACCTAGGCTTCACTCTACGGCGTTGCTCCACCAGATCGAATAGTTAGGGACTTAGAATTCAACGCCAGAACCATAAAATACAACATAAGTACAACAGTTTTTCCATCCTATAACAGGAATGATTGCAACCAGTGTGAAAGTACAGGTCATTTCTACGTTCCGGGCAACCTAGGCTTCGCTTAAGGGCGTTGCTCCACCAGATCGAATAGCTAGGGACTTAGAAGTCGACGCCAGAAGCATAAAATACAATAAAAATACAACAGTTTTTCCATCGTATATAATGTATATTTGCAAACAGTGTGAAGGTAAAGGTCATTTCTACGTTCCGGGCAACCTAGGCTTAACTGTAGGGCGTTGCTCCACCAGATCGAATAGTCAGGTACTTTCAATACAACGCCAGAAGCAAAAAATACAATAAAAATGCAACAGTTTTTCCATCGTATAACAGGAAGGCTGCAACCCGCGTGAAAGTACTGGTCATTTCTATGTTCCGGGCAACCTAGGCTTCGCTCTAGGGCCTTGCTCCACCAGATCGAATAGTTAGGGCCTTAGAAGTCAACGCGCGAAGCATAAAATACAAAATAAATAGAACAGTTTTTCCATTGTATGAAACGAATAATTGCAGCCAGTGTGAAAGTTATGGTCATTTCTACGATCCGGGCAACCTAGGCTTCACTCTAGGGCGTTGTTACACCAGATCGAATAGTTAGGGCCTGAGAAGTCAACGTCAGAAGCATAAAATACAATATAAGTACAACAGCTTTTCCTTCGTATATAATGTATATTTGCAAACAGTGTGAAAGTAAAGGTCATTTCTAGGTTCCGGGCAACCTAGGCTTAACTGTAGGCCGTTGCTCTAGCACATCGAATAGCTACGGCCTTAGAAGTCAACGCCAGAAGCATAAAATACAATAAAAATACAACAGTTTCTCCATGGTATAAGTGGAATAATGGCAACCAGTGAGAAAGTGGTTGTCATTTCTACGTTCCGGGCAACCTGGGCCTGACTCTAGGGCGTTGTTATACCAGATCGAATAGTTAGCGACTACGGAGTCAATGCAAGAAGCATAAAATACAATATAAATACAACAGTTCTTCATTCGTATTAACGAATAATTGCATCCGGTGTGAAGGTAATGGCCATTTCTACGTTCCGGGCAACCTAGGCTTCACTCTATGGCGTTGCCCCACCAGATCGAATAGTTACGGCCTAAGAGGCCAACACCAGAAAGATAAAATACAATATAAATACAACAGTTTTCCCATCGTATAACAGGAATAATGGCAACCAGTGTGAAAGTACTGGTCATTACTTCGTTCCGGGCAACCTAGGCTTCACTCTAGGGCGTTGCTCCACCAGATCGAATAGCCAGGGCCTAAGAAGTCTACGCCTGGAGCATAAAATACAAAATAAATACAACAGTTTTTCCATCTTATAAAACGAATAGTTGCAACCAGTGTGAAAGTTATGGTCATTTCTACGTTCCGGGCAACCTAATCTTCACTCCAGGGCGTTGCTCCACCAGATCGAATATCTAGGGCCTTAGAAGTCTACGCCCGGAGCATAAAATACAAAATAAATAAAACAGTTTTTCCATCGTATAAAACGAGCAATTGCATCCAGTGTGAATGTAATGGCCATTTCTACGTTCCGGGAAACCTAGGCTTCACTCTAGGGCGTTGTTCCACCAGATCGAATTGTTAGGGCCTAAGAAGTCAACGCCAGAAGCATAAAATACAAAACAAATACAACAGTATTTCCATCGTATAAAACGAATAATTGCAACCGGTGTGAAAATTATTGTCATTTCTGCGTTCCGGGCAACCTAGGCTTCACTCTAGGGCGTTGTTCCACCAGAACGTATAATTAGGGCCTAAGAAGTCAACGCCAGAAGCATAAAATACAAAATAAATACAACAGCTTTTCCATCGTATAAAACGAATAATTGCAACCAGTGTGATAGTGATGGCCATTTGTACGTTCCGGGCACCCTAGATATAACTCTGATGCGTTGCTCCACCGAATCGAATAGTTAGGGCCTAAGAAGTCAAATCCAGAAGCATAAAATATAATATAAGTACGACAGTTTTTCCATCGTATAAGACGAATAATTGTAACCGGTGTGAAAGTTATGGTCATTTCTACGTTCCGGGCAGCCTAGGCTTCACTCTAGGGCGTTGCTCCACCAGATCGAATAGTTAGGGTCTTAGAAGTCAACGCCCGAAGCACAAAATACAATGAAAATGTAACGGTTTTTCCATTGTATAACACGAATAATTGCAACCAATGTGAAAGTGATAGTCATTTCTACGTTCCGGGAAACCTAGGCTTCACTCCAGGGCGTTGCTCCACCAGATCGAATATCTAGGGCCTTAGAAGTCTACGCCCGGAGCATAAAATACAAAATAAATAAAACAGTTTTTCCATCGTATAAAACGAATAATTGCAACCAATGTGAAGGTGATAGTCATTTCTACGCTCCGGGCAACCTAGGATTCAATCTAGGGCGTTGTTCCACCAGATCGAATAGTAAGGGCCTAAGAAGTCAACGCCAGAAGCATAAGATACTATACAAATACAACAGTTTTTCCATCGCATAGCAGGAATAATTGCATCCAGTGTGAGAGTAATGGCCATTTCTACGTCCCAGGCAACCCAGGCTTCACTCTAGGGCGTTGCTCTACCAGATCGAATAGTTACGGCATTAGAAGTCAACGCCCGAAGCATTAAATACAATATAAATACTACAGTTTTTGCATTGTATAATATGAATAATTGCAAACAGTGTGAAAGTAATGGTCATTCCTACGTTCCCGGCAACCTATGCTTCGCTCTAGTGCGTTGCTCCACCAGATCGATTAGCTAGCGACTTAGAAGTCAACGCACGAAGCATAAAATACAATAAAGATACAACAGTTTTTCCATCGAATAACTGGAATAATTGCAACCAGTGTGAAAGTGATAGTCATTTCTACGCTCCGGGCAACCTAGGCTTCAATCTAGGGCGTTGTTCCACCAGATCGAATAGTAAGGGCCTAAGAAGTCAACGCCAGAAGCATATACTACAATATAAGTACAACAGTTTTGACATCGTATAAAACGAATAATTGCATTCAGTGTGAATGTAATGGCCATTTCTACGTTCCGGCAAACTAGGCTTCACTATAGGGCTTTGCTCCACCAGATCGAACAGTTAGGGCCTTAGAAGTCAACGCCCGAAGCATAAAATACAATAAAGATACAACAGTTTTTCCATCGTATAACATGAATGATTGCAACCAGTGTGAAAGTTATGGTCATTTCTACATTCCGGGCAATTTTGGCTTAACTCTAGGGCGCTGCTCCACCAGATCGAATAGTTAGGGCCTTAGATGTCTACGCCCGGAGCATAAAATACAATAAATATACAACAGTTTATCCATCGTATAAAATGAATAATTTCAATCAGTGTGAACGTAATGGTCATTTCTACGTTCCGGGCAACCTAGGCATCGCTCTAGGGCGTTGCTCCACCAGATCGAATAGTTAGGGCCTAAGAAGTCAACGCCAGAAGCATAAAACAGAATATAAATATAACAGCTGGTCCATCGTATAAAACGAATAATTGCAACCAATGTGAAGGTGATAGTCATTTCTACGTTCCTGGCAATCTAGGCTTGACTCTAGGGCGTTGCTTCACCAGATCGAATAGTTAGGTCCTTAGAAGTCAACGCCAGAAGCATAACATACAATATAAATACAAAGGTTTTTCCATCGTATAAAGCGAATAGTTGCATCCAGTGCGAAGGTAAAGGCCATTTCCACGTTCCGGGCAACCTATGCTTCACTCTAGGGCGTTGCTCCACCAGATCGAATAGCTAGGGCCTAAGAAGCCGACGCCCGGAGCATAAAATACAATAAAAATACAACTGTTGTTCCATCGTTTAAAATGAATAATTGCAATCAGTGTGAAGGTAATGGTCATTTCTACGTTCCGGGCAACCTAGGCTTCGCTCTAGGGCGTTGCTCCATCAGATGGAATGGTTAGGCCCTAAGAGGTCAACGGCAGAAGCATAAAACATATTATAAATACAACAGCTGTTCCATCGTATAAAACGAATAATTGCAGCCAATGTGAAGGTGATAGTCATTTCTACGTTCCGGGCAACCTAGGATTTAATATAGGGCGTTGTTCCACCAGATCGAATAGCAAGGGCCTAAGTAGTCTGCGCCAGAAGCATAACGTACAATATAAATACAACGATTTTTCCCTCGTATCAAACGAAGAGTTGCATCCAGTGCGAATGTAACGGCCATTTCTACGTTCCGGGCAACCTATGCTTCACTCTAGGGTGTTGCTCCACCAGATCGAACAGTTAGAGCCTTAGAAGTCAACGCCCGAAGCATAAAATACAAAATAAATACAACAGTTTTTCCATCGTATAAAACGAATAATTGCAATCAGTGTGAAAGTTATGGTCATTTCTACGTTCCTCGCAACCTAGGCTTGGCTCTAGGGTGTTGCTCCACCAGATCGCATAGCTAGGGCTTTAGAAGTCTACGCCCGGAGCATAAAATGCAATAAAAATACAACAGTTTTTCCATCGTATAAAATGAATAATTGCAACCAGTATGAAAGTGATCGTCATTTCTGCGTTCCGGGCAACCTAGGCTTCACTCTAGGGCGTTGCTCCATCAGATCGAATAGCTAGGGCCATAGAAGTCTACGCCCGGAGCATAAAATACAATAAAAGTACAACTGTTCTTCCATCGTTTAAAATGAATAATTGCAATCAGTGTGAAGGTAATGGTCATTTCTACGTTCCGGACAACCTAGGCTTCGCTCTAGGGCGTTGCTCCATCAGATGGAATAGTTCGGGCCTAAGAAGTCAACGCCAGAAGCATAAAATACAAAACAAATACAACAGTTTTTCCATCGTATAAAACGAATAATAGCAACGGGTGTGAAAGTTATGGTCATTTCTACGTCCCGGTCAACCTAGTCTTCACCCTAGGGCGTTGCTCCACCAGATCGAATCGTTAGGGCCTTAGATGTCAACGCCCGAAGCATAAAATACAATGAAAATGTAACGGTTTTTCCATCGTATAACACGAATAATTGCAACCAGTGTCAAAGTGATAGTCACTTCTAGGTTCCGGGCAACCTAGGCTTCACTCTAGGGCGTTTGTCCACCAGATCGAATTGTTCGGACCTTAGATGTCAACGCCCGAAGCATAAAATACAATGAAAATGTAACGGTTTTTCCATCGTATAAAACGAATAATTGCATCCAGTGTGAAAGTTATGGTCATTTCTACGTTCCGGGCAACTTAGGCTTGACTCTAGGGCGTTCCTACACCAGATCGAATAGTTAGAGCCTATGAAGTCAACGCCAGAAGCATAAAATACAAAATAAGTTCAGCAGTTTTTCCATCGTATAGTTCGAATAATTGCAACCAGTGTTAAAGTTATGGCCATTTCTACGTTCCGGCCATCCTAGATATAACTCTGAGGCGTTGCTCCACCAGATCGAATAGCTAGGGCCTAGGAAGTCAACACCAGGTGCATAAAATACAATAAGAATACAACAGTTTTTCCATCATATAACAGGAATAACTGCGACCATTGTGAAGGTAATGGTCATTTCTACGTTCCGGGCAACCTAGGCTTCACTCTAGGGCGTTGCTCCACCAGATGGAATGTTCAGGACCTAAGAAGTCAACGCCAGAAGCATAAAACACAATAAAGATACCACACTTTTTCCATCGCATGACAGGAGTAATTACAACCAGTGTGAAAATGATGGTCATTTCTTCGTTCCGGGCAACCTAGCCTTCACCCTAGGGCGCTGCTCCACCAGATCGAATAGTTAGGGCCTAAGAAGTCAACGCCAGAAGCATAAAATACAATGTAAGTACAACAGTTTTTCCATCGTATAAAACGAATAATTGCATCCAGTGTGAAAGTTATGGTCATTTCTACGTTCCAGGCAACCTAGGCTTCACTGTAGGGTGTTGCTCTACCAAATGGAATAGATAGGGATTTAGAAGTCTACGCCCGGAGCATAAAATACAATAAAAATACAACAGTTTTTCCATCGTATAAAACGAGTAATTGCTATCAGTGTGAAGGTAATGGTCATTTCTGCGTTCCCTTCAACCTAGGATTCACTCTAGGGCGCTGCTGCACCAGATCGAATAATTAGGGCCTGAGAAGTCAACGCCCGAAGCCTATAATACAATAAAAATACAACAGTTTTTCCATCGTATAACAGGAATAACTGCAACCAGTGTGAAGGTAATGGTCATTTCTACGTTCCTGGCAACCTAGGCTTGACTCTAGGGCGTTGCTCCACCATATCGAATAGTTAGGGCCTTAGAAGTCAACGCCCGAAGCACAAAATACAATAAAGATACAACAGTTTTTCCATCGTATAACAGGCGTAATTGCAACCAGTGTGAAAGTGATAGTCACTGCTAGGTTCCGGGCAACCTAGGCTTCACTCTGGGGTGTTGCTCCACAAGATCGAATAGCTAGGGTCTAAGAAGTCATCGCCAGAAGCATAAAACACAATATAAATACAACAGCTGTTCCATCGTATAAAGCGAATAATTTCAACCAGTGTGAAAGTGACGGCCATTTCTACGTTCCGGCCATCCTAGATATAACTCTGAGGCGTTGCTCCATCATATCGAATAGTTAGGGCCTAGGAAGTCAACACCAGGTGCATAAAATACAATAAGAATACAACAGTTTTTCCATCGTATAAAATGAATAATTGCAATCAGCGTGAAGGTAATGGTCATTTCTACGTTCCGGGCAACCTAGGCTTCACTCTAGGGCGTTGCTCCACCAGATCGAATGGTCAGGGCCTAAGAAGTCAACGCCAGAAGCATAAAACACAATAAAGATACAACAGTTTTTCCATCGCATTACAGGAGTAATTACAACCAGTGTGAAAGTGATGGTCATTTCTACGTTCCGGGCAACCTAGCCTTCACTCTAGGGCGTTGATCCACCAGATCGAATAGTTAGGGCCTAAGAAGTCAACGCCAGAAGCATAAAATACATTGTAAATACAACAGTTTTTGCATCGTATAATATGAATAATTGCAACCAGTGTGGAAGTTATGGTCATTTCTACGTTCCTGGCAACCTACGCTTGACCCTAGGGCGTTGCTCCACCAGATCGAATAGTTAGCGCCTTAGAAGTCAACGCCCGAAGCATAAGATACAATAAAAATGCAATAGTTTTTCCGTCGTATAAAATGGATGATTGCAATCAGTGTGAAGGTAGTGGTCATTTCTACGTTCCGGGCAACCTAGGCTTCACTCTAGGGCGTTGCTCCACCAGTTCGAATAGTTAGGGCCTTAGAAGTCAACGCCCGAACCATAAAATACGGTAAAGATACAACAGTTTTTCCATCGTATAACACGAGTAATTGCAACCAGTGTGAAAGTGATGGTCATTTCTACGTTCTGGATAACCTAGGCTTCACTCTAGGGCGTTGTTCCGTCAGAACGAATTGTTAGGGCCTTAGAAGTCAGCGCCAGAAGCGTAAAATACAAAACAAATGCAACAGTTTTTCCATCGTATAAAACGAATAATTGCAACCGATGTGAAAATTATGGTCATTTCTACGTTCCGGGCAACCTGGGCTTCACTCTAGGGCGTTGCTCCACCAGACGGAATAGTTAGGGCCTTAGGAGTCAACGCCCGAAGAATAAAATACAATGAAAATGCAACGGCTTTTCCATCGTATAACACGAATAATTGCAACCAGTGTGAAAGTGACGGCCATTTCTACGTTCCGGCCATCCTAGATATAACTCTGAGGCGTTGCTCCACCAGATCGAATATTTAGGGCCTAGGAAGTCAACACCAGCTGCATAAAATACAATAAGAATAAAACAGTTTTTCCATCATATAACAGGAATAACTGCAACCAGTGTGAAGGTAATGGTCATTTCTACGTTCCGGGCCACCTAGGCTCCACTCTAGGGCGTTGTTCCACCAGATACAATAGTAAGGGACTGAGAAGTCAACGCCAGAAGCATAAAATACAAAACAAGTACAACAGTTTTTCCTTCGTATAACACGAATAATTGCAACCGGTGTGAAAGTGATAGTCATATCTACGTTCCTGGCAACCTAGGCTTGACTCTGGGGCGTTGCTCCACCAGAGCGAATAGTTAGGGCCTTAGAAGTCAACGCCCGAAGCATAAAATACAATAAAGATACAACAGTTTTTCCATCGTATAACAGGCGTAATTGCAACCAGTGTGAAAGTGATAGTCACTTCTAGGTTCCGGGCAACCTAGGCTTCACTCTGGGGTGTTGCTCCACAAGATCGAATAGCTAGGGTCTAAGAAGTCATCGCCAGAAGCATAAAACACAATATAAATACAACAGCTGTTCCATCGTATAAAGCGAATAATTTCAACCAGTGTGAAAGTGACGGCCATTTCTACGTTCCGGCCATCCTAGATATAACTCTGATTCGTTGCTCCACCAGATCGAATAGTTAGGGCCTAGGAAGTCAACACCAGGTGCATAAAATACAATAAGAATACAACAGTTTTTCCATCATATAACAGGAATACCTGCAACCAGTGTGAAGGTAATGGTCATTTCTACGTTCCGGGCAACCTAGGCTACACTCTAGGGCGTTGCTCCACCAGATCGAATGGTCAGGGCCTAAGAAGTCAACGCCAGAAGAATAAAACACAATAAAGATACAACAGTTTTTCCATCGCATGACAGGAGTAATTACAACCAGTGTGAAAGTGATGGTCATTTCTACGTTCCGGGCAACCTAGCCTTCACTCTAGGGCGTTGCTCCACCAGATCGAATACTTAGGGCCTAAGAGGTCAACGCCAGAAGCATAAAATACAATGTTAATACAACAGTTTTTCCATCGTATGACAGGAATAACTGCAACCAGTGTGAAGGTAATGGTCACTTCTACGTTCCGGGCAACCTATGCTTCGCTGTAGAGCGTTGCTCAACCAGATCGATTAGCCAGGGCCTTAGAAGTCAACGCCCGAAGCATAAAATACAAAGTAAATACAACAGTTTTTCCATCGTATAAAATGAATAATTGCAACCAGTATGAAAGTGATTGTCGTTTCTGCGTTCCGGGCAACCTAGGCTTCACTCTACGGCGTTGCTCCATCAGATCGAATAGCTAGGGCCATAGAAGTCTACGCCCGGAGCATAAAATACAATAAAAATACAACTGTTTTTCCATCGCTTAAAATGAATAATTGCAATCAGTGTGAAGGTAATGATCATTTCTACGTTCCAGGCAACCTAGGCTTCGCTCTAGGGTGTTGCTCCACCAGATCGAATAGTTAGGGCCTAAGAAGTCAACGCCAGAAGCATAAAACGTATTATAAATACAACAGCTGTTCCATCGTATAAAACGTATAATTGCAGCCAATGTGAAAGTGATAGTCATTTCTACGTTCCCGGCAACCTAGGATTTAATATAGGGCGTTGTTCCACCAGATCGAAGAGCATGGGCCTAAGAAGTCAACGCCAGAAGCATAACATACAATGTAAATACAACGGTGCTTCCGTCGTATAAAACGAATAGTTGCATCCAGTGTGAAAGTAATGGCCATTTCAACGTTGCGGGAACCTACGCTACACTCTAGGGCGTTGCTCCACCAGATCGATTAGCTAGCGACTTAGAAGTCAACGCCAGAAGCATGAAATACAATAAAGATACAACAGTTTTTCTATCGTATAACAGGAATAATTCCAACCACTCTGTGAAAGTGATAGTCATATCTACGTTCCGGGCAACCTAGGCTTCAATCTAGGGCGTTGTTCCACAAGATCGAATAGTAAGGGACTAAGAAGTCAACGCCAGAAGCATAAAATACAAAACAATTACAACAGTTATTCCTTCGTATAAAACGAATAATTGCAAACGGTCTGAAAGTTATGGTCATTTCTACGTGCCGGTCAACCTAGGCTGCACTCTAGGGCGTTGCTCCACCAGATAGAATAGTTAGGGCCTTAGAGGTCAACGCCCGAAACATAAAATACAATGAAAATGGAACGGTTTTTCCATCGTGTAACACGAATATTTGCATCCCGTGTGAAAGTGATAGCCATTTCTACGTTTCGGGCAACCTATGCTTCACTCTAGGGCGTTGCTCCACCAGATCGAATAGCTAGGGCCTAAGAAGCCGACGCCCGGAGCATAAAATACAATAAAAATACAACTGTTTTTCCATCGTTTAAAATGAATAATTGCAATCAGTGTGAAGGTAATGGTCATTTCTACGTTCCGGGCAACATAGGCTTCGCTCTAGGGCGTTGCTCCACCAGAGCGAACAATTAGAGCCTTAGAAGTCAACGCCCGAAGCATAAAATACAATCAAGATACAACAGATTTTCCATAGTATAACAGGAGTAATTGCAACCAGTGTGAAAGTGATGGTCATTTCTACGTTCCGGGCAACCTATGCTTCACTCTAGGGCGTTGTTCCACCACATCGAATTGTTAGGGCCTTGGAAGTCAACGCCAGAAGCATAAAATACAAAACAAATACAACAGTTTTTCCATCGTATAAAACGAATAATAGCAACGGGTGTAAAAGTTATGGTCATTTCTACGTCCCGGTCAACCTAGTCTTCACCCTAGAGCGTTGCTCCACCAGATCGAATCGTTAGGGCCTTAGATGTCAACGCCCGAAGCATAAAATACAATGAAAATGCAACGGTTTTTCCATCGTATAACACGAATAATTGCAACCAGTGTGAAAGTGATAGTCACTTCTAGGTTCCGGGCAAGCTAGGCTTCACTCTAGGGTGTTGCTCCACCAGATCGAATAGCTAGGGCCCAAGAGGTCATCGCCAGAAACATAAAACACAATATAAATACAACAGCTGTTCCATCGTATAATGCGAATAATTGCAACCAGTGTGAAAGTGACGGCCATTTCTACGTTCCGGCCATTCTAGATATAACTCTGAGGCGTTGCCCCACCAGATCGAATAGTTAGGGCCTTGGAAGTCAACACCAGGTGCATAAAATACAATAAGAATAGAACAGTTTTCCCATCATATAACAGGAATAACTGCAACCAGTGTGAAGGTAATGGTCATTTCTACGTTCCGGGCAACCTAGGCTTCAATCTAGGGCGTTGCACCACCAGATCGAATGGTCAGGGCCTAAGAAGTCAACGCCAGAAGCATAAAACACAATAAAGATACAACAGTTTTTCCTTCGCATGACAGGAGTAATTACAACCAGTGTGAAAGTGATGGTCATTTCTACGTTCCGGGCAACCTATCCTTCACTCTAGAGCGTTGCTCCTCCAGATCGAATGGTTAGGGCCTAAGAAGTCAACGCCAGAAGCATAAAATACAATGTAAATACAACAGTTTTTCCATCGTATAAAACGAATAATTGCATCCAGTGTGAAAGTTATGGTCAGTTCTACGTTCCGGTCAACCTAGGCTTCACTCTGGGGCATTGCTCCACCAGACAGAATCGTTAGGGCCTTAGACGTCAACGCCCGAAGCATAAAATACAATGAAAATGCAACGGTTTTTCCATCGTATAACACGAATAATTGCAACCAGTGTGAAAGTGATAGTCACTTCTAGGTTCCGTGCAACCTAGGCTTCACTCTAGGGCGTTTGTCCACCAGATCGAATTGTTCGGGCCTAAGAAGTCAACGCGAGAAGCATAAAATACAATAAAAATACAACTGTTCTTCCATCGTATATCAGGAATAATTGCAACCAGTGTGAAGCTAATGGTCATTCCTACGTTCCGGGCAACCTAGGCTTCACTCTAGGGCGCTGGCCCACCAGATCGAATAGTTAGGGCCTATGAAGTCAACGCCAGAAGCATAAAATACAAAAGAAATTCAACTGTTTTTCCATCGTATAAAACGAATAATTGCAACCAGTGTGAAAGTTATGGTCATTTCTACGTTCCGGGCAACTTAGGCTTGACTCTAGGGCGTTCCTACACCAGATCGAATAGTTAGGGCCTATGAAGTCAACGCCAGAAGCATAATATCGAAATAAGTTCAACAGTTTTTCCATCGTATAGTTCGAATAATTGCAACCAGTGTTAAAGTTATGGCCATTTCTACGTTCCGGCCATCCTAGATATAACTCTGAGGCGTTGCTCCACCAGATCGAATAGTAAGGCCCTAGGAAGTCAACACCAGGTGCATAAAATACAATAAGAATACAACAGTTTTTCCATCATATAACAGGAATAACTGCGACCATTGTGAAGGTAATGGTCATTTCTACGTTCCGGGCAACCTAGGCTTCACTCTAGGGCGTTGCTCCACCAGATCGAATACTTAGGGCCTAAGAAGTCAACGCCAGAAGCATAAAACACAATAAAGATACCACACTTTTTCCATCGCATGACAGGAGTAATTACAACCAGTGTGAAAATGATGGTCATTTCTACGTTCCGGGCAACCTAGCCTTCACTGTAGGGTGTTGCTCTACCAAATGGAATAGATAGGGATTTAGAAGTCTACGCCCGGAGCATAAAATACAATAAAAATACAACAGTTTTTCCATCGTATAAAACGAGTAATTGCTATCAGTGTGAAGGTAATGGTCATTTCTGCGTTCCCTTCAACCTAGGATTCACTCTAGGGCGCTGCTGCACCAGATCGAATAATTAGGGCCTGAGAAGTCAACGCCCGAAGCCTATAATACAATAAAAATACAACAGTTTGTCCATCGTATAACAGGAATAACTGCAACCAGTGTGAAGGTAATGGTCATTTCTACGTTCCTGGCAACCTAGGCTTGACTCTAGGGCGTTGCTCCACCATATCGAATAGTTAGGGCCTTAGAAGTCAACGCCCGAAGCATAAAATACAATAAAAATGCAATAGATTTTCCATCGTATAAAATGGATAATTGCAATCAGTGTGAAGGTAATGGTCATTTCTACGTTCCGGGCAACCAAGGCTTCACTCTAGGGCGTTGCTCCACCAGATCGAATAGTTAGGGCCTAGGAAGTCAACACCAGGTGCATAACATACAATAAGAATACAACAGTTTTTCCATCATATAACAGGAATAACTGCAACCAATGTGAAGGTAATGGTCATTTCTACGTTCCGGGCAACCTAGCCTTCACTCTAGGGCGTTGCTCCACCAGACGGAATAGTTAGGGCCTTAGAAGTCAACGCCCGAAGAATAAAATACAATGAAAATGCAACGGTTTTTCCATCGTATAACACGAATAATTGCAACCAGTGTGAAAGTGACGGCCATTTCTACGTTCCGGCCATCCTAGATATAACTCTGAGGCGTTGCTCCACCAGATCGAATATTTAGGGCCTAGGAAGTCAACACCAGCTGCATAAAATACAATAAGAATAAAACAGTTTTTCCATCATATAACAGGAATAACTGCATCCTGTGTGAAGGTAATGGTCATTTCTACGTTCCGGGCCACCTAGGCTCCACTCTAGGGCGTTGTTACACGAGATACAATAGTAAGGGACTGAGAAGTCAACGCCAGAAGCATAAAATACAAAACAAGTACAACAGTTTTTCCTTCGTATAACACGAATAATTGCAACCGGTGTGAAAGTCATGGTCATATCTACGTTCCTGGCAACCTAGGCTTGACTCTAGGGCGTTGCTCCACCAGAGCGAATAGTTAGGTCCTTAGAAGTCAACGCCCGAAGGATAAAATACAATGAAAATACAATAGTTTTTCCATCGTATAAAATGAATAATTGCAATCAGTGTGAAGGTAATGGTCATTTCTACGTTCCGGGCAACATAGGCTTCACTCTAGGGCGTTGCTCCACCAGATCGAATGGTCAGGGCCTAAGAAGTCAACGCCAGAAGCATAAAACACAATAAAGATACAACAGTTTTTCCATCGCATTACAGGAGTAATTACAACCAGTGTGAAAGTGATGGTCATTTCTACGTTCCGGGCAACCTAGCCTTCACTCTAGGGCGTTGATCCACCAGATCGAATAGTTAGGGCCTAAGAAGTCAACGCCAGAAGCATAAAATACAATGTAAATACAACAGTTTTTGCATCGTATAATATGAATAATTGCAACCAGTGTGGAAGTTATGGTCATTTCTACGTTCCTGGCAACCTAGGCTTGACTCTAGGGCGTTGCTCCACCAGATCGAATAGTTAGGGCCTTAGAAGTCAACGCCCGAAGCATAAAATACAATAAAAATGCAATAGTTTTTCCGTCGTATAAAATGGATGATTGCAATCAGTGTGAAGGTAGTGGTCATTTCTACGTTCCGGGCAACCTAGGCTTCACTCTAGGGCGTTGCTCCACCAGATCGAATAGTTAGGGCCTTAGAAGTCAACGCCCGAACCATAAAATACGGTAAAGATACAACAGTTTTTCCATCGTATAACACGAGGAATTGCAACCAGTGTGAAAGTGATGGTCATTTCTACGTTCTGGGCAACCTAGGCTTCACTCTAGGGCGTTGTTCCGCCAGAACGAATTGTTAGGGCCTTAGAAGTCAGCGCTAGAAGCGTAAAATACAAAACAAATGCAACAGTTTTTCCATCGTATAAAACGAATAATTGCAACCGATGTGAAAATTATGGTCATTTCTACGTTCCGGGCAACCTAGGTTTCACTCTAGGGCGTTGCTCCACCAGACCGAATAGTTAGGGCCTTAGAAGTCAACGCCCGAAGAATAAAATACAATGAAAATGCAACGGCTTTTCCATCGTATAACACGAATAATAGCAACCAGTGTGAAAGTGACGGCCATTTCTACGTTCCGGCCATCCTAGATGTAACTCTGAGGCGTTGCTCCACCAGATCGAATATTTAGGGCCTTAGAAGTCAACGCCCGAAGCATAAAATACAATAAAAATACAATAGTTTTTCCGTCGTTTAAAATGGATAATTGCAATCAGTGTGAAGGTAATGGTCATTTCTACGTTCCGGGCAACCTAGGCTTCACTCTAGGGCGTTGCTCCACCAGATCGAATAGTTAGGGTCTTAGAAGTCAACGCCCGAACCATAAAATACAATAAAGTTACAACAATTTTTCCATCGTATAACAGGAGTAATTGCAACCTGTGTGAAAGTAATGGTCATTTCTACGTTCCGGGCAACCTAGGCTTCAATCTAGGGCGTTGCTCCACCAGATCGAATGGTTAGGGCCTAAGAAGTCAACGCCAGAAGCATAAAATACAATGTAAATACAACAGTTTTTCCATCGTATAAAACGCATAATTGCATCCAGTGTGAAA